>NC_073257.2:61680000-62305000 GCF_029289425.2 Pan paniscus | reverse complement strand
CAACATCTCGGAGCAGTCGGCCACCACCATGCACTACACCATGAAGATGCTGGCCAGTGGCACCAATACCATCTTCATATCCCTGGGCATCTCGACCATGAACTTGCTCATCTGGACGTGGAACATGGCCTTCATCCTCCTGCACTGGCCTTCACCTTCATGTACCGAGCCATGGTGTCATCCAGTCCTGACTCTTGTACTGCTATTGGATGATGCAGCTGGAGATCATAGACCAGGTGGTCATGTCCTATAGAGGCCTGCATGGGGCCATGGCCTTCATCCTGGTAATGCTTCCGGACAGAAACAAGGTCAAGGAGAAGAACCTGTTTGTCAGCACCACCGTCATCGTCTTCTTCACAGTCATTTTCCGGGGCCTGACCATCAAGCCCCTGGAGCAGTGGCTGAAGGTGAAGAGGAGTGAGCACCAGGAGCCCAAGCTCCATGAGAAGCTGCACCACCATGCTTTCAACCACATCCTCCTGGCCATCAAGGACATATCCCGGCATATCAGGCACAACTATTTCAGAGAGATGTGGTCCCACTTTGACAGGAAGTTCCTCAGTGGGGTTCTCATGAGAAGGCTAACCCAGAAGTCTCCATATGGGATCCTCAATGTCTTCCATGAGCTGAACCTGAAGGATGTCATCAGCTAAGCCATCAGCTAAGCCACCAAGGGAGAGTGCCTAAGGTCCGTGGCCTTCATCAGCTCCCCAAGTACTGATAACGTCATCAACGTGGACTTCACGCCATGATCGTCCACAACGGTGGCCTCTGTCTCTTACCTTCTGAGGGAGAACATCAGTGCCGTCTGTCTGGACGTTCAGTCCCTGAACGTGGCAGACGTTCGGTATGGGGAGGACCCCGTCACGCACCACACGCTGCAGCAGTACCTGTGCAAGCCGGGGAAGGAGTACATGCATCGCTACAGCCACACCAACTGAGGACGAGAAGCAGGAGCAGGAAATCTTCGACAGGTCCATGAGGAAGCACCTGGAGTCCTTCAAGTTGAGCAAGCTCGGGATCAACCAGAACAAGAAGGCAGCCAAGCTGTACAAGCCAAAGAGCGCCCAGAAGCGGTAAAACAGCAGCATCCCCAATAGGAAGCTGCCCAGGTAGAGCCCCGTGCACAATTTCACCATTCAGGAGAAAGACTTGCAAATTTCAGACACGGAGGAGGCCCCCAACTATGATGCTGAGGAGACAAGGGAGGGGGGTGGTGTCAGGGAGAGTACTGAAACCCCAGCCTCATCGCCAGAGTGCCACCCTGGCTGTCTCCTGGGGAGATGGTGGTGCCCTCACAGAGGGCCTGCGTGCAGATCCCCCACTCTCCTGGCACTTTCCGCTGCCTGACGCCCTTGCAGCTCAGCTACAAGTCGGTGGACTCATTCCTGCAGGCAGATGGCCCCAAGGAGCGACCCCAGGCTGCCTTCCCCTAGTGCACGCACATGTGACACCGGCTCTGACATGCTGCTGACTGGACGCTTGTCCCGATGGGCCGCCAGCTGCGGCCTCCAAGAAGCTCCTGGGCGCCCCCGCCCGACCGGCACCTAGGGAGAACTCCCAAAGCTCTGCGCCTACTCTGGCAGAGCCGCACTAACGCGAACCCGCGAACCCGCGAACCCGGGCCGGGGCCTGGGCCTGAGTGGCCATACTGCGCTGCTGAAGCTGGCATCGCTGCCGCCCTTGTGCCAAGCACTGCGCACGTCCTGGGGCAGGAGAGACGCCGCTGTGAACACCTGCCAGGCCGGAAATGCCGGCTTGAAGCTGGCTTCCAATGGAATCGCTGCCAGGGAAACCAACCGAGGCCCGCACAAAATGAATTTGCAAGAGTAATACCCCAGGCAAGACTCCAGGCCCCTCCCAGCCCTGCGCCTCTCCCTGATGACGGTGGGGTGCGTCCAGAGTGCCAGCACTCAGGGTCTGACCCTGGAGGGTGGCAAGTGGGAGGACTAAAGAGAGATTGGTAAAGGGGGGAAAAACGGGGTGAGCAAGAGGGAGAGAATGTTTTGTGAAAAGACAGTGGGGAGAAAAGACAGTGGGGAGAAAAGTTTTTGGGTAGATGGAGCGGGAAAAGAGGGTGGCGAGCAGGAGGCATAAAAGACGGTGGGGAAAAGAGTGGGGGAAAAGGTTTTGGGTAGATGGAGGGGGGAAGGTGATAAGCAGGAGGTGGGAAGGAGGGTTGGGAAAACGACGATGGAAAAATAGTTTTGGGGTAGATGGAGGGTGAAAAAAGGGTGGCATGTGGGAGAGGGGTGGGAGTGGGGAAAAAGAGGGTGGTGAGCAGGAGCAGGGAGAAGGCTTTGTGAAAAGATGGTGAGGGGGGAAAGACAGTGAGGAAAAAATGTTTTGGGGTAGATGGAGAGGGAAAAGAGGGTGGTGAGCAGCAGGGGTCAAAAGAGAGTGGTGAGTGAGGGAGACAAGGTTTTCTGAAAAGACCGTGGGGGAAAATGTTTTTGGGTAGCTGGATGGGGAAAGGAGGGTGACAAGTGGGAGAAGGAAAAAGAGGGTGGTGAGTGGGAGGGAGAGAAGGTTTTGCGAAAAGACAGAGGGCAGAAAAGAAAGACGGTGCAGAAAGAAAAACGGTGGGTAAAAAGCTTTTGGGTGGATGGAGGGGGGAAAAGAAGGTGGCAAGTGGGAGGAGAAAAGAGGGTGGCCAGAGGGAGGTAGGAAAGAGGATTGGGAAACAGACGATGGGGAAAATAGTTTTGGGGTAGATGGAGGGCAAAAAGAGGGTGGCAAGCAGGATAGGGGAAAGAAGCAGGCAAGCGGGAAGGGGAAAGGGCTTTGTGAAAAGACGGTAGTGTTGTCTTATGTGGCTTTACACATATAAAATATGTTTCTGTTCCTTTCCTTCTGAAAATTTTTAAGTAGTCACAGTAAGTCTACTCGTACTATAAGAAATGAATCTGGTGGGGCGCACTTGTAATCCCAGCACTTTGGGGGGCCAAGGCAGGTGGATCACCTGAAGTCAGAAGTTCGAGACCAGCTTGGCCAACATGGTAAAATCCCATCTCTACTAAAAATACAGAAAGTAGCCAGGCATGGTGGTGGGCACCTGCAATCCCAGCTTCTTGGAAGGCAGAGGTGGGAGAATCACTTGAACTTGCCAGGCAGAGATTGCAGTGAACCGAGATTGTACCACTGTACTCCAGCCTGGGAGACAGAGCAAGACTCTGTCTCAAAGAAAGAAAGAGAGAGAGAGAGAGAAAGAAAGGAAGAAGAAAATGAAAAAAGAAAGAAATGATGCTAAGTTACTGTTTTTAACTGCTGCAGAGTATTCTGTGGTAGGAACATACAATAGTTCATGTAGTTATTCTCCCAATGATGGACCTTTAGATCATTGCCAATACCTCACTGCTACCAGCAATGCTGCTAAGATAATCTTGACTATACTTTCTTGCACACACATGCAAATGTTTTGGTTTTAATAGATATGTCAGATGCCCTCCAAATTGGCTGCACTAATATGCACTCCCTCTGGTGGGACATGAGGGTACCCATTTGCCCAACTCCGGCTAACATTTGTTATCAAAGTTAAAAATACTTGCCAATCTAATCAGTAAAAATAGCATCTCAACGCCCTTTTATTTGTATTTCGTTGATAAATGGTGAGATCGAGCATTTTTTCTTTCTTAGCAATTTTAATTTCCTTGAATAGTATTTTCATATGAATTGCCTATTTGCTATTCACTTGATTTTTTTTCTTATTGCCCATTTATTATGAATACTCATTTGTTTGGACTTTATTATCTTTGTGGGGTTGTTTTGTTTTGTTTTGTTTTTTTGAGACAGAGCCTCGCCCTGTCACCCAGGCTGGAGTACAATGGCATGATCTCGGCTCACTGCAACCTCTGACTCCCAAGTTAAAGTGATTCTCCTGCCTCAGCCTGCAAAGTAGCTGGGATTACAGGTGCCCACCAAGAAGCCCGGCTAATTTTTGTACTTTTAGTAGAGACAGGGTTTCACCATGTTGGCCAGGCTGGTCTTGAACTCCTGACCTCAAGTGATCCACCCTCCTCGGCCTCCCAAAGTGCTGGGATTATAGGCGTGAGCCACCATGCCTGGCCTATCTTTGTGTTTTCTGTTGATTATGCTGTTTCTCTTTTTGTCCCTGTTCTTGCTTTCTGTTGGGTTGATTGAAATTTCTTTGTTCCATCTTATTTCCTTTACTGGTTTGAAATTTATACATTTCATTGCTATTTTTCTAATACTCTTAATTTTTTATATCCATATATAATGTTGCCTAACAAAATCTAAAGGTAAACAGTACATATAGACTCTTCCCAAACAAGATAAGGAGTGTTCACTTCCTCCCGCTGTTTTCCTTTTCCCCAACTCTCCTGTTGATATAATCCAGAATTCTAATTCTAAATTGTTATTTTAAGCATCCATGGCAATCAATACTTTAGTCTTAAATAATAGCATTGGCTGATTACTTAGAGAAGTGTTACTTTTTTCACACTGCTTCTTCCTCTGGATTCATGTCATTTCTTGCAGGAGGACTTCTTAAGTAGTTCTTTTCAACAGAATCTGTTGGTGGTAAACTTTCTTAAATCTTGAATGTTCAAGGTGAGGGCTTAGAGCAGGCCCGCTGCCCCCGAGTCCAGGATGAGGGCTCAGAGCAGGCCCGCTGCCCCCGAGTCCAGGGTGAGGGCTTAGAGCAGGCCCGCTGCCCCCGAGTCCAGGGTGAGGGCTCAGAGCAGGCCCGCTGCCCCCAAGTCCAGGGTGAGGGCTCAGAGCAGGTCCACTGGCCTCACAGTCTAGGGTGAGGGCTCAGAGCAAGCCCACTGCCCCCGAGTTCAGGGTGAGGGCTCAGAGCAGGTCCACTGGCCCCAAAGTCCAGGGTGAGGGCATAGAGCAGGCCCACTGACCCCGCAGCTCAGGTTGAGGGGCTCAGAGCAGGCCCACTGCTCCCCCAGTCCAGGGAGAGAGGGCTCAGAGCAGGCCCACTGCTCTCCCAACACTCAGCTTTTCTCCCAACAGGAATCATAGAAAACTCAGAGGCTAGTGAAAGGTTAAAGCAGGTGGTCCACACCAGCTGCAGAGTCAAAAAGAAAATACACATCTGCTGCCATTTAGAGTGAGGACACAAACTCAGGCAAGACTGTTTTTCACACGATGATCCATGGGTGGGGCCTTGCTGGGCCCCCCACCACACGCAGCTGCTGACCTCTGAATACAAAACAATTTTTTTGTTTCGGGACCGGGTGCAGTGGCTCACGCCTGTCATCCCAGCACTTTGGGAGGCCAAGAGGAACGGATCACTTGAGGTCAGGAGTCTGAGACCAGCCTGGCCAACATGGCGAAACCCCGTCTCTGCTTAAAATACAAAAATTAGCTGGGCATGGTGGTGGGCGGCAGAGGGTAGAGTGAGCCGAGATCGCACCAGTACACTCCAGCTTGGGGGACACAGAAAGACTCCGTCTCAAATAAAAATAAAAATAAAAATAAACATGCTTTAGGGGACTTGGATGAAATTGAAAATGTCCTTTCTGACTTTGAACAGATCAGATTTGGGTGATTTCTTAAGAAATCTTTGAAGCTTTAAAGTTATGGTAAAAATAAAAATCCATCTTCCTTTTCCTGCATAGGTTATTCAGAATAGGCTGTTTTGATAAGAAAGGCTCCCCAGATTTCCAGAGGGAAGGGTCCAAGCTGCCAGTGTTCACCCAGCACCAGGACTCATGCGCTGCCCCCAGGAGACCTCCCCAGCTCTCCAACCCTCAACTCCGTGCTGACCTGGTGGGGCTGGAAGCCAGGGTTCCAGGGTTCCTGAGGGGCCAAGGCCTCCCCGCAGGTCCTCGCCTGCCTACTAACATCCACCTCCAATGGACCCAGTCTGCCCCAGATCCCCCCAGCCCAGGTAGAAAGGAGCCCCGGGTTCTCACTGGCTCCCTCGGTGGCCTTCTCGGTGCGGTGGGCCAGGCCCTCGGCAGCCAGCTTCCCCAGGCCTCCCAGCATCATGTGGCAGCAGACGGTGGCCAACTAGGATGCTGAGGACTGGCCCAACGTGCTTTTATAGATGCCTCTGGTGCTCGTCTGGGCTCTGGGACAACAAGCCCTCGCCCCAGCCCAGTAGGAGGCTGGACAGGTGAGTCAGTGAGGACGGTAGCAGGAAAGGGGCTGGGTGGAGCCACCCCGGCACTGGGGTGGCAGCATCGCCTGACAGCATGAGACTTCTGTAACCCTGTCCTAGGGACCCCGTGAAGGATAGGGGCAGGGAGCAGGGCTGAGGCTGGACAGGAGAGATCTGGACATACCCCTTCCTTGAGGCAGGGGGCCTGAGTACCAACCCCCCTGAGACCCAAGCTTCCCAAGCCTGGGCACTGATATGTACCCGGAGACAAGACCTAGGATTCTAAGTCTGCTGCTCAAGGTCCCCAGTGTGGCCCAGTCAGGGGTTTGGGGGTTCTACGGGCCTGGAGACCTGGGCAGTCCTTTGGGTCACAAACACAAGTAGAGTGAGGGTGACTGCCCTCCCCATTCCTGGAGACCCTGGCTCTGCAGAGCAGTTTGCGGCCTCCATGGGACAGGTGGGGCATTCATGGTGGTGCCTTGCCTGAGGCAGAAGGGGGCACAGCACTGGGCAGAAGCGTAGTCACCTGGCACCACTCAGCTGATGCTCACTCACCCAAGAGGCTCTGTGAGGTCAGCGGTGCCCTCCTATCCCCTGGCAGTCCTGGAGGAGTAGACAGAGGCCTCCACCACCACTCAGGGAGGTGCTTCTGGCCTTAGCTAGAATCCCCTAGAAAGCAGCTTCCCTGGCTCCTGGTGCATCGCATGAGGAGTGGCAGGGCTGCTCCCTAGTTACTCATGATGAACAGACATGCCTCAAGCCACCTGCCACATGCTGCTTCCCTTAGTCACCAGCCCAACCTGAGCCTCCGTTTCCTCATCTGTAAAATGGGCATAGCGTGCCTTCTTGGCTGTGTCCCTAATCATCCCTGAGACAAAGCATGCAAGCTCCTGGTAAACACCTGTTCCCTCCACTCATCACTGAGGTGCCCTTTGGCAGTGAGCTCTGACCAACCGGTAGGGTGTGCCAAGGAGTGACTGGGACGTGAGGCTGCCTTGGAGCCAGAGGGCTGGGAAATGTGACTTCCACTGGCCAGGAGCCAAGGAAAGGTCTTCCCATGCTCCTACTTCTGGGGTGCAGGCCTGGGGCAGTGGTCTGATGCCCTCTCCCCAGTGCAGGCTCCCGGAGCTGCTCTACTGGATGTGTCAGGGCCTGATTAGTTTACTGGACTGTGGGCCCTCCCAGCCTGGGACTCGGGAGCTGAGACCCTCTTGCATTCCTGCATGGTGTTTGGGGGCTCCAGGGCTATGGCCAGTCCCCCTAGGGTGGGCAGTGGGTACCATGGGCAGCAGGACCTCTGGGTCTTAAGGCCACGGCCCCACACATGCCATTGCTGTCTCCTTTGGGCAGGGGTGAATTGGGGCTTCAACAATTTAGAGGGGCCTCTTTATGAAAAAGAATACAGTAATATGATTCTTGCACATTTTTCATTTATATACGTATAAACCTGTGGACCCAGAAGGGGCTGTGAAAGTGGGCGGCCTGGAGTTCAGGCGGGTCCAGATGACCCTGTCCTCCTCTTGTAACAGCCAGAGTCCAGGATGTTTTGCCCAGGGCATTGAGCTGGCACTGCAGAGGGTTGGGTGCTGGGGGAGGGACACCTGGGACATGGCTGGTTGGAATTGGGCTAAGAAACCTCAGGGATGCTCCCTGGATCCGTCAAAGCCCCTTCCCTGTTTCTTTTGAGGCTCTATGTCCCCCACCCCCACAGGGGTCCTTTCTATGCCTGTTCCCCTGACAAGTGTCATCTGCCTGCTCTAGAATGGCTTCCAGACCCCACGGACTCCCTTCTCATGAGCTCCCACCCTAGGGTATTCTGCACCAGTCCCCTCTCTCAGGAGCTCACCAACCCCAGACAGCCTGTTGTCAGAGCTCAGCCACACAGCAGGACACTGGCCCACTGCCCAGCCCAGAGCCTGGCCCACCACAGCCTCTGGGGACAACTGCTCTTCCCTCCACCCCCTCTACTGGTCCCCTGCCCATGAGACCCTGCCCTGCTTTAATGCAATGCCTTGGCATGAGCACTGTGATTCTAATGACAACACACCATGGCCCTAGACTTCCTGGGTAAGGCTGGATCCAGACACAGATCCCAAACACCTGCTTGGGAGAAGGCAAGAGGCCTGGGGAGGCCCAGGACCAGACATGGGCCCCAGGCCCTGGTGCCCTCCCACTTGGCCTTCTAGCTGCTGCTGTGACCAGATCCCCGTCCACCCAGCCCAGCCCATGGACCCCAGCAGGCCCTCTGTGTCCCACCTCTGGGGCAGACCCCTAAGAGTGGGACCCCTTTCTAGCCAAAGTACCTGAGACAGCCCAAAATGCTCCTTACCATGATGGATCCTGATCTGAGGGGCTGGGCTCAGGTGACTCCTGCAGGGAACTTCACCTGCCTGGATGAGGTCAAGGGTGAATCAGGTGGGGCCTACCCTCCACCACCCCATCATGGAAGAGGTCCAGCCCACAGTGGGCCCAAGAGGGCCGCCCTTGGACCTAGGGACCCAAGTCAGCATATCCTGAGTCAGAAGGTCAAGTCCAGCCTCCCCTCAGGCAGGGAGAATCTGGCTTTGACAGGAGCAGATAAATTCTCAAGGTGGAATTTGCCCAACAAACTACTTTGGCAAGGGACTAGCTGGCTGAATCATTGAGTCAAGGAGAGCCAATGTTTCCAATAGCAATTTGCCAACTTAGCAATTACCAATTCTGAAAAACAATTTGTTTATTTGAAATACTTAAATACTTAGGCTGTCTCATGTCTGAAGCATGATGATGCCTTGCGTGATTTAAAGGACAGACGTCACGAATGCCAAGAGTTTTGTGGTGGTCCATCCTGCCAGTGTCTTCTCCCACTTTTGTTCTGTGGATTTGAGCTCACAGTTTGTGCTGTGCCCACCGCCTGCCCACCCTAACGAGACTCCTGGAGACTTGGCTGGCCAGTCACCAGAGGAAGAGGGGCCCAGCAGCACGCCAGCATTCACCCACCTGTGGGTATCAGTCAGGCTCCTGGTGGAAGCCAGAGGACATATTCGAATGGGTACTTGAGGAAAAGGGGCTGTTCACAGAAGTGTGGACAGAGTTAAGGGAACCAATGAGAGATGAGAAATGCCCTGGACCAGCAAGAGTGGGAGCTGTTATCTCCCTGGGTCTAGAGGGACAGGAAAGGTATCCACATCCCAAAGAGAGCTGTGGCTGTAGGGGAGGATCATCAGGAGCTGCAGCCATCAGTAGAAAGATGTGGCCACTGCCAAACCAGCAAGGAAGAATCTGGTTGAATAACCACCTCTCCTCTCTCTCTCTCCCACCTCCTATGACATCCTCCACTGTGTGAATTCCACTAGGGCCAGACAGTGAGGCACCCTGGTGATGCAGTCCAAGAAGGAGCGGGCAGAGAGGAGCCAGTGGGTATGGAGGGGAAACAGAGAAACAGAGAATTCCAGCTCACTCTGTGGGATTTCTGGGTCTGATAGAAACATGGCATTATTATTATTATTATTATTATTATATTATTTTGAGATGGAGTTTCACTCTTGTTACCCAGGCTGAAGTGCAGTAGCATGATCTCGACTCACTGCAACTTCTGCCTCCCAGGTTCAAGAGATCCTCCTGCCTCAGCCTCCCAAGTAGCTGGGATTACAGGGACATGCCACCATGCCTTGCTGATTTTTGTATTTTTGGTAGAGATGGGGTTTCACCATGTTGGCCAGGCTGGTCTCGAACTCCTGACCTCAGGTGATCCGCCCGCCTCGGCCTCCCAAAGGGCTGGGATTACAGGTGTGAGCCAGTGTGCCCGGCCTGCAGCAGCTTAATTTTACAGTGTCCCTTTTCTCCTTCTGGAAACTATGTGGAGCAACAAGACTGAGGAGGGGGAGGAGGAGGAGGAAGAAAAAGCCCATCATCAACACACACATCAAACTCAACTTCAGAGAAGTTAGGAAGCTGGGAAGCCAGGTAAACCCGAAAGCAGGTGACACCAGCAGAACCAACACAGGAAGCCAGGGAAGTGCAGAAGAACAGGGCATGGGGGGCCACCCAGGGGGGAATCTTCACTGTTGCCAGCAACACACACTCCCAGCAGGAGAGGACCCTCAGAGTGAGAACGCAAAGCTGGAGAAGTGAAGAAAGAAGGAGCTGGTGGTGCCCAGGGAAGTCCAGGGGTGCGGGATCTGAGAGCGCCCCTTCCCAAGAGTGGCGGGAACACTTGGGAAGGCAGGGCTGAGTCCCTGGAGGCTGTATCCAGGAAAGGAGGCTGGCAGTAGAAACTTCCTGAAGCCGAGTGGGTTCTGAGAGGCAGAGGGGCAGTGGTACAGAGGTGAGGCTGACGCTTCTGTGCAGGAAGGGCAGGCTCCTGAGGAAGGGAGCCCCGAATGCTCTCCACTAGATTCCCAGGGAGCCCCACTCCCTCCACGGGGACCTTGCGCTGACATCTGGGAAATGCCATTCATACTGGAACCTCCGACACACTGCCATGAATGTGAGGGTTTCGTGACTGATGGGGTAGGTTTCTCTCTTCCAACTCAATAGTATAATTTCCATTTATTCCTCCCCCAGCCTCCCTGAACATTCATATCTTAAATAGCCACAGTACAGTGATCAGAACCAGGAAATCCACATTCTCATATTTAACTATATTAAAATTATTTCACAAAATAATGAATTTTATTAATTTAATACATTTAAATAATGTTTAAATATATTTAAATAACTTAACTGATTTAAAATGAACATATTCGCTAAACAAAAGACCTTATTGGAGTTTCACCACTTTTTCCACTAATGTCCTTTTTCTGTTCCCAAATTCCACCCAGGATCACGCTGCATTTAGTTATTTCTTAGTCTCTCGCCATTTTGTAGGACTGCAATAACAGTTCCTCAATCTTTCCTTATCTTTCATAACCGTGACATTTTGAACCAGTACTCATCACTATTTGTCAAATGTTCCTCGATTTGGGTGTGTCTGATGTATTTCCATGATTGGACTGAAGTTACGCACTTTTGGCAATTACAGCACAAAAATGATGTGGAATCCTTCCCAGTGCATTCCATCAGAGTTATGGCATTGATAATGCTTCCTACTGATGATGTTGAACTTGTTCATTTGGTTCAGGTTTCTGCTGGGTTTCTCCATTGTAAAGTTACTATCTTTCCCCCTCATAGGGGGAAAGATCTTAGGAGAAATACATGGAGACTATGAAAATTTTGTATTTTCTCAAACTTTAAAATTTTTTTTCAGGCCAGGTGCAGTGGCTCACGCCTGTAATCCTAACAGTTTGGGAAGCCGAGGTGGGTGGATCATCTGAGGTCAGGAGTACAAAACCAGCCTGATCAACATGGAGAAACCCCATACCTACTAAAAATACAAAATTAGCCAGGCGTGGTGGTGCATGCCTGTAATCCCAGCTACTCAGGAGGCTGAGGAAAGAGAATCGCTTGAACCCAGGAGGAGAGGCTGCAGTGAGCTGAGATCGTGCCATTGCACTCCAGACTGGATAACAACAGCAAAAGTCCATCACAAAAAAAAAAAAAAAAAAAAAAAAAGGCCAGGCGCAATGGCTCACACCTGTAATCCCAGCACTTTGGGAGGCCGAGGTGGGTGGATCACCTGAGGTCAGGAGTTGGAGACCAGCCTAACCAATATGGAGAAACCCCATCTATACTAAAATAAAATACAAAATTAGCTGGGCCTGGTGGTGCGTGCCTGTAATCCCAGCTACTCGGGAGGCTGAGGCAGTAGAATTGCTTGAACACGGGAGGTGGAGGTTGCCATGAGCTGAGATTCTGCCATTGCACTCCAGCCTGGCCAACAAAAGCAAAACTCCATCTCAAAAAAAAAAAAAAAAAGAAAAAAACTATATTGACAGCTGGGCATGGTGGCTTACACCTGTAATCCCAGCACTTTGGGAGGCCAAGGCAGGTGGATCACCTGAGGTCAGGAGTTCGAGACCAGCCTGGCAAACATGGTGAAACCCCGTCTCTACTAAACATACAAAAATTAGTTGGGCATGGTGGCATGTGCCTGTAAGTTCCAGCTACTTGGGAGGCTGAGGCAGGAGAATCGCTTGAACCCAGAAGGCAGAGGTTGCAGTGAGCCGAGATGGTGCCATTGCACTCCAGCCTGGGCAACAGAGTGAGGGATCTCAAAAAATTATGATAAAAATAATAATAATAATAATTCTATTTTGAATTGTGGTAAAATATACATAAAATTTACTACCTTAACCACTTTTAAGTGGCAGTTGGAACAGGGGTCAAGGAGAGCCCTTGGGTTGGGTAATGTAGAGTATATTCACATTGCCATGCAACCAATCTCCGGAAGTTTCTCATCTGACAAAACCAAAACTCTATATCCACTAAGCAACTTCCCATTTTCTCCCTTCCCCATGTCCCTGGCAACCCCCGTTCTACTTACTGTTTCTATTAGTTTGCTTACTCAGTCTGGACGCTTCACATAAGTGAAAGAACACAGTATTTGTCTTTTTCTAACTGGCTTATTTCACTTAGCATAATGTCCTCAATGTTCACCCATGTTGTAGCATGTGTTAGAATTTCCTTTCTTTTTAAGGCTGAAGAATATTTTACTGTATGTATATACCACATTTTATCAATTCATCTGCCTATGGACAATTAGGCTGCATCCATCTTTTGACGAGTGTGAATACCACTGCTATAAATATCAGAGTACAAATATTTCTATGAGACCTTGCTTTCAATTATTTTGGCTATATACCCAGAAGTGATATTGCCGGATCATTTGGTAATTCTATTTTTAATTTTTTGAGAAACTGCCTGTTCTGTGCTGAGCAGGTCTATATAAACCTACCCGCAAAGGCCAAGGAACCTGAGATATCAAAGAAAGAGGCTGACAAATCCAGTTTCTCAGAAAGAAACATTTAATAGGCGTTTATGAACAGAAGCCAAGTCAGGGATGGCACCAAGATAAGATGGTGGATCCCTGCACCACTACCCCCACCTCCCTGACCCAGGGCTTATATAGAATAGGGAAAGGGTAATGCGGGCTTCAGCAGGGATGTGTATGGCCAGACACGGTGGCTCACGCCTGTAATCCCAGCTGTTTGGGAGGCCAAGGTGGGCGTATCACCTGAGGTCAGGAGTTCCAGACCAGCCTGGCCAACATGGTAAAACCTCGTCTCTACTAAAAATACAAAAATTAGCCAGGCATGGTGGCAGGTGCCTGTAATCCCAGTTACTCAGGAAGCTGAGGCTGGAGAATCATTTGAACCCAGGAGGTGAAGTTTGCAGTGAGCTGAGATTGTGCCACTGCGGTCCAATCTGGGAGACAGAGTGAGACTCAGTCTCAAAAAATAAAAAATAATTTTTTAAAAAAGATAAAATAGAAATCATAGATGAATTCTTGGAACTGGGATTAATCGGAACATGGCAGATTAGCATCCAAGATGGAATTGCTTTACTCTCATTCAAGGTTTCCCTCAATCTTCACTCTCCCCATGCTGGTCACCTTGCTGTTTGTTCCTCAAACACATATGAAATGCGTTTCTGTCTTGGTAGTCATCCTGCTACCTGTAATGTCAGCACTGCTTTCTGTTGTCCCTTCAGTCAGGTCACTGTTCAAATAGCTCTCTAGACAGGCTCTTCCTTATCATTCTACTTAAAAGAGTCCCCAATCACTCTGTGTCCCTTTAGCCTGCTTCCTCTTCCTGCTATTTCATACTACCTGAAAAAATACTTATTTGAACTTCCTAGAACATAAGCTCATAAAACCAAGAACTGTGCTCCACCTCTCCTCTCCTCTACCCCAGCACTCAGAAGAGCAACAGAGTCAGCATCCAGTGAGTGTTCATGAATCAAGTCACTGCTTGGCAGAATTCAGCACTGGGACCACAGCCTCGCCTATCTTCAACTCTTTCTCCTTCTGCGTTTCCTCCTCCCACTCTAGTAGCCACTCTTCTGGGGGCTTGTCCCTTAAATGATTAGTCCTTACCGACCTATTTTCTGTCCACTTTATCTGTTTTTGAGAGAGGGTCTCACTCTGTTGCCCAGGCTGGAGTGCAGTGGCATGAATATGGGTCACTGCAGCCTCCACCTCCTGGGCTCAAGTGATCTTCCTGCTTCAGCCTGCCATGCCATGTAACTGGGGCCACAGGCATGTGCCACCATGTCCAGCTAATTCTTGATTTTTTTTTTGGTAGAAATGGGTCTCAGTTTATTGCCCAGTCTGGTCTTGAAGTCCTACACTCGAGCAGTCCTCTCAACTTGGCCTCCCAAAGTGCTGGGATTACAGGCATGAGATACTGTACCTGGTCTTATTTTTTCTTTTCTTAAGATACAGGGTCTCACCATCTGGCCCAGGCTGGACTCAAACTGCTGAGCTCAAGTAATTCCCCCATCTCAGCCTCCGAAGTAGCTAGGACCAAAGGCATGAAAACACCATGCTTGGCTTGTCCAATTTCATTCTACACACTTTCTCGGTATTTAAACAGCTGCTGTTGCTCTTCATTCTGTAGCTCTACATCAGATTCATGCTCTAGTCCTGTATATCCAAATGATGACTAGAGGCTGCCGGCTCTGCTCTTTCAAAGGCACAATGAGCATAGCCCGTCTACAAAACTCTCCCTTTTCCAATCCAGCTTTCCCTCCTGCATCACCTATCTCTCTACATCTGGAACCATCGGCAGCTGCCTTCATAAGGCACCTCGGTCTGGCATTCGGAAAACCACCCTGTCTTGCCAGAGCCGCTTGGTCTTGGGTAGCAAAAGCTGTATGCAATCTAAATCAAGCTTTCAATTATGAGAAATCACATTCCTTCTTTTCCCTTTGTAATATACTCGTGTTTTTTTTTTTTTTCGTTTCTCAATAAGCAAATTGTACCACCATCTTATTCTGAGATGCTCCTTTTTAAAAGCTGTGGATCACATTAATGGAAGTGTTAACTGCTGGGAATATTTTCCATGTGCAGTGATCTGTAACCCTCTTTTTCTTTTTTTTGAGACCGAGTCTCGCTCTGTTGCCCAGGCTGGAGTGCAGTGGCACAATCTCTGCTGACTGCAAGCTTTGCCTCCTGAGTTCATGTCATTCTCCTGCCTCAGCCTCCCAAGTAGCTGGGACTACAGGTGCCCGCCACCATGCCCAGCTAATTTTTTTTTTTGAGATGGAGTCTCGCTTGGTCGCCCAGGCTGGAGTGCAGTGGTGCAATCTCAGCTCATTGCAAGCTCCGCCTCCTGGGTTCACGCCATTCTCCTGCCTCAGCCTCCCAAGTAGCTGGGACTACAGGTGCCCGCCACCACACCTGGCTAATTTTTTTTTTTTTTTTTTTTTTGTATTTTTAGCAGAGACGGGGTTTCACCATGTTAGCCAGGATGGTCTTGATCTCCTGACCTTGTGATCCACCTGCCTCGGCCCCCCAAAGTGCTGGGATTACAGGTGTGAGCCACCACGCCCAGCCATGCCCAGCTAATTTTTTGTATTTTTTAGTAGAGATGGGGTTTCATGATGTTAGCCAGGATGGTCTCGATCTCCTGACCTGGTGATCAGTCCACCTAGGCCTCCCAAAGTGCTAGGATTACAGGTGTGAGCCACTGCACCCAGCCGATCTGTAACCCTCTTATCTCAACTAGCTGACATTATTACTTCACATCCAGTTCAATTTATAAATTAAGAGAGGTGCCATGGGCCGGGCATGGTGGTTCATGCTTGTAATCCCAACACTTTGGGAGGCCGAGGCAGGTGGATCACGAGGTCAGGAGTTCGAGACCATCCTGGCTAACATGGTGAAACCACGTCTCTACTAAAAATACAAAAAATTAGCCAGTTGTGGTGGCAGGCACCTGTAGTCCCAGCTACCTGAGAGGCTGAGGCAGGAGAATGGTGTGAATCCGGGAGGCAGAGCTTGCAGTGAGCAGATATCACGCCACTGCACTCCAGCTGGGGTGACAGAGCAAAGCATCGTCCAAAAAAAAAATAAAAATAAAAATGAAAAAGAGGTGCCATGTGTACAAAAATCAATGCATATTTATGAACTTTATTTCAAATATATTTTCACACATTTTATCTAAATACATAATACAGAAGCCTGTGTGACTTGGGCAATGTGGCCAGGAGGGCCTGAGACTAACAAATCCACCTCGTCAAAAGGACATAAAATATGTCTTATGGTCAGAAAAATCAACATTTTGTGTATTTACTTAGTTTACGAAAAGTACTGAAAATGCTATTATTAGCTGAATTTGTGATTTCATTTTGAAATTCTGAGTTATCCTTATTTTTCCCATTTTGTTTTTGCACCAAGGAGACTGCAGTCAAATAAAACAGATACTACACGCACTCGTCAGGGCAGCCGTACTGCAGAAGCACGTTGATGCACTCCTGGCTGGAGGCCTGCCGGGCGTAGGTCAGCGCTGTGTTCCCGTGGGCATCTCGGGCCATGACGTCCACCCCGTACCAGATCAGGAGCTGCGCCAGGACCACATTCCCCTTGCGGCAGGCCAGATGGAGCACCGTGTAGCCGTCTCCCTCCCCACAGGTCTCATTCACCTCCTCACGGGAGCCATGTGCCAGCAGCAGGATGGCTGTCTGCAGGTCCTCATCAGCGGTGGCCCGCAGCAGGTGCTGGCCCAGGGACAGCTCAGTGCAGGGTAGTGGGGCCAGAAAGAGCTTCTCCTCATATTTGGAACGGATCCACCGTTCCTTCTCTTCCCTCGTGGACTTTACTGAGGGTTTTGTCTGCCCCTGGCTGCTCCCTTCCCAGATGCTGTTGGCTAGGTCATTGCCAATAGATGACATAACCTTCCTGAGCTCAACTGGCCAGTCATCCAGCTCCAGAGATCGCACACGGGAAAGGCGGGTGCCAAGACTGCGGTGGATTCCTGAGCATTCAATACACATGAGGACTCCCAAGTTCAAACTGGCCCACTTAGGATTCTGGGTCTCACAGTCCACACAGTGGGAGTTCCCACGCATGTTTTGGATCGACTGCAGGGCCATGGCCTCGCTCTGGCTGGTCAGCTGGGACTTGCTTTTACTGGTCTCGCATGACTGCAGGCTGGCCGGGATCTGGCTCTGGATGGCTTGGACCCATGCATCCCGCTCCTCATACGTCGTGGCTCCAAAGTGCCACATTTGGCCAGTGGCAGACACAATCATAAAGTTGTTGGTGCTTTTCTTCTTTAGGTGTTTCTTTTTATTGGCATGAGGAGAGGGGGGCGGGTTGAGCTTGGGGCTGGTGGTGCTGGAGATACTGGGGCTGAAGCATATGGAGTCACCCAGCCCAGTGTCCATGTCCTTGGATAGGCCATTGCTTTTAGAGCTGGAGATGGGTGCGCAGGCCAATGTGGCTAGGGATGGCCACTTTCCTGGGACTTTGATGGTAGATGTCTGAAGGTCAATCTCTTTTTTATGAATATTCTTCATATAATCACCTAAGCTTGAATAATAGGTGAGCACGCCATTGGAACACAGGGTGACATATTTCTTTTTCCATGTCTTCAGCCATTTCCCACTTCGCTTTCAGAGCATGCCCTGTTTAATGGGGATGGCTCTGCCGCTCCCGATGGCGTCAGCATGATTCTCTGGGGCTTTCCTCTCTTTGTCTGGGTCAGTCCCTTTCTCAGATGTAAACAGGTTGGACCAGCGCATGGACCGCTTGCAAACGGGCGTGGGTGTGTTGGCAGTGGGAGGAACACTGAACTGAAGGTCCTCCTGGCTGGTGCTGGGAGTCGATGGAATGGAGGAGGAATAGTTATTTAAACTCCCACCTCCATTTCTTTTCTTGGTAATGTGCACGGTGGAAACCTGTGTGGAACAGGAGGAATGGCTTCAAAAATTGGGTAGTGGCTTGCAGGGTCCTATAGACAGCTCACAACTACCTTTTAAAAAGATACATTTTCTGGGCCAGGCATGGTGGCTCACACCTGTAATCCCAGCACTTTGGGAGGCCAAGGTGGGTGGATCACGAGGTCAGGAGTTCAAGACCATCCTGGCCAACATGGTGAAACCCTGTCTTTACAAAAAAAAAAAAGAAAAAAAATTAGCTGGGCATGGTGGCACATGCCTGTAATTCCAGTTACTTGGGAGGCTGAGGCAGGAGAATTGCTTGAACAGGGACCTGGGAGGCAGAGCCTGCAGTGAGCCAAGATCGTGCGATTGCACTCCAGCCTGGGCTACAGAAAGAGAGTCCATCAAAAAAAAAAAAAAAAAAAAAAAAAAAAAGATACATTTTCTGTTGTTTGGATAGCATATTTACTCATACTAGCTCACTAACTAAACAGAGCTGCAGATCAGTTCTTACTCCAGCACATTCTTTTTACAACACTTAAGATGACTAAATGCAACATGAAATGGGGAAGATTTAAAAAAAGATGGCTTTGACTTCAGCATGAAACAGATACAAGTGTACGATGACAATACAACCTCAATAAAAGTGCCACTTAGCGCAAATGAGTGTAACTGTTCATCAAGTGTCCTCAAAGATCTATATGCATCTCTATAAAATAAGAAAGCACATTACTTCAAAAACTGTTAATATCTTGGTATAATATTTGTTTAGTAAAATACTGCCTCCTGTGTGCTTTGGTGTTTACTTTACCAAAGCAGTTTTTACGAATTCTTCTCCTGGATCCTGACTTGCAGAGGCTTTCCTGACTTCTTCTTTCTCAGCACATCATGGCCTGTACCGTGAAGCCTTTTATATGATAACCAGTCAGAAATGCCCATGAGTATTGACTCTCCCTAACAGGCCATGGCAATAAACCAAACATATTTTCACTCTTCTAACCACATATTGAAACACAAGAATGTTCTACAAAGCAGTAGTAGTAAACTTTAATAAATGTAAATTTGATTCAGATTTCCTAGCTTCCTTTCTCTTTACTTCTCTGTAGTATACTCTCATGATGTATTTATGTATTTTCTGTTGTCTGAATGACAAACTCATCTGCCTTTTTAAGAGGCCAGTCTTTGAGGAACTTTAAACTTTGTAAAACTAATGCATTGTGCCTGTGTATAAACCAGTGGTTCTCCAAATGTGCTCTGTGGACCTCTCGGGATCCCGAAGACCCCTTCCAGAAGGCCTAAGAGGTCATAACTGTTCTTTTTTTTTTTGAGACCAAGTTTTACTCTTGTTGCCCAGGCTGGAGTGCAATGGTGTGATCTCGGCTCATGGCAACCTTCGCCTCCCAAGTTCAAGTGATTCTCCTACCCCAGCCTCCCAAGTAGCAGGGATTACAGGCACCTGCCACCACTCCTGGCTAAGTTTTGTATTTTTAGTAGAGATGTGGTTTCACCATGTTGGCCAGGCTGGTCTTGAACTCCTAACCTCAGGTGATCCGCTTGCCTCGGCCTCCCAAAGTGCTGGGATTACAGGCCTGAGCCACTGTGCCTGGCCAACACTGTTCTGAATCATACTAATTAAACCTGAGAAAGCTGATGAAAAATTTTAAAAATTTGTGAAAGTAATACAAAGTCATTGCCTGCTTTTTCGTTGACACTTGCCATGATTGTATAAAAGCAAAAGTGGGTACAATGGCTGGTTTCTCAGCATAAATCAAGGCAGTGGTACCAATTACATTAGTAGTCATTCTATTCTTCACTGTCCCCTACAGGTAAAAAACATAGCCTGAATTTCTTAAGAATGTCTTTGATGAAGCAGTAAAAATTAATGTTGTTAAATCTTGACATGTCTCTAATATTCTGAATAAGTGGAAAGTTAACCAGAAGCGCTTTTTTTTTTTGTTATTAAAGAATCCGTGATTTAACTGTGAACTGAAAAATCACTTTTTTCACAGAACATCATTTTTATTTAAAAGTACAACTGGGCCAGCGCAGTGGCTCACGCCTGTAAAATCCCAGCACTTTGAGAGGCCAACGCAGGCAGATGGCTTGAGCTCCTTCAGGAGTTCGAGAGCAGCCTAGGCAACATAACGAAACCCTGTCACTGTCAAACATATAAGAAAATTAGCCTGGTGTGGTGCCACACATCTGTGGTCCCAGCTACACAGGAGCCTGAGGTGAGAGGATTGCTTGAGCTGAGATCATGCCAATGCACTCCAGCCAAGTGACAGAGTGAAACTCGGTCTAAAAAACCAGTTCAACTATCATTCTCAAAAAATAAATGAAGTGAGAGGTTGTCACTTCAAGGGAAATACGTATTTGTTCCCAATGATAAAATTTAAGCTTTCCTCTGGACTTTGAAAAACTTGTTCCTTCTACTGTAGGCTTGGCAGCTTTTCAATACTTAAAGGCGTGTTAAAGTAAGATTGGTGGTTAAACTAAAAGTGATTTTTGACACAATAAAACATAAACCAATATATTCCAAGTAACTAATGCATGATATTATAAATGCAAGTATGGAGCAAAAGATCCATTTACTGTGCAAGAAAGATCAATGAGTACTGATGGAATAAATTTATTAATATGTAAAATGCCACCGTAACTAATTTAAGAAACCACCACTTGTGAAGTTTTGATTTAGTGTTAACAAATACCCACAACTGTCTGAAAACTTTAAAAATACACCTTCTACCAACTACATATTTGCATGAGGTTAGGTCATCTTATTGCTTCTTTTTTTCTTTTTTTGAGACAGAGTCTCTCTCTGTCACCCAGGCTGGGGTGCAATGGCGAGATCTCGGCTCACTGCAACCTCCACCTCCCAGGCTCAAGCGATTCTCCTGCCTCAGCCTCCCAAGTAACTGGGACTACAGGCATGCACCACCACGCCCAGCCATTTTTTGTACTTTCAGCAGAGGCAGGTTTTACCATGTTGGTCGGGCTGGTCTCAAACTCCTGACCTCAAGTGATCCACCCACCTTGGCCTCCCAAAATGCTGGGATTACACGTGTGAACCACTGCGCCACACCAGCTTATTGCTTTTTTTGTTTGTTTGTCTAGACAGAGTCTTGCTCTGTCACCCAGGCTGCAGTGCAATGGCACAATCTCAGCTCTCTGCAACCTCCGCCTCCCAATTTCAAGCGGTTCTCCTGCCTCAGCCTACAGAACAGGTGGGACTACAGGTGCGTGCCATCATGCCCAGCCAAGTTTTTGTATTTTTAGTAGAGACGGGGTTTCGCCGTGTTAGCAAGGATGGTCTCGATCTCCTGACCTTGTGATCCGCCCGCCTCAGCCTCCCAAAGTGCTGGGATTACAGGCGTGAGCCACTGTGCCCAGCCTCTTATTGCTTCTTTAAAGCAAATTGCAAAGAAAGCTCTAGAGAATCCATTTGTCTCCTATTAAGCTCAACATGAGAGACTTTAAATAATATAAATACATGACACACTTTTTACTCAACTTTTTGTTGTAGAAAAGTTATTTTTCAATGAAAAATTTCTGTTAACAATACTGTTCTCAAGGAATATTTTCTGTTGTTATAACTTGGGTCATGGGTTACTACTGATATCTAGTTGGTAGAGGCCATGAATACTGCTAAACTCTCTGCAATGCACAAGACAGTCCTCACAACAAAGCATTATCTAGCCCATAATATCAACGGTGGTAAGGCTGTGAAATCTAAACTAAAAATAGATTTTGAAAAAATTTCAATTGTATAATTCTACCACACTAAATATCAATATAATCAATATAAACACATACTCTTTGAGATTCTCAATCATTTAAAAGAATTATGAGAGTCTTAAGGAACAAAGAAAATACAAATAATTTGCTTCGATATTTTAGTAGGCACAATACAGCTTATGATGTCTAAAGCTGTGACCTAACACTGAGCTTGATATCTTGCAAAGTAATTAGCTAGAATAACAAGACAGGTTTCTAAAAAGTTCACCTTTGTGTGATATGATGAGGTATCTCCAAGGTCACACTGTGGAAGGAAAAAAAATTCATAACAATAGATGTTATCATTTGTTAGGCCTGAAGACATTTTTTAAAAGGGGGGTAGAGAAAACTCTCCTAGCGGCCCTGAAATTCAAATCTTCTAGTTCAGAACAGTACCATAAGGGCACTTTGTTTTCATTTCTTTGTTTTTTACAAAAATATGAGAACCAAAATGCAAGGAAGTATGCTGTTAGAAGACGCGTTTCTGTTGGTGATTACAATATATAAATAATAACAGATTTCCCTGTTATATGCTTTTCTACCCATGAAACCTTTCGTCCCATGCGATTTATTTTATGTATTTATTTATTTTTTGACCCAGAGTCTGTCTCTCTTGCTCAGACTGGACTGCAGTGGTGCCATCTTGACTCCTCACAATCTCCACCACCCAGGTTCAAGCGATTCTCATGCCTCAGCCTCCCAAGAAGCTGGGACTACAAGTTTGTGCCACTATGCCCAGATAATTTTTTTTTGGGGGGGGGGGCGGTGGATGGAGTTTCGCTCTTGTTGCCCAGGCTGGAGTGCAATGGTGTGATCTCGGCTCACCACAACCTCTGCCTCCCGGGTTCAAGAGATTCTCCTGCCTCAGCCTCCCAAGTGGCTGGGATTACAGGCATGTGCCACCACGCCCAGCTAATTTTGTAGAGTGAGGCTCAAAACAACTGAGGGAAGGCAAATCTCAATTCTACTAATAGGTCTACACAATATTAGCACTTTTTAAAAAGCCTGTAACATTAGCAGGTAAGATGGATATGTCTATAGTGCTTCAAGTAGTTTTCATCTCTGAAATAATTTTAAAATCACAGAATTTAAAGTTACATGCTGGAAAGGACCAATGACCTTATGTGACATTTAATTCAATACTCGTTTTACAGATCAGGGAAACAGAGCTTAAAACTGACTTGCCCAAGGTCCCACCAAATAGGAGCAGTTTCTCGTCCTAAACTCAAATTAAGCAGTGGCTCTCAAACTTTGCTGCACATTAAAATCGCCTGAGAAGCTTTAATATCTGCCTCATCTTCCACATGAGACATTTTAATTTAATTAGTATTGGGTATGGCTTTGGGCATCAAGGTTCTTGGTAAACGTTTCCCAGGTGATTTCAATCAGCAGCAAAGTTTGGAATGATTGAGTTGGGGTGAAAATCAGAATCTTCTGGGATGCTTTTCTTCACAGAAAGATGCCTCACATCCATCCCGATTTTCCTAAAAGGCTTCTCAGTGCCTAGAGATAGAGGGAAAGTGGAGATGGGAAGATACATGTGTTTGCAGACTTGTATTTTGAAAAAAACCTTGCATAAGTGATCTCAGCGAGTTCCACCTATCCCACTGACAACAGTGCACTACTGATTCATGATAAAACATTTTTCAAAATATCTTCTTGAAGCCAATTTGCCCTATTAATTTGTTCAATAACTTTATTTCACCAATAGTGAATACACCAAATGATCATTTCTCAAACTTGCTGGTGGCAAATTAAAACTTACTATACTCTCAAAAGTAGACTTCTAAAAAGTAGAATAATGAGGAAAAAAGCACGAAATTTGTTTCAGTAAAATTAATCTTCAAAGCTGCTTTTGAATTATATGCTAACATATCAAAATCTTTGGAACTCAGAAGAAGCCAGGGACTCTAGTCAAAGTAATTTTTGTGTATGTGTGCTCAAAGATTTAAGAGACTTGGCTGACTACAGACATTTAGTGATTACTCAATAGGTCCCAAAGCTCAGGACTTGAGACAGAGTTTGAGTCCAGTTTTTGTTCGAAACACAATTTCCTCTCAACTATTGTTAAAAGGGAGGGAGGAAAGTGACATTATTATGAGTGTAAACTTGCCACTTTTAATTGAAGTAAAAGTTATTGACAATTGAATTAGTTAAAAAGGCTAGTGCATTTGAAACAAAATTGTTTATAAGCTAGTTATGTGTACAGAATGAAAAGTTAAATTAAAGATAAAGACATTAATATTCTAAATTAGCACTTTCCAAACTGTGTTCTAAAAATCAAGACTAATAACCCAAGGAGATGAGAATAATGTACACTGGACAGCCCCTGTGGAGCTGGTGGTGGTGTTGGTTGTTGTTCCTTTTAAAATAAACTTCATCTCAGGGTGCTCTCAAAGCGCATCTTTGTGGCCCACGAGGTGCTCATGCACGATGGGAGAAATTCAAATGCAGATACACTGTGGTGCCAGAAGAAGAAAAGCTGTTCCTTCTTCCAAGGATAATGTCCAAAGTAGTGCACACTGATTTAGGCCTATGATGCATTGAAAAACTAAGTTTCCACAAAAAACATTCAATAAAGGAAACCTATCCTTCTCACTGTGTTCAACATTTTCTAAAGGCATAAAGGCATCAAAAAGATACACTGTTTCTGGGATTGCTTCTTTGCTAACTGATTTTTCCTTCCACCACGACGTCTAAGATTAAAAGAGAAACTGATACTTAATATTGAGAATCTGGATATCAATATATGGTTGACTCCAATTTCTTAAACTGATTGCTGAAGAGGACAACCAAATGGCTGAAATAATTTTAGAATAAAGGAATCTGTCCCTCGGCAGCATAGTTGTACTCACGATATTATTGTCATTGTAAGATAATGCTGGCTGGCTGTGCTGTCATCAAGGAATATTGTCGAACATGAGCTGTATTGTTGACTGAAATGCTCAGTAGATACCTGAAGGGGAAGGGAAGTGCAAGTCAAACTTATCAAAGTGTATTATTTTCTCAGTTAAAATGTCAAATGACAAAGTACTAAGATATGTCTTACACTCCATGAACTGCCTGAGTGTGGTATCATGTGCACTCTATAGAAAACCCATTGGAGGCTCTCAACTTCCAGAGATGATGTTTAAGATATGGGTTATAAAATGCTGCCCTTAATATGGTACCTGTCATCAAACCTAACAAGGATTTTATGAATTACCGTTAAAAATAATGGGAAAAGTCGGCTTCGCGGGGCGCGGTGGCTCACACCTGTAATCCTAGCACTTTGGGAGGTGGAGGCGGGCAGATCACGAGGTCGAGATCGAGACCATCCTGGCTAACATGGTGAAACCCCGTCTCTACAAAAAATGCAAAAAATTAGCCGGGCGTGGTAGCAGGCCCCTGTAGTCCCAGCTACTCGAGAGGCTGAAACAGGAGAATGGGGTGAACCCAGGAGGCGGAGCTTGCAGTGAGCCGAGTTCGCGCCACTGCACTCCAGGCCGGGAGACAAAGTGAGACTCCGTCTCAAAAAAAAAAAAAAAAAGAAAAGTTTAAAATAAGATTTCATTTTTTTTCTGCAGCAATAAAAAGCAGCTGAGAATTTCTGTTAATTAATTATTTATTTATTTTTTTATTTTTGAGACGGAGTCTGGCTCTGTCGCCCAGGCTGGAGTGCAGTGGCGCGGTCTCGGCTCACTGCAAGCTCCGCCTCCCGGGTTCACGCCATTCTCCTGACTCAGCCTCCTGAGTAGCTGGGACTACAGGTGCCCGCCACCATGCCTGGCTAACTTTTTGTATTTTTAGTAGAGACGGGGTTTCACCGTGTTAGCCAGGATGGTCTCGATCTCCTCACCTCGCGATCTGCCTGCCTCAGCCTCTCAAAGTACTGGAATTACAGGCGTGAGCCACGGCGCCCAGCCCTTCTATTATTTATTTACTACGATAAAATGTAATGTATTAAATAATCATGCTACAAGAGCATTTTATTGCAGTGAATGCAAGACTAATGCATTTACTAAATTACTAATCCTAAATGTATTATTTCAGGTGATATTGTTACAAAAGAAGTGTTTCAGATTCAGAGGCTCTGTGTGCCAGGGCTGCTAGGCCACCAACAAGTGAGGAAGCCATAGGTTTCTCTAGTCCTATTTTCTTATGTGGAGGATAAAAAGAGTATCACTTAAATATTCTCTCACACCCTGAAAACAAATGACAACTTAAAAAATCTAACTTTCACTTCATGTTTAAATACGACTGCCAAGACATGACTCAAATGAGACTCTCGGAGAATACTTTGCATTCACTTCAAAACTTGATCAATTTCATTCTATAAATCATCTGACCTGCACCTAGCCATTTTCCTTCTCTACCCCTGCTCTCTGCCTAGAATACTGCTTTTCTCTTTCCTTGCTTCAGCAAGCTCGACTCCATCTACCCTCTTGGATCTCTTTGTCGGCAGCCACACCAAAAAATGTATTTTTATACATTAATTAGTTGAATTCACCACTGCTTACAAGATGCTAATTCCTGCAGAGTATTCCCCTCGTGAGAAAGTATGCCTCTCCATAAGAGTAAAGGAGGGTCCCTACTCTTCCTACCTCCAGCTGCTGAGCATAGAATTTTGACTAAATCCAAAACTTCGACAAGTGTTTGACAATTCACTTATCATTTGGAAGGTAAGTCTTACTACATTTAATTACAGCAAAAACACTACTAACAGTTTACTGTTTATAGGTATTATTTAAGGCAGTCACAAAATAGAAACAAATACTCTAACGTCAGTCAGCATAAATGAGAGTATGAAATTTTACAATATTTAACAAGAAATGGAAGGGGTTACTTAGTAGTTTTAAGGTTTAATGACAAAACTAGAAAATAATCGTACCTAGTAATTTAGTAAGTCAAAACCAAAGCCTTACCATCAAAGGTGCAGTACCCATTTGATGTGGATGCCCACGCACTGACTTCTTCTGCTGTACCTGCTGCCTCTCATTTTAACCCAATAAAAATACTAAAGTTGTTTTCCTTGTAGACATCTTTCACCTCCTTGGTTAGGTCTATTCCGAAGTATTTTATTTTAGTTTAGTTTATTTTTGCAGCTATCAGAAAAGGGGTTGAGTTCTTGGTTTGATTCTAAGCTTGGTCGCTTCTAGGGTATAACAGAGCTACTGATTTGTGTACATTAATTTTGTCTCCTGAAACTTTGCTGAATTCATTTATCAGTTCTAGGAGCTTTCTGGAGGAGTCTTTAGGGTTTCCTAGGTATATGATCATATCATCATCAAACAGCAACAGTTTGACTTCCTCTTTACTGATCTGCATGCCTTTTATTGTTTTCTCGTGTGACTGCTCTAGCTAGGCCTTCCAGTAGTATGTTGAATACAAGTGGTGAGAGTGCGCATCCTTGTCTTGTTCCAGTTCTCGTGGGGAATGCTTTCAACTTTTCCCCCTTTCAGTATTATGTTGGTTGTGGGTTTGTCATAGATGGCTTTTATTATATTGAGCTGTGACCCTTGTATGATGATTTTGCTGAGGGTTTTAATCATAAAAGGATGCTGCATTTTGTCAAATGCTTTTTCTGCATCTGTTTAGATGATCATGTGATTTTTTATTTTTAATTCTGTTTATGTGGTGAATGACATTTATTGACTTGTGTATGTTAATCCATCCCTGCATCCTTGGTATGAAACCCATTTGATCATGGTGGATTATCTTTTTTTTTTTTTTGAGATGGAGTCTCGCTCTGTTGCCCAGGCTGGAGTATGCAGTGCAGTGATCTTGGCTCATTGCATCCTCTGCCTCTGAGGTTCAAGCGATTCTCCTGCCTCAGCCACCTGAGTAGATGGGATTACAGGTGAGCGCCACCACACCCGGCTAACTTTTGTATTTTTAGTAGAGATGGGGTTTCACCATGTTGGCCAGGCTGGTCTCGAACTCCTGACCTCATGATCCATCCGCCTCAGCCTCCCAAAGTGCTGGGATTACAGGTGTGAGCCACCGTGCCTGGCCGGATTATTTTTTGATATGCCGTTGGGAACTACAAAACGTTGCTGAATGAAGTCATGGACACAAACAAATGGAAAGACTCCCCATGCTCATGAATGGGTAGAATGAATATTGTGAAAATGACCATACTGCCAAAAGCAATCTACAAATTCAATGCAACTCCCATCAAAATACCACCATCCTTCTTCACAGAACTAGAAAAAACAATCCTGAAATTTATATGGACCAAACAAGAACCGGCATAGCCAAAACAAAACTAAGCAAAAACAACAAATCTGGAGGCATGACATTACCTGATTTCAAACTATACTATAAGGCCATAGTCGCCAAAATAGCACGGTACTGATATAAAAATAGGCACATACACCAATGGAACAGAATAGAGAACCCAGAAATAAACTCAAATACCTATAGCCAACTGATTTTCAACAAAGCCACCTAAAACATAAAGTGAAGAAAATAAATCCTCTTCAACAAATGGTGCTGGGATAATTGGCAAGCCACATGTGGGAGAATGAAACTGGATCCTGAACTCTCACCTTACACAAAAATCAACTCAAGATGGATCAAGGACATAAATCTATGACCTGAAACCATAAAAGTTCTAGAAGATAACATTGGAAAAACCCGTCTAGACACTGGCTTAGGCAAAGACTTCATGACCGAGAACACAAAAGCAAATGCAACAGAAACAAATAGGTGAGACTTAACTAAAGAGCTTCTGCACAGGAAAAGGAACAATCAGCAGAGTATACAGACAACCACAGAGTGGGAGGAAATCTTCACAGTCTATACATCTGACAAAGGGCTATTATCCAGAATCTATGAGGAACTCAAACAAATTACAATTACAAAAATATGGAACCAGCCCAAATGCCCATCAATCAATGAGGGGATAAAGAAACTGTGATACACATACATATATATATATATGAGGAATACCACCTCAGCCATAATAAGGAATAAATTCATGGCATTCCCAGCAACCTGGATGGAAGTAAGACTATTATTCTAAGTGAAATAACTCAGCATGGAAAACCAAATATCATGTTCTCTTTCATACGTGGGAGCTAAGCTATGAGGATGCAAAGCCATAAGAATGATACAATGGACTTTGGGGACTTGGGGGAAAGGCTGGGAGGAGGGTGAGGGATAAAAGACTACAAATTGGGTTCAGCGGATACTGCTCAGGTGATGGGTGCACCTAAATCTCACAAATCATCACTAAAGAACTTAGTCATGTCACCAAATGCCACCTGTTCCCCCAGAAACCTATGGAAATAATAAATAAATAAATTAAGTACAGGATTTTTCTCAGCAAACATAAAATAAAACAAAGACTAAAGTTCATATTTTTCACTCTCCTTTTGGGCAGGACAAATTTTAGATATGTTTTTAAAGAATTAGTAACTTTTTTCCTTTTTCCGAGACAGGGTCTCCCTTTGTTGCCCAGGCTGGAGTGCAGTGGTGCAATTATAGTTAACTGCAGCCTCAAACTCCTGAGCTCAAGCGATCCTCTGCCTCAGCCTCCTCAGTAGGTAATACGAAAGGCGCATGCCACCAGGCCTGGCTAATTTGTTATTTAACCTTTCTGTAGACATGAGGTCTTGCTATGTTGACCAGGCTAAAAATGAACAAATCTTAATCAACTTAAATATTTCTAACACTTTGGGCATTCAGGAAAACAGCTCCATCTATGTTGTGAAGTAATGGGAAGCATATGGCAGTGGATAAACTTGGAATGAAAATATTAAACAAGGCCTTAGGAGAAAAGTGTAATATGCTTATTATAGATACATTAATTTAAAAAAATTCTCTGGCTTAATATCATTAATTATACTCAAATTAGACTTTGATTTAAACACAGGTCCTAAATTTGGATTAAATATAATAGATTGACCACAAATTTATTTCGTCTCCCTCCGGAAGCCTCATTAGTCATAAAATAAAGGTTACACCCATGACCAGCACAGAAGGTTGACAGAGATAATTTTTAATAAATGCTGAGACATAAAAAGTAGATAAAGGAGTGGTAAATAACACAGAAACACAACTTTGGTGCCTACAGAAAGTGACTGGAACAGAAGCGAGCCAGTTTGTCTTGCAGAACTAAAGGCAGGTTGTGAACTTACAGGCAAATGGCACTTTGGAAAGTAGGGTAAAATGTAAAAAAAAAAAAAAGCCAGCAAGGTCAGTTGCAAATCTCTAACTAGAGCCCCAAGTCCACCTGTCCTTCCATCTGACAAGAAACTTAGATGTGTGTTCTCTGGATATATCAAACCTGAGAATTTCTGGCTCAGAGATACCATGGCTTAAACCTGAGATATAAAGAAAACTGTACACCAAAAATGGAACTCCAACTTTCTTGGCTAACTCTGCTTTTCCTTTCCAGGCCTGCTTTTACTTTCCAGGCAGAAAATTGGGAGATCCTTCTCAGAAGAAACTGAAATGTCTTCAATAAAGATCCCCAGATAATACACTGAGGTCTCCCAAATGAAAAGCTAGTCAGGCTTCTAAGGCCTCACACTGAGTGCTATCAGTTAACAGAAATCCTGCTTCCAAATAAAGCAGGCCAGGGACCACCACACATTGGAGGGAAGCCTCCAAGAAAAGAGATCAAAACAATAGAAAAAAGGAATTGATAGGACCAGTCAAAATCAGGAGCAAAACTTTAAAAAAAAATCTTAAAACACTCTCAAAAAATATAAAATTCAATAGAAATAGTAGAGGATAAAGTCACAGAATATCCCAGAACTAGAATAAAAAGACAAACTGAAAAAAATAGAAGGGGAAAAATTAAAAATCAATGCAGGTGTACTGGTCTAAGCAGCCTAGCATCTGAATAACAAGACTATCAGTAAAAAAGTAACAGAGAAAATAAAAAAAAATTCTCAAGAAGAGATAGTCTGCAGGTTTAGTAGCCTCAATAAAATGAAAAGATCCCCAACAAGCTGTTATAAAATTTCAGAACCTTAGAGAGAGAGATTCTAAAAAGCTTCTGCAGATAACTAAAACCTGGTTGTAAATAACGTATCACACACTGGCAATAGATTCAAGAACAACACTGTAATAAGAGCACAACTGCAAAATGTCTTCAGAACCATAAAATTTAGATTCAACCTAGAGGTGTACTCTCTATCAAAGAGGAGGGATTTTAACATCTCCACCCAGGAAAATGTGTTCAAGTACAACTAGAGACGATAACAGGACAGAAGGAAACACAGAATCTAGGACTCAGGCGATCCCACACAAGACAGCAGTTACGTGAGATCCCAAAAGACTTTAAGGAGTTAGCCCAGAAAAGCAGACATCGAGCATATCTAGGGAAACCCACACTATATTGAACTAGGATGACAAAAGGCCAAAGAAAGTTGCCCCCCACACAAACATAAAAAGGAACAGATGTGTTTTCACAGATGGAAAATATCTTTGAAAGGCATGTGATAAATGCTACAATACTTGGGGGAAAAACAGCTGTTAGAAAACAGGCAAATGAATATAGTCAGAAAATTAGCTTCATGCTAAAAAATAATGGATGTGAAAGCAAACAGAGCACCCAGAGGCTACTTAACGATATTTGGATAGATAAACTAACACAGGCTAGGAAAAAAGAAGATCCAGGAGAATTGCAGAAGTGCTCAGATTTCAGAACTGTTTCAGAGACAGGATGAAGGACATGGAATGCAGAGGTACAGTGAAAACACCATATGACTTAGCAGTGAATAATATTTGCAGAGTCATAATCATGTAAATATTACTGATTTAATTAAAAAGTGTGCTACAATTGGAAGAAACACAGGGAGAAACATAAGATCATGGTGTAGCGGGGAAGGTATGCTTTTACCTGCTGTGACAGAAAGTCAACAGACAGTGTTGGCAATTAACGTAGCTATTCTATTTTTGTCCTTTCATTAAAAATAAGGTTAAATATTTAAGGCAATTTTTTTTTTTTTTTTGAGACAGAGTTTCGCTCTGTCGCCCAGGCTGGAGTGCAATGGCGCGATCTTGGCTCACTGCAACCTCCGCCTCCTGGGTTCAAGTGATTCTCCTGCCTCAGCCTCCTGAGTAGCTGAGATTACAGGCATGCACCACCACGCCCGGCTACTTTTGTATTTTTAGTAGATACAGAATTTCACCATGTTGGTCAGGGTTGTCTCAAACTCCTGACCTCAGATGATCAGCCTGCCTCGGCCTCCTAAAGTGTTGTGATTACAGACGTTAGCCACCATGCCCAGCTTTAAGGCAGATCTTTTGAACCAGACTATTGAAATTTAACTTAAATGTCAGAAATCTTTAAAAGGTGGACACGCTAAACTAAACACTTTTCTGGATAAATTTAATACTCAGGAAAATAGAAGAGATTTAGAAAATCCACAAAAAGAGGTCCATGCTACCACCACCAGGTCCACATTGTAATTTAAAGAAATCAAGAGAGACATCCTTTTATGTCAAACTATCAATTTCTTAACTATTTAAGTGTTTACTTACATGGTTTGTACAGTTGCTTCTTATTTCTACAACTAAGAATAAAAAAAAAAAACTGATCACTTCTGATACAAATACCATAAAATAAAAGTAGTTGTTAACATCTTACTGATTACTCCTATGTAAAATGAGACAAAATTCCATTAAAAAAAAATTTTCAATAATATATAATGTAAATTATCTGGCATGATTAATTTCATAAGTCAAATCTAAAAACTTAGATTTTCCTTTAGTTTACTTTTTGTTTCTATTACATACAAATGAAAGAATCCTCATGTACAAAAGAAAAGGGTAAAAAAATTAGGCCAGATGAAAAATTTAGCTAATAAAAAGTTTAACTGTTGCATATATGAGCCATGATCCATTAGTATTCTCTCATTCTGCATTTACACATAGCTTACTTTAATTATCAGACTCTAAGAGCTAACAGTTCTAAGAACTACTTCCTGACCAGACACCTATCTCTAGATGCAACAGAATCCCTGTAAGCATCTTGAACCACACTTAGTGGTTATCTACTAATATGTCACTAAAAACAAAACAAAATTAAAAAACGGTCTTTACACAACTGGAAAGTAACATATCTTAAATTTTTTTTCTTTTTTGAGATGGAGTCTCACTCTGTCACCTAGGCTCGAGTGCAGTGGCGGGATCTCAGCGCACTGCAACCTCTGCCTCCCAGGTTCAAGCAATTCTTCAGCCTTACCCTCCTGACTAGCTGGGACCACAGGCACGTGCCACCATGCCTAGCTAATTGTTTTTTGTATTTTTAGTAGAGACAGGGTTACACTGTGTTAGCCAGGATGGTCTTGATCTCCTAACCTCGTGATCCACCCACCTCAACCTCCCAAAGAGCTGGGATTACAGGTGTAAGCCACAGAGCCTGGCCTAAATTTTGATGTTAAAATAAGTATACAAACCTAATTGGACATGGTGTCTGCAGCACAAAAAATCATTTTTTTTTCCCTAAAAAGAGGCCAGAATAATAAAAGCCCCAAGAGGGACTTCGGCCATGCTTTGTTTCCTACACTGCCTCTGCCTTTGATGCTGGAAGGGCCTTGTAGGCAAAAGTTACTACCACTGAAGAGTGAGGGACATGGAATAGCTTTTCTTTTACTGCTTCCATGCTCTCTAGGTGTGAGAAGCCCATGGCTCTGGAAGGAACTGGGAAATACAATTCTGATATGTTTTGGATATGTTGCCCCTCCAAGTCTCATGTTAACATGTGACCCTTAATGTTGGAGATAGGGCCTAGTGGGAGGTGTTTGGGTAATGGTAGTGGATTCCTTATGAATGGCTTGGTCCCATCCCCATGGTAATAAGCAAATTCTCATTATGGTAATTTAAAAGACTGTGGTACTGGCCAGGTGCGGTGGCTGAAGCCTGTAATCCCAGCACTTTGGGAGGCTGAAGCGGGTAGATCACTTGAGATCAGGAGTTTCAGACCAGCCTGGCCAACATGGTGAAACCCTGTCTCTACCAAAAATACAGAAATTAGCGAGGTGTTCTGGTGCCCACCTATAGTCCCAACTACTCAGGAGGCTGAGGCAGGAGAATTGCTTGAACCTGGGAGATGGAGGTTGTAGTGAGCCAAGATCGTGCCATTGCACTCCAGCCTGGGCAACAGAGTGAGACTCCATTTCAAAAAAAAAAAAAAAAAAAGAGTGTGGTACCTTCCCCCTTCCCCTCTCTCCTCCCTCTTTCACCGTGTGGAACCACCTGCTTCCCCTTTGCCTTTTATCATGATTGTAAGTTTGCTGAGGCCCTCACCAGAAGCAGATGTTAAAGCCATGTTTGTACAGCCTGAAAATCTTTGAGCCAATTAAACCTCTTTTTGTTATAAATTACCCAGCCTTAGGTATCTCTTTATAGTAATGTAAAAAATGAAGACAAATTCTAACCAGAAATAACTGACTCAAGATGGGCAAAGTCTACTCAAACTATAAAAACAAAGGTTACAAACTCCCGTGTTTTACTGTGCTGCATTACTTCGCACATTATTATAGAACCCTCACTTGTATTCTTGCTGTTTAAGTCAACTGGAAAACTTGGCTGTGTATGGCTTGTTGGCAAATAAATGAGGATTTAACATAACATTAAGGGAAATAAGCAGGAGTAGGGCATGTTTAAATTTACATTACATCAAATGAAAAAGTTAATAACCTAAAACTTTTGAGTAGCATGAACTTGGATGTGGTAAATGAATGTGGTCAGAGGACTGTGTAAGAGGAGGCCCAAATCACAGATTCAATCCCTGATGATAAACAACTATGTTTTTTAATTTCTTTAAATGACAACAAAGCTGAAGCCTAAGTTCTATCATTCATCTTTAAAATGTACTTTTTGGAGCAAGGGAAAAGGGATTATAAATAAAGATAAATCCATTAATTATAAATAAAGATAAATCCAAGAATTATAAAGAGAAATCCATGACTCCTCCATCACATGACAAATTAATTGTGTTGATAAAAAGATGGCAAAATGTATAAACAAAAAGGTTACACGTTTTCACTAACATCATAACAACTAAAGGAAAGTATATCACATATTAAAATAAGACAATGAACATGTGAAAAGGTGAAAAATTTAAACCAATATGAGTTTTTCTAAATACTTTCTATAACCTGATCAAACAAGAGCTTTTATTCTTTCTCTTGGCGGAAAAAACAATGTCGTCTCACCATCTGTTTGAGAGTTCCTCTGGAATATTGTGCTTGCCTCTGGATTGGCAGAAGGGTTAAACTCCAAAGCTATATGCATAGAGGAAGAAAAGAAAAAGAGATGTAATCATTGATAAAAATTTATCAACTCGTTTATTCGACTGCTGCATTTAGGCTATTTCACTATCTCTACTTTGATTCTTATCCATTGAAATGAATGTACAGACATAAGATAGAGTCAGGCAAGATGGCACATGCTTGTAGTCCCAGCTACTCAGGAGGCTGAGATGGGAAAATCACTTGAACCCAGGTCAGGAAGTTGAGGCCAGCATGAGTAACACAATGACACCCTCCTTTATTAAAAAAAAAAAAAAAAAAAGAAGAGGTAAATTTTGGCTTTGAGTTGTGTAAAATCAACTATGCATAAAATAAATCAAGATGGCAGTAAGTTTTAAAAGACAGGTCTATTTCATAGGCAAAATATAAGATGTATTCTAGAGTTTTTAAAATTTTTTAAAAGTAAATTCATCATATCTGTCACTTCCATTTCATTCTGAGGACACAGAACCTTAGTTCTCTTGAGTAGCTGTCTTCCATAGTCATGTGATATCTCTAAGTTTTCATTTCTTCATTAGCAATACATAGGGAGAACATACACAGGCCTTATTTGTATTGGAAAGGGCCAAGTGAGACATACATAAACTGTGTTGTAATCCTAAAGAATGACAATAAAGAGCCATTTTTGGGCTCTCATCCAACACTACCCATCTACTAACTGGTGTGTAGCATCCATCAGGCTGTCCTAACATCACCAAGAAGAGTATAAGTTTACACAAGTACTTACATGCTTTGTGTATAAAGGTACAATCAATTAATTCACATAATGCATTTGTTTATTCTAAAGCAATCCTTAAATATCTTGAAATGTGAAGATAGTACTTCCAAGTTACAAAGTCACACTCATAATGAGTCTTAATTATCCTACCTCTTTAAAAATTAAGAGCCCAACCAAAGTTTAAATAGAAGAGCTATAAGACATTTCCTCTACAGTAATGAAATCTCTGGCATTTAAATGAAACCAATAAGCCAACTGGATTTAATATGTTTATGATGCAATGTTTTCTATTTTGAAAATTTCAGTTTTTATTCAAGAACCATATTATTACCCAGAATTACTTTTAGTTAGATTCATCTCTTTGCAAAATTTTAGAGGCAAACCAACTAATTGTTTTCTGTTTTCTACCGGCTCCCATCCCCTGCCTCTGCCAACAGTGTAGAGACTAAAAAACTCCAACTTTCTTTCCTTTTTTTTTTGTGAGACGGAGTCTCGCTGTGTCACCCAGGCTAGAGTGCATTGGCGTGATCTCTGCTCACTGCAACCTCCACCTCCCAGGTCCAAGCAATTCTCCTGCCTCAGCCTTGTGAGTAGCTGGAACTACAGTAATGCGCCACTAAGCCCAGCTAATTTTTGTATTTTTTTTTTAGTAGAGACAGCGTTTCACCATGTTGGCCAGGCTGGTCTCGAACTCCTGACCTCAGGTGATCCGCCTGCCACGGCCTCCCAAAGTGCTGGGATTACAGGCGTGAGCCACCAAGCCCAGCCAAAACTGTAACTTTCTTATCTTTGAACAAGATGCTATTGTCAGGAGGGGAAGGGACAAAGGGGGAGCCACGGCAACAAACACTCTTACAGGGAAGGTCTGACATTTTAACCTGCAATCTTTATATTACACATTAAAAGTCTACATTGACGTTTCATGTCCTTTGAAAGTTTTGACCATGAACCAATCCCCACCTCTCTTTTAGAACAAGGAGGTAAATAAAGTCTGTTAAGTCACCAGAATAAATCTGGAGACACATTTTCTGTTAAAGTAAGAATTTTGAAGTAATCAGAGCCTCATAGGTAAACTCCTTTGAGAAACCCCAAACACACACACACAACCATTTTTCTGCAGCCCCGGCTGTGACATTTTACACCTTTCACAATTATTTTAAGCACTCTCCTTTTTTCTTTTTCCTTCTGTGTTCAAATTACAGTTAGAAGAAACTAAGCAGCTTCTATCAAGGTGACTTAAAGCAGCCCATTAAGAATACCATATAGCCTCTCCCGTGGCAACCTCCATTCTGATTTTAAATAAGAAATCCCCAAATATTTGAATAGGAACTGTCCTGAGATTTGGCTACTTTAACAAAGGAAACAATTAGGCACTTACCTGGCTCCTTCACTTAGGTACCATCTGGATAGGTACAAAGAAAAAATAAGATGGGTACTGAAAAGTTGGGATATTTGAGTTTTTATTGAGAAAAGGAAGAGAATAGCTCAAAGAAGCCTAAACAAAGTCCCACAGGATAATAAACAGAGCTACAGACACTGTTGTCTCACCATCTGTTTGAGAGTTCCTCTGGAATATTGTGCTTGACTCTGGATTGGCAGAAAGGTTAAACTCCAAAGCTATATGTATAGAGGGAGAAAAGAAAAAAGATGTAATCATTTATAAAAATTTATCAACTCATTTATTCAACTGCTGCTTATTCGACAAGAGCCATAAATAAATGGTCCCATGCCAGCCTGGGAGAATGAGATGAGAGAGCAAGAACTGGGCAATTGGGAGGGGAGGCGAAAAGAAACTGACTGGACTCGGTGGGGAAAGACTAAGGGGTGGGAATTCAAGGCAGAGCCAGCTTTTGTTCCTGGCCAGCCCCCGGGAAAGCTGGCTACAAGCAGAAAGGAGCTCGAAGTGGGGGATGCCTCAAAGGGAACCTTGGGGACAGCAGCAGCCAGAGGCAAACCGAGGGTAGATGGCACCTATCACCTCCTTACCTTCAGGCATCTCCCGGTCACGAACGTGGTGCATGTGGAGGTCCTCACCAACTTCAACAGTCACCTCAGCAGGCTGTACAGCAGCAGCCATGGGCACTCCTGCCATCCCGTGCCCAGTTCCTGCCTCATAGATCTCAGATTCAGAGGGACACACTGACACCTGCTGCTGGTCAAACTCGAGGCTGACGCTAGGGTGCACACGACAGGTCAGTATGTTCCCCATGGGGCGCCTCTACTGTCTGCCACCACCTGTGCCTCTGCTCACAGCTTTGGCCACGCACTCCCGCTGTCCTAGGCCGAGGCTATGCTGCACCTGCAGAGATGGTTTTCCCGCTCCTGGCCTGCCCACCTCACAGCGCGGCCCCGGGCACCAGCCCTGGCCCCGGCCCCGGCCCCGGCTAGGGCTGCGGGCCAAGGCCCGCACCCTGCCGCCTCCCCTGAGTTGACTTGTCTGGGAGGGTGAAGACCAGCCGGCTTATTTAATAGGTTGTGAACCCAACAAGCGCTGAGAGACACAACAACTGCCTGAAGAGAGAACAGACGGAGCTCCTCCTCCTTCTGTAGTCACCTACAGACTGAAGCCCACTGGTCCCAGGTGGGAGCCCAGGCATGTGGCACACAATGCCCCACCCCACACTTCACAATGCCCTGCCCCACAGCTCACAGTGCCCCACCCTGCCTGCCACCCCTCCCCAACAGCTCAGAATGCCCCTGCCTTGGCTGCCCCACCCTGTGGCTTATGATGCTGCTGCTCTCCTGGCCCCTCGTGCAGTGCCAGTGGGACTAAGGTTTTCATTCATCACCAGCTTCCTGAGATTTTAGTCCTAAGAAAAGCACAGGGTAGTTCATTACTTGAAGCCATCTTCCTCTATGAATTCTATACAAAGCCTCAGTAGAGTGGGTCCCATTAGCAACCAAGTTGAACAACTTTTATTTGCTGACTGAATATAGATACACCTGAATTGTTGACTGCTTTTGTAACTAAACACTCCTCTCCTGTTTTCCAACGAGTGGTCATTTTTGTCCGCAACTTGACCACAGCAATCCCTGGGGCCCTAGCTCTACCCTCAATAAAGAGTTATGGCTGTGTGTGTTGAATGACACCTTAGGACCCATCCTGCCTCCACCTCCTTCTCCATAAAATAGAAACCTAACTTGTCCCTCCAAGCTCTGAAATGCTGAAATTTACCAACTCCCTTTTCTCCCCACTATTTCTTCCTTCCATGGCAGGGACTTTCAGATTTTCTTTCTTTTACTAACAAGGCACTAAGCATGATTTTCTCATACAAAATCGAGAGCCATAAAGTGGCTTACCACAGTCCTATTTCAATAAAGATGAATACTCGACATCTGGCAAGTAGTGTGTGCCTGACAGTGTCCCCACTGTGCTATGCTCATTTAACCCTCAGAAACAATCTCATGTTACAGATTTTACAGAAGTTGTTGAGACGGAGAAGGTAAGTAACCTCCCCAAGGTCACATGACTGCTAAGGGTAGGGCCATAGTTTGATCCCAGGTAGTCTGAATTCCCCAATTGCTTAAGCATGATTATCAGAAAGTATAGCAGTCTGTTTTCACACTGATATAAAGAAATACCTGAGGTTGGGTAATTTTTAAAGGAAAGAGGTTTAATTGACTCAGTTTCACATGGCTGGGGAGGCCTCAGGAAACTTACAATCATGGCAGAGGGGGAAGTCCTTCAGGAAACTTACAATCATGGTAGAAGGGCAGGTCCGACTTACATGGTGGCCGCACAGAGAGTGGGAACATGTGAAGGAGCAACTGTCAAACAAGTATAAAACCATCAGATCTCAGCTGGGCACGGTGGCTCACACTTGTAACCCTAGTACTTTGGGAGGCCAAGGCAGGTGGATCAACTGAGGTCAAGAGTTCGAGACCAGCCTAGCTAATGTAGTGACATCCTGTCTCTACTAAAAATACAAAAATTAGCTGGGTGTGGTGGTGCATGCCTGTAATCCCAGCTACTCAGGAGGCTGAGGCAGGAGAATCACTGGAACTCAAGAGGCAGAGACTGCAGTGAGCCAAGATCGTGCCATGGCACTCCTGCCCGGACAACAGAGCAAGACTCCATCCCAAAAAACAAAACAAAACAAAACCCTATAAGATCTCATGAGGACTTACTGAATATCACAAGAACAGCATGAGGATAACTGCCCCCGTGATCCAATCACCTCCTCCTAGGCCCCTCCCTCGACACATCAGGATTATGGGGATTATAATTCATGATGAGATTTGGGTAGGGGCATGGCAAAACCATATCAGAAAGTAAAGGTAGAAGTCAAGCTTGGATGGGAAATGACATTGTAGATGATGATGATGATGATGAAGATGATGATGATTATTATTTTGAGACGAAGTTTTGCTCCTGTTGCCCAGTGAAATTGTTTCTCTAATTTCGTTTTCAGATTGTGTCTTGTAGATGTATAGAAATACAATTGATAAATGATTCTGGCTATTAACCTTTTATGCTTCAACCCTGCTGAACACTATTTTTTTTTTTTTTTTTTTTTGAGACGGAGTTTCTCTCTTGTTGCCCAGGCAGGAGTGCAATGGCGTGATCTTGGCTCACTGCAACCTCCGCCTCCCGGGCTCAAGCGATTCTCCTGCCTCAGCCTCCCAAGTAGTTGGGATTGCAGGCATGCGCCACCATGCCCAGCTAATTTTGTATTTTTAGTAGAGACGGGGTTTCTGCACGTTGGTCAGGCCCGCCTCAGCCTCCCAAAGTGCTAGGACTACAGGCATGAGCCACCGTGCCCAGCCAGATTCGTATATTTTTAAAAGAATTTTTTTTTTAATTTTTTTTGACACAGAGTCTCACTCTGTTGCCCAGGCAGTGGCACAATCGTTGCTCACTGCAACCTCCACCTCCTGGGTCCAGGTGATTCTCATTCAAGTGCCTAAGCCTCCCAAGTAGCTGGGATTACAGGAGCCCAACCCCATGCTCAGCTAATGTTTGTATTTTAGTAGAGATGGGGTTTCACCATGTTGTTCAGGTTGATCTCGAACTCCTGACCTCAGGTGATCCACCTGCCTTGGCCTCCCAAAGTGCTGGGACTGCAGGCGTGAGCCACCACTCCCGAACAGAACAACATTTTTTTGATGTGGATTTTAAAATGCCTCCCCTTCTTTCAACATTGATTAAGTCCCTTCTACATGCCAGGCACTGTATGTGTGAAATAGTCCCAACTCTCAATGAGTGTAGGCAGATACACAAACAAAGGCTTAAGGAGTTCAGTTTTCTGAGACCATACTGCTGGACAGTATATGAACCTGGGATACAAACCCACCTCTATTTGACCTCAAATTTGATGCTGGGGTGGTTTTAATTTTATTCTGGGAATTTCAGTCATTCAACCATGAAAAGGTGAAAAGTCTCTGTCAGATGTGTGTGTAGAGGTCTGTGTAATAAGGACTGAAGGAAGCAACCAAACCAATTAAGAGACTTTCTCTAAAGGCAGAGTAATGCTAAGGGCAGTGGCAGTGACAAAAGTGGAGGAAAAAGTCTGTGATCATTTGGGAGACAGAATAGGAAGTGCTTGGTCATGAGATGTGAAAGAAGAGGGGAAGTAGAAGGAAAACAGAGCTGCTCAGGCTCTGCTGGGGAAGACTGGGTATGTAGCAGTGCCTTCCTCCTGGCCGAGAATGTAGGGAGAGAAATAGGTAAGGAGGAAAACATAGTTTTTTACTCTCAGTGTCACATTAAAATGGAACTCTCTGGTCAAAAGCTGAATATAAATCTCTGTAGGCTAAGTCCATTTGTGACATCCCAACATACATTTTCAAAAATAACATACATACTAAATCAAGCCATTAAGCGTAACTGGGGAAATTTCCTAAAATTTACATGCTAAAAAATCACCATTTTTCATTTATTAGTTTCATGGAGCAACTTTGAATCTATGGTTACAGCAAGTGAGGCACCTTGTATAAAATAAAGCTAATACATGAAATAAAACCATTTAAAATTCTATTGTTCTCAGAGAATGGAGAAAGCAATTGAAGCCATGGGTGTGGAGGTGACTGCCTTGAGAAGTTGTGTATAGTAAGGAGAACTGGGAAGAAAGAAGAACTGGAGAATAGGGTGATTTACACGGCATTAAGTGAAGCTTGCAAAAGTGAGCACTGGGAGTCAAGAGACATGTATGAATCAGGAATGGCTGCTCCTGTGAGTTGTTAGAAAGGAGATGATGCCTTCTTTTCATATCTATAACAGCAGCACCTAGCACAGTGCCTGTTCAATAGGTACTCGACATGTATTATCCCAATGCAGAGTCAAATTTTGCCAGGAGGGCAGGAAAGCTACAAATTAGCTATGGCAACTTAGTGATTGGGCTTGTGTGTGTGTGTGTGAGTGAGCTGGATGTCAGGCAGTGGGTAAAGTAGTGAACTGGAGGGGAGAAAACAATGACACAAACTCAGGGCTTCTCTTCCCAAGTATTTGGCTGAGAAGAGAGATGTAGTATTAAAGGGAGATATGTGGTAAAGGAAGACTTTTATTCCAAGATTCAACAAAAGCGTGAGTATACTTCTATGTTAAAGGGAAAGAGCCAACAGAGAAAACACATTTTTGAGGTTAGAAGAGAAGGAAGAACTAATGCAGAAGGGCCCCAAAAGGCACAGGTGCGTGCAATCCAGATCAGGGACAGATTAGCTTTGGACTCCTACAAAAGCAAGAAGGGAGAAAGGACCATGTGACTCTAGAGCTATTTCTGGTAAAGGAAAGGTTTAGGAAAAGATCTTTTGATGACCTTTATTTTAACAGACTTTTTTTTTCTTTTTGAGATGGAGTCTTGCTCTGTCACCCAGGCTGGAGTGCAGTGGCACGATCTGGGCTCACTGCAACCTCTGCCTCCTGGGTTCATGCCATTCTCCTGCCTCAGCCTCCTGATTAGCTGGGACTACAGGCACCCGTTACCATGTCCAGCTAATTTTTTGTATTTTTAGTAGAGACGGGGTTTCACCGTGTTAGGCAGGATGGTCTCCATCTCTTGAATTCGTGATCTGCCTGCCTCGGCCTCCCACAGTCTGGGATTACAGGCGTGAGCCACTGCACCCGGCTAGACTTTAAAAACAAACAAACAAACAAAAAAAAAACTACTGTGGGAAAAAGGATATTATGTATAGAAAAGTCTACACTTCTTGATACAACTAACTAAAAAAAGCCTGATACACTAAACAAAACCCAAATAATGTCTTCCCTAAAAGTGGGTAACTTGAAAAGCAATTCAAGCAAAAATCAAGGAGTTCAATTATAAATAAGTATATCAACAAAGTGAAAGATGGGTTTAATTTTTCCAACAAAAAGTTAAAAGAAATAACAGCAGGTTTAGAGGAAGAGTAAAAAATAATGAGAAAATTATATGCAGTTGCAAAATGTGTGACTATTTACAAACTCTAACATATACCTACAAAACGGGCCAGAAGAATCATTATCATAGGAAGCAAAGGGTCATTTCAAAAATCAGAGGAGGGATGATTCATATTTAATTTAATTCTGTGGAAAAAATTTAAGTAATGTTTGAGGACAAAAATAGGTGATGTGTTGAAATGCGGGAAACCACAGTGGAAGGAAAAATAATTCAAGAAAGCTCAGTTTCAGTAACCAGTATCTAGTAAAATCTTCAGGACCTAGAGGCTACAATCTGCATTAATAGTGTCTGAAGACCTAGAAATGTCATTAAATACCATTTTGGATAATTCTTGTAGACTTGAGATGATGTCTATTTAAAGTTACAAAATAGTGCCCATATTTCTGTATTCATTACAGAAAACAACTGGATGTGGAAAAGAAACTAACATGCTATGCCACAATCTCTAAAGAAAGATTAGGGAAGTTTCAGCTTAAAGCAAGAATAATCACAATAAAGTTTTACAACCCTTTGCAAGCATATATGAAAAACTTACAAAAAGTTTGTAATGATCTTTTCTTAAGCTAAGAGAACAGAAAAAATGAGAAAAATTAAATTATAAAATGAAACTTTGGTTTAGAGGTAAGAAACATTTGATGACAGTCAAGAGATCAGGGTTGTACAGTGTATTATGTGAATGTTGTGACTCATTGGTTTCATCTTGGATATCATAACTTGACATTTTTTAAAAGTGATTTTTCATGGGAGTTTCTTCAGGTGCCCTATAAAGTCCTGTCCCTTTAGAAGCGAATAATAGTCTTCCACATTCTTGAGATATCTTAATGAATAGCATCTTCTACAGTCTTCCATTGTTTAGACCTTGGAGAGACACTCATTAGTGACTGTTAAGTACCTGAGTTATTAGGTGCCTGTAGACTATGCCCAGTGATATGTGCATTAGGTACATGCTCCCTAGCTGTGCTGACACTGACTGAAGCTGTGAGGTTTCACAATGACATGTCAGCCAAATACATATGCTCAGATTTACCATTTATCAAGAGGTCTTCACACTATCAATTGTGCAATTATCATTCTACACACAGGCAGTGATAAAGGGAGTAAAAAACCACAGCCATGGATCGGGAGACCAAGGTACCTCCAGAGGAGTCCAGTGGGTCCAGAAGCCCTTTGGATGTTGGTCAGAGGCTCCTCTTGGGCAGAGATCACAGCAGCAGCCAACAGGTCTGGAGAAGTCCTTAGAGTTCTCACGGACAAAGTTTGTGAAGGCATCTTAGACAAGATCTTGTCTTTGCTGGTTTTATGATCCTCTGCAGATGGGTCTATTCTCATTACCTCAGCCACCTTTCACTTCCTATCAGTTCAGTTCAGGTCTCTCATGATCCCAGGCAGCAGTAGTTGTTATCACGTGAGTTCATTCATATATGTTTATCTCTTTGGGAATGGGGGGACAACTTCACTGTGGACCTAATTCTACTGGAGATGAGTGACCCCATTTTAAGACAACAGGATCACAAATTATTATCAAATATCAGCAGGGCAGACAATAGCTACGACCTGGGGCTGAAAGCAGGTAACTCCATTTATTCTGCAAAAATTCTGTCTTGATTATGGTGCCAGTTGCTGTGAGGGATTTCCTTTCTAGAACCTGTTTTTCACAAGGTTTGAGTCTGAACTGCTAACATTCTACTGATTTCTGGGTGAAGGGACTGACTGCACCATCCTAGCCTGTCAGAGCACTTGCCCCAATACTTCCACTTTAAGAGTTTTCCACCTTGTCCAGAACTACAGTCCACTAATCCCCTCATTTTCTCTCTTAAGAGAATAAACAGGCCAGGTGCGGTGGCTCATGCCTGTAATCCCAGCACTTTGGGAGGCTGAGGCGGGTGGATCATCTGAGGTCAGGAGATCGAGACCAACTTCGCCCACATAGTAAAACCTCGTCTCTACTAAAAAAAAATCACAAAAATTAGCCGGGCGTGGTGGCAGGCGCCTGTAATCCCAGCTACTCGGGAGGCTGAGGCAGGAGAATCCCTTGAACCTGGGAGGCAGAGGTTGCAGTGAGCCAAGACTGTGCCACAGAACTCCAGCCTGGGCAACAGAGTGAGACTCCCTCTCAAAAAAAAAAAAAAAAAAAAAAAAAAAAAAAAGAGAGAGAGAGACAGAGAATAAACAACCCATGTCAAGTACACACCCACATCCCTCTTATCCCAAATACCAAACACACAAAAATCCAATCTGTCTCCTTCTACCTAAGCAATAGTCACTTTCCCATAATTACCTTAAGCTCCCTGACTTGCTGCTCGTCCTTTCTCTGGCAAAATCTCATCCTTGGATGAGCCCGACTTTGTGCTTGCTCAATGACACCACTCACCTGAACCAGAAAAAATATCAAAAAGTGGTCAGAGATATCATCATAAATTCAAATTACTTACATAAAAAATTGGCCCTAAATGTTTCCAGAAATCAATAAAAGTTTTGTTTCTCCAAAGACATCATTTCTTCAGAAACCCAATGTGTATAACCTATTTTTTCTATGTTCTTCTAACATTTATTCAACTTCTCTCATCTGATATCTTGCCAAATCATTCGAAGAGAAAATATATCCCATTAGTCAAGAGCCGACCATATTCCCATCACCTGAGAAAATCATATGCACAGGATGTGCCCACCTCACCTTTCTCTGCCTCATCATGTCAGAAAAAGTACCCCTCCTTTTGTCACAAGGCAAACCTGAGATAAAAGATTTAGATGGCCTGTAATTCCAGCAATAAGGGAGGCCAATGCATGCAGATTATTTGAGTCTAAAAAAGAAGCCTAAGCAACTTAGGGAAACTGCATCTCTCAAACAAATACAAACCATTAGCCTAGCATGGTGGTGTGGTGGCACATGCCTACAGTCCCAGCTATTCAGGGTGGGGAGCACTGAGGTGGGAGGATCACCTGAGCTGGAAGGTTGTGGCTGCAGTGAGCCGTGATCACGTCACTGCACTCCAGCCAGGGTAACAGATATTTTTAAAAGGATCTTCTCTGTTAAAAATAATCAAATAAACAGGTGGCCATGAGGCTGAGGTGGCTGCAGTGCACTCAATTCCTCCTTAAATAACCCAAAACTTGACTCAGTGTAAATAATAAAAGGAAACTTAAGCTTAACCAGCCAGAAACCACCAACTAACATCTAACTAGAGACTTTCCACTGTAATGTTCCAAATGAGGCCACTGCTCCATTTTACCCAATCAAGTATTTTCTTTTTCTTCCACATTCACCATATAAAATTCTTCCCCCACCATCCCTAAGCCTCTCTGTTGGAACTCTGAGCTGCTTGCAGTCTGGAGCTGCCTAGTTTATACATTTCTGAATGCTCAAATATATTTTCTAATGTTTCAAAGTGGCTCTGGTGTAGGAGGTTGTTGGTTGAGTGACCTGAGAGTGTACAGGAATTGAGGCCATATGAGATCTCTGGACTCTGTACTCCATTTTGCTGTGCACTCAATACTACTCTAAAATAATAATATATCTTTAAAAATCTATAACTATCACGTAGCCCTTTTCAAGTCTCCAACTGGTTGGAGCCAGTTCGATTAAAGCTCAGAAAAAACTGGTTAATAAGCTAGTTCTGACCCAACTGGCAAGAAGCGGCAGGAAAGACCCAGGCCACGGGAGTATATTGCACATGCATGCACCAGGAAACTGGAGGAAGCTTGGAGGCCCTTTAGCCTGGTCCTGAGCCTGCTGAAACTGCAGTTACAGGCACAGATGCCTGGGGCACCAATCTGAATCTGCCAATATCCAAGGCCACATGAACACAAATGCGCAGAGTCTCCTCTGCGATCGGTAGCTAAAGATGTTAGGCCATGATTGGACTAGGATGGGAGATGAACTGACAACTATAGATTCTGTAGGCTTTTGTTGTCTCTTCCCACCCCTAAGCAACAAGTGATGAACACACACACACACACCCTGTAGTGACTAACAGGATCTCCCTCCAGGGAATTTGCAGAAAGGGGAGCAGAAAACATCCCAGGGGCCTTTCACAGCTACTTCCTTGAGCCCCCTTTCAGACAGTGCTGTCTAGACCTGTCTCAGCCCAAGCATCACCACCCTGATATGAAGAAGCTGGCATCCTTACCTGAAATTCAACATCAAGAAATGATCTCTTCTACTCAACACTGATAGAAATACCTCTAAGCAACGTCCTCATTGGCAGGGGTGGAGTGGGGGAGTTTGTTAAGAAGTGAGGCCTCTGTCTACCACCTAGAGAACCTGGAAATTTCCATCTGTGCCACAAAGTCCAAATCACTGGCCACTGCCCCAGTGTATGGCAGATTAGAACATCTCTCCATTGGATCTGAGTTTCTATTCCATTGAGTGAAATGCCTTTTCTACTACAGGAACAGAATAAGGGATCAAAAGGGTCTTACAACTGAACTCCAGTGTACAGTCTGCACAGACACTAGGCTTGTGCAAATATGACACAGCGAGGCCCCAGGACCCTTAAGCCAGCTGAATGTACTGAGTTTCAGGAAACAGTGAGATGCATTCAGCAAAACAGTGGGCTTCATGCTGAAAGAAGTCAATCCAAGTAAACACACATCACACACACACACACACACACACACACACACACACGCAGACACCCTAGTGGCCAATAGGTCCTCTCACCAAAAACCTGCAATCAGGAGAGCAGAAAGCCTCCCAGGACTCCACCACTGCCCTTTCTGTAGCCCCTTATCAGACGGCCAGCCTCAGGACAGCACTGTCTGATCCTGGTCCAGCCCAAACCGCCATCACCCTGTGATGTGGGAGCAGGCCACTTCACCAGAACCTCTGTGGCAGAAAAATTTCTCTTCCTTTTAAAATGATGAGGGGGAACCTTCAGACAGTGTCCTGATTAGGGTGGGTGGAGAGGGGGGTTTCCCAGAAAGTCAGGCAGGGCAAGGCAGAAGCCCTCTGGGTTAACTGTGTGCTTTTGATATGAAGGCAGGTAAGACTGGACAGGTGGGGGTGTTAGTGAGGGGATGGACTAGGGTGTGCTGAAGAACTCCACTTGAGCTCTGCACACCAGGAAAAATGACCATAAAACATCCCATCTTCACTGCTCAGAGAAGGCTAGATCTGCTGTGAGCTAGGAAGCCATGTGGGGGCAGCTGATGAGTCATCAAATGGGAGAAATCTGAGAGCCATGTGTTCCACAGGCCTCTGGTCCTTGTTCAGGCAGCAGGGCACTGTGAGATGTGGCTCCTTGGCCCTTTCCAGCCACCACCTTGATTGCCTGCTGCAAGGAAAGAGACTGAAGCCCAAGAATGGGGTCTTGCTCACCATAGGATGATGGCTCAGTGTGCAGAGCTGAGCTATGGCCCAAGAGGCAGAAGGTGGGGATGACCCAGGCTCAGCTGGGGGATCCAACTGAACATGCACTTGTTAAGAAGCTGTGGGCTATGATGCCTTGGGACCCCAGTCTGGGTCTAGAATTGTAGCAAAACAGGCTACTGGTAAAAGTTCTTGGGAAGCCAACTCACTTTTGCTTTCATCCGTGGGCAAACAAACCAACCTCCACCACTTCCCACTCCCTCTGAAAACCACTTGGCCCTCTGATCGACCACACCACAATGGTGTCACTCTGTAAGGCATAGGTAGACAAGGCATCCAGCCTTGCACACTCCAGGGCCCACACATGTCCGGAATACACTGGTTCTTGTTGAGACTCCACTCTTCCAACTCAGACAGAAGCTCCCCAATCTCCTCAGCCACTCCCAACAACTGGAGGCCTGAAAACTTTCATGCATGCCGCTATAGTCTAAACCACTCGTGGTGGTTTTGATTTTCATTTTCCTGGTAATCAGTGATGCTGAGCACCTTTCCATATGCCTTTTCACCAACTGGATATCTTCTTTGGCTAAATGTCTATTGAAATCCATTGCCCATTTACAAATCTGCTTTTTTGTGGGCTTCTTGATGTTTTTCTTTTTTCTTTTTTCCTATTTATTTATACAAGTTCCTTAGGTATTTTGGATATTTTTAAAAATGATTTTCAATTCCATTGCCCAGTTATAAATCTTTTTTTTTTTTTTTTTTTTGAGACAGAGTTTTGCTGTTGTTGTCCAGGCTAGAGTGCAATGGTGCAATCTTGGTTCACAGCAACCTCCACCTCCCAAAGTCAAGCAATTCTCCTGCCTCAGCCTCCTGAGTAGCTGGGATTACAGGCATGTGCCACCATGCCCGGCTAATTTTTGCATTTTTAGTAGAGGCAGGGTTTCTCCATGTTGGTCAGGCTGGTCTCAAACTCCCGGTCTCAGGTGATCTGTCCACCTTGGCCTCCCAAAGTGCTGGGATTACAGGCATGAGCCACTGTGCCCGGCCAATTATCCCTTTTTGTGGTTTTTTTTTGGGGGGGTGGGGGGGAAGAACAGAGTCTCGCTCTGTCACCCAGGCTGGAGTGCACTGGTGTGATCTCGGCTCACTGCAGCCTCCACCTCCCAGATTCCAGCAATTCTCCTGACTCAGTTTCCCGGGTAGCTAAGATTATGGGCGTGCAACACATGCCCAGCTAATTTTTGTATTTTTAGTAGAAACGGGGTTTCACCATGTTGGCCAGGCTGGTCTCAAACTCCTGACCTCAGGTGATCCACCCACCTCGGTCTCCCAAAGTGTTGGGATTACAGGCGGGAGCCACCACTCCCGGCCCCATTTTGTGTTTTAACATCAGTCAACACTCGTATTTTAAAATAATAACAATGAATGGCGGTACCTTAGAACAAGGGAATTATACATCTTTCTCTTGTCCTAGTGCAGACATTTTGTCTATAAAATGTTATTCACAGATGAATTCATGAGAACATTACTGTGAATTTTAAATCCATATACAAGTGTATGCTTGTTCATGAATACTTCAATAAAATAAAACTAATAGCAAAAAAGAATTCCAGAGTTGAAGCAGTTTCAGGAAAAAGGAGTTGGCAGTATGAAGGAAAATAGCAAAAAAATGGGTTTTTTTTTAAATGGGTATATTTGTGTCTACAACTTTTTTTTAATTATAGCATTAGACAATGTGTATATATATATACATATATAAAGCAATGGAAGTGGCATTGTTTTCATACTAGTCTAGAATATTAAAATATATGTAATATGTGATCGGCAAAATAATGGCCCCCTAAAGATGTCCACAGATTCCTAGAACCTTACATGAAAATGGTACATCATGCATGTGATTCAGGTAAAGACCTTGACATGAGGAGACTACCCTGGTGCTATGGAATGAACGTTGTGTTCCGTCAATGTTCATGTGTTAAAATCCTAACCCTCAAGGTGATGGTATTAGGAGGTTAAGCCTTACGGGAGACTCTGCCCTCATGACTGGGATTAGCACCTTATTAAAGGCACAAGGGAGCTTGTTTGTTCCTCTCACCATGCGAAGACACAGCAAGAAGGAAGCCTCTATGAGAAAGCAGGCCTTCACCAGACACCAAGACTGCCGGCACCTTGATCTTGCACTTCTCAGCCTCCAGGACTGTGAGAAACAAAGTTCTGTTATTTATAAGCTACCTGATCTAATGCATTTCCTTGTAGCAGCCTCTATGGATTAGGACAGTGGGCTCATGTGGATGATGACGGTGTCTCCATTCAGGACTAAGTAAGCACATGAGTCCTTAACAGTGGAAGAGAAGGGGGAAGGAAAGAGCCACAGAGACATGTGGCCACAGAAGAAGGGTCCATGGGATGCAAGGTTGCTAATGGTGAGAGTGGAGAAGAGCCCAAAGCCAAAAAATGCAGGCAGACTCCAGAATGTGGAAAAGGAGAGAAAAAAGATCCCCTAGAGCCTCTAGAGATGACGGTAGCCTTTCCACCACCTAGATTTTAGCCCAGTGAGATCCACATCATACTCTGACATACAGGAGTGTAATAAATTTGTTTTATGCCCTGACACAGTGGTAGTTTGTTGTAGCAGCAATGGACTAGTAATATATAAATATATACACACACACACACACACAAACACTACCCCCCCAACACACACACACACACACACACACACACACACACACACACATAACTATATATATCCTACCCTTCAAAATTGAAGCAGATAAACTACACATTAGCATTAACTTAGCTGGGTGTAGTGGATCATGCCTGTAGTCCCAGCTACTCAGGAGGCTGAGAGGGAGGATCATGTGAGCCCACGAGTTTAAGATCAGCCTGGGCAAACACACTGAGGCCACATTTCGAAAACAAACAAACAAAAAAAACACAACAAATCTTTGATTAAGCTCATTTCCCAAATTTGAAGAGGAGACAATTATTAGATAAAGAGGAGAAAAGAGAAAGGTAGAGCTGCTGACTTTCGTGGTGGAAGCAGAGGCACAGGCCCAAACATACTCCTGTCCTCCTGGCTTTCCTGTCCCTTCTCATAAGGGACACATGAACCTCTCAAACTGAACCATGGATCACAGAACCATACTCAGAACTCAATACAGTTTTGTTCTATGATTTTTTACATGTCTGTGTCCTTGTTTCTGCCTCCCATTCCCAACTCCCTTACTCTAGTTAGAAAAAAATGGCTATTACCAAATATGAGTACATCCTCATATACTAATGCCAACTGATCACCAGCTGGTTTTCTTCTTTTACAAAGTCATAAATCTTTAGACTTTAACACATCTTCCAAGCAATAGAATGTTATTTTCCAGTTCATTAACACAAATTCTATATTTAAAATGAAGACTTCACAAGTTGATTTAAATAACATATTAACCAACATATACTGGCCATGGTTCAAACTGACATTTTAATTAAATGTGATGATAGGTTGCGTAACCTAGCAGTACTCTAAAATGACTTTTGGTTATGGCTTTTTCCATATTATGTTTAGGCTGAGGCATCCCTAAATGATTCAACTGTAATTCCTCTTCTTAAACCTGAGATTTATCTTTACAAAATAATTTATTTTCTTAAAATTACAAGTTAATTCTATAGTTCATGCATACATAATCTCAGCAGATATCAGCTGTATGTGTACACACATACATATAGGTATTTGCATATACACACATTACATAATTTTTAAAAAAACTTATTAGTAGGGTAGAACCACAAAGACAAAGAGGCTTTGTGTAATGTGATGGAAACACATTTGCAGGACGAACAACAGGCTGCTGTGAGGGCTGCATTTACCCTTTCTGCTGTAAGACTTGGAAAAACATGGATAGTGGATGTTTAATCCGCATAACAGAAATTTCAGGGTGCAGAAAACTTCCCACAATTTTTACAGACAATGTCAATAGAAAGGCATTCAATGCAGGGAATACACAGTGTGACAGTATACAAAAATAAGCAGGTTGATGGTTTAGATTTATGAGACAAGAGAAAGAAATAGTAGATGATGCCATAATTCTTCTTTTATGGAGTTATGAAAACTGTTCATTTTATATAAGGTCAGGTGCTTTCAAATGTCAATGAGAAAAATATTTAAAGGAAGAATCAAATCTAAGACGTGGAGAGATCTTTATAAAAATGACCTTCAGGCCAGGCACGGTGGCTCACACCTGTAATCCCAACACTTTGGGAGGCCAAGGTGGGTGGTTCACAAGGTCGGGGGATCGAGACCATCCTGGCCAACATGGTAAAACCCCGTCTCTACTAAAACACAAAAAATTAGCCGGGAGTGGTGGTGTGTGCCTGTAGTCCCAGCTACTTGGGAGGCTGAGGCAGGAGAATTGCTTGAACCTGGGAGGCAGAGGTTGCAGTGAGCTGAGAGCACCACTGCACTCCAGCCTGGCAACAGAGCAAGACTCCATCTCAAAAAAAAAGAAAAGAAAAAAAATTACCTTCATTCTGAGAAGGTATAATCATCAACACATTCTTGAGCACAACTACGCACATACGCACTTCCAAATTCACAAACCATGCTTGTGCACACACTGATGTCTCTAGATTCCTTTTTTGAAGAGATGGCAACTTGGTGAGTCACCCAGGCTGGAGAGCAGTGTTAGGATCATAGCTCACTGCAGCCTCAAACTACTGGGGTCACGTGATCCTCCTACATCAGGCTCCTCAGTAGCCTGAACTATAGGAATGAGCCACCATGCCCAGCCAATGTTTTCATTTTTTTGTAGAGATGAAATCTTGCTATATTGTCCAGGCTGGTCTTGAACTCCTGGCCCCAAAGAATCCTCCTGCCTTGCCCTCCAAATGTGCTGAGATTACAGGTGTGAACCATTGTGCCCAGCAACTGGATTCTTTATTAAGAAGAAAATTTGTTTGCTGACATGTAGGCAGTGAATTGATAAATAATAGTTCAGAAATTACTAATTTACAAGTCAATATAAATGAGGTGAGTAAACACAAAAATAACAGCATAAATAAACAGTTCATGACTTCACGTTTCTTTTTCTCCTTTAAAATGTAGCTCTGACAGAGACTACTACTTGTCCATTCCATGGAAAAGTCAGAGGTGGTTAAAATGTCAGAGGTACACTTACTAATACTTTGCTGCCTTTTGTGTAGCTTCCTCTCAGTACTTCACCAGTTGGGATTGACACACCTCTACAGCTGGGTTCAGGAGCCAGACAGCAGCACACAGAATGGGGAATCCAAAGCCATCTCTGACACTAAAAGCAATGAAAACAAAAATAATCAAACATATTATCAAGAAATGAACAAGAGATTGATATCAAGTAAAGCAAGAAGAGAAGAAAGCATTTAATCTGCCAGGCTTTCATTCTGACAAAATAATTTACAACATGCATGTCTCTATCTGACATGAGTGAATAGAAAAAGAACCCAAATACCCAGTTGAATTGCAAGATGAAAATGAAAAAGAACTCTTGCTTATTCGCCAGGGTACAATCTAATCTGGGCTAGTAAAACACTTTCATGCACTGATTCTATGTAACACATGCTTTATTGCCATTTGGAAATGGGATTTCTTGCTTTGATTTAAATATACTTCCTTGGATTTCTGCTTTAAGTATACTTTCTTAAACATATTCACAGCTACATTCTCAGTACAAATTTTCAGGTGTAAGTAACTACTTCTGGTTTTGATAGTATAATTGGTGAAATAAGCTATACTTCCATGTAAATGTGAGAGTACAAGGTAAGATTCCAGAGTCAAGTAAAACATAACAGTCAAGAAAATAAAAAGGTGAGAGTAACTGGGCAGTGGGGAAATCTTGTGTGTGGAAAGAATGAATCTGTAAAACTGTTCTTTCCTAAGCGAGTTCAGCAGGATTTGGATGATAGAGAGCTTTGTGTACAAGGGTTCCAGTTCCACATAGTTTAGGTCTAATTTCAAAGGCAACTTCTAGTGCAACCTGTGACTCACGCTGTCCTAAAGTGCCGAATGTAAAGGGTCTGGAGATAACCCACAAGCAGCACTGTGAACCCCTGACAGCAAGCCTTTCCAGATAAATACCAGTCAGTGTCTACAGCTGATGACAGAGCAGAATATCTGAAAGATAATACTTCTTCGGCCAATGGACTGCCAGTCACTATTATTTAGTGTAAAATACTATATTACATATGTGTAATTTTTTAAATTGCAGTGTTTCACATCGAAGCAATTAAATATAAAAACCAAATGTTTATTCAGCTTAAAGGCAACTTAGAAATACTGATCCCAGATAGAAAGATGCTTTAGTCCCAAGTCAGCTGTTCTAAAATGCCACAACTAAACCAACGAAGGGATCTTGAAGCATAGTAAGTGTTCATACCTTTTCAGCTATACCTCTGCTTGTCTTGAATATAAAAACCTAAGCTGCAGTTATGCCACAGCACAGAATGTGCTATATTTTACATCACTGAGCCTTAGTTTTACAAATGGTAAAAAATAGGGAAGGTAAACTGAGGTTTTCTTAAGGAGCTGTTACATCCAACAGACTCATGAAAATCTTTGCCAAATGTCCCCGGTACATAGCTCCTCCCCACTGATGGGCTCAACGGGGAGAAGCTAAGCACATGTCTCAATTTGCATATGCTCAATGGCAATACAGGATTCCTAGGATAAAGTAAGGGATATAAATGACACAGCACACTGAAAAGACTGTAATGTTACTTCAGAATGTTGCAAAATAAAGATCACAGATGAAAGTTTTAGTTCACTGAAGCATGTAGTCATGTATATTTCATTTGTGTGTTTTAAAGTCTTATATTGCTTACATTCTCTATTTTTGTTTGTTTTAAAATAATTATATTTGGCTACAAAGATCAATAACAAGGATGATGTCAGTCCAGGTTGGACAGGCAGTTCTGGGGCAGATGTTCTTGCAGTATTTTTTTTTTTTTTTTTTTTTTTTTTTTTAGTATTTATTGATCATTCTTGGGTGTTTCTCGGAGAGGGGGATTTGGCAGGGTCATAGGACAATAGTGGAGGGAAGGTCAGCAGATAAACATGTGAACAAGGGTCTCTGGTTTTCCTAGGCAGAGGACCCTGCGGCCTTCCGCAGTTTTTGTGTCCCTGGGTACTTGAGATTAGGGAGTGGTGATGACTCTCAAGGAGCATGCTGCCTTCAAGCATCTGTTTAACAAAGCACATCTTGCACCGACCTTAATCCATTTAACCCTGAGTGGACACAGCACATGTTTCAGAGAGCACTGGGTTGGGGGTAAGGTCATAGATCAACAGCATCCCAAGGCAGAAGAATTTTTCTTAGTACAGAACGAAATGGAGTCTCCTATGTCTACTTCCCTCCACACAGACACAGCAACAATCCGATTTCTCTATCTTTTCCCCACATTTCCCCCTTTTCTATTCGACAAAACCGCCATCGTCATCATGGCCCGTTCTCAATGAGCTGTTGGGTACACCTCCCAGATGGGGTGGTGGCCGGGCAGAGGGGCTCCTCACTTCCCAGAAGGGGTGGCCGGGCAGAGGCGCCCCCCACCTCCCAGACAGGGCGGCAGCCGGGCGGAGGCGCCCCCCCACCTCCCTCCCGGACGGGTTGCCTGGCCGGGCAGCGGCTGCCCCCCACCTCCCTCCCGGACGGGGCAGCTGGCCGGGCGGTGGCTGCCCCCCACCTCCCGGACGGGGCGGCTGCCTTGAGGAGACGCTCCTCACTTCCTGGACGGGGCGGCTGCCGGGCGGAGGGGCTCCTCACTTCTCAGAGGGGGCAGCTGCTGGGTGGAGGGGCTCCTCACTTCTTAGACAGGGCAGCTGCCGGGCGGAGGGGCTCCTCACTTCTCAGATGGGGCGGCTGGGCAGAGACGCTCCTCACCTCCCAGACGGGGTCGTGGCCAGGCAGAGGCACTCCTCACATCCCAGACGGGGCAGTGGGGCAGAGGCGCTCCCCTCATCTCAGACGATGGGTGGCGGGGCCGAGACACTCCTCACTTCCTAGACGGGATGGCGGCCGGGAAAAGGCGCTCCTCACTTCCCAGACTGGGCAGCCGGGCAGAGGGGCTCCTCACATCCCAGACGATGGGAGGCCAGGCAGAGACGCTCCTCACTTCCCAGACGGGGTGGCAGCCGGGCAGAGGCTGCAATCTCGGCACTTTGGGAGGCCAAGGCAGGCGGCTGGGAGGTGGAGGTTGTAGCTAGCCGAGATCACGCCACTGCACTCCAGCCTGGGCAACATTGAGCACTGAGTGAATGAGACTCCATCTGCAATCCCGGCACCTCGGGAGGCCGAGGCTGGCAGATCACTCGCGGTTAGGAGCTGGAGACCAGCCCGGCCAACACGGCGAAACCCCGTCTCCACCAAAAAAATACAAAAACCAGTCAGGTGTGGCGGCGCGCACCTGCAATCGCAGGCACTCGGCAGGCTGAGGCAGGAGAATCAGGCAGGGAGGTTGCAGTGAGCCGAGATGGCAGCAGTACAGTCCAGCTTCGGCTCAGCATCAGAGGGAGACCATGGAAAGAGAGGGAGAGGGAGACCGTGGGGAGAGGGAGAGGGAGACCGTGGGGAGAGGGAGAGGGAGACCGTGGGGAGAGGGAGAGTGAGAGGGAGAGCCAGAATTTCCTTTTTAAAGGCAGAATAATATTCTATGTATATACCACATTTTTCTTTTTTTGAGACAGGGTCACCTAGGCTGGAGTGCAGTGGCATGATCACGGCTCACTGCAGCCTTGACCTCCCCAAGCTCAAGTGATCTTCCCACCTCAGCCTCGGGAGTAGCATGTACCACCATGCTTAGCTCATTTTTTGTATTTTTAGTAGCTATGTTGTCCAGGCTAGTCTCCAACTCCTGGGCTCAAGCAATCTGCCCATTTGCCTGCCTTGGCCTCTTAGAATCTATCTTTTTTTTTTTTTTTTTTTGACACAGGGTCTCACTCTGTCGCCCAGGCTAGAGTGCAGTGGCACAATGAAGGCACACTGCAGCTTTGACCTCCTGGGCTCAGGTGATTCTCCCATCTCAGCCTTCCCAGTAAGTGGGACTACAGGTGCCCACCACCAAGACTGGCTAATTTTTTGTATAGACAGGGTTTCACCATATTGCCCTTACACTCCTGGACTCAATCTGCCCACATTGGCTTCCCAAAGTGCTGGGATTATAGACATGAGCTACCACACCCAGCCTGTATGGCTGTTGTGAATAATATGCTGTTACGAACATGGGCACACTAAACACCATTCAACTTAAAAAAATAATCAAAGCCTTAAGAACTGAACCAAAATGGCTTAGGTGAAAATAAAATACCAAACTCTGCTCTAAGAAAAGGAAAGAACATTCACTGAATTATACCTTCAGCAATAAGCACTTAATGGAACTTGTTTCATTTAAAATGCATCACAATCCTGTAAATTGATAATCATCATACCGCAATTTTATAGATGAGCAAGGTATTAGGCGGACCTTTTTCAAAAGGTCATACAGCTAGTGACAAATATTTCCAAATTTTTCATAACATTTCTTTTTTTGAGACGGAGTCTTCCTCTGTGGCCCAGGCTGGAGTGCAGTGGTGCAATCTCGGCTCACTGCAAGCCTTGCCTCCCAGGTTCACACCATTCTCCTGTCTCAGCCTCCCTAGTAGCTGGGACTACAGGCACCCACCACCATGCCCGGATAATGTTTTTGTATTTTCAGTAGAGACGGGGTTTCACTGTGTTAGCCAGGATGGTCTCAATCTCCTGACCTTGTGATCCTCCCGCCTTGGCCTCCCAAAGTGCTGGGATTACAGACATGAGCCACTGTGCCAGGCCTAACATTTCTGTTTTAAATAGCTTAATTAACTACACATGTTCTATATTCTTGCCTCTGAAAGGCAGCTTTTTTTGTTGGGTTGGTTTATTATGCATCAGACACTTGATTCGCTGAGGAATTCTGTTTTTCAGTAATTCATCCACCACAAATATCATGTAGCATTTTGACTCCACAGACCTAAGAGTCTTAAGTCTTAAAAGGATTGTAAAATCTAAGTTTTTCTGAGATATCTGAGAGTAAGAGGCTTTTTTCTATTGAAAATAGGTTGCATTTCAAACTTTATCCGTAAGAGCTCACAACACTTTCTCCAACAGGCATGCCCATGTGCTCACTTAAACAGAACTCTGAGTGAGACAGTAAATACCTCATATGCCCTTGAAAATTTTACCTTGGCATAGAAAAACCTTGTTAAGAACCTAAAAATAATTTCACTTTGAAAGTCTTTAGGGTTAGACAAATGTTAAACTTCAATTGGCAGTACAAGGGCAGCACTCAAGCCAGCAAGAGTTTTGTTGGGCCAAATTATGTTGAAAAAGATCAAATATTTTAAAAACAGGAGATTTCACATAAAAATCTGGGATTCCAGCTTCTTCTGAATAAATGAGGTACACTAATTATGCAGAGTGGCAAATGGCTGGAGTTGAGTGGGAGGTGTTTCTAGCCCAACAGATAGGCATGGAAGCTCCAGCTCAGCCCCCTCCACTCCATTTTCTTACACAAGGGAAGCCACTATGGTATAGCATCTAATTTAAGGCATATTATATGTATTCTTAAGACAGAGGAAAAGGCTGAATATTTGATATTATCAAAAGAAATGAGAGTCTAACTTTCTGTGGCAAGGACCTTCTTGCAGTAGTAACATAGTCTGGAACACCTCCAACATAAATTATGAAAAGAAAGCTCTTGGCTCAGAAGAGAAAAAGCAAAAAAGAATACTCATTAATTCTATGTCACAGGACAAATAGATTTCAATTTCCATTGCAATTGTAGAAGAGGTAAATAATCTGCTGACCCAGAATTCCAACAGGGACTCACACTTCCTGTCTTAATAACTCGAAACACTGAAATCACTCTAACAAAGGCAAATCAATGTCTTATTAATTTCTGGTTAAAAATAGACCCAAGAAGACAGGGCACAGACATAAATTTTGTGTGGTGGGAATACAAATATAACTTCAACGTCCAGATTCATGGATTTGGAAATGACCTTAGGCACTCTAAGTATAGCACCACTGAAGTTTACATTTAGGGAATGGCTAATCCCTGCTGATCTAAACTATTTCCAATCCCCAATGTACTCTTTAAATACAGAAATTTAAAAAAAGAGGGGGCTGGGCGCGGTGGTTCACACCTGTAATCCCAATACTTGGGAGGCCAAGGCAGGGTGGATCGCTTGAGCTCAGGAGTTTGAGACTAGCCTGGGCACCATGGTGAAACTCCGTCTCTACAAAAAACACAAAAAAATTAGCCAGGCATGGTGGCGTGTGCCTGTAGTCCTAGCATCTTGGGAGGCTGAGATGGGAGCATCACTTGAACCCAGGAAGCAGAGGTGGCAGTGAGCCATGATCACACCACTGTACTCTATAGTCTGAGACCCTGTCAAAAAAAAGGGAAGGGCTCAACATAGTAGGTACAGAGCTATTTTGACAGAAAGATCATGAGGGAAAAACTAGCAGCTGTCAGATAGAGAGTAATTTATTTTATTCATTTATTTTTATTTTTATTTTTTTGAGACAGAGTTTCGCTCAGCTGCCCAGGCTGGAGTGCAGTGGCACGATCTTGCCTCATGGCAACCACCATCTCCTGGGTTCAAGCGATTCTCCTCTCTCAGCCTCCCAAGTAGCTGGGATTACAGGCACCCGCTATCATGCCTGGCTAGTTTTTGTATTTTAGTAGAGATGGGGTTTCATCATGTTGGCCAGGCTGGTCTTGAACTCCTGACCTCAGGTGATCCACCTGCCTCGGCCTCCCAAAGTGCTAGGATTACAGGTGTGAGCCACCACACCCAGCATTTCATATTTCATTTCTTTCATTTCAAGATGGAAACTCACTCTATCACCCAGGCTGGAGTACGCCACTGCACCTGACATTTCATTATTCATTTCATTTCATTATTTCATTTCTTCATTTCATTGCACCCAGCATTTCATTATTCATTTCATTATTTCATTTCTTCATTTTGTTTCATTTCGAGATGGAAACTCGCTCAATCGCCCAGGCTGGAGTGCACCACCACACCCAGCATTTCATTATTCATTTACTTCATTTCATTTCGAGACAGAGACTTGCTCTATTGCCCAAGCTGGAGTGCGCCACCGCACCTGGCATTTCATTATTCATTTCATCATTTCATTTTATTTCATTTAGAGATGAAGACTCACTCTACCGCGCAAGCTGGAGTGCACCACCACACCCAGCATTTCATTATTCATTTCATTATTTCATTTCATCATGTCATGTCATGTCATGTCATTTCATTTCGAGACAGAGACTCGCTCTATCACCCAGGCTGGAGTGCGCCACTGCATCTGGCATTTCATTATTCATTTATTTCATTTCATTTCACCCAGCATTTCATTATTCATTTCATCATTTCATTTCATTTCGTTTCATTTCCAGATGAAAACTTGCTCTATTGCCCAGGCTGGAGTGCGCCACCGCACCCGGCATTTCATTATTCCATTTTATCATTTAGTTTCATTTATTTCATTTCATATTTCATCTCATTTCATTCCATTTCGATGGAGACTCGCTCTATTACCCGGGCTGGAGTGCGCCACCACACCCAGCATTTCATTATTCATTTCATTTCACCCGGCATTTCGTATTTCATTTCATCATTTCAATTCTCACTTCATTTCATTTCATTTGTTTCATTTCATTTCAAGACAGAGACTCGCTCTATCGCCCAGTCTGGAGTGCACCCAGCATTTCATTATTCATTTCATATTTCATTTCCCATTTCATTTCATGACAGAGACTCACTCTATCACCCAGGCTGGAGTGTGCCACCCACATTTCATTATTAATTTCATTATTTCATTTCATCATGTCATGTCATTTCATTCTGAGATGGAGACTCGTTCTATTGCCCAGGCTGGAGTGCAGTGGTGTGATCTCTGCTCACCGCAACCTCTACCTCCTGGGTACAAGCGATTCTCCTCTCTCAGCCTCCCGAGTAGCTGGGATTACAGGCACCTGCCATCATGCCCGGCTAATTTTTGTATTTTAGTAGAGACAGGGTTTCACCATGTTGGCCAGGCTGATCTTGAACTCCTGACCTCAAGTGATCCACCCACCTAGGCCTCCCAAAGTGCTAGGATTACAAGCGTGAGCCACTGCACCCAGCATTTCATATTCCATTTCATATTTATTTCATCATTTCATCTCCTTCATTTCATTTCAAAACGGAGTCTCACTCTATCACCCAGGCTGGAGTGCATCACCACACCCAGCATTTCATTATTCATTTCATTTCATTATTTCTTCATTTCATTTCATTTCACCCGGCATTTCATTATTCATTATTTCATTTCTTCATTTCATTTCATCCCATTTGAGACAGAGACTCGCTCTATCACCCAGGCTGGAGTGTGCCACTGCACCTGGCATTTCATTATTCATTTCATTATTTCATTTCATCATTTCATTTATTTCATTTTTTCATTTCATTTCATTTCACCCGGGATTTCATTATTCATTTCATTATTTCATTTCATCATTTCATTTCATTTCATTTCGAGACAGAGACTCCCTCTATTGCCCAGGCTGGAGTGCGCCACTGCACCCAGAATTTCATTATTCATTATTTCATTTCATCATTTTATTTGATCATTTCATTTCATTTCAAGACAGAGACTCGCTCTATCACCCAGGCTGGACTGCGCCACCACACCTGGCATTTCATTATTCATTTCACCCAGCATTTCATATTTCATCTCATCATTTCTCATTTCACTTATTTCATTTCATTTCAAGATGGAGACATGCTCTATTGCCCAGGCTGGAGTGTGCCACCACACCTGGCATTTCATTTTATTATTTCATTTCAGTATTCATTTATTTCATTTCTTCACTTCATTTCATTTCACTTCAAGATGGAGACTCGCTCTATCACCCAGGCTGGAGCGCACCACCACACCTGGCATTTCATATTTCTTCATTTCACTTATTCCATTCCCATATTCCCATTCCCATTCAATTTCAATCCATTTCATGACAGAGACTTGCTGCATTGCCCAGGCTGGAGTGCACCACACGCATTTCATTATTCATTTCATTATTTCATTTCATCATGTCATGTCATGTCACGTCATTTCGAGCCAGAGGCTTGTTCTAACACCCAGGCTGGAGTGCAGTGGCGCGATCCCTGCTCACTGCAACCTCTGCCTCCTGGGTTCAAGCGATTCTCCTCTCTCAGCCTCCCAAGTAGCTGGGATTACAGGCACCCGCTATCATGCCCGGCTAGTTTTTGTATTTTAGTAGAGATGGGGTTTCATCATGTTGGCCAGGCTGGTCTTGAACTCCTGACCTCAGGTGATCCACCCTCCTCAGCCTCCCAAAGTGCTAGGATTACAGGCGTGAGCCACCACACCCAGTATTTCATATTTCATTTCATTTCATATTTAATTTTGTTTCATTATTTCATCATTTCATTTCAAGACGGAGTCTCACTCTATCACCCAAGCTGGAGTGCATCACCGCACCCAGAATTTTATTATTCATTTCAATATTTCATTTATTTCTTCATTTCATTTCATTTCATTTCACCCGGCATTTCATTGTTATTTCATTTCATCCCATTTCATCTCATGTCATCTCATTTCATTTCGAGACGGAGACTTGCTCTATTGCCCAGGCTGGAGTGCACCACTGCACCTGGCATTTCATTATTCATTTCATCATTTCATTTCATTTCACCTGGCAATTCATTATTCATTTTATTATTTCATTCCATTTATTTCATTTATTCTCTTCATTTCATTCCATTTCATTTCGAGACAGAGACTTGCTCTATCGCCCAGGCTGGAGTGTGCCACCACACCCGGCATTTCATTATTCATTTCATCATGTCATGTCATGTCACGTCATTTCATTCTGAGACAGACTCGCTCTATCGCCCAGGCTGGAATTCAGTGGCGCGATCTCTGCTCACTGCAACCTGAGGTCGGGAGTTCGAGATCAGCCTGACCAACATGGAGAAACCCCGTCTCTACTAAAAATACACAAAATTAGCCGGGCATCGTGGTGCATGCCTGTAATTCCAGCTACTGGGGAGGCTGAGGCAGGAGAATCGCTTGAACTCAGGAGGCAGAGGTTGCTGTGAGCCAAGATCATGCCATTGTACTCCAGTCTGGCCAACGAGAGTGAAACTCTGTCTCAAAAAAAAAAAAAAGTGATGGTAGATGCTCACACTGGCAAATGTTAGCAAGTACTAGAAGGTTCATTTGGCAGTAGTCATTCACGTTTTAAGCATGCAGATAATTTGCTCAAGTAACTTAATTTTTAGCAATTTATCCTACAACTAAAACGTATGTGCAAAACTGTGTGTACGACAGTGTTTAAGAGAAGGCCTCAAAGAAAAGGTGGTATCTGAACAAAGATGGACAGATGATGCAGCATTTCAGGTAGGTATCTGGAAGGATTGTTCTAGGAAATGGTAACAGCAAGAACAAAGGCCCTGAAGTGGGAGTTAAAAGACAATGGGAATAGGAGTAGAATCTGGAGTCATCAAAGTGGCAAGGGAGCAAATTACAGAGAAGATAGAGCCACTTTAAAGAATCTGGCTTGGCCCGGCGTGGTGGTTCACGCCTGTAATCCCAGCACTTTGGGAGGCTGAGGTGGGCGGATCATGAGGTCAGGGGATCGAGAACATCCTGGCCAACATGGTGAAACCCCGACTCTACTAAAAATACAAAAATTAGCTGGGCGTGGTGGCGGGCATCTGTAATCCCAGGTACTTGGGAAGCTGAGGCAGGAGAATCGCTTGAACCCAGGAGATGGAGGTTGCAGTGAGCCAAGATTGTGCCACTGCACTGCAGCCTGGCGACAGAGCAAAACTCTGTTTTAAAAAAAAAAAAAAAAAGCAAAAAAAAAAAGCTTAATTGGATTTTGATTGCTACCTTCTAAATATCAGCACTTTCATTTAATCATAAGCCTCAAAGTGTTTATAAAACTTCTATAAAGAGTTAAGTTTCATAATTCTCCTAACGAGAGTCTACACATACTGAGATGTTAATGCGGGGTTTAGAAACTGTCAAAAACTTTCATAAGACCCTCAAAGAGATCTAGGACAATTCCTCCCACACACAGAAAAGCAATCACCCAAACAACTGAGAATCAGTGGCAAAAAAACTCTCCTAAAAGGACACAGTACTATGGGGAGTCAAAAACAATTCAGACAGCTGGGCACAGTGGCTCATGCCTGTAATCCAGTAACTCAGGAGGCTGAGGTGAGAGGATTGCTTGAGGCCAGCCTGGGTAACATAGCAAGACCCCATTGCTAAACAAAAAAAGAAACAATGAAAAAAATTAGCTGGGTGTGGTGGCATGCACCTGTAGTCTGAACCACTGGGGAGGCTGAGGTGAGAGGATCCTTTGAGCCCAGGAGTTCAAGGCTGTAGTGAGCCATGATGGCACCACTGCACTTTAGCCTGGGTGACAGAGCAAGACCCCAACTCAAAAAAAAAAAAAAAACAAGGGAAACATTTTAGCGAGTTTAGTCTTGCCTGGAAGAGACAAGTAAGGGACAGATGGGGGCAGTGGTGAGGGAGCCCAGGACAGCTAGCTGCTATGCTATTCAAAGTCACATATATTGCTTCCACAATATAACAAAACAGAGAAAGAAACCACCAAACAGCAAACCGTCTTCTACTGATCCCATCATTTTTTTTTTTTTCTTTTCTTTTTTTTTTTTTTTTGAGACAGAGTTTCACTCTTATTGCCCAGGCTAGAGTGCAGTGGCGGGATCTAGCCTCACCGCAACCTCCACCTCCCAGGTTCAAGCAATTCTCCTGCCTCAGCCTCCCGAGTAGCTGGGATTTCAGGCATGCGCCACCACACCTGGCTAATTTTGTATTTTTAGTGGAGACCGGATTTCTCTATGTTGGTCAGGCTGGTCTCGAACTCCTGACCTCAGGGGATCCACCCGCCTCAGCCTCCCAAAAATGCTGGGATTACAGGCGTGAGCCACCGTGCCCAGCTGGCCCAATCATCTTTCATTTCAACCTTTTCCTCACCATCTCTTCAACTAATACTTTTCCTGGACCATTTTGACTTTAGGCTTCTACCTCCAATCTATTTTATCTACCCACTACTTCTAACTTAATCTTCCTCAGAGATAATTCTAATACTCTGTCCAAAAACCTTTGATGACATGCTGCCTTTCTATGTGATTTTAAGCTTCTTACCTTAGCTTTCCATGCCATAAGCCTAAACTATCTTCCCAGACTTTTCTCCCACACCTTCCTTATATGTATCATATAATCAAACAGATACATCAGAAAATTCAGTCCATCCTTAAGGTCTGGCTCAACTGTTATTTATTACTTCTTTCCCTTTTCTAGAAATTTTCCTGATTTCTCTATCCTGGAGGTAATTTAGTTTGGTGAGAAAGACAACGGGCTTTGGACTCAGACTAGAGTTTGATGCACTAGAACATGACAGAGCTGTGTGAGCATGTGGAGGTAATTTAACTTGTCTGAATTTTAGTTTCTTTGTCTATAAAACAAGGGAGTACCAGTCTACTACCTTCAGAGAATGGTAAATGAGCTGACCTATATAAAGGATGTGACCTCCTTTCTACTTTAAGCGTATTTTGTACAATTCTTAGCGGAGTTAACACAGCTTTCCTCTTGGAAGTCAACAGACAATATGTAAGACTGAAAAGTCAAGAAAAATCAAGATAATAATATTATTTAAAAACATGAAAATAAAAAATAATGAATTAAAGCAGCCTAGGCATGGTAGTTCACATCTGCAATCCTAGCACTTTGGGAGGCTGAGGCAGGATGACTGCTTGAGCCCAGGAGTTCAAGACTAGCCTGGGCAACATAGTGAGACCCCATCTCCGAAAAAGAAAAAAAAAAAAGAATTAGCTGGGTGTGGAGGCGTATGCCTGTAGTCCCAGCTACTCAGGAGGCTGAGATGGATCACCTGAGCCCAGGAGGTCAAGGCTACAGTGAGCCTTGATTGTGCCACTGCACTCCAGCCTGGATGACAGAGTGAGACTCTGTCTTAAAAAAAAAAATTAAAATAAGCTGGGAGTGGTGGCTCACACCTGTAATCCTAGCACTTGGGAGGCTGAGGAGGGTGGATCACCTGAGGTCAGGAGTTTGAGACCAGCCTGACCAATATGGTGAAACCCCGTCTCTACTAAAAATACAAGAATTAGCCAGATGTGGTGGTATGTGCCTGCAGTCCCAGCTACTCAGGAGGCTGAGATGGGAGAACTGCTTGATCCCAGGAGGTGGAGGTTGCAGTGAGCCGAGATCATGCCACTGCACTCCAGCCTGGGTGACACCAAGACTCCATCTCAAAAAAGAAAAAAAAAAAAAAAAAATTTAAAAGTTGCCTTTGGGAAAAGGGAATTAAGGTGAGACGTATAGAACACTGTTGCACATCATTAAAATCTTTTAGATGTTAAAAAGATAAAAACCTTGACTTAAAAAATCAAGTATGTGGATTAAACATCATTAAAATCTTTTAAACGTTAAGATAAAAACCTTGACTTAAAAAATCACGTATGTGGATTATTTTGATAAAAATAAAAATTAAGTAGCCAAAGATGTATCAACATAATAAAAAAGCTAAATTAGGCATTACTTGGATGTATGCTTCTAAACTAGTAAAACTTATCACAGAAGAGAATTATCTGACCCTTGACAGCAACATGTTGATCTCCCAGTAGAGTAAGATGATCATAGGAATAAGATGCTCTAAATTGACTTACAGGGAAGTCATTCCTGGGCTTCGACCTTGTGTGTGTCTTGTGATAGTTTAATATGCTGATGTCACAGGTCAAACTATTGTTTAAAACAAAACCAACAATTCTGAATATTCTATTGCTTAGTCTGTCCAAGATTAAAAAAACTAAACTAAAATGAATGAAAAATACAGAAAAGAATCTTATATTCTTAATGTCAAAAAACCACCATAAACCATATGATCCAAGAATCCCACTTCTGCACATATATCCAAAAAAAGAAAGAAGGACCTTGAAGAGATATTTGTACATCCATATTCGTAGCAGCATTATTCACAATAGCCAAAAGGTAGAAGCAACCCAAATATTCCTTGATAAAAGAATGCACATGCAAAATGTGGTACACATACACAGAATGAATATTATTTAGCTTTAAAAAGGAAGGGAATTCTGGCACATGCAACAACATGGATGAACCTTGAGGATATTATGCTACGTAAAATAAGCCAATCAAAAAAGGACAAATATTGTATGATTCTACTTATATGAGGTGCCTAAAGCAGCCAATTCAGAGACAGAAAGTGTAACATTATCAGGAACTAAGGAAGTGGTAAATTGGGAGGCTTAATAGGTACAGAGTATCAGTTTTGCAAGATGAAAAAGTTCCAGAGATTGGTTATATAATCATGTGACTATAATACTAATGTACTGTATACTTAAAAATGGTTAAGATGGGTAAATCTCATATTTTACCACAATTAAAAACCAAACCAAACCAAAATAACCATAAAGTTAGAACACTAGATTATACTGCAACAGAGTGTAATTTCCTTGAAAACCATGAATTTTAAAAAGCGCACTTCAAGTATATTAAGAGATGGCTCCCCATTCAACAGTACTCACCTGTACATTTATACAACATGCCTGTCATGGTTCCAGCTGCTACTGTGTTAAGGTCATCTTCTGCACCTCGTGTTTTCTCAACGATGACACCAAATGCACTATAGAGCAAAGCTAAAGAGGAAATGGAAGTGCTCAGTGACAAAACAGTGATAAAGTGTGATATTATGATATACATATATTGGTTTTCATCCATGGTTCCTAGCTCATAACTCCCATAGCCCTTCCTAAGTGACTAAAACAATCACTTGTTAAGGTATTTGTCCTTGGTTCTGGAATCAGCTTTGGAACAGCTTCAGAGGGACAAAGGTGAAGGTCTTTTGTTGTATTACTGGGGCACTTCAGGCCTCAGAAGCAGCCTCAGAAACAGAATCTCTCTCTGTGACCTTCTCCTGCCCTCCTTTCACCTGCTCCCTTTTCTCCCCACAGCAGGACTCTAATCTTTCCCCACACCTTCCTGTCTTAGAACTGGCCATAAAGAAATTCTATGACCTACCTTGTCTGATTGCAGGCTGTAAGACCCCCATTTCAGAAGAGATCGTACCCCATACCCAGGAAGAAGAAATGTTGCACAGAAAGGCCAAGGAGAATCTGGGCAGGCAGGCCTTGCTGGGTTTCTGCGCCCAGTCTATTAGTAGTAGAGCATGTCCTTTTTGTCCAATCACAGTTCTATAAGGTTGTCCGTGCTTCAGTCATGCCTATCCAATCAATTTTCCACATGAGGCCCAAGTGGATGGGGTCGGAAGACTTTCTGGACAGCTCAACTCATGGGACTTGCAGGAAAGTGAGAAAGAACTCACCCACGTGTCAGGAGGCTAGTGCACCCCAACTCCAGTGAAATGAAAGCCCCTGCACTCAGGGCCCATCCAGGCCTCACCTTATGTATTCCTTGACTGGGCTATTTGTATCCTTTAAAAATATCCAGCCAGGTGTGGTGGCTCACAAAGTTTCTGTAATCCCAGCACTTTGGGAGGCCGAGGTGGGAAGATCACATGAGCCCAGGAGTCAGAGACCAGTCTGGGCAACAACATAGGGATACCCCCTTCTCCAGAAAAATTTTTTAAAAAATTAGTTGGCATGGTGGTGCATGTTGCCTGTAGTCCCAGCTCCTTGAAAGGCTGAGGTGGGAGGCTTGCTTAAGCCCAGAAGTCTAGGTTGCAGTGAGCTCCACTGCACTCTAGCATGGGTGACAGAGCAAGACCATGTCTCAAAAAAAAAAAAAAAAAAATCTTTATAATAAATACACAAATGTTAAGTATGTGTTCCCTCGAGTTCTGTAAGCCAATCCAATAAATTAATCAAACCCAAAGAGGGGGTTGTGGGAAACCCTGACAAAGCTGGTTGGTCAGAAGCACACGTAAAATAACCTGGAGCTTGCGATCAGCATCAGAAGTATCCAAAGTGGGGCTCAGTTTTGTGGGACAGAGTGCTCAACCTGCTGATCTAATGCTATCTCCAGGCAGAAGTGAAACAGGAGGACACCCAACTGGTGTCCACTGCAAAAGAGATTACTTGGTATGTGGGGAAATATTCCCACATAACTGGTCACAGAACTATCCTATGTGGACTGTTGTAGTGTGAGAGCAGAGGAAAAACTGTTTTTTTTTTCAACACAAAAGTCAGTATGGCAATTATATTTAGAAAAATTTATCCAAAGATATACATGGAATGATCACTAGAACAGTTTCTAATAGCAAACACCTGGCAACAAATAAAATGCCCATCAAGAGCATTTGTACCATCTGAATTGATCCAGAGAGGGACTTTTCATATAATGGAATACTATACAGTCACTTAAAAACCAGAAGAATCATTTTCACTAATAAGTAAATCAGGGACATGTGCACATGGTACACGACTGACTGGCTATGCAGAGACGCCTGGAAGAATTCAGAAGAAACATCAATAGTAGCTATTTCTAGAAAGTACCGCTAGGAAGTCTCAGGAAGAATATTTAAAATTTTCATTTATATGCTACCCTTAATTGCTGTACTTCGGATTAAAGACACACACATACACACACACACACACGTATTTCTAGTATAAGAAAAAATAGATTAAAAAAAAAGTGAGGTTTGATTCTCACGTATTATAACACTAGCACCATTTCATTTTAAAGTATCTTCCCCTAAGCCATCTTTCTATGCTCTTGCAGATTCCTATCTGGAATGAATGTTAAACTTTTAAACTCTTTCTCAAAATTATAGCTACACTTGCCCCTTGCAACAATACACTGCGCTCAGCCTTACAACTCCTCTACTGCAGTATTTTTATACTTCTATGAAAGTTCATCTTCCTCTTCAACTTATTTAACTGAAACTGATCACAAGCAGAACATCCTTCTCGATCATACCACAATGGGTACACAGAGGGTGAACAGCCATTCTAGTTTGTCCAGGACTGTGGGGCGGGGTGGGCGGGGGGTGGAGATTATTGGAACATAGTTTCTTGGACTTTTCTCTGAAACTCCTAGGCAGACAAGGACAGCTGACTACTCTAGGTATACAAGCAATTAAAAGAAACAGAGGGGGGTGACTCTGTAGGAGGGTGGGAGGAATGCAGACATCAGCAACATATGAAAGCAGCCATCTCTTAGGATCCAAAGTGTGAAAACTGGCTTTACAGTGTGAAGATATACTGCTTCCAAATTCTGTGACAAGGCAGGACCTCACTCTGCCATAACAAACGCTTTTTCTATGTTTTCAATGAGTTTTCTATGTCTTCCCCTCCTTAATCTGCCACAATTTAAATTGAGATTTTCAACTAAGTTCATACAGTAGGAAAATTTTGGATGTCAGGACATAAGCCATAAGAGATCTATTGTAAGTGATCAATCATTCATAAACAATATGGTATGAAAGCATTAGGCTCTGACTAAGCACTACTAAATTACCTTTTGCCTAGAACTGCAAACGTTTTCATTATCTACAAGGAACCTATTCCAATTGTGGCAATTAGGTGCCTGAAATCTACTCAGGTAAACAGACTAATGAACAGGCTATTAAGAAAACATAGCAAGAGGGCTGGATTAATTTATCATGTATCACTACAGGACCTTGAACCTTGTCTGACATACAAAGCTCTTTACTTTGGACCTAAATTATCTGGATTTCATTTAAACATGATTTTATTGGGTGTTGTGCTTGGAGAGTGTGCAGTGTCCAAAAGATTTTAAAAATTCAGAAATGGTATTCAGAATGGTATTAGCACCTGAGATTATTTCATAAGTTAGTTCATGGTCTTTCCCTAAGTAGTATCTACATTATGCACTGGAATGGATTTAAACATAATTGTCTCATATCCTAGGACCAGAATATGGGTTGATCAAATTGATCATGATATTTGTGCATTCTTTCTTTAAGTTAACAATTTATTATCAAACGAGATCTCTACTTACCCAGAGAACCTAGAGTATTAGCCCAAAGTGCCCCTTGCCTAGTCACCATATTCAAAATCCTATCAGGGCAGAAAGAGAAAGAATCTGTATTTAGAATCATTATTTCTCTAGTAACCTTTAAAAACAATAATGGCTATTTAACATGTCTAGACCCAGGGCGCAAAGTTTTTTAAATTCTAAAATACATCTTAATATCTCCGATTTCAATAAGGATGGTTTTTACTCTACATAAGTGAAAATTAGGTTAAAACTTTCAAAACTTTAGGCAAAAGTCTTAAGGACTTTTATATAAGTCCTTAATAATAATAATAATAATAATAATAAGGAAAACTCTTATTATTAAATGTATAATATAATGAATACACATTAAATATATATAAGGCTTTGAATGACAGCCTGGAATGTATCTTACAGAGGTTTACAGAAACTAATCCGTGTAAAAAATGCCACTGTTAACTATGGCGAGCTAGCTTCTAAAAGGTTCTTTTTGGGAGGGGAACATATGCTTAGAATGTTAAAGATAATCAAAGTAAAGAATATCAAAGTACAGAATATAAAGTAAAGAATATCGAAGTACAGAATATAAAGTAGAATTAAAGAGAAGGAATCAGCCATCTAACTAGAATACATGGGGAAAGCACCCTGTGTCTGCTCCCAGACTAGAACCAAGCAGCAAAGGTGAATGCTCAGCACACTCTCAAGGAAGCACAGTTCTGCCTTGCACCAGTGCCAGACACCACCAGAACAGTGATGGAGGCAACTGGATGAAGAGAAGACATTCTTCTCCCAGCAGTGTAACACCATCCCAGGAATGGTTCTGTCCAGACAGCTGACTACTGCTGGAAATTATGGAAATACAGTAACAAAGAGTGAAGGAACTCATTCAGTTTAATTATTAAACGACTCAATTAATGTTCTACAGAAACAAAAATTTGTATTGCTTCTAAAAGATTGTTTTAAAAAATCAGTAATGTTTACAAACAGAAGTATATTGTTTCTAATTATGTTACATATTTACTAACGTATTTTAAGTTCAGCCATCATTTTTTCATTTTTAACAAGCATTTTAATAACTTGTTTTAAGAAAGGAAGCAAGTTGTCTTTTCTAGGAGATCTACTTCCAAATTTGTATTTAATATGATATTGGGGTTTTTGTCTCAAAATAAGGTGGGAGAGGAGAGGGAGATGGGATAGAACTGGCCATGGTTGATGGTTGTTGAGGATGGGTTATGGTTCATGTGTTCACTATGCTATGTATTTTGTCTACTTTTATATATTCAAAATTCCCCATAATACAAAAACTTAAAAATATTATTGAAGCGAGGGACAAGTAATAAAAATATTGAAGGATCTAGGCTGGTAAAGCATGGACAGAGATCCACACAGTAACAGGAATATAAAAAACTTAACAGAGCTAGGCGCAGTGGCTCATGTCTGTAATCCCAGCAGTTTGGAAGGCTGAGGCAAGAGGATCACCTGAGCTCAGGAGTTTGAGAACAGCCTGAGCAATACAGTGAGACCCCGTCTCTACAAAAAATTAAAAAATTAACTGGGCATGGTGGCATGTGCCTGTAGTCCCAGCTACTCGGGAGGCTGAGGTGGGAGGATCACTTGAGCCCAGGAGGTCAAGGCTACAGTGAGCTGTGATGGCACCATTGCACTCCACCTCGGGCAACACAGCAAGGCCCTGTCTCTCAAAAAACCCCACAATTTAACAGGCCTTCCAGTTTCCCATGGTCTAATTCTAGCACATCTGGTGCCATCTGCTGGGTGAACAATATGAAAGGAAGATAGGATTTATTTAAAGTGTCCTAAAACAGAACAGTAGCCATCGAAGAATACATACTCATGATTCCACTTACATGAAGCATAAAAATGGGCAAAACTAAACATATTGTTTAAGGAATATCAAGAGGGACTGGCCATGTTTACTTCTTAAGTTGGGTGAAAACATACTTTCCGATCCTTTTAACTGTACTTTCCCTTCTCTGTAACTTCAAGTTCTAACAGAAAACTGTGTCTTATCCTTTTGGAATTAACTCTAATTCTAAAAATTTTATTTAAAATGTATCTGGCTCATCATTTCGGAAACAAAGTCAAGACAGTAAGAAGTTCAAGTTAAATGATGGCAGCTTGAGCCATCACTCTCATGAGCTGCTTATTCTTCATTACCATTTCCTATGGATCTGCATGCCCCCAAACAATCCAAAATTCCCATTAGCAACTCAACAATTTGAAAAGCAAGTCACATAGGGTTGGAGAATGTAACAGGTGCAGCTGAGAAGTCAGGCTGGCATAGCACTAGCTGACTGAGGGACACTGATTAAAAAAATCACTCCTTTTTAAAAGCTTAGAGTCAGTAATCTGATTCCTTAGTTGCTTTTATTTTGATTAAGATTAAAAAACAAAGACAAAAAAGCACATAACTATGCTAACCATCTGTAATCTCAAGGTTGTACTCATCAAACCAATACAACAGAGCTTAATATTCAAGTATCACTACATCAGATGGTTACAAGAGACTTACTGTACATTTCCTGGTTTGGACGAGGCCATGTTCTGGGTTTCCTTCAATCCTAGCCGAAGACCATTCATTGCCCCAAATGCAGCCCCTGGTAAATCATAAAAATTCACCCAGATAAGACAGCTTTATATTAAAAAAACAAACTCAAAACTGCATAACTACACTTCTGATTCTTTTTCGTTTTTATTTAATAGAAAAAGACAAATGTAAATATTAAAAAAAAAACCCTGAAACCAACATTCTGATTGCTTTTGATTTTACACACCCTCAACTACTTGAACTGAGCACTCTTGAGAAAAAAGTATGTAACACTCACCTGTCATGCAACATCCTCCAATCGTAAAGAAGGCCAGCTCAAATCTGCCCCAGGTTTTATTAGCTCCGATAGGTAAAATAAACTCATCTGTATCCTAAAAGGATAATAATGAAAACCAAGCTGAGTGTCCCTCAAGACACGAATCTTGTAAAGTTGCCTTTTTAACATTTCAAGTAGTTTTTCACAGAAAATAAACCTTAAATTAACTCAAACCTATACTTAAACAAAAATAAAACTTTCTGCAGCAGTAACACCTAAATCAAAGTGAAATGAAATACGAAACACAGTTCTTAGAAGGGAGTCTCATTAAAGACTTTGTTTCCTTCAAAACGTAAATCTGATAGATTTGTGCAAAAGTGTTTAGAAAGGACAGCTCTAGAGAAAGGAACACTGAAAGCTATGAGAAGAACAGAACAGACAACCAGTCTGGAAGAAACAAATAACTTTCATTCTGTAGCAGCTATTTATTGTGCATTTTTCTATGTATAAAGCCAAATGTTCACAAACATGAACAAAAACTAATAAAGTACAACAGTTTGGATCAATTATGCAAGGGCAAATGACCCCCTTTAATAATTCTTATCTGTTTAAGGAGTATATATTCCTTTGATACTCTCAGAAAGCTATAGACCCTATTTCTAGTAATTGCATACACAAAATGTGGCATGAACCCCTGGAAGGTCATCCAAAATACTAAGATTGAGAAATGACACTCTTAAGAGCAAAATATGGTTACCAATTTTGAAGAGTCAATGCACCTTTATGAAAAACACACTCAAAAAAACACAAAATTTTATCACCATGTTGGATTAAAAAAAAAAAATCACACTCATTTTTGGCAAGCTTTCCATCCAAAGATGGTTAAAATAAGCCTCTAATGGCTAGGTCACACCCTTGGCAAAAAGACACATAGTGTGTTACATTTAACATAGTAAAGACCACTGACAATTAACATTCTCCTACATCCTTGTGGCAAATACTGAACGTTGATTCAGAAAACTGTATTCCTAATCAGAAAACTGTGGTTCTGCCTTGGTTTTTTCTTTCTGGCATGTGCACACATCCTCACCAAAAATTGCAAAAGTAAACAAACACATCTACTCTCATCACATAAGAATGGTCTGTTGGGCAATAATAAAATCTGAATAGATCCCATGTCATAATATAATTGTATAGAGTTTTATAAATTTTGGGTACTTCAACTTTTAAATAATGACTTAGTATTAAACTGCTTTTTGTTTGAGTTTTTAGAAATGCTAGATTCAATGTGGTAAGGTAAATAATTATTCTTCAGTCTCAGGCCATGGTTGCTGAGAAGAAAAAAAAAATTATCCTTCAATACAGAAACAGATCACTAATTAAGAATAGAAAACTTGGCCAGGCACGGTGCCTCCCGCCTGTAATCTCAGCGCTTTGGGAAGCCGAGTCGGGTGGACTGCCAGAGCTCAGGAGTTCGAGGCCACCCTGGGCAACATGGTGAAACCCCGTCTCTACTAAAATACAAAAAATTAGCTGGGCGTGGCAGTGTGCGCCTGTAGTCCCAGCTACTTGGAGGGCTGAGGCAGGAGAATTGCTTGAACCCGGGGGTGGAGATTGCAGTGAGCTGAGATCACGCCACTGCACTCCAGCCTGGGTGACAGAGCGAGACTCCATCTCCGAAAAAAGAAAACTTAAAAAAAAAAAAAAAAAGGCTGTGATGAACATTATCAAGCAAGCAAAAGTGCACGTTAGCACCAACTCATTCTCCTGCTAGTATCAACTGAAAAATATAACAAGGGTTGCAAGCAAATGTCCATCAATTCACACACAAACAAGGCTGTTATCAAAGTATGTTAATATATTGAATGTATAGAAGATTTACTAAAAAGCTCTTGTTAAACCTGTCCTGTTGACACTCCAGGACACTAGTATTACTAAAATCCCAAGTACCAGAGTTTGCTGACATGGAAGATAAATCCAAGAATGGGTATCAATGTACTTGCTAGGGGGGGGAAAAAAAAAAAGAAAAAACTTTTTTAATTTATAATTTTGTGTGTTTAACACTATGGATGTTAAAAATATTTAAATTTTCCTTATTTTTGTACCAGATGTTCACCTGGGCTAACAAAAAAATTTATTACTTGACACAATTTAAAAAAAAATTTCAATGAGGATATAAGAGTAGTGACAATACACAAGCATTAGTGAGAGAAACTACAATAGTGTATCAGATAAAAGTTGGCTAGGCACAGTAGCTCATGCTTGTAATCCCAGCACTTTGGGAGGCCAAGGTGGGAGGACTGCTTGAACCCAGGAGTTCCAGACCAGCCTGGACAACACAGCGAGACCCTGTGTCTTCTATTAAACAAGAAAAAAAAAAAGTTGTTGCCAAAGTCACGACATGGTGAGTTGACAGGTACTATTTTATTTAAGATGTCTCTAACCTTCAAAAGTATAAATAAAAGTTTTACAAAATGTAATTTCTATTATCTTTAAATTTAAGGTCTCCAGAATTATTTCCAATAACAGATGAGGTTTATAAAACACTTTTTAAAGTCTGAAGTCCCTCTAGAATTCCAATGGAAGATTAAATGTTCATGATGAAGAATGAATTCACAAGTTTTTGGGGGGATATGAAATATTTTATGTCTAACCTTAATTAGCCCCACCTAGCAATGCAGGGCCACAATGATATTGAATTTTAACTAGATCTAGAGTACAACCTCTAAGTGTAGATTCAACATTAAAGCAAAATACATGCAACTAGTTTTGAAACTTTGAGTAAACTGACAAAGGAGTACTTTTAAAGTAAAAAAATCAATGAACACCCAATGTTAAAATATAACATTTGAAAAACATTTCAAAAATAATGAAGCTTTAAATTGGCAAGGTCCGAACCATCAACTTGCTTCAATTTGAACACTTAACGCAAACAAGAAATGCAGCAGCTGTCAGATGCCGTTAGTGATTCAACTCTGAAATAAAAGGTTCCAACCATAACTCTTAAAAAAAAAAAAAAAAAAAAAAGGCCAGGCATGGTGGCTCATGCCTGTAATTCCAGCACTTCGGGAGGCCAAGGCAGAAGGACCACTTGAGGCCAGGAGTTAAGAGACCAGCCTGGGCAACCAAGTCAGATCACATCTCTACAAAAAATGTAAAAAAAAAAGAATTAGCCAGGCATGGTGGTGTTCATCTGCAGCCCCAGCTGTCTAGGAGGATGAGGCAGAAGGACCGCTTGAGCCTAGGAGTTTGAGGTTACAGTGAGCTATGATGCTGCTACTGCAACTCGAGTCTGGGAGACAGAGTGAGACTTTGTCTCTTAGAAAAAAAAGAGAGAGAGAAAATGGAGTTACTGATATGTATCTCATGTACCATACAATTTACTTACTTAGAGTGTACAATTCAGTGGTTTTTAGTATATTCGGAGTTGTGCAACCAAGACTACAATAAATTTTAAAGCATCTTCATCACCCCCCAAAAAAATCACATACCCATTAGCAGTCACTGCCCATTTACTCCCAACCCTTGGCAGCTACTAATCTACTTTCTTGTCCATATATTTGCCTATTCTGGACATTCCATATAAATGGAACCACACAATATGTGGTCTCTTGTGACTGGTTTCTTTCATTTAGGAAGTTTTAAAGGTTCATTTATATTGTAGCATAATTTAATAGTTCTTTTTTTATTACCAAATAATATTCCATTTGTATGGATATGCCACACTTTTTTATCCATTCATCAGTGGATAAACATTTGGTTTGTTTCCATTTTTTGGTTATTACGAATAATGCTACTAGCAACATTCATTTACAACTTATGTGCACAGACGTTTTCAATTCTCTTGAGTATGGAGTATACGCAAGTGAAATTGCCAGTCATAAGGTAACTCTATTTTTAACACTTTGAGAAACTGCCAGACTGTTTCTAAAAGCAGCTGTATCATTTTACATTCCCACCAGCAATGTACAGAGGTCCAATTTCTCTACATCCTCAACAATACTTATTATTTTCTTTTTGATTATAGTGATCCCCGTGGGTGTAAAGAGGCATCTCATTGTGGTTTTATTTCTCTAATTAATGTTACTGACCAGCTTTCATGTCATTATTAGACATCTGTATATCTTCATAGAGAAATGTCTACTCAAATCCTTTGCCCATTTTGTAATTATTTTTTATTAATGTTTCAAGAGTTAAAAAATTAAATATTCTAGATATAAATTCCTTATCAGATACATAATATGCAAATATTTTCTCTCAGTCTGTGGATTGTCTTTTCCCTATTTTTTTCCTTTTGAGACAAAGTCTCTCTCTGTCACCCAGGCTGGAGTTAAGTGGTTTGATTATGCTTACTGAGACTTGACCTGCTGGACTCAAGTGATCCTCCCACCTCAGCCTCCCTAGTAGCTGGGACTACAGGTGCATACCACCACACCCCACTAATTTTTGTATTTTTTTGCAGAGATGGGATCTTCTTATGTTGGCCAGGCAGGTCTCAAACTCCTGGGCTCAAGTGATCCTCCCGCCTCAGCCTCTTAAAAGTGTTGGGATTATAGGCACGAGCCACTGCGCCAGGACTTTTTCCATTCTTTATTTATTTTTTTATTTTTTTTTTGAGACCGAGTCTTACTCTGTTGCCCAGGCTGAAGTGCGGGTGGTGCGATCTCGGCTCACCACAACCTCTGCCTCCCAGGTTCAAGTGATTCTCCTGCCTCAGCCTCCCAAGTAGCTGGGATTACAGGCGCCCAGCACCACGCCTGGCTAATTTTTGTATTTTTTAGTAGAGATGGGGTTTCACCATGTTGGCCAGGCTGGTCTCGAACTCCTGACCTCAGGTGATCCACCCGCCTCAGCCTCCCAAAGTGCTGGGATTACAGGTGTGAGCCACTGCACCTGGCCTCCATTCTTGTTGGTATTGTCTAAACCACAAAATTTTAAAATTCTGATTAAATACAATTTATCAACTTTCTTTTTACCACTTGTGCTTTTGGTGTCACATCCAAGAAATCACTGTCTAATCCAAAGTCACAACTACTTGTGCCCATGATTTCTTCTAAGAGTTTGACTGCTTCAGTTTACATTTAAGTCTTTAATCCATTTGGTGGTAACATTTTGCATATGGTGCAGGGTTAGGGTTCAACTTCATTCTTATGCATATGGATTCCAGTTGTCCTAACGTCTCCCCTGACTTAACTATTTTGGCATCCTTGTTGAAAAGCAAGTGACTGCGTATATTATATAAGGTCTTTCTTCTGGACTCTGTATTTCATTAACTATGGATTTATTCTTATGTTACTATCATGATGTGGCTCTGTAGAAAGTTTTGAAATTGGCAAGTTCAAGTCCTCCAATCTATTTTCTCAAGGTCATTGGCCATTCTATGTCCCCTGAATTTCCATATGAATTTTAGGATAAAAGCTTGTCAATTTCTGCAAAAAAGCCAGCTGGGATTTTGACAGGCACTGCACTAAATCTGTTGGTTAATTTGGTGAGCACTGCCATTTTAATATTAAAATTTTCAGGAACATAGCATGTGTCTTTCCACTTAATTTCAATAATGTTTTATAGTTTTCAGAATATGTTTTGCACCTGGTCCATTTATTTCTAAGTATTTGCTTTTTGATGTTATTGGTAATGAACTGTTTTTTGTAATTTCATTTTTGTAGTGTTCATTGCAACTGTCTAGAAATATATTTGATTTATGTATATTGAACTTGTATTCTGCAACTTGCTGAACTCGATCATTAGTTTTAACAGATTTTTGTGATTTCCCTTGTGATTTTCTATAGATAAGATCATGTCATTTGTGAACAGATAGTTTAACTTCTTTTTCAACTTGAATGCCATTTAATGTACTTCACTAATTGCCCTGGCCAGACAATGCTGAATATAAATGAGAGTAAATATACTTATTTTGTTCCTGATCTTAGGGAGAAGGCATTCAGTCTTTCACCATTAAATTATGTTAGCTTTGGATATTCTGTAGATGGCATTTAACAGGCTGAAGTCCCTTTTATGTCTAGTTTTATTTATTTAGAGATAGGGTCTTACTCTGTTGCCCAGGCTGGAGTGTAGTGGGGTGTTCTCAGCTCACTGCAACCTTTGTCTCCAGGGTTCAAGCGATTCTCGTGCCTCAGCCTCTCAAGCAGCTGGGATTACAGGTAGGCACCACCACGCCTGGCTAATTTTTGTATTTTTAGTAGAAACAGCGTTTCGCTATGTTGGCCAGGCTGGTCTCAAACTCCTGGCCTCAAACTCCTGGCCTCAAGTGATCTGCCCACCTCAGCTTCCCAGAGTGCTGGGATTACAGGTGTGAATCACTGCGCCCAGCCTAGTTTGTTTTTATAATCATTAAAGGGGGTGTTGGATGTTGTCAAATGATTTTTGTGAATCTATTGAGATAAGCATGTGGTCTTTGTACTATATTCTTTCCTTGATTGCTTTATTATAAATTGATATGGCACAATACATTAATTTTCAGATGTTAGATCAACCTTGCTTTTCTAATATACCCAAGATATATTTGCTAATATATCTTGGATTCAAAAAGATACTCTTTGAAACTTTTGATGCTTAGTCAAAAAAACCCTGATATTGTAAACTGAGCTTTAAAACACACTTTGCCTGTAATCCCAGCACTTTGGGAGCCTGGCCAACATGGTGAAACCCGGTCTCTATTGAGAACACAAAAATTAGCCAGGCGTGGTGGTGGGCGCCTGTAGTCCCAGCTACTCAGGAGGCTGAGGCAGGACGATGGCCTGAATTTGGGAGGCTGAGGTTGCAGTGAGCAGAGATCGCGCTACTGCACTCCAGCCTGGAGGACAAAAGCAAAACTGGCTCAAAAACAAACAAACAAACAAACAAAAAAAACCACACACTTTGTAACTAGGCATCCCAATACTTTTATTGGGGTGCTTTCAAAAATTAATTCTGCTCTGGTTTTAAAAAATAAGCTTTTGAAGGGAGTTAACTGGTTTGAGAGAGATGCAGGCCAAGCTCCTGGTGTTTGTGAGGAAAAAAGGGTGAATGGAGACCAGAGACTTACTGCCTCCAGAAGTGTATGTCATAGTTCAAGTCAGCATAGCACTTGGCGTTTTTTTAAAAATGGTAAAATAATGCACCAAACTAGTAAAATCTTAATCTTACCTGCACGAGGTATCGTGGATCCACATTTAAATAAGGAGACAGAGGGTTCATACCAGTTACTAGAGAGAAAACAAAATGTCACATTGCAACAAAATTCTTTAAGTTAATTCAGTTAGAGTTAATCCAGTTCCTGACTGTTACATGTGTTTGCAATTTTTATAGGCTCACTGAAGGCGGGAAATTTTTTCCCATTTTATCCTCCCTATCTGTCAGTTTGGGGGCTGACTCATCCTGAGACCCTCAATCCCAAACCAGGTCTTCCACTGGTGGCTCAGGCTTTTACACCAATAAGATAATCGCAGTGTCACAGATCTGATTTTTGAACTTACAGGAAGTGTAGTCCAGGCCATTTACAAAGCTAATTTCTTTCACTTTACTACAAGAATGCTTGGTGACTATATAAATTACAAAATAAGACTGAGAAAAGACTAATCAATTCCATGGGAAAAACAGTGGTTGGGTTGGGTTTTCTGACTGTGTACATGTTGTATCTAACTATTTCAAGGCAGTTCCTTCACATATTACTATTAACGATTGATTTACTGTGGCAAGGTTGAGAATCCTTGGGTCATTACCACAGGTATGTGGGTCTGTGCAAAAGAAAACACAAACTTTGAGAGGGCCAGACCTGAATTCACTAACATTGAAAACAGTAAAACCTATCATCTTTGGATCCTTCTGTATCTCAGCAGTTATTTACAAACCTATGCATCACCCATGCCTCTATCTTTTCATCAATTACGAGTCCCTTGTTCTATTTTTAATACCTATTTTGAATTGTGTTACTTCTCTTCTCTATTGCTACCATCCTAGTCCAACCATCATATCTCACAGCAACAATTTCCTAACTCCTTGCTTTCTCTTACCCCTTCAATTCACTGTCTACATAGCAACTACAGTGATTTTTCTTAAGAAAATCGAAACTCCTTACCATAACTTACAAAATCCTACATTAGCTGTCATTCCCTACCTCTCTGATTTCACAAGCTTCAATTGATCCAACTCCCTTGTAACTACGAAGACAGACTGGCCTAAGAGCTGTTCCTTAAACATGCCAAATTTGTTTTGTTTCAGGACATTTGCACTAGCTATTTTCCTGGATACTTGCCTCCCAAGCATTTGTACTGTATTTGGGTCACAGCTCAAATGTCAACTCCCTTGAGATGTTTTCCCTAACCCGCTCTAAAATGGCATCCTGCTTCCATCACAATCTCATGACTCTGCTTTATTCCCTTTACAGCACTTATCACTAAAGGCAATGTTTTAATTTATGTTTGTTGGTTTACCTCAGTATTATGTAAGCTCTGTGAGCGCAAGAGTCCTCTTTTCAAAAAAAAAAAAAAAAAAAAAAAAACCCACAAAAACCACTATAGTCCTGCCCCCAGAAAAGTAGCTAGCACACTGTAAAAGCTCAGTAAATGGTGTTCATTCCCTGGTCCCCCAATTTACCTTCAAATCTTAATCAAATTAATTTAACAATATTGTCACATTAAGGAAGTGTATATGCCCTTTGTGCTCTGAAACTCAGAGATACTAAGATTAATATGAAACTGTGTTCTAAACAGGTAAAGTAGTAGCTCAGGCCTAGGAATCCCAGCATTTTGGGAGGCCGAGACAGGAGGATGGCCTGAGTTCGAGAGTTTGAGACCAGCTTGGACAACACAGGGAGACCCCATCTCCACAATAAGTCAAAAAAAAAATTTTTTTAAATTAGCCAGGTGTGGTGGTACGTACCTAGAGTCCCAGCTACTTAGGAGGCTTAGAGGGGAGGATTGTTTGAGCTCAGGAGTGCCAGGCTTCAGTGAACTATAATCATGCCACCGCACCCCAACATGGGTGACAGAACGAGGTCCTGACTCTAAAAACAAACAAACAAAAAACGAAACAAAACACCATGTGTTGTAGATTCAGTTTTTTGACAAAGGTGACACCAGGGAAATGAAAGGTCTTTTATATTTTTTTGCACTAGAGTCAGTCTGAACATATTTCGTTGTTGTTGTTCCTTAGTATAAAATACCTAGAGAAATATTACAAGGATTCTCTAAAAAGAAAGTACTTTCGTAAAGGCTTTATCCACGACCAACTGCCTATCTTTAGGTCCAAGTTCTATTTATCTAGTTGAACAACCACAGTTACAAAGTACCAAAGTTCTGGAAAACATATTCACAAGACCGAAGAGAGGCAAAGGCAAGATATTTATGCCTCTGTATACCTTGATGTTGCCTATTTCCTTTCCTATAATTCTTACCTGGCTTCTTTCTTCATGTCTATATATCACCTTTAAAGTTCAGCTTACTTCCTAGCTCCTAAAGATGGTTTCCTAGCCTGTCCCAAGTCATATTTATTTCTCACTTACATGCAATATTACTGAATATTCTGCCCTGACGGCTACTTGGAGGCTCAGAATATGTCGCTGTGTACTAAAAAGTTAACTACGGGCTTGCTATTTGGAATACATTTACTCCCAAAGCTGGGCTCTACTCTTAAGGGTCAATCACACGGCCCACCACACACAAAACGTACGAGGCTTGGATATAAACCTAAGAAAACATGCATCATCTCGCGACTCCAGGTCAATCACGGACAGCTTCCCCAGGAGATCCGTGGCCCTTTTTTAGGCCTTTCTATCTTGAAAGAGCAGCCATGCAGATACACTAACCCCACCACTGGTACTTAAGCTTGTAAACGCCAGCAAGGAAAAAAAAAAACAACAACATAAAACATGGGACGCGCAACTTTAGTGTAAACACAAGAACCAGTCAGAAATAATCGCAAGCTAGGCCCCATACTTACGCGGGACGCCAGCCAAATCCGCGTGCGAGTAACCTGCTCCGCCGGCTCCGAAAAAACCGGCCAATACCCCTGTGGTTTTGTCGCCGCTTCCCCCGCCTCCTTCCATGGTATCGCAGCAAACCGAGTGGTTCCCGCCGCTGCCTCAAGCATGGGTGGTCCGCTGGGCCGTTACTTCTCAATAACAGCGGGTAACCCCGCGTTGCCAGCGCCTACTTCATACGCTGACATTCCGGGCGCCGGTTCCCGTTAAGCGCCACACTTCCGCTTTGCGGCAGTGTGCGCCCCGGTAGCCGGAAGCGCCTGACGGCAGCTTTCCGGTGGTGGGAAAGTGAACGAATCCCGAATCAAAGCGGCGCATTGAGGCAGGTGGGGTGCCAGTGGAAGAGGGAAGGCAGGCGAGTGTTTACGGCCTGACTTGGGAGGCCGGCGGATCAGCAATTGCAGAAGCAGGCAGCGGCAGAGAGGGAATGGTGCAGGCAGGCGCTGAGAAGGAGGCGCAGTCCATCTCTCTCAGGGTTAGTGAATGAGGCTCTCCGCCCGGGCCGGCCCGGGGACAGTGCGCTGCTGGTCCCAGCATGAATGCGGGCCCCGGCTGTGAACCCTGCACCAAGCGACCCCGCTGGGGCGCCGCTGCAACTTCGCCGGCTGCTTCGGACGCCCGGAGCTTTCCCAGCAGGCAGAGGCGCGTCCTCGACCCCAAGGACGCTCACGTGCAGTTCAGGGTCCCACCGTCCTCGCCAGCCTGCGTCCCAGGGCGGGCGGGACAGCACAGAGGCAGCGCCACCTCGCTTGGTACGTGGGAAAATAAAAATCTTTGTCCTTCGCCTCGGCCCGAACCTTCTGGTCTCAGTCTGAGGACCCAGGGGCTCCAGTCACTCCTTTCTGGTCTTGTGTGCATCGTCACTCTGAGGTCCACTTGCTGAGCTACCAAAGCCACTAGTGGGTGAATGGGGCCGCATTTTTCCCAGTGCGATTGATGTGAGAAACTCTGATGAGCAGTCACTCACAGGGCGGAAAATGGCAGGAGACTCCACCACCTGTTTGCTTCTTCAGGTTTGATTGAGAAATTGCCTTAGTCGTCAAGGAGATCTAATTGTGTATGTAAAACAGTAGGGCGCTCCAGCCTCTAGATAGGAAGAAAACAACTTCACTTGTTCAGATTCTGGGTCCCAGGATGCAGAGCTATTAGTCTAAGCTGGCATTGTACCCGTCCCTGGTATACAGTGTTGAACGAGAGAAACTTGGCCTCTGCCTTCATACCTTAAAATCTATCTGGAGAGATAGACAATAGCAAAAGTTAATATAATAAAAGGTAACGGATGTTCTGATAGATGAAGGACAGATTGTTTTACCTAACTGAATTTATGGAATCGAAAATAGTCCTCCAGAAGATGAGATGCTTATTCTGAGGACTGTAGAATGAGTAGGAGTTAGATGAAGAGGAAGTAAGAAGTGTTTCAGGAGTGCAATCGAGGCCGGGCGCGGTGGTTTTGCCTGTAATCCCTGCGCTTTGGGAGGCTGGGGCGGGTGGATCACCTGAGGTCAGGAGCTCAAGACCAGCCTTACCAATATGGTGAAACCCCGTCTCTGCTAAAAATACAAAAAATTAGCCTAGCGTGGTGGCGGGCAACTGTAATCCCAGCTACTCGGGAGGGTGAGGCAGGTGAGGCAGGAGAATCGCTGGCATCCGGGAGGTGGAGGTTGCAGTGAGCCGAGAGGGCACCATTGCACTCCAGCCTGGGCAACAAGAGCGAAACTCCGCCTCAAACAAAACAAAACAAAACAAAAACAGGAGTGCAATTGATATATAGAGTGAACGCAAGAGAGTGTGAGAGACGAGGCTGCAGGGTGGTACAGAAAAGTCAGATCAAATTGGATATGTAGACATTGCTAAGGATTTTGAACTCTAAGGGCATTGATAAGCTACTCAAGGGTTTTTAGTAGGGGAGTGACTTGATTAGACTTATTTATTTGTTGAAAAGTCTGTGTGGCTGGTGTGTGGAAAATAAAGAATGGATTGAAAAGGAACTCAAGTGGAGCATCAAGACTCAGTTAAGGAGTTAATCTAGGTTGGAAATAATTGTAGCTTAGGCCTGGATGCTGGCAATAGGGAAGGGGATGGATTCATGAAAGAATGGGATACTTGAGAAGAAATATTTCTGTGCTGGTGAAGTAGATTGGGGAGTTCGTGGCATAAACATTATAATGGATGCTATGGGCATAGATAACATAAACATGTAGAGAAAGTAAAGGTGACCTAGGGCAGAAGCCTTAGGAACACCAAAGTTTAAGAGTAGACTGAAGAGAAGCGGCTGTAGAGGTGGGAGGAAAGCCTGGCTCGTGTTGTGTCAGACAAAGGAGAGCATTTCAAAAAGGTTGCATTCGTTAACAGTGTAAGAGGCTGGGCAGAGCTCGGGCAGTTCTCTGGTGAAGAGTCTACACTTAGATGTCTTCAAACTTAGGGGCAGTACCAAGTAGACTTGCACTAGGCCTTGAAGGATGAGGAAGATTTGCTGTATAAATCAAGAGGAGAAAGAATTATACACGCAGAGGGAATAAGACATGCAAAAGTTGGTAAGACTGGAGCATAAGATGACAGAGGAGTGTCTGATGAGGCTGGGTGGCAGACAGGAGCTTATGAAGAAACTGAAATTCCATTTTAAGGAATTTCAACCTTATTCTGTGGTTAATGGAGAAACCACTAAAAAGCTTTTAAGCGTGGGAATACCATTTGGTTAATATTTTAGAAAAGTGGCTTTTGGACTTTTCTAACTGCAACCCACAGCATAAATTTTATCCAGTACACAGAGTAAGAAATATATGTAACCTGGCAAATAAGCCATATTTATAACTGAAATAAATGTTTCATGAAATAATACTTAACCTTACTATGTGTGATGCATTCTTATATTGTCTGTTATTTCATTGAAAAATGACTGGTCATTTGTAGTTTGTAGAACACTGGATAGTCAAGGCTGTAGACAGGGAGACTAGTTGCAAGAAACAAATAGCAGTTGTCTAGTAAGCGATGTGTTTAAAGGGTATGAGGAAGGGATGGATTTAAAATTTAGGATGTAGATTTCAGAGAACTTGGTATAGGGGAGAGGGAACTGAAGGTGAACTTCAGGTATACGTTCAGGTGTACTTCAGCTTCTGTGACTGGATAATTTGTGGTTTCATTAACCTTATTTGCATGTAAAGGAGGAGGACTTAGTTGCAAATAGGGGTGAGGGCAGTCAGTCCTCACTGGTTGGATCTTAATTAAGATTTCTGCAGAAGAGGTACCAAATGAATACTTGGGGCTGTATTTCGCATGTTTAAATGTTTTCTGTATACCTGGCACAGGACACCAATTAACAGAATGTTCGAAGACTATATTTGTATCAAAAGCCCATTGTTTGAATTTTTGGGATTCCTTTAGGAACTTGGTATTTAAATTTTTATATATAATTATCTTAGGACAAGTAGGCGGGGTAGCGAAATGGATATTTATTCAGTATCTTTAAATTTTATATTATTTATCTTCCTGGACATATTTCTTGTATTGACTGAAATCGCTAATTTTGCTGGGCATGCACCTGTAGTCCCAGCTACTTGGGAGGCTAAGGCAAGAGGATCACTTGAGCCCGGGAGTTCCCGTCCAGCCTGAGCAACATAGCGAGACCCCACTTCTGAAAAAAGAAAAAAAAAAATCTGCAAACCTGCATATTGGCAGAACTCAGCATGTTATTCACATTGTGATGACGCAGGTTTATCCAGATGTGTTGCTATAGACTTTTTGTGAAAGTGGAATGTTCCTTTGACATGCAGGTGAATTTTATTGCATTTTGTGCCTTTTGGCTGTATCTATAGCTATTAATTGAATGACTTGCTGATTAAAATATACTGGGTACTGAATAATGTTGCTGATGAGAGTAAATGTAAATGGTGTGAAGTCAAAGTTGGAGAATTACTGATCTCAGTGGAAAAAAAAAAGACTGGGTGGAAATGTCGGGAGATAACATATTGAGTGCTTTGTGAGGCTGAACACAATATTTTCTCTAATTTTTGCTTTGTAATTGATCCACATAACCCTTAGAAGTAGGTGTTGTTAGCTTCATTTTCTGGGTGAGGAAATAAAGGCTTAACGAAGTGAAGCAACTGGACCAAGGTGGTACTAGTAAGTGACTGAACAAAGATCTCAATCCAAGACTATCTGACTCTAGATCTTGTATCTTTTCATCACTTCTTATTGCCACTCTTTTTGCCTTGCTGTGACTATTTCTAGTTAAAATTCCTAGGAAACCTGGAAAGCATAATTTTATGCTTACTTTAGGAGTAAGAGGGATAAAGCTCTGACACAGTCCTGTGGTGTGCTGGGAAGGAAACCTTAGGAAGCCAGAAGCAGTGATATTGCAAAGAGCAGTAAGCAGTCCTTTCTCTGAGGCCCTAAGAAGGACTGATCAATGTTTTATTAGCAGAAGATACTGGTTCCTTACCTCTTGCTTTTCCTCCTTCATCCCTTCCCCAGGCTTCAGGAAGCCTGAAACTAGAGAGAGAACACATTCTCAGGGTCAGGGCTACAGGAGAGAGCTCTCTTCTTCTTTGCCATCACTGTAACACTCCTGGTTTTTCATGAAATGATGTGTGCAGTCTTTAGGTTCTGTAGACTCATCACAGGAGTACGTGCTTCGTGTGTGTTACAGGAACCTAGTCATTGCATCTTAACATTAATCCTTGTATTTATGGAAAAAAGATGTTTTAACTTCTAAACCAACTCAAAAAATGAATGTTTTGGCATATTACTGGTTTGTAATTTGAGGATTTTTTTTTTTTTTTGAGACAGAGTCTCACACTGTCGCCCAGGCTGGAGTGCAGTGGCGCGATCTCCGCTCACTGCAAGCTCCACCTCCCGGGTTCACGCCATTCTCCTGCCTCAGCCTCCCGAGTAGCTGGGACTACAGGCGCCCGCCACCACGTCTGGCTAATTTTTTGTATCTTTAGTAGAGACGGGGTTTCACCGTGTTAGCCAGGATGGTCTCAATCTCCTGACCTTGTGATCTGCCTGCCTCGGCCTCCCAAAGTGTTGGGATTACAGGCGTAAGCCACTGCGCCCGGCCCAATTTGAGGATTTTCTAAACTATACTTGCTGTATTTGATATAAAGAAAATAAATAGAGAATACACAACTATAGAAAAAGTTTCAGAATTAAATGGTTTATCCTCTTACTCCCTCTGACTGAAGCTCATTTTTTCTCTGAAGCCTGATCTGCTGCAGAAAGCTAAATAAAATCGTGGAAGTAATGGTGTTTAACAATAAGAAATCACTATGCGTGATTACTTTTTTGTGATAGAAACTATTTTTGAAACATTAATCAAAGATTTTTACTAGCTGGATTATAAGTATTTTGTGGAAGGTAAAGATTATATAGCAATTGAATATTTTTCTGGTATAAAATTCTCCCCATCTGAAATGTATTTCGATTATGCCATTATTTCAGTGAAAAATAAACCATTGATTTTTGTATATTTGAGCCTGCATCTGTTTTGCTCCATATGGTGTTTGAGGAGAGGTAGGTAAATAAGAAAGATCCTGTGACTTAGGATGCTAAGATTCTTACATTGCAATTTAGTGAGTATCTCAAATCTTAAACATTTGCGAATGTTTAAGATTTTATTTCTGATACTAAAATATGATGTACATTTAATCCCTATTCAGTATATTAAATTTTGACAGCACACTTATTTCTAATGATTATATAAAATGTGGCTTGTATTTATTTATATTGCGTCTCCCTCTCCTGAGCTATCAATTCTACTTTTGCTACTGTCTGCTGGTGTGTTGGGAAGGAAACCTTAGGAAGCCAGAAGTAGTGATATGGTTTTCTATCTAGTTACTTCTTTGGCATCTCAAATTTAGTATAGGCAGAATCGACCTAATCGTATTTCTTCCCTAAACACAATTCTCTTGTATTCCATATTTCTACTTAAGGCTGTCATCATTTTTCAAGTCTCTCAAGCTCAAAGCTTAAAGTCACTTTTAACTTCCCCTATTATTGTGAAGTCTGTAATGACTCTCCTCACTTTTACTACTCTCACAAGGACTAGTTTATGTTCTTGACCAGTAACTGTTCAATCTAGTGGATCATCAGAATCACTTTTGGGAAAAAAAAAATAGATTCCAGCTCCCCTCATGCCTTCATCCTACTCACATATAGATTCTGATTCAGAAGGACTGGGGTGTGGCTGGCTTCCTGATGATCCAGATAGTTTGGGAACCACTGACCTGGACTAGTAGCTTCCTCCCTAGTTTCTGGCAATAAGCTCTTCCCTCTTGCCCCTCAGATTTATCCTCCAGGCTGTCATGCATGACTGTGAACCTCCTAGATGAGAGGAATCATGTCTTTCAACACGTTTTTTGTGCTTCTCTTTGTGGGTCATTCAAGATCCTATTGTATGGTATGATCCTGGCTGACTTTTCAACCATATTTTCTTCTGCTTTCTTTTTAAGTTCTTTATATTTCCCTGATATTGGTGCCTTTGCTTATAATTTTCTCTTTATGTGACTGCATGTTTACTTTTCAAGGCATAAGTCAAGCCTTACCTTTTCCAAAGAAATCTTACCGATTATGCCCATGTTCTCCTGTTCACTGAAGTAGTGTCTTCCTCAGAAATAACCTTAATTCCTTTATCAGGACCTCTTTTAATAATCATGATAATTAAGAATCAACATTTACTAAGCGTAAACCAGATAATGCCCTAAACGCTTTACATGAACTATTTTACTTAATTAAGCCTTATCTCATGAGAGATAGTTATTTTGCATGTTTACAAATGAGGGATCTGATACAGAGAAATGATCCCTCACAGAGTAACATAGGAAGCTAATGGGAGAATCAGGATTTGAATGCAGATGTTCTGATTCCATAGCCTATGCTCTTATCCATTAGGCCATACCAACTCTTTTAGGCACCAGTCATTTTCTACCCTGTGTCATATGTATTAACATTTATGTTCCTGTCTTACCCATATACTTGAGGGCAAATACTTGAGTTATTAATCTTTTGTTTAACCCGTAGAACCTAGCATAGTTCCTTGCATGTACAATATGCTGTATATGTTTTCTATTTGAAGGAATGTATGAATATACATTTTTTTTTATAGTTTTCAAACAAAAGACTATTACCAGTTGGATGGACACTAAAGGAATCAAGACAGCGGAATCAGAAAGGTATAGAAACATTCCTATGTAGAGAAATGAATAATAATACATGGATGTTTTATCTTGTTGCTTTAATATTTTGTCTCTTTGTTCATGCTTTTCTGTTCTCCTTTATCTATGTTAATTCAAAATCAACTTATAAGTAATTTTTTAGAGAGTCCTGTGTGCCAGGGACTGTCCTGTATACTTGAGATACCGAGATGAGAGAGGAATAGTCCGTGTCTTTTTTTTTTTTTTGAGATGGAGTCTCACTCTGTTGCCCAGGCTGGAGTGTAGTGGCATGATCTCGGCTAACTGCAAGCTCTGCCTACTGGGTTCACGCCATTCTCCTGCCTCAGCCTCCCAAGTAGCTGGGGCTACAGGCGCCCACCACCACGCCTGGCTAATTTTTTGTATTTTTAGTAGAGATGGGGTTTCACCGGGTTAGCCAGGATGGTCTTGATCTCCTGACCTCGTGATCTGCCTGCCTCGACCTCCCAAAGTGCTGGGATTACAGGTGTGAGCCACTGCGCCCGGCCAGTCTGTGTCTTTAAGATACTTACAGTGTAGCAGTGGCCACAGACACAAAAACACATAATTACTGCCTGATGTGATAGATGCAATAGTAAAGGTATGAGCAAGGCACAGTGGTGGTTAGTGTGTAGAAGAAACAAATGTTCAACTTTACCTTTGGTCCCTAAAGGAAGACTGCACAGAGAGGTGAGTGACATTTATGACTTGAAGGAAAGGCGGGTGTTTGCCAGACACACAGCTGCAGGGAGGGCATTAGGGATCACATACAAAGACATGGAGTCATAGAAGACATGCTGTGTGCTCAGCTGACCACAGGGAGTTTAATTACTGCTGTGACACTGGGGGTATGATTGGATAAGTGACTTTTTTGTATTATAAGTTGTTTTTAGTTCTTTCTGTTCTCTTGTAGTTTGGATAGTAAAGAAAACAACAATACAAGAATAGAATCCATGATGAGTTCTGTACAAAAAGATAACTTTTACCAACATAATGTAGAAAAATTAGAAAATGTTTCTCAGCTAAGTCTTGATAAGTCACCCACTGAAAAAAGTACACAGTATTTGAACCAGCATCAGACTGCAGCAATGTGTAAGTGGCAAAATGAAGGGAAACACACGGAGCAGCTTTTGGAAAGTGAACCTCAAACAGTAACCCTGGTACCAGAGCAGTTTAGTAATGCTAACATTGATCGGTCACCTCAAAATGATGATCACAGTGACACAGATAGTGAAGAGAATAGAGACAATCAACAGTTTCTCACAACTGTAAAGCTTGCAAATGCAAAGCAGACTACAGAAGATGAACAGGCCAGAGAAGCCAAAAGCCACCAGAAGTGCAGCAAGTCTTGCCATCCTGGGGAAGACTGTGCAAGTTGTCAGCAAGATGAGATAGATGTGGTGCCAGAGAGTCCATTGTCAGATGTTGGCTCTGAGGATGTTGGTACTGGGCCAAAAAATGACAACAAATTGACTAGACAAGAAAGTTGCCTAGGAAATTCTCCTCCATTTGAGAAGGAAAGTGAACCCGAGTCACCGATGGATGTGGATAATTCTAAAAATAGTTGTCAAGACTCAGAAGCAGATGAGGAGACAAGTCCAGGTTTTGATGAACAAGAAGATGGTAGTTCCTCCCAAACAGCAAATAAACCTTCAAGGTTCCAAGCAAGAGACACTGACATTGAATTTAGGAAACGGTACTCTACTAAGGGCGGTGAAGTTAGATTACATTTCCAATTTGAAGGAGGAGAGAGTCGCACTGGAATGAATGATTTAAATGCTAAACTACCTGGAAATATTTCTAGCCTGAATGTAGAATGCAGAAATTCTAAGCAACATGGAAAAAAGGATTCTAAAATCACAGATCATTTCATGAGACTGCCCAAAGCAGAGGACAGAAGGTAATTTTCTCTCAGCAGTATCTCTCCAATAGCATAATATGCTTTATAGTTTTGTAAGGGAGTTTAACGAAGCTGTGATTTCTAGTAAAGCAAAGAAGTGGTTTTGTTTCTTGTTAACTACTTATGCTAAATTTAAACCTAGACTCCAAAGTTTAAACTCTAAAAAGGCTAGAAACAGAAAACAAGAAATAAAATAAATATTAGAAATCAGATTTTTAGTTTCATGAGTTTCCTTTTGGTATTTATGGGAATTACTAGAACATGAAAATACTAGGTTGATAGTAGCTACTGTTTCTTCAGCCAGACATTCTTCTAGACCATTGTATATTACACTTTTTTTTTTTTTTTTTTACACTTTGTTTAATGCCATGACAGGCAGACAGATGGTATTATACTCACTAAATGAGATAACTGAGATTTGGGTAAGAGAATTCACTGGAATCATGTACCTTCTGAGTGGTAATTCTGGGATTTAAATCCAGGTGTGTCATATTACAAAGCTTATATTTTGCTGTTACCCCATATGGAATCTTAAATCCCATCCATGATTTCTGTGATTTGAGTTTCCTGAGATAGTGCAATCAGCATGCAATAGTGAGTTCACTTCATTGAAAATTACTGTGTAGATGATACTGTGAACCATGACTCATTTCTGTTTTGAGAAGGTGATTTACATGTGTTTGGAACTTTCTTCCACAGACTGTTGAAAATAAGCTCTTGAGTTTTATAAGCTTTATAGGTTTTTCTTTTGATTGTAAATATAAAACATAACGAAGTGAGTGACCAAGTATGGCATACTTTAAACAATAACGTCTGGGTAAGTTTTGTGCTTGTGTATCTAAGGGAATTAAAACAGTAAATAATTTATGACTAAATACATTTGTCTTGACCTTAGAAAAGAACAATGGGAAACCAAACATCAAAGAACAGAAAGGAAGATCCCTAAATACGTTCCGCCTCACCTTTCTCCAGATAAGAAGTGGCTTGGAACTCCCATTGAGGAGATGAGAAGAATGCCTCGGTGTGGGATCCGGCTGCCTCTCTTGAGACCATCTGCCAATCACACAGTAACTATTCGGGTAGGTAGCACCTCTTATCTATGATGAGAGAAGACTGGAAGTCCTTATTTATTGTGATATTTATTAAGTGAGAAACAGACCAAGGCTTAGAAAGTTCTTCTGTTTTCTGCATATATAAAATACTGAGAATTCTACAGAATGGAGCAATATAATGATAACTTAGTATAGAACTTAACAAATTAGCAATCATTATCAGCTGATGGTGAAGATAATTTTTTTTTCCAGTATTTTTAAGAAACCTCATTGGATTCTTTTTTTTTTTCTTTTTACTCAGTTGATAGTATTGTGTACTGACTGCAGAATCCTGCATTCGTCCCTAAATTTCAAAATTACGTATGGTTTAGTGTCCTTAAATCATTATCCAGCTGTGCCTTTTTTTTTTTTTTTTTTTTTTTTTGCTGGAGACCAGAGTTTTCTTATTACTCAAATCAGTCTCCTCGAGCATTCGGGGGTCAGAGTTTTTAAGGATAATTTGGTGGGTTGGGGAAGGCCAGTGAGTCGAGAGTGCTGATTGGTTGGGTCAGAAGAAGAAATAATGGGAAGCTGAAGCTGTCCTCTTGTGCTGAGTCAGTTCCTGGGTGGGGACAAGATCAGATGAGCCAGTTTATCCATCTGGGTGGTGCCAGCTGATCCATCAAGTGCAGGGTCTGCAAAATATCCCAAGCACTGATCTTAGCAGTTTAGGGAGGGTCAGAATCTTTTAGCCTCCAGCTGCATGACTCCTAAACCATAATTTCTAATCTTGTGGCTATTTTGTTAGTCCTACGGTGGCAGTCTAGTCCCCAGGCAAGAAGGGGGTTTCTTTTGGGAAAGGGCTGTTACCATGTTTGTTTTAACATTATATTATAACATTATAACAACATTGTAACAAAACATAACAAAAGACTAACATTATAACATTATCACAAAAGACTATAACGAGGGCTATGGGAGTTACAAGCCAAGAACCTGGACAAAAACCAATGTGAATATCATAACACTATACTAACAGAAACTGTACATATTAAACATATTAAATAATTAAACCTCCTTCCCTGCTTCCCCTAGTTCTTAATAACCTCTTTTGTACTTTTTGTGTGTTCTTGCTTTTAAAAAACAACTTCATTGAGGTATATAAAAATTCACCCATTTTAAGTGCTCGATTTGGTGATATTGAGTCCATTTTTTGAGCTATGTGACCATCACCATAATCCAGTTTTAGATTTCCATCACTTGCTGGGTAGTTTTAAACATTCATCTCATTTATTAGTCAGGTTTTATATAGATTTCACACGCAGTACTAAAAAAAATTGACATGATCCCTTTTAACATACAATTTAGTGTAGATGTGATTAACTATTTTGAAATTCAGAATTCTTTAGCATATTTAGAGGTGAGAGTAACATTGAGCAGAGTTATGGGGTTTGAGCTGAGCTCTAAAAGATAAGCATAAATTTCTGAGGTGCAGTTAGTAAGATAGGAGACTTCCAGACAGATATATAAGATTTATAAGAAAAGGCTGTGTGGTTGAAAACTATCTGTTTTAGAAATGGAAAACAGTGCCTTTGCTGGAGTGTGGAATTTGGGTGGGGAATGAGGAAGAGACTTGAAAATTGGATTGGGTTCATATCACAGGGGGCTTCAAGTGCCAGGAACCAGACTTAAGTCATGTCTGTGCAGACAGTATCTGTGCTGTAGCAAGATTAATCAGACAGCTGCATGTAAGGAAAACAGAAGTGAGGATACACTGGGAGACAGGAGAGGTAATGTAAGAGTCCAGATAAGAGTTAAGTAAGGTAACAGTATGTACCGAATTGTGCCACATAGAGGTGCTTCAGGGGTTCTTTTGAAGTTTGATGCAAATTTCATTTCTAAATTATATTTTTAACAGTGAAAAACTTGTTAAAAAAGAACTGCACAATCAAATTTGAAGATGCTTAATTCCACATTTGAACCAGCTGTTTTTGCCAAGATAACCCATTTTTGTGCAGACCATAGAGCCAAGGTTCCCTTGCTACCATTTATCTGAAGAGTTAGCTTAATATCAAACTAAAGTGTAAAATGTTACCATTTGCAACTGTATAGATGGATGAATCAGGATTTTCTTAATAATGTGTAAGAGAGATAAATGTAAACTAAATGGTAGATTGATGTAAGCTTTAACTCTCATCCCTAACTCCTACTTTCAAATTTTGTATTTAAAACTGTCTCATCATCACTTATTGATATTAGAGTAAGTAAAAGTTACTATAAAAACTATTTTTTTTTTTTTTTTTTTTTTGATGGAGTTTTTTGCTCTTGCTGCCCAGGCTGGAGTGCAATAGCACGATCTCAGCTCATGGCAACCTCCACCTCCCGGGTTCAAGCAATTCTCCTGCCTCAGCCTCCCGAGTAGCTGGGATTACAGGCATGCGCCACCACGCCTGGCTAATTTTGTATTTTAGTAGAGACGGGGTTTCTCCATGTTGGTCAGGCTGATCTCAAACTCCCGACCTCAGGTGATCTGCCCACCTCGTCCTTCCAAAGTGCTGGGATTACAGGTGTGAGCCACCGCGCCCGGCCAAAAACTGTATTTCTAAAAATAGCTTTGGTGTGACTTTAAATGACTTTATGTCAAATTTCTTAGGGAAAAAAGGGATTCTGCTATTTTAAAAAGCTTGAAAATCACTGAGATAATAATCATGGGGATAAAAAAGAAAATAGAAGGTTGCATTATTATGAGGTAAAATTGATAGAATATGGTGAATTCCTAAATATGGGTGACAAATAAAAAGGAGTTGTTGATAATGTATGTAAAATTAAGGTTCTTAGTCTGGATTACTGAGATGATGTTAATGGTGAGGAACTGGAGAAAAGATGGACAGAGGGTGTTAAGTGATATTTTAGCTTTTTCTCTTCCTCCTCTCTCCTACCCTCCCACAAAGAAAACCCAAACCATCCTGCACTGTCATTATATCTCTCTAATATCTACCATCTCTACCATCAAATAATCTCTATAGTTAATGTTTCTTTCTTAGATACCCAGGACCCTTGAGTTTTTAAAATCTTCTATTTTATTACAACAGCAATGCAAGACTATTGTAAAAAATACACAACTATTATATGAAAGCATGTAACTCAGAAAACCCATCTGTCAGTCTTATTCCCAGAGTTTAACAATTTGTTGTATTTTCTTTTAGATTCTTATTCCTGAATATGATAATAAGATATAAATGTAATTAACAGTTACTTAATAGCAGTATTTAGTTACATTATTAAGATTCCAGATGTTAGTAGTTACAGATTTTGAAATAGTAAAATGAAAGTTGGGCATGATAGCTCACACCTGTAATCCCAGCACTTTAGGACACCAAGGCAGGAGGATTGCTTGAGGACAGGAGTTCAAGACTAGCCTGGGCAACATAGGGAGAGCCCATCTGTACAAAAAGTTAAAAAATTAGCCAGGCATGGTGGCACATGCCTGTAGTCCTAGCTACTCATGAGGCTAAGGCAGAAGGATTACTTGAGCCCTGCAGTTTAGCCTGGATGACAGAGTAAGACCCTGTTTCTTAAAAATAAAACCAACATTTAGCTTTAGAAATGTAAGGCAATCTGAAATTGCACTTAGTGGTCGATTTCCAACAAACACATGCATACGTGCGTGCATGCAAACACAGAGCCACACACAAAGCATATTACATGTATGTTCCCCTTTTGTGAAGCTCAACTGGTACCTATGCTGTTTTATCAGATGATATGGAACATCCTTATAAAATCACCTTTGGGACGTTCTTATGAGGGTGAAAATACTTTCAGCATAACTGCTGATTCTGTCACATCTGACTTTTTTTTTTTTTTTTTTTTTGAGATGGAGTCTTGCTCTGTCACCCAGACTGGAGTGCAGTGGTGTGATCTCGGCTCACTGCAACCTCTGCCTCCCAGGTTCAAGCGATCCTCCTACCTCACCCTCCCAAGTAGCTGGGACTACAGGTGCATACCACCAACCTCGGCTGATGTTTGTATTTTTAATAGAGATGGGGTTTCGCCATGTTGGCTAGGCTACTCTTAAACTCCTGACCTCAGGTGATCACCCGCCTGGGCCTCCCAATGTGCTGGGATTACAGGTGGGAGCCACTGTTCCTGGCCTTCTTTTTTTTTTTTTTTTTTTTTTTTTTTTTTTTTTTTTTTAAAGAGACAGGATCTCACTCCGTCACCCAGGCTGGATTGCAGTAGCAGTGGTGTGTGATCTTGGCTCACTGCAGCCTCCAACTCTTAGGTTCAAGCAATCCTCCCACCTCAGCCTCCTGAGTAGCTGGGGTTACAGGCATGTGCCACTACACGTGGCTAATTTTCTAAATTTGTAGCTATGTTGGCCCAGGCTGATTTTGAACTCCAGGCCTCAAGTGATCCTCCAGCCTCAACCTCCCAAAGTGTTGAGATTGCTGGCGTGAGCAACTGTGCCTGGCCACATTTGACTCCATAGACATTTCTTTTCTCCTTGGAATATACTCATCCTTTGGCTCCGTGATACAATATAATCCTAAATTTCTTTCTTCCTCCTTAGCCAATTCTTATTTTCCTTTTAGGCTGTTCTTCTGTATGTGACAAGTAAGTGTTGTTGGAGTTCCTCAAGCCTTTTTCATAGGTCCTTTTTTCTTCTGTCTCTCTCTGATTGGTCTCACCTACCCTTGTGGTTTTAGTGATCACCTATATAGATGACTCACAGGTTTATTTTTCTTTCTTTCTTTCTTTCTTTCTTTCTTTCTTTCTTTCTTTCTTTCTTTCTTTCTTTCTTTCTTTATTTTGAGACAGAATCTTGCTCTGTCGCCAGGCTGGAGTGCAGTGGCGCAATCTCAGCTCACTGCAACCTCTGCCTCCCAGGTTCAAGCGATTCGTCTGCCTCAGCCTCCTAAGTAGCTGGGACTACCGATGCGCGCCACGATGCCTAACTAATTTTTGTATTTTTAGTAGAGATGAGGTTTCACCATGTTGGCCAGGATGGTCTTGATCTCTTAACCTTGTGATCCACCCTCCTCAACCTCCCAAAGTGCTGGGATTACAGGCGTGAGCCACCACCCCCGGCCCAGGTTTATTTTTCTTAAGTTGCAGTGTTACTAAACTGAACCTGAGTACACTCACCCAGTGCAGTAAAGCCAAACACCGACACTGACGTCTGTAGCAAGAGAAGTAGGGGTGTTTGTTTGCAGGGCACCAAGCAAGTAGAATAGGATAGCTATTGCTTAAAACCTGACCTCCCCAATGGCTTACAAGCAAGATTTTTTAAAGGCAGAGATATATTCTAGGAAAGCAGAAGTTATTGGCAAAATCATACATCAATACGTGGGAGTTATATATTGGTTTGGTCCCAAAAGGCAGGATATCTTGAAGTGGGGTTGCAGGATTCAGAGATTCTTTGATTTGCGATTGGTTAAGGAAGCAAGGCTTTGTCTAGAAACTTGGGATCAGCAGAAAGGAATGTTAAGGTTTGGCATGTGGGTGTCACTGTCTCCAGGCCCCTCAGGAAGAAATTTAGAATGAAGAACGTCAGTCAGAGTTCAGTCTTCAGTTCCCCCTTATGTGATGATGGTGGTTGGCACTTTCCATTTGGCAGGGGTCTGAGTTTCTGAAAAATAACTCAGGGACCTATGTCAAGATGTTATCTTTATTTTCTATAGGGAGCAACACATCTTGTGGCTCTGACTTCCATGAGTGGCTATTGGTTTAAGCTGTTATTACCTCCTTGCTTATCTGGTGGCTCATTTACTTCTCAAGGCTAGATAGGTGCCTGGAATTTCCCTTGAAGGTTTCAGATATGATGAGGTTTCTCTTCAAATAACCTGATCAGTCTTTTATTCTTTAATTCATAGTGCCCCCCTTCCTTTTTTCCTTTTTCTCCTTTTTTCCTTTTTGCCTTTGTTAGATGCCCAGGCATGTCACAGTACCAAGCATTATCAATACCAGCTCACATTCCTTTCCTTATTTGGAAAGAGAACTAACTTTCCAGCTTATTACAGACATGCCTTCCCCTTTCCTCTCCGCTTTCTTTCACATGCCCACCTTATCTAAAAAAATCAAATGTTTAGCTAACCGGAATTAGTTTAGATTGTACGACCCGACCCCAGCCAATGGGGAAAGGGTACAGGGGCAGGACTTGCGTCAGGAATAAAGGCTCTTGTGCCCCTTTGTTCAGGTGTGCTCTCATGGCGACTGGCCAAGGAGGCACTCCTCTGTGCAGAAGTAAAATTGCTTTGCTAAGAATCCTTTGTTCGAGTGTTCAATTTCCTTAGGATTTTGAGCGTTATTCCTAACAAAGGGATTCGAGATTTTCTTTTATTTCCTTGCTTGAGGGCACTCCTGGCAGGCCCCTAAGAGGGCTCCCTGCTCTGTCTCAGCAGATGTTTTTATGAAGCTGCCTGTTTGACAGTCTTCTTTCCATAGTTCTTCCCTTTTTAAGGAATGTTGGTGAATAGAGTCAAACTCTGTAAAATATTTAAAGAAATTTATTCTGAGCCAAATATGAGTGACCAATGGCCTGTGACACCGCCCCAGGAGATCTGAGTACATGTGCCCAAGGTGGTCAGGCTACAGGTTGGTTTTATATGTATTAGAGAGGTATAAGACGTCAATCAATACATGTAAGATGCATATTGATTTGGTCCAGCAGGCAGGACAACTCGAAAGGGGCTTCCAGGTCATAGATTCTCTGCTTGGCAATTGGTTAAAAGGGTTATTATCTAAAGACCTGGAATCAATAGAAAGGAATGTCTGGGTTAAGAAGGGTTTCTAAAGACCAAGGTTTTATCATGCAGTTGATGCTTGTAGGTAACAGGCTTCAGAGCTCTTACCAGATGCTTCATTACTTCTCTCCTGGACTGGATCAGGGAAGACCTGGAAAGGGAAGGGGATTCTCTACAGCAGCAGTCCCCAACTTTTTGGCACCGGGGACCAGTTTTATGGAAGACCATTTTTCCATGGGTTGGGGGATGATTTCAGAATGAAACTGTTCCACCTCAGATCATCAGGCATTTGTTAGATTCTCATAAGGAGTGTGCAACTTAGATCCCTCACATGCACAGTTCATAATAGGGTTCTTCGTCTTATGAGAATCTGATGTTGCCACTGACCTGACAGAAGGCAGAGCTAAGCCTTGCTCACCTCCTGCTATGTGGCCTGGTTCCTAACAGGCCATAGACCCCTAGTCCATGCCTGTCTGCATTCCGGGGGGTTGGGGACCCTTGCTCTACAGAATGTAGATTTTACCCACAAGAGACAGTTTAGCAGGGCCATTTCAAAATATTTCAAATAAATACATTTTGGGGTAAAATACTTCCATTTCTTTCAGAGCGTGGTATCTGTCATGTTGGTATCTTAATTGCTATAAAGAGTCTGCCTTGTCAGTCTTAAAGTACCTGTTTTAATGTTAATGCTGGTCAGTCACATCTAAATTTCAAAGGGAGGAAGGTATAATGAAGCATGTCCAACCACCCGTTCCCATCATGGCCTGAACTAGTGTATGGGGTTTGCTTTAGAATGCCCTTGGCTGAGGGAGGGGCCCATTCAGTTGGTCGGGGGGCTTAGAATTTTATTTTTGTTTCACCCTTTTCCTTGTTAATTTTTTAGCCTTTAGAGTTAAGCTCAGTTGCCACTTCCTCAAGGAAGCCTTACCTAAGTTTACCAGATAAACTAAATCTGAGCTGGTCTCATAACACAGTGTTCCTCGTATTCATAACATATTACAAGTGAAATTATATATTTATGTGATTATGCTCTGCAGTGAAGTATTCATACATACTACCACATGGATTAATCTTGAAAACATTATGCTAAGTGAAAAAGGCCAGACACAAAAGGCCACATATTATATGATTTCTTTTATATGAAATATCCAGAATAGGCATAATGTTAAACTTTAAACCATAATCTCTTTCTCTTACCAGTGGCAAATCTATATGGGTCTGCAGCAATGTTAATACTCCTCCTTAGAAGAAAGGATTTGATTGAGAGGCATAAGGCAGAATGAGAGACCAAGGCAAGTTTTAGAGCAGGAGTGAAAGTTCATTAAAAAGCTTTAGAGCAGGAATGAAAGGAAGTAAAGTACACTTGGAAGAGGGCCAAGCGGGCGACTTGAGAGATCAAGTACACAGTTTGACCTTTGACTTGAGGTTTTATATGTTGGCATGCTTCCAGGGGGTTGTGTCCCCTTCTTCCCTGATTCTTCCCTTGAGATGGGCTGTCTGCATGCGTGGTGTGATTACTGGAGTTGTACACATGCTTGCTTGAGGTATTCTTCCCTTACCAGTTGAGTGTTCTTATAAGGTCATATATCAGTTAAACTTCGCCATTTTGCTCCCTAGTACACATGCTGGAGCTAACTTGCCCAACTCCTAAGATCTTAACAGGAAGCTGCTGATCACCAATTTCAGATTTTTCTATCTATTGGGTGACTCCTTTCCCTGGCGCCAGCTGCTTCCAATTATTTTAGAGAGGCAGTTTCACAACTCCCTGTGCATCACTTGAGGGTTGTCTGACATTCCTGGTAGTGGTAGGGGCCCTGTCCTGCCCTGCTCATGTCTGACTGGCTACCTACTGTACCACTTCCTCAAACATTTACTTAATAGTTATTATAGTAGCATATGTGTGTATATATATATTTGCATGTATACGCGTACACATGTACACATGCCAGGTTCTATCTTACATATTCAGAATACAAAGTTAATATGATTATTTTCAGGAAGTTTGGGATCTAGTGAGGGAGAGGAAGACAAGTGTGCTCTAGCATGATAATAATCTAACAAAACAAGATGAATAGCTGCCTACTTTGAAGTTTCTAAAGACTTCATAAAGATAATGAAAATCTGGCAGAGCTATGAAGGTGACAATAGAGATTTAACCAGATACAGTGGGGGAGGTGGCAATTGGTAGTAGTGGTATTAAAAAGAGAGGCCACAGTAGTATGTATACAGGCATATAAATATGAAAATGAATTTGCTATGTTTAAGGAATTTTAATTGTTGTTTAAGACTTGTTTGGAATGAATGGTGTTTTGATAAGAACGTATATGAAAATCAGGATGACACTTAGAATCAGAGTATAGGCGTTATAGCATTAGAAGCCTGGGAGTTCTTTAGAAAGGGTTTTATGGGGGCTAGATGTGTCTAGCAACAGCTGGAGTTAGGGAGAAGGATGGGAAACACTTAGTAAAAGCTGAGGCAAGGAAGGATTCCTAGGGGATATGGAGCTAGAATATATACTATATCTGGTGACTTGGACCTGGTTGAATGGAGGTGAGGAATGGGAAGAACTGAAGGGTTCTTTGGTGATTTCTTGCCTGGGAGCTGGTCTCTATTTTATAGCATTTGCTTTGGTTACTTAGGATTATTTTATAGAAGATACATTTTGTTTTTATGCACTGACAATTTTGTTTACCCTCAATTTCAGGTAGATCTTTTGCGAGCAGGAGAAGTTCCTAAACCTTTTCCAACACATTATAAAGATTTGTGGGATAACAAGCATGTTAAAATGCCTTGTTCAGAACAAAATTTGTACCCAGTGGAAGATGAGGTAAGAACAAAACCGAGATTCTTTTAGTCTCTGAAAAATGGTTTGGTACTTGCTTGTTTGACCTTTGATTCTGTGATGCAAAAGAACTTAAAATAGCTTCCTCATATGTTTTTCTTTTTTCCAAAAGAATGGTGAGCGAACTGCGGGGAGCCGGTGGGAGCTCATTCAGACTGCACTTCTCAACAAATTTACACGACCCCAAAACTTGAAGGTATGTTGTTTTTTACCATTCTTGCCTCTTTATGGGCCCTGTGTCTCCTCTTTCAAAGACTTTTTGGTCTTAATAGACTCAGGTAGCAACATTCTTTAGATGCAAAGTGCTTGCTTCCTGGCACTAAGGAAGGCTCCTTAGAGACATTCTACTAGGAAATGAGAAGAACTGAGAGTTGCAAATGCCTTGCCTGGAGCCACACAGAATAATTTGGAGAACCAGGAATAATACCTCTGTTTCTTGATTCCCCATCCAATTTCCTTCAGTTCAAGCTTCTCTTTCTTTTTTTTGTTTTAAAATTATCATGTTTCTGAAATATCTTTAAAAGTAAATCAGGAAAGAATTATGACTTCAGCAATATTTGCCCAAAGGGAAGCTGAGTTTCCCAATGATTAAAGTGTATGTTAAGCATTCTGGTTTTTATTGCCCTTAATATAGCTCCTAGCAGTTTAATAATTTATTAATCTTATATTTTGGCAATAATTTATTTTTGATATATTTATATTTCATTTATGACTGCAAGGGTAACTAGTAGATTGTTTTTCTAATATCTAAAATATGAGTGAGTGTGTGTGTGTATATATATATATTTATATTTTGGGGGCACTATAGCCATGAAAACTTTTAATGTTTTTATAAATATAAACAGTGACAGAATTTTTTATACTTCTATGAAAATGAGTTTTATTTTCTTTCAGAGACTTAATTTGTTGTGTATAGTTTCTCAGCTTTCTTAATATTTTCTACTGATACTTGCAAGTTATTGTTAAACTTTCTATACCTTTCTGTAGCTCCTGTTTTTTTTCTTTACATGGAAAACATTGATATGTTATACCATAATGTATTTTGAAGGCTTTATTCCTTGGGGACAGTGTTTCTCAATCTTCTAATGGGCTCTTTTTTTAAAAAAAGAAAAAAAAAGCAGACTGTTTATTTTTCTTTTTTACAGTACAAATTGATTTATTTAAAACAGTTAAAAAAACACAACAAAATAGAGATTATCATTAGAATTATTAATGGTTTGTTAAAAATCAGGTAGGATTACGGGGTAAGAAATGGTATTAGGTGGGAGGAGCACCTGACTAGTTCTAAGGCTTTAGATACAATGCAGTTGATTACGTATTAATTCAGCCATTCCATACTGGGGATAGTAGATGGGGGATCAGTAATTTATCTGCAGGGAACTCCTACACAGATCCATGAAGACCTCCCCAGTGCCATCCTTTTCCACTCCTTAGACCCTAAAACCACCTGGGTGACAACATTTCCGTCCTTCTTTCTCCACCCCATTCCCTATCCATATATTCTTCCCACACCTAAGGTGCTGTGCAAGCTGAGAGCAGTCTGCTCTCTGCAGCTGGAACATACACTGTTTTGGCTACAGGGATCCTGTGTGACTAAGAAGGTTTTAGGGGCAGCCTTATTTTAATATTTCAGGTTAGCCATGAGTACAGTCAGTCCCTTCCGTAACACAATTTAGATTGTCTTGAACACAAGTATCAGGTGAGGGATCAACCCTGCCTCCAGCAATACCAGCAATACGCTAACCACTCAGGCTCACAGCTACAAAAAGCAAACTCTTTAAATGGAAACAATCTCAAGTTCTGCTAGAGTTTGCTTAGTTTTAGTATAATGTTAATTATGTGTATGCAAACATACAACTAAATATAAACTCCATATATATATGTATATATATACGTATATATACGTATATATACATGTATATATACATATATACATGTATATATATGTATATATATACATGTATATATGTATATATACATGTATATATGTATATATACAGTATATGTGTATATATATGTGTATATATATATATACATGTGTATATATGTGTATATATATATATATATTTTTTTTTTTTTAATTTGAGGCTGGGTCTTGCTCCATCACCTAGGGTGGAGTGCAGTGGGGTGATCACAGCTCACTGCAACCTCTGCTTCCCAGACTCGAGCGATCCTCATCTCAGCCTTCTGAGTAGCGGGGACTACAGGTATATGCCACCATGCCCAGACTAATTTTGTTTATTTTAGTTTTTTGTAGAGACGGGGTTTCTCTGTGTTCCCTAGGCTGGTCTCCAACTCCTGGGCTCAAGTGATCCACCTGGCCTTGGCCTCCCAAGGTGCTGGCTGGGATTATAGGCATGAGTCACTGCTCCCAGCTAACTCCTTATACCTGTAGTGCTTATACAGCTATATCAGTTTGATTTTTTTTTAAATTTCAGGTATAATGAACCATCATTTGATTTGTATTTATTATCACAGTGAAAACAATTTGTAGTCATTATTCCTTTTTTTGCACAGAAATTTTCAAACCGCTGATCCAAACCCCAAAATAGTATGCTGAGAAATTCTTTAAAATACTACATAAAGAAGAAATTATTTTACAATTATTACTTTTCCTACTAATCATGAACAGTTGATGGATGTTGGTGGATACAAAGATGGGATCCTTATATAGAACATCAGATCACAGTGGCACGATCTCAGCTCACTGCAACCTACACCTCCCTGGCTCAAGCAATTCTCGTGCCTCAGCCTCCTGAGTAGCTGGAAAAAAATCTCAAGTTCTGCTAGAGTTTACTTGGTTTTAGTATAATGTTACAGGCATGTGCCACAGGTGCATGCCACCACACTGGGCTAATTTTTTATATTTTTTGGCTGAGACACTGGGTCTTGCCATGTTACCCATGCTGGTCTCTAACTCCTGAGCTCAAGTGATCCACCTGCCTTGGCCTCCCAAAGTACTGGGATTACAGGCATGTAATTACCACATCTGGATGAAGGTTCGTTAGAATTTAACATACCTGTACTGTGGTGTATAGTAGGACAGCTCAATCTTTTCACTATTTTTTCTATTAATAGTACTAGCCTTCATTCGTACAGTGTGTTGTTATTTGGCCATTGTTTTCTAAAAACAAAATTATAAACTCACATAGAAGCAGGCTGCCCAGGAATACTACCCAGAGTCCATTTGATGAACACTATCTTAGGTTCTTTATTTTTATTCTTCTAAACAGAGGCTGTTTTTAAGAATTTTTATATTTCTTCAACTGCAAATAGAATAATTATAGTGAGGCCAGGTGCGGTGGCTCAAGCCTGTAACCCCAGCACTTTGGGAGGCCGAGGCAGGCAGGTCGCCAGAGGTCAGGAGTTTGAGACCATCCTGGCCAACATGGTGAAACCTCATCTCTACTAAAAATATAAAAATTAGCTGGGCACGGTGGCAGGTGCCTGTAATGCCCGCTACTCAGGAGGCTGAGACAGGAGAATCGCTTGAACCTAGGAGGCAGAGGTTGCAGTGAGCCGAGATCATGCCACTGCACTCCAGCCTGGGCAACAAAGAGCGAAACTCCATATCTGAAAAAAAAAAGAATAACTATAGTGTTTTAACTTACACAGTCTGCTTACTTCTCTAGCAATTCCTTAGTGCACCATGATTATTTCAGGAAGGGGTAATTGCTTTAATCTGAATTTCCTTTTTGCGTTTCCCTTATGGTAGATTCAATAGAACAGAGTAATCCATTGAGATATTTTTCTGTCTGCTTATGGTAATTGTTTCCTTTGCTGAAAGAATGCTTTGAGAGAGGAAGAGAGAAACATTAAATCCCTCTAATTGAATATAATGATCTTTTTGCTGTTCATATACCATTTGATGTTGGATTTAGAGGGATTAGAGACATTCAGAATTTTAAAAAGTAATAGTGTCCTCAAAAGTTGATTTACACAGTAGTACTTATATAAATAATGTGTGTGATAATTTGCACAGAAAGAATTTTTTGTGCTTATTGTGAATTATGAATTATAAAGAACTTACTCAGTAGTTGATAACTCAAGAGTACAGAGTAGTATCCAGTTTTTCTAATGACAAGCAACCTCATGGTGGACTACTTTTGAGACTTGAAGACTGAAGTAAAAATAAATACAAGCTAAAGCTTAATGCTAATTATAAAACACTAAAATAATTAGAGAATTACAGTGAAGAATTAGAATGCAATTGCTACTTAAAATTTTTTTCCTTACCAACTTTGAGGAATAATAACGTATAGATAAGAAAGTTTATCCTTTTAAAGTGTGTCATTTGATGAGTTTTGACATTTACACATACCCATGAAGCTCCCATTATAATCAAGATACAGAATGTTTGTATCATCCCCAAAGATTCCTCTCCCCACTTTGCAGTCCATTCCATTTTCTGCTCTGGCCCCAGACAACTACTAATCTGTTCTTTTTCACTATAGTTTACATTCTGCATGAATTGAATCATAGTGGGTATGTCTGGCTTCATTCACTCAAAATGAAGATAATTTTGAGATTCATCCATGTAGTTCAATATATTGATAGTTTGCTCCAGTATATGCATTGTTTATTCCTTCACCTATTGATACACATTTCTATTTAATACTTTATGAAGTTTTGAAATTAGATACCAGTGATTGGAAAAAAAAATCCTTAAAATCTTTTAATTTTTTTTTTTCTTTCTTTTTTTTTTTTTCTGAGACAGGATCTTGCTCTGTCACCCAGGCTGGAGTGCAGTGGTGCAATCTCGGCTCACTGCAACCTCAACCTCCTTTGCTCAAGCGATCCTCCCATCTCAGCACCCTCATGTAGCTGAGACTACAGGCACGCACCACCATGCCTGCTTAATTTTTGTATTTTTTTCTAGGGATCTTGTCATGTTGCCCAGGCTAGTCTCGAACTCCTGGACTGAAGCGATTCACCTGCCTCGGCCTCCCGGAGTGTGCTATGATTACAGGCGTGAGCCACCGTGCAGGCCAAAATCTCTTAATTCTTTTTTCTTTTTTTTTTTTTTTTTTGAGACGGAGTCTCGCTCTGTTACCCAGGCTGGAGTGCAGTGGCACAACCTCGGCTCACTGCAACATCTGACTCCCTGGTTCAAGTGAGTCTCCTGCCTCAGCCTCCCGAGTAGCTGGGATTACAAGCATATGCCACCACACCCAGCTAATTTTTGTATTTTTATTAGAGACATGGTTTCACCATGTTGGCCAGGATGGTCTGGATCTCCTGACATTGTGATCCGCCCACCTCAGCCTCCCAAAGTGCTGGGATTACAGGCGCGAGCCACTGCGTCCAGCCTAAAATCTCTTATTTCTTAATGGAAAATGTTATGTATGACTTGTGAGTGAAAAATAAAGACTCTTTCACTCTTTCTTGCTATCTTATTTTAGGGAAGATTTTTCTTTTTCTTTTATCTTCTCTTCTCTTCTCTTTTCTTTTCTTAAGGAACTTGGATGTCCCCTGATTCCAAGTGAATAAGACACATTTTGTTGGCTCATCTTTTAACCTAGATACTTAGTATGGCATGAAGTACTATTCAGGAAGCTTTGACAGAGTATTAATTTTTTAAAAACTTATTCAATGATAACGAAATTTGGAAGATTTATAGTAATAATCTAACAGTGGTTTTCAGACCTGTGTGCCTCAGTAAAAAAATTTTGAGTGTGTATTACCAATATAAATAGTCATTTATAAATTCTACATATCTATTACTTTATTAATGTAGTATGTACAGTATAAAATAAAACCAAAGTAGATATTTAAAAGGATGAGATAAAAGGTAATTATAAATAAATAGTTGTTTCTGCACATCTAGTGGATTGTCTTATGCATACCTGACTCTGGAAACCAGATGTATAGTATTGCCTATTCAAACAGTTAAAAGCTACACCAGTAGATGGCATAATATTTTGACTTTTCATTCTACATAAATGTGTAATTTATGTGAACTGCTGGAGGAAGATAATAATTTATATATAGTATAAAATACTTTATAATAAAGGAAAAAAGACAGTTTTTAAATACTTTTTTCCTAATCTCCTCATCCCCATGAAATTTTTATTTTTTATTTTTTACAAAAAAATTTATGCCTCAACCCTATTAACTGACCCATGAAATTTTCATACTACAAATCTGCTGTGTATGTCTGTGTATATATAATCTGACGCTTTCAAGGACCACCAACAATCGTGATAACTAAGTTTATTTTTTACCGCTCAAGATCCAGTTTTTGTCTATTTGGAGTATATCACCTTATTTAGAATGCATGCTTTAGGGTGTAATTGTGTTTTTTCACCTATTACTTGACCTTTCTAATCTCGTTTTTTTAAGTGAGTAATAAATTAGTGTTCATTCTGTTTGTCTGTAGCTACTGATGTCCATATCAGTAGCAGGGGGAGGTAGTAGGAAGCTTGTCTAACATTATGAAATGTACTGGAGGTAATTCATAAGACAGGCTCTTCATAGGTCATTCACTTGGCCATACCATGACTTTTTTTGTTTCTGCATTTTCCACAGGATGCTATTCTGAAATACAATGTGGCATATTCTAAGAAATGGGACTTTACAGCTTTGATCGATTTCTGGGATAAGGTAAAAGTATCCTTATTTCTTTATGAAAATATTATTGACAACTCAATAAGAAGGTTTGAGAAGAATACCCATAATTCTGCCACACTAAGATAATTATCTTTTAGTTTTATAAATTTGCTGTTATTTTATATGTATGTTTTAGGTAAATACAATTAGGAGTTAATATTGAATTTTGTTTTCATCTCTTAGAATACACATTTTCTGTTATATTTTCATACCATTATCAGCATTATCAAGGAATGTATAATAGTCCATGATTAGATTTTGAGAATATAATGGTTCTTATATTCTCAAACATACAGGTTGCATCCAGTTTTACCTTCAGTTACATTGTGGCAACATCATTATATATGTATATATATTTTCCCATATTTGATATTGTTTCTTTAGGTGATTTCCAGAAATTAGATGACTAAGTCAAAGGGCACAAAACATTTGTTTAAAAATCTTTTAAAAACTTTTGTCATAAAATCATTTTTCCACAGATTAATTGTAGCAATTTACTATGCTGCCAGTAGTGGATAAGAATATCACTTTCATAGTACCATTAGCAGAGAGAGTCTTTTCATTTGTCTATTGGCCATTTCTATATCTTCTTTGGAGAAATACCTATTCAAATTTTTTGTCTTTATTATTGAATTTTAGGCATTCTTTGTATATTTTAGATGCAGGTTCCTTACCAGATATATGACTTGCAAATATTTTCTCCCATTTTGTGTTTTTTTTTTTTCTTTTTCTTGATGTTACACTTTGAAGCTCAAAAATTTTTAATTTTGACAAAGTCAGTTTATCATTTTTTTTCTTCTGTTTTCGGGATCATATTTAAGAAGCTAATCTAAGATCATGAAGATTTATGTTTCTTCTAAGAATTTTATAGCTTTAGCTCTTACACTATGACCATTACCCATTTTGTGTTAATTTTTGTATATGATGTAAATTAGAAGTCCAATTTTATTATTTTCCATGTGAATATCCATTTCGAGTTAATTTTCATATGTGGTGTAAGGTAGGAGTTCAACTTCATTATTTTGCATGTGGATAACAAGTTGTCCCAGCACCATTTGTTGAAAAGACTCTTCTATCCCGTGTTGAATTGTCTTGGCACCTTTTCAAAACCAGTTGACGTAAGGATTGTTTCTGGCCTCTCAGTTCTACGACACTGATCTATATGTCTATCCTTGTGCCAGTACCACACAGTCTTGGTTGCGTAGCTTTGTGGTAAGTTTTAAAATCAGGAAGTGTGTGTCCTGTAACTTTGGTCTTTTTCAAATTTGTTTTGGCTATTTTTGGATTCTTTGCATTTCACTCTGAATTTTAGGATTAATTTGTTACTTTCTGCAAAAAACCTAGGTGCTAAGGGCAACTCTTACATCACGTTAATAGAATCCAAACTAATTCTGCATTTCGAGATAGTGCCAGTAATTTCAGAATTATCTTATTGAGCTTTTGACCCATATGGCTTTTACAAGGCAGGCATAAATAATGGAAGACTTATCCTTGTATCTGGAAATTGGATATCTCAGATATCCTTGAATCTAAATGTCTTTCACTGTAACAGCAATGTAATATCTGATATGATGAAAAGTAGATCAAACCGATATAATCGTTATCCTTGTCACTTAAGTTATCAGGACATAACATTTGTATTGTAACTTTCTGGGCTTAAACTGGACATGATGGTTAATTGGGGTAAGAAGTAATGTATAATTTGATACCTTGAGATGGCAGTAAAACATGCCATTGGTTACAATACCTCTGTCACCTTGCTATGAAGTAGTCATTTGTTTCTCTCTTCTTAATCAGAATACTCAGACAGGACCTTGTTTCCCCTTTATCTGGTGACCTTGCCCAGAAGCATGCCTGAAACGGGTAATATATAGCAAGTTTTGGTGTGTTTAGTGTAGATCATAAATATGAGATGATTACTCAGGTGCTGATGATGGTTTTACAGTTCTTTAGGGAGAAGAGTCCTTGCGTTTTCGACCTTCTAATATTTATTTATTTATTTATTTATGAAATGGAGTCTCACTCTGTCACCCAGGCTGGAGTGCAGCAGCACAATCTCAGCTCACTGCAATTTCTGCCTCGCGGGTTCAAGCGATTCTTTTGCCTCAGCCTTCCAAGTAGCTGGGATTACAGGTGCCCGCCACGTTGCCCGGCTAATTTTTGTATTTTTAGTAGAGATGGGGTTTTGCCATGTTGGCCAGGCTGGTCCCAAATTCCTGACGTTAAGTGATCCACCCAACTTGGCCTCCCAAAGTGCTGGGATTACAGGTGTGAGCCACCGCCCCCAACCAGACCTTCTGATTTGTATTTACTTTGTAAACATATGGAGGGTTGGAGAAGTCCCCACAACTACACTAAGTATTCATTTCTTATTGTATTCTTTTTAAGTCTTTGCCCATATATATGATGTCTTATAGCTAGACATAAATGTATGTTTAAAATTTATGCTGTATTATAAAATCTTCTGTGTTATATAACTTTATAATGTTTAGCCTTAATGGTTGCAATAATATTCCATCAAATTGATAAATTGTCTGCTCATCCATTCCTGTGTTTGTTGGAGATTTGAGGAAATTTGTGTAAAGCTTATCTAGAGATTTGAAGGGGGTTCTCTCTGTGATTGTTTGCTATTCTGTCATTATCAGTGTACTTAACAAAATACCTTGGATGTTTAATACACTTGTTTATTTTTCTATCCATCAAATCTCCAGATATTATTCTAGAACTTTAGCAAGTCATGACCCACAGGGACAACATTGCCCACGCTTGCAGTGGTTAGTGAGAAGTAAGTGTCAGACATACCTATATAGGTGGGATTGGTGGAAGAAAAGATTTTTAGTGCAAGGGAAACAATTGTTTGGTTTGGTTTTAAGTTGAAAATAAATTATATTTGGTTTGCATTTTCAGTGTCTTATGTTCTGTACTAGGAATGCTTGTTTATAAAGGGTTCTTTTATTTTTTTATTTAAAGCCAGGCTATAGTGCAGTGGTGCTGTCACAGCTCACTGCAGCCTCAACCTCCGGGGCTGTATACATCCTCCCACTTTAGCCTCCCGTTTAGCTGGGACTACAGGCATGTGCTACCACACCTGGCTAGTTTTTTGTATTTTTTTGTAGAGATAGGGTTTCACCATTGTTGCCCAGGCTGGTCTTGAACTCTTGGGCTCAAGCAATCTTCGCTCCTCAGCCTCCCAAAGTGCTGGGATTATAGGCATGAGCCACTGTGCCTGGCCTATAAAGCGTTCTTTATTTTCGAGATGGATTCTAGCTCTGTCACCAGACTGGAATGCAGTGGTGTAATCTCGGCTCACTGCAACCTCCACCTCCTGGGTTCAAGCCATTCGCCTGCCTCAGCTTCCCGAGTAGCTGAGACTACAGACGTGCGCCACCACACCCAGCTAATTTTTGTATTTTTATTTGAGACTGGGTTTCACCATGTTGGCCATGATGGTCTCGATCTCTTGACCTCATGATCTGCCCGCCTCGGCCTCCCAAAGTGCTGGGATTACAGGCATGAGCCACCGCGCTTGGCCTTAAACTAAGGGTTCTTAAACATTGTTTATTAGCAGGGTTTGGCAATATTTTCAATTTTTATTTTCTAATTTTTTGTTGTTTTGAGACAGTATCTCACTCTATTGCCCAGGCTGGAGTGCAATGGCATGATCTTGGCTCATTGTAACCTCCACCTCCCAGGTTCAGGCAATTCTTGTGCCTCAGCCTCCTGAGTAGCTGGGACTACAGGCATGCACCACCACACCTGGCTAATTTTTGGATTTTTGGTAGAGACAGGGTTTCACTATATTGGCCAGGCTGGTCTCGAACTCCTGACCTCAAGTGATCTGCACACCTCGGCCTCCAAAAGTGTTGGGATTATAGGTGTGAGCGGCTGCTCCCAGCCAGAATTTGGAAATTCTTTACTTAAATGTCACATTGAACTCTGAGTGGCTTGTTTTATTAAGGAAAAGAATTAAATTTGACATCGTATTAAGATTAATATTTGCAGTTACGTTTATTTTGAAGCTGTTGATATTTATCTCCTTAAAACCTTTCTTTGATTAATTCTGTAAGTAAAGGATTTTGTAACCCAAACTACCTTACAACAAGAGGAGTTCATGTCAACAGTCATTGTGAATCCATGGTACTGTAATTACCTACATTCTGGTCTCTAGCACAAGAGGTAAGGTGCCCAGAAGCCCACCCTGGTGTGTGAGCACCTCTACTGGAATGGAAGTAAGGAGTATTACCTAAGCTTTTATTAGTTTTTCAGAAACCAGCAAAGATCACAGAGACCAATCTGTTAATTTGTTATTTATAATTATATATTTAGGTGCTACTGAGTCGAAATGACTGTTATTTAGTGTTTTCTGCAACTTCAGGGCTAATATTGGTCTTCCTCACTGCTAGCTGCTGGAAGTGCTACAAACGCACAATCTGTGTTTTATGGCCCTCCTGTGTGGTGTTTCACAAAATTAAATTGAAACACTCCTGTAATTTATATTCTAAATGAATCAATATACTTACTCCTGGCATTTTTCACTGGAAAGTTGAACAAAATGTTCTATATGTTATAAAAGTCCTCTATCAATGCATCTTGGAGGAATTTTTAAATACTTCTCTTTTTTTTTTTTTTTTTTTTGAGACACAGTCTTTCTCTGTCACTCAGGCTGGAGTGGAGTGGCACGATCTTGGCCCACTGCAACCTCTGCCTCCCAGGTTCAAGTGATTCTCCCGCCTCAGCCTCCTGAGTAGCTGGAATTACAGGCACCCACCACCACGCCAGGCTAATTTTTGTATTTTTAGTAGAGACAGGGTTTCACCATCTTGGTCAGGCTGGTCTCGAACTCCTGACCTCAGGTGATCCACCCACCTTGGCCTCCCAAAGTGCTGGGATTACAGGTATGAGCCACCGTGCCCAGCCAAATACTCCTCTTTTACAACACCTGTGGCACTGTTTCATTTCACTTATAGTGTGTTAACTTGTGAAATTTACATTAAAGCTGTAGTAACTGAAGGGTATGGGGGACGTATTTTTAAGGGGGTTTCGTCTGTTTCTGCAATGTTGGCTTCTATTTCTGGACTTGGATATTTGTTTTATATTTATTCATTAGACTATACATATATATTTTTATGTACTTTTTGAATATTCACAATAAGTATAAAATGTTATTATAAAGAGCTTTAAATCTGCAATTGATTTATGTAGCAAACTTCTTAAGAAAATGGATTAATTGTTGAAAGGAAGCCTAAGGATTTTAGTGACTATTTCATCTTCCTTTCCATGTTGAGTTTTATGTCTGGAATTGAAAAGATAGAAATGTATAAGCCTTTCGTTTCATCCTTCCATTGGTTTTTCCATGAAGGCTGTCATAAATAACAAAATGAAGTGGTTTTGGTTTTGCTTTTGTTTTTTGCATCTGTGGCTGGTAAAGGTAGAGAGTGAGAGATAGGAGTACAGGAAGGAGAGGACATTTAAAAGTAAAAAATGAAAAACCTAGACTTTAGAATGATTTTGTTGCTGTGATGAGGCTAGTAATATGTTTCTCTTTGTAAACCACAATTTAAATATAGATATATAGCATAAAGTCTTTACTTCAAATCATACATACAAAATAGATTATTGCAACTTAGAAATTGTGCATCTTTTGTCTTCGCTGTAGTTATTAAAATATCGACTACGCATTCTCCTATCAGCTCTTGTCCTATGACTTGTCAGAGAAAGACTGTTTAAAGCCTCTATCACTGTAAATAAGAGTGTGTAATTCTATTAGTATTGAACTTGCATTTTTATTTATGTGCTACTTAATTTAAAAGGTAAATGGGACATCATATTGAGTTTTGAATGATGCAAATTAAGTTGATCATGTTATTATATCTGTCTTTTTCTTCAGAACTGTTTCTGTCATTTAAATTTTTTTTTACTTTTTTTTTTTTTCCAAGAGCACAAATCCACTTTTATTTATTTACTTTTCATTAATTTAAATGCTTGAGGGGTACAGCATCACACAGATTCTGTGTCCAGTGGCCTTAGCAGGAAGATTGCTTCAGAATTTGGCATGAACCATGCCACTATTTCCCTGGGACCAAGTTACCTTTCCCTAGATTACTCTGGTTTTGTTTGGTTTGCCACCAGGAGTCACTTTGTTGTTCTTTGTTTTGTATATATAAGCACATCTTATGCCCGAATAGAATTCTGTTTCATTTTGAGCATAAGCACCTTCTATTTTAAAAAGAGCTGTGTGCTGTCTTTGGTTCTGGAGACCCCACTTATACTCAGCAAAAATGGCCTTGGACCACAGCCTTCCAGACATACTTCCTTTTAGTATTCCTGTTCCCAGCAGGCCTCCACAGGCTCCAAGTTGGCAGAAAGAGAAAGGCCATTTAAAATTTTAAAAACAGGTACAACATAATTCATTGTCTCCAAAATTGAGGCATGTATTATTATACCTGTGTTTAGCTAAAATAACAGTTTTTGAACTTGTGATTATGGAAAACTTTAAAAATGATAATGTATTGACAGAGCATCAGTAGAAACTCAGAAAAAAGAACATAAACTTGTATTAAAATAGATTACAAAAAGTTATTTCACATACACAAAGTAATGGCTGGAAGAAATTAAGTTTTGATTTATGCCTTTATTATATAATAAAAAGTTAAAATATATGTTGAAATTATTAGGCAAAAATTACAGCACAAATCAGCTATGATTCAATAACGTAAAACACAATAGTTGTATGTTTATGCATCACTTGAGCATCAATGCATTCATGCATATGTGGTATACTGTGGACATCCTGGCTTTCTGAGGTGTGGCATGCTATTATGAGTAGCTTATCTCATGGTAATTTTAACTGTATCAAATATACTCAGTATTTTTGTGTATTAAAAATTTTAGAACAAAAATATTGTTAGAGGATTTTTCTTCTCTCTTCATTCCTCCTATCCCCACCCCTTTATCCTATAAACTGTCTATAAACATTTCATGGAGGGTTAGTGCTTTTTAGAATAGTTTGGGAAAAGCTGACCTAAGGCGGTAAATTGTTATAACTGCCGTTTTAAATCACAACAGATTTCGTTATTCAGTAACTGAAGGAATGTGGCCTCCTTCCATGATAGCCTTTTGGTGGTCATTTTTTGTTTTGTTTTGGTTTGGTTTTTTGATAACACTGAAGTAAGTTTCTGAATGTATATAAACACATTATTACTTAGCTTGATTTAACATTCTTCGTAGATAAACTGTTTTCTGGGATTTTCTTCAAAGCTTAAAAAATATCAAGTGTCTTTGTTATATTTGTCACAAAGAGCCTGTACCAAACTCCTAATCAAATGAAAGCAGCCTTAAATGTTTCATAAGACTACAGCTAATGTCTTTATCTCTCTAGCTTTCGAACCTCTGATTTGGAGTTCAGTGGAAATTTAACCTTTTTGGACCTCTTCCCTTGGTGACTCACAGTCTCTGGAATCATAAGGTCTGCATTACTTTACAGCTCAATTTAATTCATGAGAACTATAGGAGCCAAAAGGGAGCTAATCAGAATCACTAAAATATTGAAACAGATCAATTGTGACTTTTAAATTTGTATGGAATATGTGGAATTTCTCTCCCTGGTTTGGTTAATGAGTGCTTTTGAATTGGGACATATGTTGAGGGTCTCATATTTATGATTTATGATTTCTAAATAGTGCATATCCCAAAGGACAGATTACTCCAATTGGAACTAGGCACTTTGCTTTTATAAACTTGATGAGTTACCATGGAATATCAGTCTTAGTTGAGCCCTCTATGCACTAGATCACTGATGAAGTTAGAGTTGTTATTTTGTGTTTGCAAAACACTATCTGGATTGTATTTATTTATGTGATGGACAAAGAGGTTAGAAGTTATAGATACTCAAAAGTGAAAATTCATTCAGTAGACTTTCTCTTATATTCTAATAATGAAATTAAGCTAGTACTTAGTTTGTCCTATAACTCTAACCCTTCATTTGGGTCAAATAGCAGTAGAAGTTATTCCTTTTAAATGTTGCTGTGGTGTTGATTTCATTATCCAAAAATCTACTGTTAGAGGAGTGAAAATAATTCTGTGTTTTAATCTTGCCCATGATTTATATCTCTATCAGCTAGCTCTGAAGTGTTTTGGGTTTTGTTTTGTTTTGTTTGTATTTTATTAACACGGTTAAACATGATGCCTTGATTTATAATTCCTGTTAATTTGCATTTATTCTTCTTATGTTCCTACTCATAAAAATAAACTCTATAGTCCTTTTGAGTATGCTTTGAACACTTATCTACATGTAACATTTCATATTTAACCCTGGAAGGACTATTGTAGTATTTTTATCTGAAGGTAAAAATAATGAGTAAATAAAAACAGAACGTTAGATCTGTTTTTCAAATTTATATATTGTTTCAGTGTGTAGCCTATCTAAACAAGCGGTAAACTTGCTCATCAAAGACTAAATAGGTCCATTGGTCCTTTTATATGAGGGGGTGCTGTTAGTGCTGTGGTTTACCAAAGACTGAGCCAATGGTCTTTCTCCTTATTTTACTATTAGTACTAGTAGAGAAAAATACTCATCCTCGATTTATTGTGATGATAATGACAGGTAATGATTTACTACAAGAGTCTGTCAGATTCTAAGCTGGCTAAATAATTTTTCTTTATAGTGTGTTAACGAAGTTTTTAGTAAGCTGAGTGACATAGTGCCTTGTCACCACAAATGCTCTTTGATTACATGAAAAGTGTTACAAAAAGACATTTTCTGCCGCAAGGGCCATTTCCAGCATAATGAAATATGGAATATTTTCAAATGAACTCCAAAGTGATATGTATTGAGGTCTTGCTCTTGGTCTAATCTGCCTCAGTCCTGAGAAGCCTAGCTCTAAGATAAACAAAGGGCATCTTCCACTGGGAGTGCAATGTTGGAACTGCTCACTGCCTTAAGTAACCATATGCATAGCCTCTTTCCTGATAGTTGGCTCCTGTCTCCCTTTGTAATCCTTTCCTTCTTCCATGCCTGCTGCTTAAGTTGCAGACTATTCCAGCCTCACTTCTCTTGGACACTTCTATCTGTTGCAGGCATAGGCCTGTCTCATCCCAGACTCACCTCTTCTACAAGATCCTCCCTGTAAATATCTCCTTTGTGTTTGCTGGATCGTCTTATTTGGTTATCTTTGGCGATGGAGGTGGTAGTGCTTATTACTGAGAGTTTTCTATGTACCAACTATAGTGTCAGCAGTATGCTTTATCTGATTTAATTCTAACAACCACCTCATGAGTTAGACGCTATTAATATTTCTGTTTTACAAATGAAGAATGGAAAACCAAGGTTTAGGGAGTTTAAGTAACTAAGTGACATCTCATTTTTATCTATGGACTGTGGCACATGCTGTCAGAGTCGGTCTTTGACATAGCACCTAGGAAAGAAGCTGAATCAGATTAAACATACTACCCAAACATTAGGTCAATTGAAAATGGCTAGGGAAAGGGGAAGATTCATCATAAAAACTAATTGAGTAAAGCTAGGTAGCCCCAATAAGTTCAAAGATTTGAATTCAAGGTAGAAAGAAGAAGAAAACCCTCTAGCAGAAGGCGGCCTTAATGGCCCATAGCCTTAGATCTGGCATCATTTAGAACCACATGGCTGGGCATGTGGCTCACGCCTGTAATCCCAATACTTTGGGAGGCTGAGGTGGACAGATCACTTGAGGTCAGGAGTTTGAGACCAGCCTGACCAACATGGTGAAACCCTGTTTCTACTGGGAAAAAAAAAAAAAAAAAAAAAAAGCAGCAGCATCACAGCCTCAGGGAAAGCACCTACCAGCTTCCAACAGTCTTCGTTCCTTTGAATCCTTTGCCATCTGGTTATATTCCCTCTTCCCATTCTTGTTATCTGCCCATCTTTGACACCTCTTTTCCTCTCTCCTGTTACTTGGCATCACCTTGGGCAACTTCGGTTCAGTTGATATTCATGTTGATGAACCATTTACTAGTCAAACCCAGTCTGTGTGTGAGACCTTCTACTTTATTAACCCATGTGACCACAAATGACCAGAGCTTGGACCTGATTATCCCCTGGGCCAGCTCCTTCTCTAAAGCCATGAGCTCAGAATTCTTCTCCCACCACAGCCTCCTAGTTTTCTACTCCCTTATTCCTACTGTGCTTTCTGTTTTTTGAGTCTCCACTGCTTTCATCCCTTTTCTTCTGGTCCACTGTGTCCCAGGTTGTATTATGCAAATATTAACACTTCCTAAGTAAAGGGTTAATAGTTAAGGTGGGGGAATGTACTGCGTATTATATCCTCCTTCTGGGAATAGCTCTGAGGAGTCTTACAGTAAAGAAACATGCTTAGCTTTATTTAATTAAACCTCTTTTTTTCAAACTTATTTATAAACAGCTTCCATGTAACAGCTTTTGACTTCCTTTGTAGCAAGTATTCCATGGAGCACACTTTGCAGAGCACAGTTGTAATGGGGAAGGAAGGGAAGGAGGAAGAAATAAAGGGCGAGAGGAGAGAGGGAAGGAGGGAGAGAGGGAATAACAAATCTTACTGATAGGCCTTGCTAAGAGTTCACGTTATTCAATCTTAACTAGGCCTTTGTTTCCTGTTGCCATCTTTTATATATTTCCTTATTACTCTAGGATTCCAAACCTTTTCATTGTTTTGTAACATTTACTGACATTCCACTATCAGTCTGCTCCTACTTAATACCTCTCGGAGAGATTTGAGGACATCTAAAAGGTAAATTCTTTAAGTTTCTTTATTTTAAGGGTTTCAACATACCTCATGCTTCTCTTTCTTGTTATCTCAAAGGAAAAGCTCGTCTTATTCCATTCCTCAAGGGCAGCATGTCCAAAACAATTATACTTTAGGATACATATGTCACTGTTTCTTTTCTGGCCTTGTCCCTCTTTCCCTGCTGCCTGGTTAGTGCTTGCTTGACTTTTAGTGTTCAGCATGACTATCACTTCTGCAATTGACTTTATTTATTTATTTATTTATTTATTTATTTATTTATTTATTTTTGAGATGTTCTCTTGGTCTGTTGCCCAGGTTGGAGTACAGTGGCATGATCTTGGCTCACTGCAACCTCCGCCTCCTGGGTTCAAGCGATTCTCCTGCCTCAGCCTCCTGAGTAGCTGGGATTACAGGCACGCACCACCTTGCCTGGCTAATTTTTATATTTTTAGTAGAGATGGGGTTTCACCATGTTGGCCAGGCTGGTCTCAAATCCCTGACCTCAGGTGATCCGCCCACGTTGGGCCTCCCAAAGTGCTGGGATTACAGGCATGAGCTATCATGCCTGACCTAGACTTTCTTTTTTTAGAGCAGTTTTAGATTCATAGCAAAATACACTGATTTCTCATATATCCCCCACTCCCAGGCATGCACATTCTCCCCCATTATCAACATCCCCCACCGGAGTGGTGCATTTGCTACAATTGATGAACCTACCTTGACACATCATTACCACTCAAAGTTCTGTAATTGATGTTTTACAGTCATCTTCTATAAGCTTCCTTGTATGAGGCTGTGATTTGTTCTTTGTTATGTTCCTAGCACTTAACATAGTGAGAACTTTCAATACCACTTAATGCAGGTTATATGCAAATCTTTTTTCTTTTGCTCTTTCTCTCTGCCATCTTCTAATTGACTATTGGATTTATTCACCTGGATATTCCACAAGTACCTAAAACTAGCCTTGTCACCACTCTTCCACATTCTGTCAGTGAATGATTCCACCATTTATCTATTCATTCACTCAAGCCAGAACTTGTTAATCATCTTAGCTGCCCTATTCTGCCTCAGCCACCTTTTTCTGCTCATCTTCCATTTCCTCATCTTACAGTATGATGTCATAATTTTACTTCCTAAATACTTCTTGAGTTTCGGCTCTATTTCTGTTACACTTGTCTCCTCCATACCATCATCATGACTCAGCTAGTATATTGTAAGAGTCACCTAGTCGACCCCTGTGTGCAGTTGATCCCTTCAAATCCATCCTTCATGCTGCTTACACACAGTGAGCTATCTGAAGCATAGATCTTAAAACCTCCATGGCATTTCATCTCTTTTCAACTCTATTGGTGATATTTATGGCATTCCATGACCTTGCCTCTGCCCACCTCTCTGGCATCATTTCATACCACTTTTCCTGCTTGAAACCTGATGGTCTAATGACTCTAAATTACTTGTGGTTCTCTGTCATGGTGTTTGCCTGCTTCTTAATCCAGCCTTCAAGACTCAGCTCAGTTTTTATCTCCTCTGAGTATCCTTTTTTGTCCTCTCAGCCGCTACTAAAAACTCCTCTGTGTGCTCACAGTAGTACCTGTGCACAACTCCATGTGCTTGTTACATTAGGCATCATATAGCCACGAAATATCTGAATATTCGTGAGGCCCAATTTTTCCAGGGCATCTTACTATTTTCTAGCCCATGGCTAATGCACAGTTAATGTTTCTTGAACTGAGTTCAGGATATTCAGGGAGAGTAGTCCAGCACACAAAAATGTGGGCCTTGAACCACAATCACTTACCGAGAGATTTAGGAATTATTTTGTGTAAGGTGATAGTTGACCATTTGCGACTGGTGATTGGTAGAGAGAAAAGGTAAGGCCAGTATGCATAACCTTTACTATAGTCTTTTTTGTTTATTTTTTTTCCAGAGACAGGGCTTTGCTCTGTCCTCCAGGCTGGAGTGCAGTGCCATAATCATGGCTCATCGCAACCTCAAATTCCTAGGCTTAAGCAAGATCCTCCTACCTCAGCTTCCAGAGTAGCTGGGACTATAGGTCCATACCACCACACCTACCTAAGTAAAATTTTTTTTGGCCGGCCATGGTGGCTCTCACGCCTGTAATCCCAGCACTTCGGGAGGCTGAGGCAAGCAGATCACGAGGTCAAGAGATCGAGACCATCCTGACGAACATGGTGAAACCCTGTCTCTACTAAAAATAAAAAATGAGCTGGGTGTGGTGGCATGTAAGTTGCAGCTTCTCTGGAGGCTGAGGCAGGAGAATCACTTGAACCCAGGAGGCAGAGGTTGCAGTGAGCCGAGATCGCGCCATTGCACTCCAGTCTGGCGACAGAGTGAGACTCCGTCTCAAAAAAAAAAAAAATTTTTTTTTGTAGAGACCGAGTCTCACTATGTTGCCCAAGCTGGTCTTAAACTCTTGCCCTTAAGCAATCCTCCCGCTTTGGCCTCCCAGAGTGCTGAGATTACAGGCATGAACCACTGTGCCCAGGCTTTATAGTTGTTGTGTAGCATTTTTACCCTAAAAAGTAGTAAGTTTCTAGAGGACAGACACCTTGTATTGTTTGTCTTGGTGTTTATTTTTCACAGTGCTCAATCTAATGTCCTGGACAAAGTGGGTGTTCAATATGTGTTTGGACTAAGTAGCAATACATGACTAGAATTCAGTAGAAGGGAGAGGCTGTTCTCTTTCTTGGATTTCTGAGCTCCGTAAGTTCACGCTTCAGGGGCCCATTTACCTCTTTAATTCCCTGCATGCAAAAGGAGGATGAATGCCCTAGATGATAGATTGAACCTGACTTCTTAATGTTTTATGTGTTATAGCTACGTGCCACATCGGTCCTCATATGCCTTCATTTTTATATGGGCTATAAAACCAAAATTACTTCAAGAGGAATATTTGACCATTTTCATCCTTCTTTTAAAATGAATTGGAGTTACCAAAAGTAGCCTGATGCAGTTGAATAAAATTAGGTGTATTTTAGAACCTCTAAACAAAAAGCTACAGATTTAATCATCTGTAGTTGTATCTACATATGTCTGAAAACCCCTGAATCTTCTTTCAGTTGCCCTGGTGACTGTTTCATTGGAGTAGGGTATCAAGAAAGACTACATCTGTGGAGTCCAAACACTAGCTACTATCCACATAGGCTATTTAAATAGAAATTAATTACAATGAAATAAAATTTAAAATTCAGTTCTTCAGTCACAGTAGCCACATTTCAAATGCCACATGTGGCTGCCGGCTGCCATCCTGGACAGCACAGATATAGAACATTTTCATCATTGCAGAAAGTTAGACTGAATAGAAATGTACTAGGTCATCCCTAAGGATCCTTCTGCATCTGACATCCTTCTACTGGGAAACCTGCTCACAGGGACTTCTGAGATTTCTCAACATTGTTTGACTGCATTTTGAATTTTTTTAGATTGGATATTACTTCAAATAATTGAGTTGTTGAGTAGAACTTGTCCATTTTTAATAAAGATCTTTTCATTGTAATAGCATTTGTTTTAACTACAAATGTATTTGCATTTTTATTCTTTCTCCAAAGAGTGCACTTCCAGAGAGTGTCCTCAAGCCTTTTAGGAAAATTAGTTTTGTTTCATCCTTAATAAGAGTGAAGTTCAAACTATAATATTATTATTTCATACTGGATAATTTAATTAAATTAAGAATTAAGCACTATAATATGTATGTATGCACGTTACTTGATTTGCATGGCACATTTTATAATAGCTCTGTGAGTGTGCTAAGCTGTCATTGAACTACCATAAAAATTACTTAAGTCTGGGTGTGGTGGTTCGTGCTTGTAATTCTAGCACTTTGGGAGGCTGAGGTGGGATGATTACTTGAGCCCAGGAGTTCAAGACCAGCCCGGGCAAGATGGTGAGACCCCATCGCTACAAAAATTTTTTTAAAAATTAGCTGGGTGTGGTAGCATGCATCTGTAGTCCCAGCTACTTGGGAGGCCGAGGCAGGAGGATCCCTTGAGCCCAAGAGTTCGAGGTGGCAGTGAGCTATGATCACACCAGTGCACTCCAGCCTGGGTGACAAAGTGAGACCCCCATCTCTTAAAAATATATATTACTGAGAAGTATTTTTCAGGGTACTTCTTAGAGTTGAAAAAACCTGCTAATTATTTAAAAGTATAAACTATAATAAAAGATTGAAGTTATTGCTCACCTGTATTTCTTGGACAAATTACATCCATTTTACTTCTAGGGCTAGAAAACTTATATCACCATTAGCTGTTTCTCTGAAATTTTGTCGTGTTGAGTTTTATTGCCTGTCTATAAAGATGGATAATAATGTGACTATGTGGTATTGAAAGTATCCATTGGCTTGGACATAATAGCAGTGTGGTTTGGTGGTGTTTACAAAAGTGATTGATGGATATGGCCATGTAGTCGTACAGTAATAGAAGTGAGAAATAGGAAAGACATGTCAGAGCGTCTTGTGCCAGTGTGGGTTTATTTCCTAAGGAATAATCATTTACCATAATAGTACTGAGAAGTAAATTCTTTGGAGGCATAGGATAATGAGGGTGTATTATTATGTTTTGTCTTTTCTAAAGTAAGAATTCTGCTGTTTATTATTAGCATGAAAATAGATATGATTGTGCAATAAATACTGTTTAAAGAAGAACTTCCTTCATGTTTTATAAACCTACACAATTCTATTCTTCATGTTTAATGAAGTTTGTGTAGGAAAATTGTGTGACTGTTTTTGATTAGAGGCATATTTTGTTTCAAGAATTGGATGAAGATCTTCTTCCTAAACTGATTGTGTTCCCAGACTAGTTGTTAATTATTTGGAATTAGGAGTCATGATGGGGAAATTTCCACCACATCCAGAAGGTCTGTGAATTTTAAACCTCTGATGGCTTGTTTTCTGAAGTGAAAAACTAATGCAGAGTTCTGTCACTAGAAACACAGCAGTGCTTAGGAGAGATTGGAAGTAGGGTTGTGGTGAGAATTGGCAGGAGGACTCTTTCTCCCTTCATTCCTCCTCCTTCGTCCTGCACTAGCTGATAAGAGCTGGGCCATAGGAGTGGAGACTAAAAATGAAAGGAGGTTTCATTGCTTAGCACTTCTTTTCCTCTTTTCCCCCTTCTGCTGGCAGTCCTTGATGGGGAGGAAACAAAGTGTCTGTATAGCAGCCCGATTATTTCATATTAAGCAACTGTCAAATTAATATAAGGACAACTGCAGGTTATTTCCAGTGTGAATTACAGAGTACTTTAAAAACTCGGTATATTTCATTTATCTATCGTTAGGGCAAATCATTTCAAATGCTTATAATGAGCTGTGATTTTTATCAGTATTTCCCAGATTTGAGTCATAAACACTTTGAAAATTCATAGGGAGACTCTTAATAGCTGTTTAAAGAGGAAAACCAAATCAAACCAAAAGCAAGTAGAGGGGCAAGGTGATGCTCAGCACAGCCATTTGTATGTGTCACCACAGCTGACCCCTGGACTCAGCCTTTCACACCACCTTGCCCTCTGCTACCACACTGATTTTGTACCTCTCCATGCACAGTCTTATTTAGGTCCATGAACTAAATAAGTTAGCTGCTAATTGGTGAAATATGCCTTCTTAAATATGACCATGTTAGCCTGGCTATTTCCTGAAAACCAGTTGGAGTTTATTAAAAATGGAGACCATTTTTATTGAAGCCATAATTGTCATGGGCGATACACATGAGAGATCACCCTGTGGCTGGCCTGTCAGACTTTCATGAGCCTTCAGAAATTAAGGGGAATGAGTGAGTTTGTTTTCTTGTAAGCTGTCACATTCTTCTCTTCAAAGCGTCAGCCTGAGTTGTGCACAGATAAATGTTAGAAACTTTCACCTTCTCCAGTTGATTTTTTTACCCTTACGTAATTTAGTAGTATGATTGTTTTTCCTCTAACATTTAATGTTTTTGTACTTTTAATTTTTGAAATGTGAGCTTGTGCTTTAGACTTGGGAAACTTAGAGGTAGTTCCAGTATAGAAAGCTTAGCCTATAGACAGTTTAATCAACTTACACAAAAGAAAACTATAATATTTTTGCTGAGTAATAGAGATTCTGAAAGGCAATGGAGAGGAGGAGGATGAGCTTTGTAAAATCAGCTAATCCAGATAGAAAGTGTCAGTTAATTTAACATATTTTTATTGACAGTTTTCCATATGAACACCACTGTTGTAGGAATGGTGAATCAATCATAAATCTTGTCTTAAAAGAACTTCTAGTAAGGGCTAGAAGGCACGTTCATAAATAACAACAGAAAGCAGAAAGTCTTAAGTGTCTTGTGAAAAAAAGTTCAAATAAATTACAAGAGGGAGAATTACTTTTTAGCTGGAGAGTAAATTTGGATAGACTTGAAGCAAACTATTGTTTGAGCAAGATCAAAAGGTTGGATAAGTTTTGGAGTTAAGAAGGAAAGATATTCCAGGATCGTATCTGTAGCAGCACAAACAGATGCTATAGAAAAATGAATTTCTGAGTTTCTAGTATGTAGGCTGCACAGAAGGTAGAGTTTGTGTGTGTGTGTATGTTATATATATGTGCTGAATGAGACTAGATAAGAATCTAGGGTAAGGGAGCTTGACTATTAGTTCAAGGTATTTGTTCTGTATTGAAAAGGCAGCAGAAAGCCATTGAAAACTTTGAAGTGGAGCAGAAGCACATCATAGTCTACTTGGGCAGAAACCGAAGGTGGGCTATCAGCAGGGCAGCAGTTAGATTATTGTAATAATCTTGATGAGACTGGATGAGGGCTGAGGGTAGTTTAGTAGTGATTAAGATGAGGTAATAAATATGTGAGATCCTGCTGGATCAATCAATATAGGACTTGGCAGTTAATTGATATGGGGGTGATAAAAGAAGAAGGAGGCTCCAGAAAGTTTGTGAATTACTGGCCCATTAGACATTAATACTTTTTATATGGAGCTTTAGAATTCATAAAACACTATTATATCTGAAAGCTTTCGTAACTCTGTAAGTTAAAGTTATAGTAGAATTATCCTTACTATGGATGAGGAAATAAAGAATTTAGGGATTTTTCTGTGGTTAATACAAGAGTAAATGCAGATCTAGGCCTATAACTAGTCTTCCAGTTTCTTGGCCAGTATTTCTTTTATATCCTTCCTTGTGAACCTGGGAAGAAAAGCTCTGGCATCTAGTCCCAATGTCTTTTTGTTTTTTGGTTTTTTTTGTTGTTGTTTTTTTGTTTTTGTTGAGACAGAGTCTTGCTCTGTCACCCAGGCCGGAGGTGCAGTGGCATGATCTCAGCTCACTGCAACCTCCACCTCCCGAGCTCAAGCGATTCTCATGCCTTAGCCACCCAAATAGCTGGGACTACAGGTGTGGGCCACAATGCTCAGCTAATTTTTGTATTTTTAGTAGAGATGGCCAGGCTGGTCTTGAACTCTTGACCTCAAGTGATCCACCTGCTTTGGCCTCCCAAAATACTGGGGTTATAGGTGTGAGCCACTGCCCCCAACCACCACTAAGTTTTTGAATGTGGACAAATTGCTTATTTCTTGGAGCTTTAGTCTCTCTAGATGCCCTTATCCTTTCTATCTTGCAAGGATACTTTGAAGATAAAATGCAATGTTTTTGGTTTTATCAACTCTATTCAGCAAATAATGAGCACTAAATACTATGCTTAGTACTGGGGGGCCACAAGATGTTTAAATTTTTTTGTGTGTTTCACAGATCAGAGGACAGGAAATGCAGATAAATAATTGTAATAACCGCAGTAAGTGTTCTAATACAAGTATGTACATTTGGCTCTAGAGTCATAGAGTAAGGGGCAGTCAGGCAATCAGTGAAGGCTTCCCAGGGAGATGGGAACTGAGTCCTGAAGCATAATTCGTGGTTTAATGGTAGTAAAATGTTAAACAAGGCAGAGGGTAAAATAATGCATCATCATCATCATAATACTAGCTGTTATTTGTTGAAAAGCTTATAATTCTGACCACATCTCTGCAAGATATTTTCATTTTATAAGTAAGAAAATAGGTTCAAAAGGTTGTGATTTGATCATAGTATTTAATGAAGTCAGTATGGTACATTAGGGAGGTACAAATAGTTAAGTATCACTGGACAGTAGCAAACAAGCAACAGAAAGGATAAAGATAAAACTGAAAAAGGGGCTCAAGTATGCTATATTCTAGATATTAAAAAATAAAAATAATAAAACTAGTGGTTTCATGACAGACAGGGGAGACTATTTTAACATATATGAGACAAAGGATTAATACCTAGTAAAATATGCCTAATTAAACATTGGTTACTATGTGGACCAAGATGTTTTCACTGTCAGTTCTCCGAAACATTTAAGGAAGATATAATACTAAGTTCAAAGAAACTCAAATAAGAGAGGAGGAGGGAGCACTTTCCAACTCATTTATAAAGCCATATATATATACCTCCGATACTAGTATGTGACAAAGATTTTATAAAATATTAGCAAATGAAATCTAGAAATATGTAAAAAGGATAATACATGATTACTAAGCAGAGTTCATCTCAGAAATGCAGGATTGGATTTATATTTTAAAAGCTGTATGATTATTGTGATAAATGCAGAATAAGCACCTGACAAAATTTAGTAACCATTCAGAGTGAAAAACTGTTAGCAGGCCGGGAGTGATGGCTCATGCCTGTAATCCTAACACTCTGGGAGGCCAAGGCGGATGGATCACCTGAGGTTAGGAGTTCGAGGCCAGCCTGGCCAACATAGTAAAACTCCATCTCTACTAAAATTACAAAAATTAGCTGGGCATGGTAGCATGCACCTGTAGTCCCAGCTACTCGGGAGGCTGAGGCAGGAGAATTGCTTGAATCCAGGAAGCAGAGGTTGCAGTGAGCCAAGATCGCACCACTGCACTCCAGCCTAGGTGACAAAGCAAGACTGTCTCCAGAAAAAAAACAAAACAAAACAACAACAACAAAACTATTAACAACTATGTCCTCAATCTGTTAAAGAGTATCTGTGAAAAACCTACTACTAAAATCATGCTTCATGGTGAAATATGAAATACTCTTCCCAAAGATTGGGGGAAAAGCAAGAACACCCATGCTCTTCATTCTTATTAACATTGTACTAGAAATCCTAGCCAATGCAGTAAGGCAAGAAAAAGAAATAAAATATTTGAAAATCAGAAAGGAAGAAGTAAAACTGTTTCTATTTGTAGTTGATGGTGTTTGTTTATGCAGAAAAACCCAAGAAACCTAAAAAATAACTATTAGAACTAATTTATTTAGCAAGACATAAGGTCAGTATACAAAAATCATTATATTTTTATATACTTGCCATAAATGAAATTTTAAAAATTTCATTAAAAATAGCTTTAAAAAACCATAAAATACTTAGAAATAAATTTAACAAAAAATGCGTAAGACCAGTATCTTGAAGACCGTAAAACATTGCTGAGAGAAATTGAAGAAAACCTGAATAAAAGAATATCTACCATGCTCATGGACCGGATGACTCAGTGTGGTTAAGATATCAGTTCTCGGCCGGGCGCGGTGGCTCACACTTGTAATCCCAGCACTTTGGGAGGCTGCGGTGGGTGGATCACTTGAGGACAGGAGTTCAAGACCAGCCTGGCTAACATGGTGAAACCCCATCTCTACTAAAAGTACAAAAAAATTAGCCAGGCGTGGTGGCGGGCACCTATACTCCCAGCTAGTCAGGAGGCTGAGGCAGGAGAATTGCTTGAACCCAGGAGGCGGAGGTTGCAGTGAGCCGAGATCGTGCCATTGCAATCCAGCCTGGGCAACAAGAGTGAAACTCCATCTCAAAAAAAAAAAGATATCAGTTCTCCCTATATGCAGTTCCAATCATAATACCAAGCAGGCATTTTGTAGAAAATGCAAAGCTGATTACTAAAATTTATATGGAAACACAAAGGACCCTTATTTACAAAGAAATTGTAAATAAGAAGGGCAGAGTTTGCAGACTTACGTGAATTGCTTTGGATACTTACAATAAGACTACAGTAAACAAGACAGTATGTGTGGTGAGTTGAATAATGTCCCCCCAAATTAATGTTCACCTGGACTCTCAGGATGTGGCTTTATCTGGAAATACAGTCTTTGCAGATGTAACTAGTTAAGATGAGGCCACACTGGATTATGGTGTACCCTAAATCAATGACTGGTGTCCTTATGAGAGAAGGAAAGGACACAGAGACAAAGACACTGAGGGAAAACGCTTATATGATGATGGAGTTAGAGATTGGACTGATGTATCTGCATGCCAAGGAACCCCAAGGATTGCTAGAAGCCACCAGAAGCTAGGAAGAGGCCAGGAAGAGCCTTAGAGCCTTCATAGGGAGCGTGATACTACCAACAACTGGTTTCAGATTTCTAGACTCCAGAACTGTGAGATAATACATTTTTGTTGTTTTAAGCCGCCTGGTTTGTGGTTCTTTGTCACAGCAGCTCAAGGAAATGAATACAATATGATACTGACATAACAATCAAATTGATCAGTGGAACCAAGTAGTAAACCCAGAAACAGACCCATGTTTATACAGTCATTTGGTTTTCAACAAAAGTGCCAAAGCAATACAACAAGGGAAAAGAAGTGTCTTTTCAACAAATGGTGTTGGCGAAACTGGATTTCCATGTGGGCTTAAAAAAAAAAATTGCCCCTTCCCACATACTATACATAGAAAATAATTCTAAATTCTAACTGAAAAAGCAAAAACTATAAAGCTTCTAGAGGAAAACATCTTTGTAGCTTGGGAGTCGACAAAGATTTCCTAGGACCTACAGCTTTTATAGCTAATGGGAAACCTTAGCTATAAAAGAAAAAAACTTATAAATACTTGTGACGAAAAGACATTAGGAAAATAGGCAAGCTAAAGACAGGGATGCCAGGCGCATTGGCTCATGCCTGTTATCCCAGCACTTTGGGAGGCCAAGGCAGAGGGATCACTGGAGTACAAGAGTTCAAGGCCAACCTGGGCAACATAGGGAGACCTTGTCTCTACAAAAAAAAAAAAAAAAAAAAATTAATTAGCTGGGCATGGTGGCACATGCCTGTGGTCCCAGCTCCTTGGGAGGCTGAGGTGGAAGGATCTCTTGGAGGCCAGGTGTGGTGGCTCACACCTGTAATCTCAGCAGCTTGGGAGGCTGAGGTAGATGCACTGCTTGAGCCCAGGAGTTCAATACCAGTCTGGACAACATGGCAATGGTCTCTATTAAAAATCCAAAAATTAGGCCGGGCATGGTGGCTCACACTTGTAATCCCAGCACTTTGGGAGGCCAAGGTGGGTGGATCACGAGGTCAGGAGATCAAGACCATCCTGGCTAACACTGTGAAACCCCGTCTTTACTAAAAATACAAAAAAAACATTAGCTGGGCGTGGTGGTGGCGGGTGCCTGTAGTCACAGCTACTCGGGAGCCTGAGGCAGGAGAATGGCGTGAACCTGGGAGGCGGAGCTTGCAGTGAGCCAAGATCGCGCCACTGCACCCCAGCCTGGGCAACACAGGGAGACTCCATCTCAAAAAAAAGGAAAAAAAAAAAGTCAAAAATTAGCCAGGCATGTTGGCACACACCTATAGTCCCAGCTACTTGGGAGGCTGAGGGTGACAGGATTGATGCCTGGGAGGTCAAGACTGCAGTGAGATGTGATTGCATCACGACACTCCAGCTTTGGCGACACAGTGAGACCCTGTCTCACATAAATAAATAGAAATAAATAAATTTTAAAAGACGGAGAAATATTTGCAAAATGTTTATCTGACAAGGGACATGTATCCAGAATATATAAAGAACTACAATTGAAAAATAAAAAGACAGCCAACCTCGCTAGAAAATGAGCAAGAGTTTGAAAGGATTTCACAAAGGAAGGTATACAAATTGCCAATAAGCACATTAAAAAATGCTTGATATTATTTGTCACTGGAGAAATGCCAGTTATAACTAGAATAAGATATTAGCCTGCAGGCACTAGAAAGACTAAAAGATCAAATGTAGGTAGCGATATGGAGCAGTTGCAACTCTCATACTTTGTTGTTGGGAGTTTAAAATGTACTACAATGTTGGAAAAAGGTCTGGCTGTTTTTTAGAAAACTGAACATATACTATTATGTTCATTACCCATTAATTTCATTTCTTTCTGTACCTACCTATGAGATATGAAAATATATGCACACAAAAAGATTTGTAGAAGAATGTTTATAGCAGTTTTACTTATAATAGCCAAAACCTGGGGACAGCCCAGGTATCTATCAACAAGAGAATGAATAAACAAATTGTGGATGTATTCATACAATAAAATAATTTTTGTATTTTTAGTAGAGATAGGGTTTCACCATCTTGCCCAGGCTGGTCTTGAACTCCTGACCTCAAGTGATCCACTTGGCTTGGCCTCCTAAAGTGCTGGGATCACAGGGGTGAGCCACCGTGCCTGGCGTGAACTCTAGTTGCTGATATGCAAACTGAAGTGATGGGGTGGAATGCTTGCAACTTACCTCAAAACGCATTAAAAAATGCATTGATATGTGGTCAGAAGAATGGACTGATGACAACATGACAAAAGCCAATATAAAATGTTAATCATAGAAACCAAATAGTATTTGGGTATTCAGTGTACAGTTATTTTAACTTCACCATATTTTTGAAATTTTTAAAAATGTTGGGAAAAATGGTTCTCAAAGGGGAATGATTACAAAAATTATTGTACTTCTCTACTTTGGAATACTGTGTAGCATTTGTCATTGTATAATACGGAAAGACTTTTTAGGCTTTCTCTTAAGGCAAAAACAAGTTGTAGAAAAATATAATATTTTAAAAATTAAGGTAACACAAAACTGTGTGTTTATATGCACACACACCTAAGTTCTCAGAAGAAGTTTGGGGAGGAAATATGCATCTGTTTATATCTGAGAAGAGGATATCTTGGCAGTGGGCTTGTGGGTAATATTTCTTTTCTTTTTGTTTACGTTAATTTTCTTCAGTGAAAATACATGACATTTTAAAAAACATTTTGCCTTTAGTGATGTAAAAAATGCCTTTTTTGTCATATTTGGTGAGAAAAAATACGAAATTGAGCAACATAATTTCAACTGATAAATGCACCTATGTATGAGGAAAAAGAAACTTAGGTATAAATATTGGTTATGTTACTATTAGGAACATAGTTGATCCACCCACCTCAGCCTCCCAAAGTGCTGGGATTGCAGGTGTGAGCCACCACGCCCGGCCAGGAAATTTTTTTTTAAAGAAGCATTTCAGACATATACAAAAATAAAATGGGGTAATGAACCTCCCTGTTTCCATCACCCATCTTCAGTATTACAGGCTCATGCCTGTCATCCCAGCACTTTGGGAGGCTGAGGTAGGTGGATCACCTGAGGTTAGGAGTTTGAGACCAGCCTGGCCAACATGGTGCAACCCCATCTCTAAAAATACAAAAATTAGCTAGGTGTGGTGGTGTGTGCCTGTAGTCTCAGCTACTCAGGAGGCTGAGGCAGGAGAATCGCTTGAATCTGGGAGGTGGAGGTTGCAGTGAGCTGAGATCATGCCACTGCACTCCAGCCTGGGTGACAGAGTGAGATGCTATCTCAAAAAAAAAAAAAAGAAAAAAAAAATATATATATATATGGACCATAGGATTATGAGGATATTTCCTCTTTGCTATTTAGGTTTTGGAGTGGTGTACTTCTTATTGAAAAATTGTCTAAAATTTCACATCCTAGACGTTTCATATAGATTTTGGTTTTTTTTTTATTAAAGAGGATTGTTAGTAACTTTTCACAATTTTATTAGGATCTAACTAGGTTTAGACCAATAGAGAAAATGGAGCAGCTTGTGCTATTTCTTATATTCATTGATTTGTGATTGATTTTTTTTTATTTTTTTATTTTTTATTTATTTATTTATTTTTTGAGACAAAGTCTCACTCTGTCGCCCAGGCGGAAGTGCAGTGGCACGATCTCGGCTCACTGCAACCTCTGCCTCCCGGGTTCAGGCAATTCTCCTGCTTCCGCCTCCCGAGTAACTGGGACCACAGGCATGTGCCACCACGCCTGGCTAATTTTTTGTATTTTTAGTAAAGATAGGGTTTCACCATGTTAGCCAGGATGGTCTTGATCTCCTGACCTGGTGATTTGCCTGCCTTGGCCTCCCAAAGTGCTGGGATTACAGGCATGAGCCACCACGCCCGGCCTGATTACTTTTTTAAAGCTGTTTGCCCTAAACTGTTTGAAAAAGATCTATGGAAATATTTTCTTTTATTGAAATAACACTGGTCTTCTCATTTTGCGAGCTACAGATTTCACTTATTAATTCAAAGTTCAGTAGTCAATATTTAATACTTTCCATATGTCAGGTATAGTACTTAGTCATGTATAAATATGTCTTTCATAAATATTAGAGCACATTTAACAGATGTATGTAGTTAATCAGATATTCAAAGAAAGAAGAAATAAGTAAATATCTCTTTTCTATTTGGATGTTTGTAGATATTTAAATATTTATAATGTTTTGATGTTTGGCAGATTTAGTTCCTTTATTTTAGTAGCTTGTTTCTATTTGTGGAGAGAAGAAAAAAAAATAGCCTGTCCACAGTCACTATGATGTGGTTGCAGTTATTACTGCCCTCCTAGGTTAGGGCTGATGTATTGGGGGTCACAGGGAGAGGATAGGGCTTTGTGCCATGAGATTCATGAGGTCAGTGACCACGTCTGTTAACTGTTTACTCTTCTGTCATCTTCTGGCACAATTCCTGACACATAATAGTTCCTCAGGTATTTGTTTATCAGCCAATCGAATGAATGAACAGATCTATAATCTAAGGAAAGGAGATAGGCAAAATAGCAGTATAATTTTGAAATTTATTGTATCAATTTTGACTGAAATATATGTATAATATATATTACATATATATACAGCCAATTTGTGGGACTAGAATAAAAAGTTGCTACACACACACACGCGCACACGCACAGATCAAAACACTTGCTGTATGTAATTATCTATGCAGACTATCCAGTAGAGGGCAGGGTTTTACTTGTGGGAGAATTTAATACAACTTTCTTTTTTTACCATCACGTAAATGCTTACCTCCCTTATAATCATCATTATCATCATAATAAGTAATATATGTTTATTTTTCTTTAATTGTTATAGAAGATTTGACCAATGGCTCTTGCTTTTCTTGAAGTTAAGAAATGATGTACATCTTAAATAACTTTTCCCTACTTGCATCCCAGTTTGCATTGTACAGGTTATAAGGTCATGGTGATATTTTAGATTATGCATTCCATCTCAAACAGTAGTTTAGTCGCTTATGTTCTTAAATGACATTTTTAGGTTCCCTTTTTGTGTTTCCAAAGCAGCATTAGACATAAGTCTGGAGTGTTGACAGTTGTGAAGAAGTACAGTGCAATAATGCTTCATCAGATAAATAAGCAACATTGTAAAGCTTGTCAGCAGAGCGCTGCAGTAGCCACTCATGTCAGTTTTAAAAGACAAAGATGGATACCCAAAGGAGACGTGTCAGCCTGTTAAGACACTTAAGGTTTAATATCTTTAGGTTGAACATGGTTGAATAGGCACTTCTCTCTGTCCTTCCCACTAATTACAGTGAAAAACAGGGGACCTTGTATGTAAAACAAACATAAGACTCTGAAAGGTAGAAGACCACTGACCAGCAGGGACTATGGGACCCTAGGAGAGTACATGGCACCAAAGTGGTATCAGTAAAGACCTAATGGGGAGCTTGAACTCTCACCCCAACCCAGCACTATCAAGGTACCTCTCTCACTTTCCACTTTGGGTACTAAAGGCTGACTGGGGAACATGAATTTTTACCCTCAATTGCTGGTAATGAAGTAGCTATCCCATTCCCCTGCTGGCACAGTATCACAGAAAGCCTGCTCTGGCTGAAGATTTAAATAAGATCTAAAGATTTCTAATACCCCAAATATCCAAATTTCAACAAAATGTCCCTCATGACCAGAAAAGAATCAGGAAAATCTCAACTGAAATGAAAAATGAACATCAATAGACACCAGGAGAATACAGATGTGAATTGTCTGACAATTATTTTAAAGTAGCCATCACAAGAAGGCTGAGCAATTATAAACATACTTGAAACAAATGAAAAAAACAGAAAGTCCCAGCAAAGAAAAAAAAAAAACTATCCAGAGAAACCAAATGGAAATTTTAGAACTGAAAAATATAATAACTGAATTTTTAAAATGGAATAGACAGGTTTAATGGAGAATGGGGATAATAGAGGAAAGAATCAGTGAACTTGGAAGAAATTAAGAGAAATTACTCAGTCTGAACAGCAGTGAGAAAATAGATGAAAAAACAAAACCCAAAGTTTAGATATAACATTTGTGTCTTTGTATGGACAGAAAGGGAGGGGAAAGAGGGTGGGACCGAAAAAATATTCAAAGAAATAATGGCTGAAAACTTCCAAAATTTGACAAAAGTCATAAATCTACAGATTCAAGAAGCTGACCAAAACTTAAGTAGGATAAACCCAAAGAAATTCATACCAAGACATACTATAATTACATTTCTTAAAACCAAAGGCAAAGAAAAAATCTTGAAAGCAGCAAGAGAGAAATGACACAATGCCTATACAGAAAAACAGTTTGAATGACAACGGATCTCTCAGCAGCAAACATGGAGACCAGAAAGAAGTGACACAAAATTTTGAGGACTAAGGAAAGAATTGTCAACCCAGAATTCCATATCCAATTAAGATATTCTTCAGAAAGGAAGAGGAAACCACAATGTTCTCAGGTGAAGGAAAACAGAACTTGACATCAGTGAACCTAACATAAAGTAATGTCTAAAGAAATTTCCTGAAACAGAAAAGAAATTATAAAAAAAAAGGAATCATGGAACATCAGGAAAGAAGAAAGAACAACAAAGAGTAAAAATATAGTAAATATAATAGACTTTTTAAAAACTTTTTTGAGTGTTGTAAATTATGTTTGACTTTTTTCACTGTTTTCAAATATTGTAAAATAGTTATCAATGTATGTAGAGGAAATATTGAAGATTATAAATGGAGAAGGGTAAAGGAATTTAAAGGAAGGTAAAGTCTACACTTTACTGGAACTGGTGAAATGTTGACACCAGTAAATGTTGGTAAGTTATATGTAATGCAGTCCTTCAGCAGCTACTTTAAAAAAAATCTATTCAAAGAGATGCAGTCACAAACATTTTAGATAAACAAAAATGGAATTTTAAACTATGTTCAAGTAACCCATAAGGAGGAAGGGAAAAGAAAACAGATAAAAGAAATAAAATGAAATAACAGATTTAAGTTTCAACATATCAAAGACTACATTAAACATAAATGACCTAAATTCATCTATTAAAAGACAGATGTGCAGAGTGAATTTTAAAAATGACACACTGTGCTGTTTACAGGAAGTGATTTCAGACAACAATATAGATAGGTTGAGACTAAAGATAGCTTTATTTATAATAGTACAAAACTGAAAACAACCAAAGTGCCTCTCAGTAGGTGAAATTGCTAAACAAACCATGGAATATTATATAATATTATATTCATACCATGGAATTCTACTTAGTAATGAGGAGGAGTGAACTATTGATACTTGCAATAACTTGAATGCCTTTTAAGGGCATTAAGCCATGTAAAAAAAGTCAATTTCAAAAGACTTGTATGTTTCCATGTAGGTAACATGGCAAAATTTTTCAGCTGAAAAACAAATTAGTGGGTGTTAGGAATAGTGAGAGGAAGTAAGCTGAGTGTGACTATAAATGGGTAGCATGAGATCTTTATTGTAGTGGAATGGTTCTGCATCTTGATTTTGGTGGCGATTACAGAAATGTACGTGTGATAAAATGGCATAGAATGATACACATTGTACTGGTATTCCTGGTTTTTAGTATGTTATAGTAATGTGAAATGTAACCATTGAGAGAAACTGGGTGAGAGGTATACTGTACTGTAACATCCTGTAAATCTATAATTATTTCAGAATACATAGTTTTAAAAAGCAAAAAGGCCTGTATAGTCCTAGCTGCTCAGGAGGCTGAGGCAGGAAGAGATTTTTTGAGCCCAGGAGTTCAAGGTTACAGTGAGCTATGGTCATGCCACAGCACTCCAGCCTGGGCAACAGAGCAAGACCCTGTTTCTATTAAAAAAAAAAAAAAAGATAAATTATAAACAGGAAGAGTTTGAATATTTTAAACAAGTGCATTAATATATTTTATACATTTTCATACATTTCAGATATAGAGAAGCCAGTATCTTTAGTGCATACCTGTAAAATAGTAGAATGTCATCTATGAATATATGATTTTTTAAAAATTTAGTTTTTTTATTTTTAACAGAGTTAAAGAGGCAGATTATAAAGAGGCAGTCATTTGACTACTCTAAAGTCTTTTTAAAACAAATCCCACTTTAGAAGATTAGGATTTAGCTCTTATTCTCACTTTCTCCACTACCATGAATGCAAACCTCATTTCTACCTCCGCATTTTCTCACTATAGTTTTCATATTCATTTCAATTACATCAGTAGTTTTTTTTCAGTTGGATAGTATAAACACTATTCATATATGGGCTGTGATTGCTTTTCCTCTCTTAAACAACTTTTTGTTTTCTCCAGAATTAATAATTGTCTTTTGTTTAATTTTCTGTATGCTTATGACTAATTGAATTTCCAACTCTCTGAATTACAAATATCCTTCTGTTCATTCTGAATGTGTTTATTCATTATCTTAATTTTAAAAGAGAAGTAAACATAGGTTGGGTTTTAGAGTTTTGGTGTAAAGAAAATTCTTAGTGTTAGAATTTACTGGCAAAATCAGGGCAAATATTCTTTGTTACTTTTTCTATTTACACACACACCCTGTCCAGCTGCAGATAAACAAATGGTTTTACCTTTATTTCAGTTTAGTTCCTGATTTTTGTCAAGAGTCTGTTTCTTCATCGATTCCAAACATTGGTCACATAGGGAAGTAGGAAGAGCTGTGGCATAGAGACCAGAACACTTAGGTTCTTGTTCTGATTTGGTTTTAATTGACCTCAATGTAGGATGATCAGGTAACCTCCTTGGCCTCAGTTTTCTCTGTAATAGTGACAAGCTCAGACTAGATTATAACTGAGGCCTCTTCTAGTTAAAATGTGATTTCAAGTAGATAAAGTATTTACTTCAGTCCTGACTGTATATGTAGTATCTCTAAATTAAGAGTGTTGTCATTTCCAGTACTTTTAAAGAAATACCCTGATGTTTAGAAAGACATTAGATTAAAAGGTGTTATAGAGAGGGGAAATTTTATAAAAGACAAAAATGGACCATGCATGGCATCTTCGTTGTGCTTCAAATTTTTATATGGGAATTGTGGTTTTCACTTTCCAAGGGTGTCTGGAAAAGAGAAATTCTAAGACCATCAGAAACCTCATTGTTTATTACCCAACAGATTAGATTTGACCCATAGAGTATGCTCTGAAGTAATTAATGTGGCTTTTATGGAGATTTCTTCAATTGTAGACCATTGAAACTAGATGGGTCCTTGGGGGCTTCTCAGAAAGTCCTTGGTGTCTAGCAGTTTCTAGTTGATATAACCAAGGGCAGAATGTACTGTTTTCCATTTGCAAGTGTTTTTACTTTATTGTGAATGTTGTGTGAGGGATATTTGATATTTGGGATACTTACATTTTTTTTCAGAGGGCATTAAGGTGAATTGCCTTAATGCCAAATATACATTTGGAAATGAATTTGTAAGTTTATTTGTATACACCTGTTGATGCATTTGTACATGTGTTTGGTGATGCTGATAGAGTGCCACTTTATGGGGTTCCATGAAAAGCAGATATGTAATTTAATTTCATAACAAACATATTCATTGGTTATTATATTTACTGGTTATTGTTATTCACATAACTTATTTTATTGGTTTTCAGGTACTTGAAGAAGCAGAAGCTCAACATTTATATCAGTCCATCTTGCCTGATATGGTGAAAATTGCACTCTGTCTGCCAAATATTTGCACCCAGGTTAGTGGATGTAGCTTCCTCAGTAGCTTCCCTGAGACTGACAATTGAATTTCCCTTAAACTCGAATGGCCAGGGTCACAGAGAGAGAGAGAGACAGACAGAGAGACAGAGAGAGAGAGAGAGAGGAAGAGAAGAGAAGAAATGGGAAACAGTTTTTGCCAAAGAGTATAGTAATTTTGCTGTATTAAGGAAAAGGTTAGAGGGTAGAGAGTACTACAAAAGGACATTAAAAATGCAGCATTCCATTCCTCAGCTTCTGTTTACACTGTTGAAGCTTGTTTACTTTGACTTTTTTCTCTCTTTGTTTAAATAACCTCTAACTTTAAAAAGTATTCATTATTTCAAAACATACTAATGGATTTGGAATAGCGTATTTTCTTTTTCTTTTTTTTTTTTTTTTACTGTAATAAAATTGTTCTATTTAAATGTCACCTTGGCTACATTAAAAGGCTGAATTTTCCAGGGGTTTTATTATTTTTTTTTATTATACTTTAAGTTTTAGGGTACATGTGCACATTTTGCAGGTTAGTTACATATGTATACATGTGCCATGCTGGTGCACTGCACCCACTAACTCGTCATCTAGCATTAGGTATATCTCCCGATGCTATCCCTCTCACCTCCCCCCACCCCACAACAGTCCCCAGAGTGTGATATTCCCTTTCCTGTGTCCATGTGATCTCATTGTTCAATTCCCACCTATGAGTGAGAATATGCGGTGTTTGGTTTTTTGTTCTTGCGATAGTTTACTAAGAATGATGATTTCCAATTTCATCCATGTCCCTACAAAGGATGTGAACTCATAATTTTTTATGGCTGCATAATGTTCCATGGTGTATATGTGCCACATTTTCTTAATCCAGTCTATCATTGTTGGACATTTGGGTTGGTTCCAAGTCTTTGCTATTGTGAATAATGCTGCAATAAACATACATGTGCATGTGTCTTTATAGCAGCATGATTTATAGTCCTTTGGGTATATACCCAGTAATGTGATGGCTGGGTCAAATGGTATTTCCAGTTCTAGATCCCTGAGGAATCGCCACACTGACTTCCACAATGGTTGAACTAGTTTACAGTCCCACCAACAGTGTAAAAGTGTTCCTATTTCTCCACATCCTCTCCAGCACCTGTTGTTTCCTGACTTTTTAATGATTGCCATTCTAACGGGTGTGAGATGGTATCTCATTGTGGTTTTGATTTGCATTTCTCTGATGGCCAGTGATGATGAGCATTTTTTCATGTGTTTTTTGGCTGCATAAATGTCTTCTTTTGAGAAGTGTCTGTTCATGTCCTTCACCCCCTTTTTGATGGGGTTGTTTGTTTTTTTCTTGTAAATTTGTTTGAGTTCTTTGTAGATTCTGGATATTAGCCCTTTGTCAGATGAGTAGGTTGCAAAAATTTTCTCCCATTTTGTAGGTTGCCTGTTCACTCTGATGGTAGTTTCTTTTGCTGTGCAGAAGCTCTTTAGTTTAATTAGATCCCATTTGTCAATTTTGGCTTTTGTTGCCATTGCTTTTGGTGTTTTAGACATGAAGTCCTTGCCCATGCCTATGTCCTGAATGGTAATGCCTAGGTTTTCTTCTAGGGTTTTTATGGTTTTAGGTCTAACGTTTAAGTCTTTAATCCATCTTGAATTGATTTTTGTATAAGGTGTAAGGAAGGGATCCAGTTTCAGCTTTCTCCATATGGCTAGCCAGTTTTCCCAGCACCATTTATTAAATAGGGAATCCTTTCCCCATTGCTTGTTTTTCTCAGGTTTGTCAAAGATCAGATAGTTGTAGATATGCAGCGTTATTTCTGAGGGCTCTGTTCTGTTCCATTGATCTATATCTCTGTTTTGGTACCAGTACCATGCTGTTTTGGTTACTGTAGCCTTGTAGTATAGTTTGAAGTCAGGTAGTGTGATACCTCCAGCTTTGTTCTTTTGGCTTAGGATTGACTTGGCGATGCGGGCTCTTTTTTGGTTCCATATGAACTTTAATGTAGTTTTTTCCAATTCTGTGAAGAAAGTCATTGGTAGCTTGATGGGAATGGCATTGAATCTGTAAATTACCTTGGGCAGTATGGCCATTTTCATGATATTGATTCTTCCTACCCATGAGCATGAAATGTTCTTCCATTTGTTTGTATCCTCTTTTATTTCCTTGAGCAGTGGTTTATAGTTCTCCTTGAAGAGGTCATTCACATCCCTTGTAAGTTGGACTCCTAGGTATTTTATTCTCTTTGAAGCAATTGTGAATGGGAGTTCACTCATGATTTGGCTGTCTGTTTGTCTGTTGTTTCTGTATAAGAATGCTTGTGATTTTTGTACATTGATTTTGTATCCTGAGACTTTGCTGAAGTTGCTTATCAGCTTAAGGAGATTTTGGGCTGAGACAATGGGGTTTTCTAGATATACAATCATGTCATCTGCAAACAGGGACAATTTGGCTTCTTCTTTTCCTAATTGAATACCCTTTATTTCCTTGTACTGCCTAATTGCCCTGGCCAGAACTTCCAACACTATGTTGAATAGGAGTGGTGAGAGAGGGCATCCCTGTCTTGTGCCAGTTTTCAAAGGGAATGCTTCCAGTTTTTGCCCATTCAGTATGATATTGGCTGTGGGTTTGTCATAGATAGCTCTTATTATTTTGAGATACGTCCCATCAATACCTAATTTATTGAGAGTTTTTAGCATGAAGGGTTGTTGAATTTTGTCAAAGGCTTTTTCTGCGTCTATTGAGATAATCATGTGGTTTTTGTCTTTGGCTCTGTTTATATGCTGGATTCCATTTATTGATTTGCATATATTGAACCAGCCTTGCATCCCAGGGATGAAGCCCACTTGATCATGGTGGATAAGCTTTTTGATGTGCTGCTGGATTCGTTTTGCCAGTATTTTATTGAGGATTTTTGCATCAATGTTCATCAAAGATATTGGTCTAAAATTCTCTTTTTTGGTTGTGTCTCTGCCTGGCTTTGGTATCAGGATGATGCTGGCCTCATAAAATGAGTTAGGGAGGATTCCCTCTTTTTCTATTGATTGGAATAATTTCAGAAGGAATGGTACCAGTTCCTCCTTGTACCTCTGGTAGAATTCGGCTGTGAATCCATCTGGTCCTGGACTCTTTTTGGTTGGTAAGCTATTGATTATTGCCACAATTTCAGCTCCTGTTATTGGTCTATTCAGAGATTCAACTTCTTCCTGGTTTAGTCTTGAGAGAGTGTATGTGTCCAGGAATTTATCAGTTTCTTCTAGATTTTCTAGTTTATTTGCGTAGAGGTGTTTGTAGTATTCCCTGATGGTAGTTTGTATTTCTGTGGGATTGGTGGTGATATCCCCTTTATCGTTTTTTATTGTGTCTATTTGATTCTTCTCTCTTTTTTTCTTTGTCTTGCTAGCGGTCTATCAATTTTGTTGATCCTTTCAAAAAACCAGCTCCTGGATTCATTGATTTTTTGAAGGGTTTTTTGTGTCTCTATTTGCTTCAGTTCTGCTCTGATTTTAGTTATTTCTTGCCTTCTGCTAGCTTTTGAATGTGTTTGCTCTTGCTTTTCTAGTTCTTTTAATTGTGATGTTAGGGTGTCAATTTTGGATCTTTCCTGCTTTCTCTTGTGGGCATTTAGTGCTATAAATTTCCCTCTACACACTGCTTTGAATGCGTCCCAGAGATTCTGGTATGTGGTGTCTTTGTTCTCGTTGGTTTCAAAGAACATCTTTATTTCTGCCTTCATTTCGTTATGTACCCAGTAGTCATTCAGGAGCAGGTTGTTCAGTTTCCATGTAGTTGAGCAGTTTTGAGTGAGATTCTTAATCCTGAGTTCTAGTTTGATTGCACTGTGGTCTGAGAGATAGTTTGTTATAATTTCTGTTCTTTTACATTTGCTGAGGAGAGCTTTACTTCCCAGTATGTGGTCAATTTTGGAATAGGTGTGATGTGGTGCTGAAACAAATGTATATTCTGTTGATTTGGGGTGGAGAGTTCTGTAGATGTCTATTAGGTCTGCTTGGTGCAGAGCTGAGTTCAATTCCTGGGTATCCTTGTTGACTTTCTGTCTCGTTGATCTGTCTGATGTTGACAGTGGGGTGTTAAAGTCTCCCATTATTAACGTGTGGGAGTCTAAGTCTCTTTGTAGGTCACTCAGGACTTGCTTTATGAATCTTGGTGCTCCTGTATTGGGTGCATATATATTTAGGATAGTTAGCTCTTCTTGTTGAATTGATCCCTTTACCATTATGTAATGGCCTTCTTTGTCTCTTTTGATCTGTGTTGGTTTAAAGTCTGTTTTATCAGAGACTAGGATTGCAAACCCTGCCTTTTTTTGTTTTCCATTGGCTTGGTAGATCTTCCTCCATCCTTTTATTTTGAGCCTATGTGTGTCTCTGCACGTGAGATGGGTTTCCTGAATACAGCACACTGATGGGTCTTGACTCTTTATCCAATTTGCCAGTCTGTGTCTTTTAATTGGAGCATTTAGTCCATTTACATTTAAAGTTAACATTGTTATGTGTGAATTTGATCCTGTCATTCTGATGTTAGCTGGTGATTTTGCTCGTTAGTTGATGCAGTTTCTTCCTAGTCTCGATGGTCTTTACATTTTGGCATGATTTTGCAGTGGCTGGTACTGGTTGTTCCTTTCCATGTTTAGTGCTTCCTTCAGGAGCTCTTGTAAGGCAGGCCTGGTGGTGACACAATCTCTCAGCATTTGCTTGTCTGTAAAGTATTTTATTTCTCCTTCACTTATGAAGCTTAGTTTGGCTGGATATGAAATTCTGGGTTGAAAATTCTTTCTTTAAGAATGTTGAATATTGGCCGCCACTCTCTTCTGGCTTGTAGGGTTTCTGCCGAGAGATCCGCTGTTAGTCTGATGGGCTTCCCTTTGAGGGTAATCCGACCTTTCTCTCTGGCTGCCCTTAACATTTTTTCCTTCATTTCAACTTTAGTGAATCTGACAATTGTGTGTCTTTGAGTTGCTCTTCTCGAGGAGTATCTTTGTGGCGTTCTCTGTATTTCCTGAATCTGAACGTTGGCCTGCCTTGCTAGATTGGGGAAGTTCTCCTGGATAATATCCTGCAGAGTGTTTTCCAACTTGGTTCCATTGTCCCCGTCACTTTCAGGTACACCAAACAGACGTAGATTTGGCCTTTTCACATAGTCCCATATTTCCTGGAGGCTTTGCTCATTTCTTTTTATTCTTTTTTCTCTAAACTTCCCTTCTCGCTTCATTTCATTCATTTCATCTTCCATCGCTGATACCCTTTCTTCCAGTTGATCGCATTGGCTCCTGAGGCTTCTGCATTCTTCACGTAGTTCTTGAGCCTTGGTTTTCAGCTCCATCAGCTCCTTTAAGCACTTCTCTGTATTGGTTATTCTTGTTATACATTCTTCTAAATTTTTTTCTAAGTTTTCAAGTTCTTTGCCTTTGGTTTGAATGTCCTCCCGTAGCTCAGAGTAATTTGATCGTCTGAAGCCTTCTTCTCTCAGCTTGTCAAAGTCATTCTCCGTCCAGCTTTGTTCCGTTGCTGGTGAGGAACTGTGTTCCTTTGGAGGAGGAGAGGCACTCTGCTTTTTAGAGTTTCCAGTTTTTCTGTTCTGTTTTTTCCCCATCTTTGTGGTTTTATCTACTTTTGGTCTTTGATTATGGTGATGTACAGATGGGTTTTTGGTGTGGCTGTCCTTTCTGTTTGTTAGTTTTCCTTCTAACAGAGAGGACCCTCAGCTGCAGGTCTGTTGGAGTACCCAGCCGTGTGAGGTGTCAGTGTGCCCCTGCTGGGGAGTGCCTCCTCGTTAGGCTGCTGGGGGTCAGGGGTCAGGGACCCACTTGAGGAGGCAGTCTGCCCGTTCTCAGACCTCCAGCTGTGTGCTGGGAGAACCACTGCTCTCTTCAAAGCTGTCAGACAGGGACATTTAAGTCTGCAGAGGTTACTGCTGTCTTTTTGTTTGTCTGTGCCCTGCCCCCAGAGGTGGAGCCTACAGAGGCAGGCAGGCCTCCTTGAGCTGTGGTGGGCTCCACCCAGTTCGAGCTTCCCGGCTGCTTTGTTTACCTAATCAAGCCTGGGCAATGGCGGGCGCCCCTCCCCCAGCCTTGCTGCTGCCTTGCAGTTTGATCTCAGACTGCTGTGCTAGCAATCAGCGAGATTCCGTGGGCGTAGGACCCTCCGAGCCAGGTGCGGGATATAATCTTGTGGTGCGCCGCTTTTTAAGCCCGTCGGAAAAGCGCAGTATTCGGGTGGGAGTGACCCAATTTTCCAGGTGCCGTCCGTCACCCCTTTCCCTGACTCAGAAAGGGAACTCCCTGACCCCTTGCGCTTCCCAAGTGAGGCAAGGCCTCGCCCTGCTTCGGCTCACTCACGGTGCGCGCACCCACTGACCTGCACCTACTGTCTGGCACTCCCCAGTGAGATGAACCCAGTACCTCAGTTGGAAATGCAGAAATCACCCGTCTTCTGCGTCGTTCACGCTGGGAGCTGTAGACTGGAGCTGTTCCTATTCGGCCATCTTGGCTCCTCCCCCCGGAATAGCGTATTTTCAAAATGGCTTAATATGACCCACTCCTTCCTCACCCTCCCCCAAATTCTATAACAAATGAGTTAATGATACTTTCTTAACTTTTTTTGAGACAGAGTCTTGCTCTGTCACCCAGGCTGGAGTGCAGTGGCATAATCTTGGCTCACTGCATCCTCCACCTCCTGGATTCAAGCAATTCTCCTGCCTCAGCCACCCAAGTAGCTGGGATTATAGGCATGTGCCACCATACCTGGCTGTTTCTTTTTTTGGAGTGCAATGGCACAAATCCCAGCTCCCTGCAACCTCTGCCTCCTGGGTTCAAGCAATTCTTGTGCCTCAACTTCCCAAGTAGCTGGGATTACAGGCGTGCACCACCACACCTGGCTACTTTTTGTACTTTTAGTAGAGACGAGGATTCAGCATGTTTGCCAGGCTCGTCTCAAACTCCTGACCTCAGATGATGCCTTGGCCTCCCAAAGTGCTGGGATTACAGGTGTGAGCCACTGTGCCAGCCTTAACTTTTAAAAATAAAGAATCCTGTATTTTATTTTGTTTGGAGTATGTTAATTATATATTGCTACATAACAAATTATGTCAAAATTAATGGCTTAAAACAATAAATATGTATTATCTCACAGCTTCTGTTGACTTTGGGAGCAGATTAGCTGACTGAGTGGTTGTGGATCAGGATTTCTCTGGTGGTTGCAGTGAGGATGTCAGCCAGGGTTTCAGTCATCTGAAGACTTGCCTGGGGCTGAAGGACACACCTCTAAGTTGGCTTACTTACAGAGCTGTTGGCAGAACGCCCTGACATGGGCCTCTCTATAGGCTGATTGATTGTCCTTATGACATAATAGCTAACTTCCCCAGAGCAAGGAATCCAAGGAAGAGAGCAAGGAAGCTGCAGTGTCTTCTATGACCTATTTTTCTCAAGGTACCTAGCATCACTTCTGCTGTTTTTCTGTTCATTGGAAGCTAGCCAGTACCCAAGGGGAGGGGTGTTAGACTCCACCTGTTTTTTTTTTTGTTTTTTTGTTTTTTTGTTTTTGAGACTGAATTTCATCCTTGTCCCCCAGGCTGGAATGCAGTGGCATGATCTTGGCTCACTGCAACCTCTGCCTCCTGGGTTCAAGTGATTTTCCTGCCTCAGCCTCCTGAGTAGCCGGGACTACAGGCGTGTGCCACTACACTCGGCTAATTTTTTTGTATTTTTAGCAGAGACGGGGTTTCACCATTTTGGCCAGGCTGGTCTCGAACTCCTGACCTCATGTGATCCACCCGCCTTTGCCTCCCATGGTGCTGAAATTACAGGCATGAGCCACCGTGCCCAAGACTCCACCTCTTAAAGAGAGGAGCATCAAAGAATTTGTGAACGTATTTTCAAACCTCCACAGGGTTTGTTTTGTTCATAATTTTATTCCTGTGTTTCTCACAACCGTGCTTGAATTTGCCTTTGTCTTTTATTTCTAGGGCCAACGCCTCTTGCTGCATGGCTGCTAGCCAGGGTTCTGCTAGCATTTTACTCCACAGAGGCCCTATGGACATTTGGGTGGAACAATTTCTGAATGTGTATAATGCGTTGCAGTATGTCATTAGGACACCCCAAAAACCACAAATAGGGTCACTGGGGCAACCAGAAAACAACGCATACATGTCCAAATGCCTTCTTGGACTATGCCACCTTCAGTTGAGACCCATGAAATGTTTTCCAGTGTGATGTTTTCAATTTTATGTAACTTTAATTTCACCTCAGTAATGCATTGTGCCTGAAATAAGTTTTACTATTGGGCAGGGGAAATATATTTTAAAACATATCTTCTTGTTTCTGTTGGAAGTTATTTGCTTGATCATATTCCATGTTTGTTCTTTTTCCTTTCTCTCCTTACTTAGTAAAATCTCTCCCTACCTCCTAGGTATGCCTGTCTGTTACTTCCCCTGTGAAGCCTTCCCTGCCTCCCAGGCAAGGTTCATCCCTCTTGAAGCACTCAAATCGTTGTTTTGTAATTCTTGTCATTATATATCTCTTGCCACTGGATTATAGTCTCCTTAAAGGGAGATCCTCTTTGTGTCCCTGGTTTGCATGGTGCTTAATTATATGCTTTTTGAATTCAATATGTAGTTCATAATCAATAATAGGTAGTAGGTAGCCTTTGGGTGTGGGCCATTTAATCCTCTTCCCCTCGTGCATATGAGAGTTTCCATATTTTATTTAATGAGAAATTTTTGTTCAAAGGTATCTAACTTTGTAAGCTATAACAAGTCCCTTGGAACCAAAATCAGACCCCTGAGTCCTCAGCTTTTTGTCCTGGCTTCTCCCAGTGACTTTCTTCTCCATTAGCATATCAACGGGGAGAGCATGGAAATTCTGTGCTTTGCCCCCTATTGAAAAGTCAATCTCTGCTGTGAAAGTTAAGATTTTTATTTGAGATCAAAATACGTCTTGTGGCAAGTTAAATTGTATATGTTGGTGTTTAATAATTTATCACATTGAAGTACTCTAGGCCAAATCTAAAGGGTAAATTTTAGATTTATCAAAATAAAATTAAAGGAAACAAATTTGGTCAGGAACTTTTTGAAATATCTTGGTTCACAGTAACCAGCCTCTTATTTTGTTGAGCCGATTGCTTGACAGTAAGATTTACATCTCCTGATTTCTCCAAATAATGAGTTTTTAGGCATTTCTCCTCACCAAGAGAGGAGAAATCATTAACTCTATTTAAAATTATACTATTTGTTAATTTGGGAGACAAGAAATGTTTGTGTTTGAAGTCCATTAAGCCTGAAATCTTTACTATTAATTTTTAAAATCATTTTTCTGAATAACTTCGTAAATGGTAGTTAAAAACTCATTTCTTCCTAAAACCAAGCAGCACTTTGCTTGAAGCCATTGATGCACTGTCACCTTTTCTAAACTCGTTGCTTGGTTGTGAACAAATGCACTGGATGGAAAATGGAGATCAATATGAGCTCTCTATTTTTCTCAGAAATGGTGATTGCTAAGACCTGAAGGGGAGAGAATTTTGTATAACATAGTGAAAATATTCTTTACCTTTTGCTTATTTGTTTACCTTTGAATTTTTCCAAGATAAATAGTTGAATTGCAAGTTTAATCTGTTCTTTTTTCTGGCAAACTCTTATTCTAGCAGTGGTGTGTACTTCTGTACTTAGAAAAGCATTCATTATTCAGCACCGCAGTTTTGGTTTGTCTTGCCTGCCCTTTCCTCAGGTTCATTCTGGGTGTCCACTCCTGAGATATGATCCGGACAGTTTGCTCTAGGCATGCCATTTTGAGATGAGTGCAGTTACCCGAAACTCTTAGTTCTGGGTCTTACTGAAGGGGAGAATGAAATGCATCTCTAAATATTCTGTGGGAGCATTTTGAAATTTAACAGCTGAAGGATAAACTGGTAGTTGGTGTTTGATTTTATCAGCATGTCTTTAAAAACATAGTTTAATATTTAAAATATGTTGACAAAAAGAGTCAAACTCTGTAAAATATTTGAAGAGATTTATTTTGAGCCAAATGGGAGTAACCAGTGGCCTGTAACAGCCCCAGGAGATCTGAGAACATGTGCCCAAGATGGTCAGGCTTGGCTTTATACATTTTAGGGAGACATAAGACATCAATCAATACATGTAAAGGGGGCTTACAGGTCTTAGGTAGATTCAAAGATTTTCTGATTGGCAATTGGTTGGAAGAGTTATTATCCAAAGACCTGGAATCAACAGAAAGGAATATCTGGGTTAAGATAAGGGTTTGTGGAGACCAAGGTTTTATCATGTGGATGAAACCTTGTAGCAGGCTTCAGAGCTTTTATCAGATCTAAAAAGGTACCACACCCTTTCTTAATTCTCACCTGGAAAGGAATAGGGATTCTTTACAGAACGTACATTTTCCCAACAGACAGCTTTGCAGGGCTATTTCAAAATATGTCAAAGAAATATATTTTGGGGTAAAATACTTCCATTCTTTCAAGGTCTGCTATCTGTCATGTGATGCTATACTCGAGTCAGGCTGGAGTTGAGTCTTATTATTGTAAAAAGATTTGTTTCATCAGTTTTAAGGTCTCTGTTTTCTTGTTAATGCTGGTCACTTGTGCTGAATTCTAAAGTGAGGAGCATATAATGAGGCGTGTCAGACCCACACTTCCTGTCATGGTGTGGACTAGTGTTTCAGGTTAACTTTGGAATCCCCTTGGTCGAGAGGAGGGGTTCATTCAGTTGGTTGGGGGGCTTGGAACTTTATTTTTTGTTTACAAACAGAATAAAACCCACTGAACACAATACTCAGGTCGTGTGGATTATACTGACAATAAAAGGTAAGTGAATTTGGTGGCATAACTAGAAGACATTTTAGACATAAAAGATTTGAAGGAAAAATGTCTTACATCTTCCTTGACTTGGAATGTTTGGTTATGTAAGAAATGTCTTATCTTTTTACAACTTATACATGTCCGTATGGTGGTTTTTACATGTTCTATTAATAGCTTTAATGAAGTTAGATTTGATTCTTATAAAGAAATTGTGAGTATGAAGTGTAATCTGGAATAAGAGGGTTAAGACTTATTTGTTGAATTATCTTAGATCATTTTATTGAGGACTAAGAAAGATTATTCTGGCCAATAATTTTTAATATAAATAAGAACAAAATTTAGCTTAAACAATGTTATATATTTTTGTTTCATCTTTTGTTTTAATTTTTCATTACATGGGCAATGTGTTTTTATTTACTTGCCGAAGCAATCTTGTTTTTCACTAATAAGTAATGTTTTATATTCTCTTCACTATCATTATTATTGATTAGAAATCTGCAGTTTGTCAAATAAGTGCATTTTCTGAATCATCCCTGATAAACAGCCCTTGACTTTTACAATATTGCTGATTTAAGGATTCAAGAATGGCCTGAAATTATTTCTGCCTTAATTTAGCAAATGCAATTTGGTGCCTCTGCTTTTGAAATTGCTAAACTAATTATTGCTCTTCTCGTCTGTACTTTTTTGTTTCTTTTATCAGCCAATACCACTCCTGAAACAGAAGATGAATCATTCCATCACAATGTCGCAGGAACAGATTGCCAGTCTTTTAGCTAATGCTTTCTTCTGCACATTTCCACGACGAAATGCTAAGATGAAATCGGAGTATTCTAGTTACCCAGACATTAACTTCAATCGGTATGTTTTCAGAAAACACCTCTTTAACAATAAAAAAGACAAAGGTGGAAGGAACTAATAATATTTTTTGAATGAATTCCATAGGCCAAGCATTTTATATGCAGTTGTCTTATTTAATTTTTACAGTACTTAAGTGACATTTTCACCATTTTGCAGGCAAGGTGATTAAAGTTCATTGAGGTTAAAAGAACTTGATTAGGATCCAGGAGCTAGTAAGTCACAGAACTGAGATTTTATTTCAGGCCTGTCTTACTCCAGGGCCCATGTTCTTTCTGTCCTCTCAGATGATTCCCCAGTTCTCTGGACTCCACATGCCTCTTCAGTTTGATTATTCATGAGAACTTTTGTTGTGCTTATATTCCTTAATGCTGAAATATGTGAAAGGTAGAGGAAAAGTCCTCCTTTCTACAAAGGTCTTATAAAATGAGAGTCTAAAGTCATGAGCTGTCTTATGAGACTTGAAAAATGTCATTGTTTTGATGAAAAGTGAAAGGTGATTTTGACCCTTTATAGACATGGTTAATTTATCAGTGTAATATTTTTAAAAGAAAAACAAAAGAATGTTCAAACTGCTCGACTAAATTAATACAGTGTGAAGGTATTGATAAAGTTTTAGATTCCAGCCATTTTCCCAGGTGACTACTTTCTCTATCTTCTACACAAACAAAAATATTTTAAAGAATCTTCTTGGCAAATTAATGTTTTTTCTTCCCTCCTACTCACTACTCCCATATCCCCACCTCTGTTTCTTTCTTCACTTGAGAATTATCTTTATAGGACCCATGAATAGAATATATGAGTTTTCTTCCCTGATTTCAGTGTGAGACTTGAGAAAATTGCTATAATCTGTGCCCCTTTCCCAGCAGGCTGTGTGTAATGCCCTTCACTGCCTCTGGTCACCCAGAGCCTGCCTCTGAGGGTGGGGCAGTATGCAGAGTAGGAGATAAAGTCATAGAGCTGATACACAAACAAAACCCACTTTTGTTTGCCATACTGCTTTTGTCTCCAAAGTAGAATGATCAGTAACACCACTTTTTTTTTTTTTTTTAATTTTAAGACGGAGCTTCACTCTGTTGCCCAGGCTGGAGTGCAGTGGCGCAATCTTGGCCAACTGAAACCTCCACCTCCCGGGTTCAAGCGATTCTCCTTTCTCAGCCTCCTGAGTAGCTGGGCTTACAGGTGCATGCCACCACGCCTGGCTAGTTTTTGTATTTTTAGTAGAGACGGGGTTTCACCATGTTGGCCAGGCTGGTGTCGAACTCCTGACCCCAGGTGATCTGCCTGCTTCTATCTCCCAAAGTGCTGGGATTACAGGTGTGAGCCACTGCACCCAGTCTGATTGTACCAGTTTTTCTAGTATCCTTTTTCTGTTCCAGGATCCTACCCAGCATCCCAGTTACATTTAATTACCTAGTCTCCTCCAACATGTTCCTTGTTTTTTCTTTTCTTTCGTGATCTTGACAGTTTTGAAGAGTACTCATCAGTTATTTTGGAGAATATTCTCAGTCTGGGTTTGGCTGATGTTTTTTCAGGATTGGAATGAGGTCATGCATTTTTGGGAGAATACCACAGAAATGATCCTGTGTCCTTCTCAGTGCACCGTATCAGTGGGATCATGATACTTCTTATTACTGGTGATCAGTTGGCGAAGGTAGTGTCTGCTGACTTTTTCCACTGTAAAGTTACCATATTTCCTTTTGTGATTAATAAATATTTTCCAAAAGATAAAACACTATGCAAATGTTGTTTTGCCTCACATTTATCCCTACTAATTTTGGCATCCATTGGTACATCTTGTCTGCAATGATTATTACCATAGTGTTTGCCTGTTGTGAATTTTCTGCTTCCCTCTTCTACATTTGCTAATTGAAATTCCATTGTAAGGAAGAGCTATCCCTTTTCCCCCAATTTTAAAATATCAGAATGGACTCATGGATATTTATTTTGTTGTGTCAGTTTAAATTAAACAGTATTATTTATTTTACTGCTTTAATTATTCTAGCTTTGGCCATTAGGGCTCCTTTAGGTTGACTCCTATGTTCTTTTGATAAGCCCCATCCTTTTTTTGAGCATTAACTTTCATTCTGGAATCATACATTGTTCCAGGTTCATCTTACATTTTCCATGCCTCAATCCTGGAATGAACCATTTTCTCAAGGATTCCTGGTCTCTTTTATTGTACAACGGTATTTAGAGACCAACATCTAGGTGATAGGTGTGCTCATTGCTGCTAGAGTGTCATTGTTTCTAATGCAACTTACTTTATGTGGGCAGCATTTCTTATAACTCCACATGGCAGCAGAGAAATGAATTCACAATTCTCTCCAATATCAGAGTGTCAGCCCCGAAGACCATATTTTTTAGCCTTTTAAAATTGGAGAATGTTTTACTCTCAAGATGAGAAGAATTCTAGAATTCAGCTGGTTAGTTCCTAATGTAAATTTTTAATTAAACTTAAAAACTAGACATTTCAGTGCATTTATTGTGTGTTTAGCAGATGAAAGTATAGCAGATGACTTGAATATAAGCTGCTCTTGGACTGTCATAATTCTTGGGTTATATTTTTATGACCTTCAAACATTAAAATATTGATGATAATTTGTTATTATATATGATTACCCTCTACTATCAACACTAAGGGGCAGCAAAGAATGAAAAATAATGTTATCTAAGAAAATTTCTTTAAAATCCTAGTGTTAGCAAACAGGATAGTTTTTTTTTTTTTATATAATATGCTCCTTAGTTACATAAATATTAGTTGCAAGGGGCATATTTTTAATCTATTTTTCAAGTTTGTACAGTAGGTAAGTTTGTTTTTAGATACTGGTATTTAGTCAATGTTTAGTTCAAATGTACAATGAGCAACTGCAATATTCCCCACAGTGTATTAAGTGCCATAAGGTTACAGAGAAAGGAGAAGCCAGTTTCTGAGTTCTTACTGTTAATGTAGTATTGTCTCATTTTCAAACCTCACGTCACAGATGCCCTTCTCTTTTCCACATGGCTTTTATTCCTCCTCCAATACTCAGTTCACGTATCAGTTTTTCTGGTGTCTCAGATTCTGCTAGGATAGCTTTGCTACTCTAGGTTCCTATGCTAGCCTCTGTGTACCTCTGGAGAGGTGCACAGCACCATGACGTTTTATTAAAGAAAGATATAATTTAATAAAGGAAACTTTCCTCAAGGAAATAACTTTTCTTGCTGTTGTTGTTTTGAGACTGGGTCTCATTATGTTGCCCAGGCTGGTCTCAAATTCCTGGGCTCAAGAGATCCTCCCACCGCAGTCTCTAAAGTAACTAGGACTCTATGTCACCATGCCCAGCGCAACTTTTGAATTAAGTACAAAAGGGTGAATAAGAGTTTTGCCAAGGAGAAGGAGAGGTGGTTGCATTCTAGGCAGGGGGAAGAGTATGTGTAAAGTCACTGTTGCAAGAAGGACCTGACATGTCCAGAGACTGAGAGAAGACAGTGTGGTTGCAGCACAGAGAGTGAGAAGGAGCATGGAGACGGTAGAGGCTACAGAAGTAGCTGGAGGCTGGACCATGCTGTGCCTCACTAGGCCATCTGAAAACAACAGGAAGTCATTGGAGGATTAGATATGTGGGTAGAGGAAGACTAGCACATGTGTTCAGATTTACATTTTCAGAAGTTTATTTTGACTGTAATGTGGGAATCAAGCAGAGAAGGGCCAGAGTACATGAGTTTACCCAATTGGAGAGGCTACTGCAATGCACCGGGAAAGAGGATGGTAGCTGGGATAGTGTAGGGGAGGGGACAGAGGTGTGGAGACATTTGAAGGGGTAGCCAGAGTGATGGTGATGGACAGGATTGGTAGATGGGCAGAGAGAGGCATCCAAGGTACTCCTTAGGTTTATACAACCAGATGTGTGCCTTTACTGTCCCCTACTTTTCCTACTGTACTACCTAGACTACTTCATAATTGCTTATTTAATCATTTCAGTGGGACAGGGATCTTAACTGTCTTTGTTATTTTCACAAAGTCTCATGCATTGTAGGCCTTCAATAAATGCTTCTTGAATGAATGAAAAGAAATTTTACAGATGAAATATTTGAGAATTAAGTGACTTGTTTTGAGTAATGGAGCTGGTTAGTGGCAGAGTGCTAAGACTATAATTTAGACCCTTTGTTCTCAGTCTCTTGTCTTTTACTTTTCATATTATATCTTAGTCTTAGGAATTACGAGATGTTTTATTTTTAAGCCACATATAATCAAACATAGCTTTTACTTCTGATTTCGTTAGTAATTGGGGTAGAATTGAGAGAAAACACAGAGCATTGGAATCTGCAATTGCAGTTATATAAAAAACCTGTTTCACAGGCGTGAGCCACTGCGCCCAGCCCATATATTACTTTTACGTGCAGAAGAAAAAATAGTTCAGGGAAGAACAAGTCAGTTGTCAGAAATCAAGCTGAACACAAAGTTAATAAGAGTGGACAATTTTTGTAATTTGATTTTGAGGGTGGAATTTCACAGATTTTTTGAGGCTTTTCCAAAAAAGCTAGTGTGGATAGCTTCTTTCCAATTACTCCTCCATAGACACATTGTCATTGTGTCTACTTCACCCTATTTTACTTATTCAGCATATAGCATTTTATTTCTTATGCAAGAAATAGAATCTACAGAGTTCTGTAGGGAGCAAAGACCCATCACTGCTGGATGGCTGACAGGCAGAGGTCAAGATGTCTTGGGAAGACTTGGCTTTGGTGACTTCCAATTTCCTGTAACCAATTACCAGAATTTACATTCATATATATATCTTTTTTGTTTTTGTTTTTTTTTGGGGGGGGGACAGAGTCTTGCTCTGTCGCCCAGGCTGGAGTGCAGTGGCGCCATCTCGGCTCACTGCAAGCTCCACCTCCCGGGTTCACACCATTCTCCTGCCTCAGCCTCCCTAGTAGCTGGGACTACAGGCACCCACCACCACACCCGGCTAATTTTTTGTGTTTTTATTAGAGACAGGATTTCACTGTGTTAGCCAGGATGGCCTCAGTCTCCTGAACTCGTGATCCACCAGCCTTGGCCTCCCAAAGTGCTGGGATTACAGGCATCAGCCACCGCACCCGGCCAATTTTATTATATATTTTAATTTTAAAAGACCTTTGTTTTTCAGCCAAACTTCTGAGTGGGGAAGTCTGGGGCTTCTTGGCGATGGCAGGTTTGTCTTTTTCATTGTACATGGTCATTTATCCTGAAGACTGAGCTGGTTAGCGCTGAAAGTCAGCATGTTGGGCTTGATGGGAATCAAGGCTGGGCCATTTTTTTAAATGAAGGGAATATTAATTAGAACAATGCAACTGCTTTATGTAAATGAATGTTGATTTTTTTTGCCTGGGCATTATGTAATGCCTTATTTTAGCGCAAGTACCTTAGCTTACTCAGCATTATCTGAAATTCATTTACTCGTCACATTAACCATATGAATTAGAATATTGATTAGGAATTGTTACACTCATTTTTAAAATGAGGTGGAAGTTTAGAGAGGGGAGGTTATTTCACCAAGTTAACACAGTAACGAGTAGACTTGAGATTCAAACGCAGGATGTAGTCTCCTTTGAGAAGCTGTGTCCCTTAACCATTCTGCTACACAGTCTCCCTTTGAATGAACTGAATTAATAATTCTTACCTCATGACTAGTCAAAAATTAGAACTATTTTTAGAAATAATTATTGATCTATTAAATAAATTAAAGCCATTTGTAAGCCAGAGTGACCATGACGGATTTAAGCTTGCAGCAAATAGCATTCTCACCAAATAAGAGTTTAAGTAGTTCCGTTGAAGATTTGAAATCAGGCATATTCTTGTCTTCCTAGGTGATGGATGTTCTTTTGGATACCAGAACATGAAAAATGAATTAAGGCAGGTAACCTAGTGTTAGTCTCCACAATGTTGTAGAGAATCCTAAGCAGCCAGGATGTCTGCACTTGCCTTTCACTGTGAGATGGTGTGTGTTTTAATGAGCCTAAGCTAGCAAATAATAGGAACAACAACTGTACATCACCATTGATACTGTCTTTTGATGGCTTGCTTTGATTCTGTCTATGGAATTTTCTAGGTAGGGAAGCCTCTCTACTGATAAGGTTCAGGGAGAATAAATGAATTGTTAGCACAACTGGAACTTGATCACTGTCTTCTACTCAAACTCAGTGTTCTTTTATTATATCTCAAAGCCTGTCATGAGCAAAATGCTCTGAGTGCTCCGGAAATGCCAAACAACTGAAAGTCCCCCCACTTTTATGTGGCTTCTGAAAGATCCAGTACGTAATCTGATGAGCCATTTGTTAAGCTGATTATGTAGCATTTTATTGTGTTATTTCCTTTTATGCATAGTTTCTACTTATGATTATAGTTTCTAGCAGTGGGGAGTTGTGTGTGTGTGAGTGTATTTAATCTCAAAAGAGAGGTATGGCTAGCTAGTTGAATAAGAAAAATGGAAGAGTATGTGGTGGGAGGCTGACGTCAATAAATTGAATATGTCTTCCCTTTTTTATTTATTGCTGTGTTCTTTAAGCCCTGCTTAGTTATGGTAAATACCCCTGACCTTTTTCCCTGCTTGCCTTTCAGGTCCTAAACATTCATATAAAGGCTTCCAATGTGATTAGCATTGATGCTTCTGAGTTTGCATGGAAACTAGATGGTCAGAGATAAATTGTGGGTCTCAGCAGTGGTCAGCCCAGGAGGTTTTTACATCTGCCTCTTCCCTGGATTGAAAATGCTGCTGGGGCCATATGGCAGAGTGCCTCACAGAAGAGCCAGGAATGACTTTCTGGCTGGGTTCCGGATTATCACTTGCTCGTATTTTAAAATGGAGGTTGTAGTGCTTTGGGTTTGATTTACTGTATACTAATGGGATTATTACTTAACTTGAAATGGCATAGTGGGTCATGGTGGGGGTGGGGATGGATATACCTAGAATAAAATTCCAGTAATGTTATCAGTATTCCATTCAGGGAAAGATTTTATTCAAGTCTGTTTCTCCTTATAAGTATGCAAAGAAAAACACCAGCTAATAAGTGTCTGACCTTTGACTGATGTCTGTCTTTGAAAATACCAACAGTTTTGTTTAGAACAAAGTAAGATTTCCTGACTGGCTTTTTGTGTTTGATTTCTTTAATAATCTGTAATTATCTTTCAATTAAATGCCCAAATGTCCTCCCTACATGTAGAGGAGTTATTGTGGCCTGGTTTGTGTGCACACTGCTGACTTAAAATATGCCTTCAAATATACATACCCAGGACTTGAAAAATCTAAATTAAAAAAGAAAGGTGTTGGGAAGTTTACAAAAAAAGTGGGGGCGGGGGAATGATGCTTAATGATTATGAGAAGGTCTCACTTTCTCTGAGCCTGTTTGTGTATGTCTTTCTCTCTGTGTGTCTGTCTCTCATGCTCTCTTTCTCTAACCCCATTTCTATCAGCCTTTCTCTTCTCTCTATCTTCCCTGCCTCATCTTTCTTCTCCCCCTTCACCCGTTTCTTGGGCTCCAGCCTCAGTCCTTTTGTTTTCCTCCTCATTCCCAAAAGCTGTCCCTCAGATTGTATATCACTCCTGGGATGACTTTCATTCGTGCTGTTTGCCTGTCTATTTATGTTATTTTTACTTGCTTCCATATCAGGATAATTCATTTTATTTGAGTGGCTGTGCATACAACTTTAAAATTTCACAACAGTCAAGTCTGAGAATTGTCACAAGGATTTTAAACCTGCTTCATCTCCTCTGACTTTATCTCCACTTCTTACCCCCGACACCCACCATGACACTTCCCCCACTTCCCCCTGCTCTATCAGGAAGATGGGAAAGTGTATTTGGTTACACAGTGATTTGAAGTTAGGATTGGAGCAGTGAATAAACAGAGTACATTGAGATTCTGCTTGATTTGTACCTTTAAGATTTGTACCTGCAAAATAAACAGTGGTGTTCATTTGTAGTGGGTGATAATAACAGCCATAAAATCTTCCAGGAAAGTCTGTCTCGCCAGGATAATAAATCTGCAGTCTCACGAGGCTCCTAAAGTTAATAATTTGTCATCATGGTTGTGAAGTATGTGACCTTTTATGTGATTTTATGCAGATGACCGCATATGGAAGCTAGGGACACTTTTCCTATGTTTTAGAGAATTATTTCTTAAGAGCAACAGCCATTTTCTCCTCACTATGCAATAGTTCTATTGAAGAAGAACTTTTATCCTTTAATTGAATTGTATAGTACATCAATTCATCTCTAGGAAAAGGTGGTGGCTACTTTTGTATTCATATTGCTTTCCTCTAGTACATAGTGAGCCTAGAAAGAGATTTTGCAGTGGAGCTAGGTATTCATTTAGTAAATCATATTTATTGATATAGGATGTTTAATTAAAATGCCATGTGGCTTCTTCATTTTGACTTAAATAAACTCTATTCTAGAAGAAGCCATGCTGAAACCTGCACCCTCAAAGAGCCTTTCTTTCAGCTGGCAACTGGATTATAAGAGTATGTGTATTAAATATTTTAGAAAGATAGGTTCTTTAAATAAAAATTATCACACAGGCTGTCTTAAACTATTTTTAAAAAGAGATCTGATTTTAGATTTGGTTAAAATACTAGCATACATTAGTATTCTTTTTAGGAAATAAATATTCATATAAATTGTTTTTCCAGAAATTGACCCTGAATACAGATTTCAGATCATTGAAAACGGAACCATTTGAAATGTGCATTTCCTTTCCTTTTCCTAATTTATTTCAGTCGCTCAATAGGATTTTCTCATGGAATTAACTTTTCCCTCTCAGCGTAGTTACATAAGCTTGCTGTTGTAATCATGAAAAATAATTACCCATTTCAGCACTTATTAACATGGACTTTACTTGAAGGGTCTCTGGTTTTAAAGTCAGAGCACATGACTAGAGGCAGATGAAGAGTACCTCATCATTCATAGCCACTGAGTCTCTATAATTTTTAAATGCCTTTGGAAAGCTAGATCTTATGCTCAAAAGCATGCTTTTGTGTTAGAAATCTTTTAGTGAGCTACTTACTCAGGTCATAATGCTTTTAAAGCCCTGCTTTTCTTTCCTCAGAATAAACTGAATTGTATGTTACCAATAACAATGCCACATCATTTCAAAGAAAACAGAATTAAGTAATCCAAGTCCGGGTTGCTGAAAACTAGATGACACAGGGTAGGCACTGTTGTGGTTACCATGCAAAGGATCTCTATTAGTCAGCTGGGGCTGCCATAATAAAATACCATAGAACTGGGTGGCTTAAACAACAGAAATTTATTTTCTCATGGTTCTGGAGGCTAGAAGCTGCAGATCAGGGTGCTGCTGCTTTGGTTCCTGGTGAGGGCTTTCTTCCTGGCTTATAGGTTGGCTGGCATCTTGTCCTCACATGGCAGAAGAAGAGTACTGTAGTCTCACCTTGCTTTTTAAAATGACACCAGTTCTATCAGATTAGAGTCCCACCCCTATGACCTCATTTAACTGTTACTACCTGCTCACAGGCCCTATCTCCAAATTTAGCTATATTAGGGATTAAGGATTCAACATATAAATTTTGAGAGGGCACAAACATTCAGTCCGTAAAAGAATCTAGTTGTTTAATTAACAAGGATTGTTGAGCCCTGATATCTTGTTATACCTGCCTGTGTCCCTACCCCCATTCCCCTCCACTCTCATTTCCTCACAAACACTCAGATAAGGATTTTTTTTGATACCGTTTTTGTTACTTATCAAACTACGTAGTAACATTATGAATTATAAATGTTGTTAGCCATTGAGAAAGTAGCTGTGCACTGACTGACTGACCCCAGTTGACTGGGAGGGCTGGATGGTGCCTTCTCTGGTGGAAGATAGGTTGGAGAAATGTGGTTGGTAGTAAATGATGTCTGATTTGAGCAGCTTTGAAGAAGTCTGGTTCTAGTTGGTTTCAGTTCTTTCCAGATGCCATTTGAATCTAAACCAATTTTCCAGTTCTTATCATTACAGAATTGTCTTCTGGAAGAATTATTTCTTTTTATTACTTGGTAGCAATATGGATGTAGTTTTGTGAATCATTAAGGCATTTTAACTTATCTTCCATTCTCTTTTATTTTTTATCTCTTTTAGATTGTTTGAGGGACGTTCATCAAGGAAACCGGAGAAACTTAAAACGCTCTTCTGCTACTTTAGAAGAGTCACAGAGAAAAGTAAATTCCTTTCATTCTTACTGTAATTTTTCTTGCTGATGGGAACAGTTCAAGTCAAGTGACATGTGAGGAACATTTTGTGTTTAACGTAAACCTTCCTGTCCCAACCACATTGAAACACTAGTAATGATGCAACAATATAACCTAGATTTTATGCTTATGTTGTGTATAAGCATAAACGTGTGCTAAATGTAGGGGGGCGGGGTTTACATACTCTGAAATCGGACCCATATTCTCTGAAATCTGTAATATACATCAAAAGATTTTCATGAATAAAAACCAGAGAAAGTATATTGACCAGGAAATAAATTTTGGATGCTCTTTATTTAAAGAAGTATTCACTAGTTTATTTGCATAAGTCAACTAACGCATTGCTTTTGTACCCATTCCTCTCTTTTGTGCCCCCCTAAACCCTTTGTGGAGTTCTTATAAAACTGTTTTGTACTGAGTTTTATATCTCCATCTTCCTCTATTGAACCTTAACATTCTTGCTTCCCCAAAACCTGATAGCAGCTAAGACAGTAATACTAAATGTCCAACAAATACTGGTAATGACCAGCTGATAATAGATTGGTATTGCCACTCTTATCTCAGAAGCTGAATGACCATGGTCAAGTTTCTTGACACCTCTAAGCTTCAGTTTTATCACCTATGAAATAATATAATAACGGCCATTACCTTACAGGGTATAGATATTAAACAAGGAGATACATGCTTAATAAATGTAAGCTATTATCAATGGGTAGCCTTTCCTACAAGTGGATGTAAACCAGAACACCTCAAAAGTTTCTTTGTGCTAAGTAGGTAAGGTCAACCTGGTCAAGTGAAATGGCTTTTTTTCAGTTCTGGGTCATAGGATTGTCTTAAAATATGTCTTTGAATCATTTTAAGGTCATTTTCCTCATATCTTTCTTCTACTCTTGCATTACAGTGTACTTGGCATCTTCCCCCTTGAATGTATTGCTATTGGACATTGTTAAATTTTTAGAATGAAATCAATTATCAGGATTTTGATATTTAAGGGAAAATTACATGCTTCTCTGATATGGAATTATCTCATAGCTTATTGAATTTCAGTTTTGTGCCCTGTACTGAATGAAATATTAAAATGCAGAATCATTTGGACCTATGAGACACAAAATCAAATTAGAATTTGTAATGACTTGTTAAAAAGATGACTACGTAAGGCCAGGCACGGTGGCTCACGCCTGTAATCCCAGCACTTTGGGAGGCCAAGGTGGGTGGATCACGAGGTCAGGAGTTCCAGACCAGCGTGGCCAAGATGGTGAAACCCCATTCCTACTAAAAAATACAAAAATTAGCCAGGCGCGGTGGCGGGAGACTATAATCCCAGCTACTCGGGAGGTTGAGGCACAAGAATCACTTGAACCCGGGAGGTGGAGGTTGCAGTGAGCTGAGATTGTGCCACTGCACTCTAGCCTGGGCGACAGAGCAAGACTCTGTCTAAAAAAATAAATAAATGACTGCTTTTTTTGGCTATTCTAGGTCTAATTAGAATTATTACTATTGGTTTTTTTTGTTTTGTTTTTACAGTACTTTGAGTTGCCGTTTTAAGTAGAATTATTATAACTAAGTAGTACAGAGTTTACTTTTTTGTCCTGGGAGTCAAATCATGTGTGTCTTCTCTAAAAACTAACTTGGCTTTCTAAATTTTAGGATTTCAGATACTTTGAGGAAAAAGCTTAAAGTTGTTTTTTCAACTGGAAATGTATATGCCATTATAAGTATTGGGAATTTGAAGAAATAAATTATAACTAGACATTTTATTTTCTGACTTTTTCACTGTACATGTTAATTAAGTTCTTTGTAGAAATACAGTACAACATTGCTCTTGGTCTTCAGTGTGTAAAGCTAACGGTTTAAAGAGGAAATACTAAAGAGAATAAAAGAGGTTGCAGTATAATGAGTGGTTGTGTAGAAGTTCTGGAGCCTACTCAATAGACTTCAGAAGCTTATTTAAGATACCATATTTCATCGAATCTGAGATATCATAGATTACTTTTTAAAAATGCTATTATATTATATACCTCTAAGAAGGAAAAAACACTCAGGACAGGGAGTTTAGTAGGAGACATGACCCACAAGGCTGGTACACCTAAGGATAAATGAGAAATTAACTTGACCTTCCAGGAAAGGGACCATAAAGAAACGTGCAAGTCTCAACCTTGACACTAAATAGAGAAAGGAAAACAACATTTCTCTGAGAATTTGAACCACAAGCCCTAAGCTTTGAGTGTGCAGCCTTACCACCAGTGTGGTCCACAAAGGCCTGCCACAAAGGATTAATTCAGATGGTATCAGGCTGATAGTGTTCCCAGACGACAGCAGAAGCAGATGCACATCTTCTCTGGGAAAATTCACCTCTAGTCTAGACCTATGGTAAGATACCTCCATTATAAAAGATGTATTCCAGTTTCGGAAATGTAACGTGAAAAAACATGCCTTTTAGAATTGATAAACTAGAATTCCATCAGGACCAACTTTTCAGTGTTGTTAAACATGTGTATTTTATATCTGATGAAGATCTTGAGACTGAAGTATTTTAAAAAGCCTTCTGAATTAAATTACTTTCTATATAGTTTTAGATAAAGTGTCTTATAGATCAGGTTTTTGAAAATTTATGACCTGTATGTAGTATATATTGTGATTTTATGATGGGAAGTATTTGATTAATCAAAGTATCCTATTCTGAGATGAAAGTTGCCTTGTTACGAAAAAACGCTAACAGACGTGCTCTCAAGGCATTTTTGTTAATCTAAGAAACCATGTTGTTCTGCCTTTTCTTGCTTTGCCAGCAGTGTTTATGAATTTCTTTTAGCATCTCTTAGTATATATTAAGGACATTTGATGTTCTTACTTCTCTGCTAAGTTACCGAATGACAAGAGAGATGTTTTCTATTATATTCATGGAATTGCTTCACTAGTGTTTGAGTTGTTTGACCACTTACTTGTGAGTTTTAAATATGTTATCCATTTATCTTAAAGTTAGGTATCTAAAAGACGTAAGACCCATGTTAACAAAAAAATGTGTTTTCTACTGCAACTGCTCCATATGGTTTTTGAGTGGTTCCTGCTTTTGACTGAGAACAAGGAAATGTGGAATTGTGCACAGGAATGAAATGATGGCCAGGCTTTCACTGGGTTATACACTGTCATCACTAATAGTTCCTGACATCTCTCTCTTTCCTTAAGAGCTTTTTTGTATTCAAGAAAACAGAAATGGCATGGCCTTTTTAGTTTGTTCTTTGATTTGAATTAGACAAATTACTTCTGGCCAGCTGATTTATTTGTTTCTTTTGCTACTAGCTTTAAAAAATAAATAAATAAATCTGACTAGAAAAGGATCTCATCCTCTAAAATTATTGACTACATTAATAGTACGTCATTTAGATCCTCCCAAATTTATTGCTCCTTGAAAAATATGTCATCTTTGTTCTGTAAACTCTTAGAACCAGTAATTTCTCCTCTGGCTACGACTGCTACTAACAAGTAGAGTGATTGCCCACTATTTAAGCCTGAGACTTAGCTATACTAACTCCAGAGGATGTGCAAATGATTTCCTTTTTAAATCTGTGGCATTTCACTTTACCATATAGTACATAAATGTGTATTTATTCTCCAGTCTTTGAATGTAGGGTTAAGTCCTTTCTTTGTAAAGGAGTCTACAGATTTGAATTCAATTTTGTCTTTGTTGCATTAGTTGTACCAGTTATACATCCTTTTTTTCAATGCTTTTTTAAAAAAAAAAGTGTATTCAGCTTCAAAAACTTTACTAAAAATACCAGCACTCAAATCCTACTGTTGTGCTGTTATTTGTATAGTTTCGTTTAGTGAAGTCTTATTATTTTATAGAAGGAGTTTCTACTGTAAGGATATTATTTTCAATCAATATTCTGTTATTTTCCAATGCTAGGCTTTGTATTTCCTGGTTAGTTTTATAGCCAATGTTAGACCTATTCTTTTACTGAGTGTGTGTGTGTGTGTGTGTGTATAATCTTTTCAAAATTGAAACTTATTTTGGGTATGTTTTTCTTTTATTGCTTCTGTAGAACCTACTGGGTTGGTGACATTTACAAGACAGAGTCTTGAAGATTTTCCAGAATGGGAAAGGTAACAACAATAATAAAAATAATCCTAGACCCCCTAGAAATAGAAGGACTCTTGCACCATGAGAGGATTCTATTTTATAGCACCTAGAAAGATGGTTTTCCAACCTCTGTTTATCCTAGTGCCAGGGAATTTCTTCTCATAAATGATCCATTGATAGCTCTCATGTTTGAAAAGGTTATGCCTTTTAAATCAAAGTCTATAACCCTTTGATTTCTACCATTTTGTCTTGGTTTTGTCTTCTGAAACAAAGTCCTGTTTAAAATTGAGAAGTGTTGTATGTGAAGACACTAATAAAAGGAACACCAATATTTAAATGTTTCTCCTTACCCTTTTTTTTTGGTTAGTGTTTGAACTTTATGGCTTTTCTTTCCGGAGGACAAGATTGAGAAAAGTCTTTTTATTATTTACATTTTAGTAAACAGTAACCATCTAGAGTTCGTCGAGTGGCAAGAATTTTGAAGTTTGGCTGCCCTTGTGTACTACTGGTAGATTTTGTGGAAGTTGCTATTTACTGTTTGTTTCTTATTTATCAGAAAATATTGAGGAGATAGCAGCCAATATGAGCTAATTCAGATTTGTAAAGTCTTTAGTGTCCTGAAATAGTTAACATATTTCTTAATCTAAAGCAAGTCTCCCAATATACTTAAAGAAGGGTCCTGAAATAGTTAACATATTTCTTAATCTAAAGCAAGTCCCCCAGGACACTTAAAGAAGTGTAGATTAACTTTTTAAATATGTTTGAGGACATGATGAAGCATACTAAATACATATTTAACCAATGCCTCCCATTTTCATTTTCTAATAATTTTATGATAGTTTGTAATTGTTTTGTTTGGAATTAGTGATGAATGGAAATCACTTAAAAAAAAAGTTAACTTGAGAAGTCATATCTGCTTAAGTGGCTTTCCTGCGGTGTTTTCATCCATCAAAGATGTTTATTTGTGAAGTGAAAGATAAAGAAATTTACTTCAGAAGACTGAGTGCATGGTTTAGATGATTATTAATAGAGGGAAGTAGATAAAAGGTTAAGCGACCTGAAGAGAGAAAAAAAAATGAGCCAGAAAAAGATGAGAACATGTACAGCATTTTGGCATCATGGCATGTTAGATCTGAAAGGAACCCCAGCCGCCTACTAAAACTCTTGATCAGCTCTGTAATACCTGCAACAGACAGAAGACTGGATAGCTTCAGTGATGGCAGATCCACTGTTTCATATGTTTGTTCCACTGGTGGCTGCTTGTGTTATCATCTCATGCTTTCATTCACTAAAAATGTTTTCTACATTCATTCTCCACCATTCCTGGTTCTTCCTTCTGGAGCTACATAAATAAATCTGAATTTCTAGTTTTCTTCAACATTTGACCCTCCTTCATGTATCTTAATGGCTTCTTAACCTACTTCCCTCTCTAACAGTGCATACAAGTTCATACTAAACTGATTCGTTTCTTCTATTTCACATGTAATATGGATTCTAAACCCTTTATCTCTGCTCTTAACATACTCCCATTCATTGGGCCCTCTTAAAATATAGTGCCTGGAATTAAAAGTACCATTCTGCTGTGTCATCTCTATGGTGCAGAGGATTGTTTTTCTTCACTCTTCTATTAATCTCTAATAGGAATGCATATGTTTTGTTCCTGTTACTTTAGTGTAGATTTTATAGATCAATCTGAGGGCTTATTTTTAAGTCATCCAGGATCTCTACTTTGCATCTGATATTCATTTGGCACTAATGTGAAAGAACACTCATTTGTATACCACCATGTGGGAGAGAAGGGACAGGTCGAAATGCAGAGACTGGCAAGGCTGCTGTGTCAATGAGACACGGTAACTTTGCCTCTAAGTGAGACGAAGATTGTCCCCTTAATTTTGATAGGCAGAATTTGACTTATTTTTATTTCATTGATCTCTTTTTTGTTTTAGTTGCTTTATAAGTGAGTTGGAGAATATAATTAAAACCAGTCTCCCAGACTCCACAGAACCAGAAACATGCATTCACTTAAAGAGGGAGAATGAAGAAAAGATAAGGATTGTTGGTGTTCCCAAGCGTAAGGGGCTAAATGGGTCCAGGAACTTAGAGGCTTTCCTGAATTCCATGTTTCTGGCATGTTATAGTTAACCCTTTGATTATCAGCAAATACTTTAGCCAGGCTTAATCACAGAGAGCCAGAATCATCTACGTCTCTGACTCCTGGGGCAGGGGTGTAGAGGATGACCTACTGGGAAGTTAGAAAATGCTTCAAAACAAAACCAAGAAAAAGTTTCTAGCAATTTCGTGATTTTATTAAGAGCTATACTATAAAGTTTCTAGCTTCAGTCATGGAGAATAGTTGACAACAGATGGAATTCCCATTCTGAAGTCCTGACTGACAGCCCAGAGATTTTTAGATTATGCTTCTTTATCTTTTTAGTAGTATGCTTACAGGGGTCTTCCTCTGAATAAAATGGCTAGGAAAGTAGGACCAAAAAAAGGAAGTTAAAAAAATATATCAAACTTACGATACTGTTTTCTACAAGAGACTGGGAAAGTAATTTTTCTAAAAGTGTAGCATACTGATTCAGAGCTTGAGTGAGTCTACCTAGTTTCACATCTCTGCTGCTTTATTTCACTAGTCTTGGTTAGCTTACTTAGATGTTCTGTGCTTTGTTTCCCCGTCTATAAAAGGTGATACTAATAGGGTTGTTGAGAGGATTAAATGAGTTAATACAAATAAGGCTCTTAGACAGAACCTGTGCAGAATTACCTTCTGAGTTAAAGCTATCAGCCTGTTGGGCTGGAGTTTTGCCAGAAATGTATTTAAACTCATTGAAACCAGGAAGGAATCAAACAATTCTCAGTACTTTTCCAGCTAACCTCCTAGACTATTTTCTAAAAATATAATCATCTCCTCCCTCCCAAAAAAGATTATGGGCACTCTTATGTGAGTTAGAACTTTGGATCTCCTCTGTTTCATTCATTTATATTTTTTATTCAGTAAGTGATCAGGGGAAAAATATCTAATAAGGCAAATAATGTTAACAAATACTTTTAATACAATGGAATTTGTTGTTAATATAACATAAGTCAAGTAAATACCTCAGTGGCCATGGTTGAAAGGGAAAGAAAATAATTATGCCTTCTAAATTACAGGTACTAAGTTTATCTGTTAACCTTATTAATAGAAAAATACCATTGTTCAGAATTTCTGTGGCATGTATTTTCATCAAGACACACACACACACACACACGGTTATGAAACAGTGAAAATAGAAAATGGAAGCCAGAAGAGAATCATATATGATTTATTGCCAAATTTTTTCTACATTTTTCCTCAGATTGCCAACTCTAGCCATAACAAAATTTCATAGATCTTAATTTTTTTAATATTTTGTAATGTTTTTCAACTGTTTTAAAGAAGAAAAACTTTCATATTATTTAGAGGAAAATCAGGTTTCAAACTATGTTATCCAATTTTAATTTAAATATGTATATTTACATGTTTGAATAAAGGAGGATCAATACCAAGAATGTTAACAGTAGGCATCTGTTTCTGACTTTCGAGATTTGGGGTGGTTTCGGTTTTTGAATAGTTACCTATATTTTCACTTTTGTCCACAGTGAACAACTTGTCATTAAAATAATAAATAAGGGAATGTCTTTTTATATTGTAGATGTGAAAAACCCTTGACACGATTGCATGTCACTTACGAAGGTACCATAGAAGAAAATGGCCGAGGCATGCTACAGGTAGGTGAATCTTAGTAGTGTCTGTGTATGGTTAGGACTTTTTCTTGTCAAGCTTCTGACAGCAAAAGAAATTTGAAAAGCTGTTTATTTGTCTCCTAAACTGATTTAATGCAAAGAAGCATGATAGCAGAATGAAGAAAAACACCAAACAGATCACTTTGACAGACTTGGTAATGTTGTTATTTGCCAGTGTATACTCTCTGTTTCTTATATATGCTTCTCTAAAAAGCCTTTGACAGAAAATCCCAAGATCTGGACAGCATCAGCCTCTTGGTTCAGACATTGATAGTAGGTTGACAGTGGAGGAAGTTCCCAGGGTATAGTCTTGACAGACTGTCACCAGGCATTTTTATTCTTTTTCCTTAAAGGCTCTTCTTGCTCTGCCCCAGTTGATGACCAGATGGAGATGTTTTTCTGCCACCAACAGCTTTGTTTAGGTTGAGGGGGCAGACATCTAAAACTGATTGATAAGAAAGGCCTCTCTCTCATATGTAACAGTTTCACGCACGTGAGCTAGCTGTTTGCTATGTCTTTTCCCTGTTAAAAGCAGGTAATTCTGGTCCACTTCTCAATCTTTGTTAATAATCTGTTACCGCCTTTACCTTTAAAAAGTATTTTTGGAGAAGGGGGTTAACAAAAGCCCCGTGTTTAAAATATAGTAATATCTAACCTAATCTTTTGATTTATAATGCTTCTTTAAAATTCACTAATAATGTTAGTGTTTTGTGTTCTTATCCCATTTATAAGAGCATTGTAAACTGAGTTTTCTTTGAAAGAAGCTTGTATACCATCTCATTTATACTGATAACAGTTTATTTTTCTTCTTAGATTCTTATTTGGTGCTTATATTGGTTCAGAATCTAAAGAAAGCAGTTGCCTGAAAATGGACTGATTTGTTTGAATAACTTAATGCTTACTATAAAATTTACGTCTAGTTATTATTTAAATGAAACTGAGATTCTTTTTTAAATGGCCTTTTATTTGGACATATTTGTAATTAAAATCTTCAAAGAGACAAACTATGTTTTATTCTAAATCACCTTCTCCCAGTGGTTATTTGAGCTTATAAACAAAAACAAAACATATTTAAATTTGCATTTACTCCTATACCTTGTTTCTGTTTAAAAAATAATCTTAAAATATGCTTAAACATTGGTTCAAATTAGTATCACTTTTTCCCCCACATTCCCCTCTTGATGAAGTTCTTTCCATCTTTAAAGTCTTGGATAAACTGAGAGATTCTTAATACACATGAACTAAACAAAGTTACTGCCAGTTAGCACCACAGGAATGCTGACCTTTCATTACAATACAATTCAACAAGAAATTATTTAACAACAGTTAAGGTTGAGATCCTCCCCACTTCCTTGGAATATATTATAGATGAAATGTGAGACCTCGGTAGATTAGAGAATACCGTAAGGGCTTCTTGCTATTAATTGTTCTCCCTACCCATGCCATTGTCTCCGCAGGAGATCGGGGAATATTGTATTGCAATGCTACAGAGCTCCTTGTGTAGCATATAAATTACATTATGCTGAATGGCAACAACAACAAAACCTCTCTGAGGAGCTTTATCATTCCTGTCTTTTCATCAAGTTATAATTCAGAAGCTGAGTAATCTGAATGAGTAGCTTTAAAGTGACTTGGAAAATAACTGGCTAAAAATAAGGATGCATTCACATTCTTGTTTTCATGTACTGGAACAGGTTTCTCAACTGTTGTAGAGGGTCTTTATTGTTAAGAACTTTTTTAAGTAGTAAAACTTTGGTTTTCTAAAAGACTGGCATTTAGAGGCATACTGAGTTTAGTGTCTTTATTTCTGTGCACACCTTTCAAGTTAAAAATGTGGGCCTTTTATTCAAAGAGTAAACAATAACATACACATTGAATGTATTTCATCATCATTATCAAGTAGTACATAAGTTGGATAGAGCTTATCTTTTTATTTTTGTTATGTACCTTATTCCAGTAAAAATTAAGTTAGGCCAATCTTAAACCTCATCTGTTTCTCATTTGTAGTCACAATATCATTATACTTTTAGGCACTCAGCCAGTCTCTTAGTTCTCAAGTACAGTCCATTTTATTTCTTTACCGAGTTTCTTCTCTTTCCTTTACTTTACCACTTTCCTGTTTGAGGCCCTAGTAGTGCTTGTATAAACTATTTAGTACTCACCTAACCAGCCTTTTTACTTTTAGTTTTACAGTTTTCCATTTATTCTTTAAACTCTAGCCTGAATTATCTTCCTAAAACATAGGTCCAGGTGTTACTTGAATCTTTCCCAGAACCTTCAGAGGGAAATTGAGTAAAAATTCCCTAGACCTCAGACCACCTCATCACCAACTGTAAGCCTCCACCTACTCTACACTGCAGGCAAGCACAATGAATCTGTTTACCATTCCCCTCATACAGTGATTTACATTTGTTTTTTTTTTTTGCCCTGTGTCCTTGTGCAGCTATGCCCTCAGCCTGCATGTCAGCTGCCACATCCCCTTGTAAAGCTTTCCTATCTTCCTCCCTTGCTCCAATTTTAGTTAATTGTATTATTAGAAAGTATCAAATACATAGTAACAAGCTCTTCAATAATCATCTTCTCATTCTGCTTTTGCTCATTCTGACTGCCATCTAAATTGCAAATGCCGTGAGGCCAGGAACCATACATATCTTATTCATCTTTGTATCCAGTGATTCCCAGCACAATACTCAGTAAATATTTGTTGAATTGGACAGTTTAAGCCATGAATCACCCAGTGCCCATAGACCTCATATGTAGTAGGTAGCTAATTCTAATCAACAGACTGGTTTCACCAAAATTATTTTCCTATTTAAGCTAAAGAGTTACTCTGGTTTTTTAGCATTGGTTTTAGTACTCCAGAACACAAATCCAAATATATGATTCTGTCTGGTAGCTCAATTGAAGAACTCCTCAGTGGTATGTTTTAGTATTTTCTAAGTTCTTCTGTGGTAAAAGAAGACTGCTTCGCCTTCTATTAATTTCTGTCTTTTGACATATATTTTTACATATCAAACAATTCATACTATTGTTTTACTGTTTTGTAAAATAGGCTTCAGATTGTCATTTAGTATCAGTTGCTTTAGAGAACACTGAAGTTTTAAGAAATCGTATATTTTAAAATAGTTTGAAAGAATATAAGCCTCATGGTATTTAGTAAATCCTATTTTACTTGTGTGTATGACTATGTATATACACAAGTTGTGTGTGTGTGTGTGTGTGTGTGTGTGTGTGTGTGATCTAACTCCTCAGATAGTCTCACTAAGGAAAAGATGGTTGCTATTTCTTACATACTGCTTCATGAGGCTGGCATAGTGCTGAACACACTGGACAAACGGAAATAATGCCAGCAAGTTGAGTTTGCTTTCTCTGGAGGATTGTGTAATTCTTCTTTATTAGCAGGCATTTGGGGATCCCATCATACTACTCCACATAAAGCTTAAGAGTTCCCAACCTAATTGGAAATATTACTTTAATTGAATCTTTGCTGCTATACTGGGTTTTCTTTCTTCCTTTTTTCCTTGGTTATATTTTTAAAAAGTAGTTTGTAACGTTCATGTAGTTTGGGGTTTGGGGTTGAATTTAGAAGGACAAAAATTCGATCTCTTTATTCTTACAATAAAGTTGGAAAAGGTTACCCAAAAAGTTGATTACTAAACTTTTCAGTTCTTTAGGGCAAGTGTTTGGTTACCATATTACATAAGAAAAGTTTAATTATATTAAAGTCACGTGAAATACATAAAGGGAAGTTGAGTAGTGAATGGGGGAGAATGACTTTGAAACCTTCCCAGATAAAGACCTCCCTTGATTTGTGGCCCATGAGACACAAATAGGTTTATAAACAAGAGTCTGTATGATACATAATATTTTGCCTAAAAGCTCCATTTTCCAGATTGCTTCTCTGGTTCTGGGATCCAGAAAAATGTGCAGAGATGTTAACTGCAGTGAGGTGGAAAGAGCTTAAGCAACCAAAATCTGCCCTTCCTGGGAAGATTACTTATTTGGGGATTGATTTTCATGGGAGAGGAAAAGATGAGAGCTTAGAGACTATGTGCTTCTTGATCATATGTGTAGGTATTTTTGACCATTATTTAATATGCCACATTTCCCCAACAGGTGGATTTTGCAAATCGTTTTGTTGGAGGTGGTGTAACCAGTGCAGGACTTGTGCAAGAAGAAATCCGCTTTTTAATCAATCCTGAGTTGATTATTTCACGGCTCTTCACTGAGGTGCTGGATCACAATGAATGTCTAATTATCACAGGTTAGTTTTGGGAAGCCTGGAAAATGGGGTAGTTTTCCCCATCTGTGAATATCTGTCATGAAGACTAGAGACTACCCAGTATAGCTTTTCTCTTCCATGGGCATCAGTCCCAATATTTTTATCCATTAATTTATACTTAGTTTTTGAAATTATTACAGCCTTATTTTCCTAATCTTAAGTAAGACATCTTATTTTTACCTTTTCTTTCTTTCGTGGCATCTTTATCTGAGGAACAGGGATTAAAAGCTATTCAGTTACCCCACAGTTTGAATTTTTTTTTTTTTTTTTTTTTTTTTTTTTTTTTTTTTTTTGAGACAGAGTTTTGCTGTTGTTGCCCAGGCTGGAGTGCAATGGTGCAATCTCGGCTCACCGAAACCTCCGCCTCCCAGGTTCAAGCGATTCTCCTGCCTCAGCCTCCCGAGTAGCTGGGATTACAGGCATGCGTCACCACACCCGGCTAATTTTGTATTTTTAGTAGAGACAGGGTTTCTCCATATTGGTCTGGCTGGTCTCAAACTCCTGACCTCAGGTGATCCGCCCGCCTCGGCCTCCCAAAGTGCTGGGATTACAGGCGTGAGCCACCACACTTGGCAGTTTGAAATTTTATGACATAATAATGCTCTTAAGAAGAACATAGTGATATGCCTCTAGTATGTATTCTGTTGTAATTCTTCCATTTGAGAGTGATTTGTTTCTATTAAAAATAATTTTCAAGTGATTTCTCGTACTTTAGTATGAAGACATTGTGTAAATATAAGAAGCACAGGAACAGTATTTAGAGAAATCAGTAACCTTTTGTTTACCCTATTTTGAATTCTAAAAGAAAAAGTTCAGTTATCATGGCCAGGCACGATAGTTCATGCCTGTAATCCTAGCACTTTGGGAGGCCAAGGCAGACAGATGGCCTGAGGTCAGGAGTTCAAGACCAGCCTGGCCAACATGACGAAACCCCGTCTCTACTAAAAATACAAAAATTAGCCAGGCACGGTGGCAGGTGCCTGTAATCCCAGCTACTCAGGAGGCTGAGGCAGGATAATCACTTGAACCCGGGAGGCAGAGGTTGCAGTGAGCTGAGATCACGCCACTGTACTGCAGCCTGGGCGACAGAGCAAGACTCCATCTCAAAAAAAAAAAAAGTCTGATTATCTTGGTGTTTCTTCTTGTTCTTCTTGATTTCTTTACGCTAATGTGGGAGGAGGAGGGGGGAAATTTAGTCACGTGTATGCTTTAGGTCTGTTATAGAGATTTAATTGTTTTTTGTTTCTTCAGACTGAGATCACTATGTAACAGTATTTTCTTTGAATAAGCTATCAAGAAAAATGATGATTACCTCATATCTCTTAAGAAACTCTTAATCAGGCACCATATGTAAGTTGAGTCTTTTATTCAAGTACGTAAAAGAATATTCCCACATAAGTGCCGTTAATGCACCATGAGTTGCTGGTACTATTTTTTTTTCCTGAAAAAGTGGATTTTTTATTTCCATTTAGAATCTGTTACTGCTTGGAGATGAGTTTAGGGGTCTAAACACTCACCTGGGTTGTAGAATTTAGTTTATTGTTATTCCCAAAAATTATAATAGGAGAAAAACCATCCCCATGAGTTATATAAAATGTGTACCCAACCGCATTACCTCCAAAGACATACATGACAAAACCGACTCCAAAGTCTAATCTTGAAGCCACACTGTGCCTCAGATAGATTTGTAGACAACCTTCAGAAGAGTATATTTTCTTATGTTTTGCTTTTAAGATTCTCTTTGACTTTCAATGGTTTGAATATGGTGTGTCTACATGCAGATCTCTTTGACTTTATCCTACTTGAAGTTTTTTGAACCTCTCTAATGTTTGTTATATTTGGTAAATGTTGGGCCATTATTTCTTCAAATGTTTGTTCTTCCCCTTTCCTCATCTTCTGGGACTCCCAAATTACGTGTTTGTTGATTCACTTGATGTTCCACGGGTCTCAGAAGCTCTGTTTATTTTTCTTCATTCTTTATTCTTCTTGTTCCTGAGGCTCAGTCTCAATTGACCTGTCTTCAAGTTCACTGGTTGTTTTTTCTGCTTGCTCTAAACTGCTTTCAGTCTCACTGGTGAATTTTTTATTTCAGTTATTGTACTTTTCAATTACAAATTTCTGTTTATTTTTTATAATTTCTATCCCTTTATTACTATTCTCTATTTGAGAGGCATCACTCTTATACTTTAGTTTTTTAGACATAGTTTTCTTTAGTTGTTTCAGTATATTTTAAATAGCTGATGTAAATTCTTTGTCTACTAAGTCCAACATCTGGGCTCCTCAGGGGCAGTTACTACTGACTGCTTTTTTTTTTTGAGTATGGGCCATACTTTCTCATTTCTTTCCATGTCTTCTAATTTTCATTTAAAACTGGACATTTAAAATAATGTAATGTGACCCTGGAAATCAGATTTTCTCTTTTCATCACAGTTCATCCTTCTTGCTGTTTTTTCAATGACTTTTCTAAACTAATTTTGTGATGTCTGTGTTCTTTCTGTGTGTGGCCAGTGAAGTCCCTGCTCGTTAGATTAGTAGTCAGCTAATGCTTGAACAGATTTCCTTAGATGCCTGAAACTAATAAGTCTCAACAAAGTCTAATAGTCTTTGTGGAAGGGCTGTATGTGCAGGTGCAGCCTACCTTCAACACTGCACTAAGCAGTTGATGCCTCTGCCTTAGCCTTCACTTCCTGTCAAGGTCAGGCAGAGGAGAGAGCTGAGGGCTTTCTCTAGTTTTTCCTGAGCATTCATATGTCCATGGGCATACATGAGCCCTCTAGATTCCTTCTTGTTTTAATATATTAGAACTTTTCAAAGCCCTTTGTGGACATTCTCATTCTTCAACTTTTCCTTTGAAGCTTTTGGTTAGCCTATTGTTTGTCCCAGCTGTTTGCCACCACCTCAAGAAGTTTCAGTGTTAAACAATCCCTGTAATTGTTTTCATCAAACCCTCAAAAGAATTATGCTTTTCCTACTGGCCAAGCTCCAAGTCCTGTAAAGTAAAGACAGCCTTCTGAGCGGGGCCCTCCAGGGGACCACCAGACAGGTCAAATAATGACAGTTCTCTGAGAATTGGGCTTTGAAGGAGCTTCAGCTTTCTTTTGCCCCCTCTGATGGCTTCTGATTTTCACTGTGATTCAGGAAGGTTAGTTTTTAAGGCCAAGATGGAGCTTGGGAGAGTGGGATGGGAATAAGGCAAATAAAACACTGCAAAGTTTATTGTTTTTACCAAGATTCAGCTGGTTTTTCTTGAATAAGCACTCCCTGGATTGCTGCAAGCCTTTGGCTACTTTTCAGTTGATTCTCACAGTGCTCATCACAGTGTTCACATTGCTTTCATGGAGGAGAGAGTTTTCAGAGGTTTTTACTGCACCAATTTTTACTGGTATCTTTTTATCTTTTGTAAGCACCCGTGGATAAAGGAGCTTTCAATGAGTTATTCTACATCATTTAGACATCCTATGTAAATTTTTATCCCTGTGATTCTGCTTTTTTGGTGAAGTAAGGCAAAAAATAAAAAATTGTAAATTGTCTGAGTTTATGTAGGAAATTAAGATTGGAACTTCCGCAAAGGAATTTTTTTCCTGGACAGAGCCTCAGTCAGCCATTTGAAGTTAGTGACTTGGAGTACTGCATCCAGAATTCTGAGATTATGATCCAAATTATACTGAAATGGAAAGATAAACTCCTTTTGTACTCAATACTTCCTCAACTCACATTTTGGCCATCTGTCTGCATTTGTTAGTTATCATGGATGCACGTGGGAAGTATATAATTGGGCAAGGTACTAGGGGAGATAAGATTGCAAGGAATTACAGAACAAAAAAAAACTGGCATAAATCTATTGTTGAGCAACCAGCACTTTGGCTATTGGTCTCATACTATTGTAGGGAAGCTCTGCAGGTTTGGAATATGGCTGTCTTCATCATTTACGTACATCAAATAATACTTTAAAAGATTGTTATTCCAGCTGGGTGCAGTGGCTCACGCCTGTAATCCCAGCACTTTGGGAGGCTGAGGCGGGCGGATCATGAGGTCAGGAGATTGAGACCATCCTGGCTAACGTGGTGAAACCCCGTCTCTACTAAAAATACAAAAAAAATTAGCTGGGCCTGGTGGCAGGTGCCTGTAGTCCCAGCTACTTGGGAGGCTGAGGCAGGAGAATGGCGTGAACCCAGGAGGCGGAGCTTGCAGTGAGCCGAGATCGCACCACTGTGCTCCAGCCTGGGCAAAAGAGCGAGACTGTCTCAAAAAAAAAAAATTTTTTTTTTCTAGCTGTTAAGGTAGATTTGGATTGAACACTGAGAACAAAATATCCCATCAGTTTTTAAGATGAATTTACATTCTTGAAATAAAAAACTTGGTAAAATGCATTTAAACTTAAAGCTAACTTGTTTCATTTGCTTAATTTCTCTAGAAAGTAGTAAGAACTGGGCTGGGCGAGGTGGCTCACCCCTGTAATCCCAGCACTTTGGGAGGCCGAGGCAGGGGGCATCACAAGGTCAGGAGATTGAGACCATCCTGGCTAACACGGTGAAACCCCGTCTCTACTAAAAATACAAAAAATTAGCCAGGCATGGTGGTGTGTGCCCGTAGTCCCAGCTACTCAGGAGGCTGAGGTGGGAGAATCTTTTGAACGTGGGAGGCAGAGGTTGCAGTGAGCCGGGATTGTGCCACTGCACTCCAGCCTGAGTGACAGAGTGAGACTCCATCTCAAAAAAAAGAAAAAAAGAAGAAGAAGAAAAAAGTAGTCAGTACATTGTCATCCTCCATTAATGTTAATGTAAATAAAGGATGTCATTTTCCTTGGGAATAAAACAGGAATGTTAAAAGGAAAACATAAGAATATTTTCTTTTTTTAAAGATAATTTGTCCCCAGTCTAAAAAAGGATTCTAATCTCCTTTTACGTAATCTCTAAACGTTCCTGCAGCTATTGTAAAATGAATGGAAAATTGCAGATCCATGACTCACCTTCAGATCTGTAATTACCTCAGGCTAAGGACATATGGGGTGACTTTTAACTCAGCATTTTCCCCCACATCCACTTAACTTTATTATAGTGCCTCCTAATTAATATCTGTGATGTGATGTTACCTTAATGGAAATGGCCATTTCATCATCTATTTGATGTCTGGATTTCTGCCATCTCCCTCCTTAGGAGACTCTTAGCCATGCACTGCAATCTATCTGCCTGATCAATTCCGTTCCTTCAATGATGCATCCAGCTCAGTGAGCTAATGGCTGTGACTGTGCTACCTGAATCTGTAGAAGAGTTTGAGAAATTGGAAATAAATTAAATTTATCATCATTGTGGGACATCTGGTTGGTATCATTATTTTAAAAGAATATGAAACAGGTCATGCAAACAGGCAAATACTTTTATACAGACAGTGTTATCCCTCTGTTTGTTGTGATCCTGCCTGGGGCAGCCATGAGTTAAAAACCTTTCAGTAAGTATAGATAGAGGGAAAGAGTTAAAATTCCAATCTTCCCATTTCTTCTTTTTTTGTCTTCTCTTACTTGTTTCTGTACAACATCCAGAAAATAGTTTCAATACTAAAGGGTGTTAAGTTTTCTGAGAGTTGTTTTTCTGCTTCTGTTTGGTGAGCACATAAACCAGGTGCCTAGACATGAAACCTACTGGGCAGAGTATTCCTGTATTTAACGTAAAACCTGCCTCTAGTGAATCAGATTATCCCAGACATCACAAATCTTTACATCTTTTCCGAATGTCAGCAGAGCTGATAGAAATGATAACAAGTAGACACCATTGCTTATAGTACTGGTGACATCTTCTAGAGTTAAAGTACTAGAGGTGCCTGTCAAGACACCAGCTTATTGGGAAAGGTCCAAATTCAGTTGGAGTTTTCCAAAAATGTTTGGAAATTAAACGTTTTTATGCTTGTCTTTTCTAAGTTTTTAATAATCATTAGAATTAAAAGCAAGAGTTTTGTATTTACTGCATAATCACTACTGTTTGAGTGATGCTAATAAAATTTGGGTAAAATGGTGTTTATATAAACCTGCTTTCCAAGGGAACAATCCATTGGTAAGTAGAATTTTTTTAATCTCCGAATGTTTTTTCCCATGATCGTTACAAACTCTTATTCCTAATAAGGGAAAATAACCATGTTTCTTACTACTAAATCTAAAAAATCATGAAGAGGTCATGAACTCCTCATAAGATTTTAATGGATTCCTTCTAGTTTTTTCCTTAAGTGAAGGTCTTTGACTATGAAGTCTTAAAGGTCCATCCCTAGTGAGAGCTATCACAAAGGTCATTCAGTCTTCTGTCTCAGTAGCTGTTACCAGTTTACCTTTATATTTTCATCATAGTTCATTAATTTAAATTTTAAACAAGTTAAGGGCATTCACTTTTTTCGAAGGAGACAGTTGGCATGTTAAAAGGTGTCTACTTAGAAAACCCAGGGTTTAACTTGTTTAGTACAAAAGTGTTTGTATGTGTATTTTTTATTTCCCATGAAGGAGGGAAGGAAGTAAATCTAACCTTGTTCCTCTCAGAGAAGAACACTGAAACTATATTAACATGAAGTAGAAACATGATAATTGATATTTTATATTTTTCAGCCACTTTCTTTTAAAAAGACAGAACAAGTATTTGTTTTCCGAGTTAACAGATCAGAATAGGCAGTTTGTCTTTTTATGAACAGGAAAAACGAGGCTTGTCTACCGCTAGGCAGAAAACAGAAAAGAAGGAGTAGTCCTTGCTGTCTTGGTTCCTATCAGGCAAGTAGACCAGGTTGCTTTTCACCCTCGAGTAAATAGAATCACGTATCTGTGGTTTCTCTACCCCCTTAAAAAATTTATTTCTAATGACACCTGTACTGATGGCTTTGTGGGTTTGAATGAATTTTTTACTTGTCTTGTTTAGTTTCCCAAGGAATTCTATGTTGTAAACAAAATAAGAATTATTAAGAACCCTGAATTTCAGATGATGGAATGATGTCCAGTGAGGTTTGGTTATCTAAGGTCACCTAGCTAGTGAAGATCCACTTTGAGTTTCTCACGTTTCCTAATCTCAGTGCAGTGCTCTTTTTACCATACCATGCATTTATTGTAGATGTGAATTTTTAGTATGCGTCAGTTATGTAGTGCCTTCGGATTATTTCTGGACTCATTGTTTTAATCATCAGTTAAATTTCTTTGGCTCATTAATTATTATGTTTATTCGGCAAGTTCTTACTCAATTGCTTTTATATTCTTGCATTACAAGATGCCAATGTAGATAAAAATATTATTTATTTTTTCTTTTTTTAGACACAGGATCTCTGTCACCCAGGCTAGGGTACAGTGGCACAATCATAGCTCACTGTTACCTCAAATTCCTGAGCTCAAGGGATCCTCCCACCTCAAACTCCTGAGTAGCAGGAACTGCAGGCTCACACCACTGCACCCACCTAACTTTTTTTTTTAATTTTCAGTGGAGACGAGGTCTCATTCTGTTGCCCAGGCTGGTCTCAAACTCCTGGGCTCAGGCAGTCCTCCTGCCTCGGCCTCTCAAAGTGCTGGGCTTACAGGCATGAGCCAACACACCCCACCTATAATTTATAATCCCTGCCCTTGAGGAGCTGAGAGTCTAGTGAGGGAGTCAGATTCCATTTCTTAAGACAGATTTATTGAGGTATAATTGACATAAAATAAACTATTTGTTTAAAGTATACAATTATGTAAGTTTGGACATATGACTACACCCATGAAGCTATCTTTTGTCTAAGTTTTCATTGTTTTTTGTTTTAATTGAGTTTTGAAAGCTTTATATATTTTGGATATAAATCCTTTATCAGATATTTCTAGCATGTCTTTTCATTCTCTTCACAGTGACTTTTGAAGCACAGAAGTTTTAAGTTTTGAAGTAAGCTTATTACTGTGTTGTTTTCTTTCTTCCTGTTTTGGTTGCTATAGCTTTATAATAAGTCTTAAAATCAGGTAGTATGGGTCCTTCAACTTTTTTCTCCTTCAGAGTCGTTTTGCCAAGTTTTAGAATCAGTATTTCAATGTTTACCAAAACAGCTTGCTGAATTTTGAGAATGCTTTGAATCTGTAGATCTGTTTGGGGAGAATTGACTTTTTTTTTTGAGACGGAGTTTCGCTCTTGTTGCCCAGGATGGAGTGCAATGGCGTGATCTCAGCTTACCGCAACCTCTGCCTCCCAGGTTCAAGCGATTCTCCTGCCTCAGCCTCCCTAGTAGCTGGGATTACAGGCATGTGCCACCATGCCCCGCTAATTTTGTATTTTTAGTAGAGACGGGGTTTCTCCATGTTGGTCAGGCTGCTCGCGAACTCCCGACCTCAGGTGATCCGCCCACCTCGGAATTGACATCTTAACAATGTTTTGTCTTTGACACATGTCTAGGATATATGTCTCTGTTTATTCATGTCAGTTTTACTCACTAGTATTTTATATTAGTATTTTATGGTTTTCATTGTATAATTCTTCCCCATTTTGTCAGATTTATCCGTATTTCGTAATTTTGTTGCTGTTGTAAGTTTTTAAAATTTCTGTTTATAATTATTCATTGCTACTATGTGGAAATGCAATTGATTTTCAGATTACAATTCAATATGTTAAGTGCTCTACCAATGTTATGTGCAAAATACCCTGGGAGCATGGAGGAAGAACAATCAACCCTACTTATGGTGTCAAGGAATGCTTCATAAAAGAAATAACATAAATTTTCTAGTTATTTTCTTGATTTTTAGCATGAATATCTTGTCCAAAATTCTAGATAAATGTCTAATAATTAAAATACAAATTATTTTTAGAACTAGTATATTAAATAATAGACTGGAAACTCTAGTATTGAGTTTAAATCTTGGAACTTTTGATTCTGGAAATTTTTAATCATATATGAAAATAGAGTATTTTCATAGCTTTATTTATATTATGTGGTTTTTATTGTGTGTTTTTCTGTTTGTTTTGAGACAGAGTCTCACTCTGTCACCAGGCTGGAGTGCAGTGGCGCAATCTCAGCTTACTACAACCTCCACCCTCCAGGTTCAAGTGAGTCCCCTGCCTCAGCCTCCTGAGTAGCTGGGACTACAGGTGCACGCCACCACGCCCAGCTAATTTTTGTATTTTTAGTAGAGATGGGGTTTCACCACGTTGGCCACGATGGTCTCGATCTCTTGACCTTGTGATCTGCCCGCCTCGACCTCCCAAAGCGCTGGGATTACAGGCATGAGCCACCCCGCCTGGCCTTATATTACGTGTTTTTATGTGTATGTATATGAAATTTCAGACTTACAGAAAAGTTGCAGGTATAATACATGGAATTTCCATATACTCTTTACTCAGATTCACAGAAAAGTTGTAAGAATAATACATGGAATTTCCATATACTCTTTACTCAGATTCACCAGTTTATATTTTTGTCCCATCTACTTCATCATTTTCTCTATTTTCTTTTCTTGAATTGTCTAGGAATATGTTGGAGATACTGTGCCCTTTTATCCCTAAATACTTTGTTGTATATTTCCTAAGAACTAGGACATTGTCTTACATCAGCACAGCACAGTTAGTTATCAAAATCAGGAAATTTAATTTGATACAGTACTGTTAGTTAATCTATATTATAATATAATTTTGTTATTCCAATTATGACCTTTGTAGCTTTCTTTCCAGTCTTCAATTAGTCCAGGCTCATACCTTGGTATTCTTTAAACTGGAACCATTTCTCAGCCTTTCCTTGTGTTTGTTCACTTTGATATTTCTAAAGTGGATAGGCTAGTTATTTTGTAGATTGTCCTTCTTGTGTTTGCCCACTGCTTCTTCCTAATTAGGTTCAGGTTATTCATTTCGGTAGGAATCCCACTGAAGTGATACTGTGTTCTATTTAGTATATCTTTTGAGGAGACGTGTGATAGCAGTTTGTCCCAATATTTGTGACACCAGTGTAATGACTTGGTTAAGTTGGGTTGACCAGGTTCCTCCACTGTCAGGTTATACTTTTTCATTCTGTAATTAATGTATCACTATATATTTTATATACTTTGAAACTGTAAACATCTTGTCCTCATCAAACCTTCACCTACTAATTTTAGCAGTCATTGCTAATTTTTTAAACTCCCATTCTTTCTACATTTAGTAGTTGGCATTCTACTATAAGGAAGGATTTTCCCTTTTTCCTTATTTGTGTATACTTATTTATTAATATTTATTATTTATTAATATATATGCAAGTATAGACACTTGCATTCTTATTGTATTCAGTGGATTATGATCCATTGCTATTTTCTGTTTGGTGCTAAATTGTCCCATATTCCATCAGTGGGAATGCCTTCAAGTTAACTATTGTGTGCCTTTGACATGTGCCCATCATTCTTTAATGCACTTTCTTCTTTGAGCATCTCCATCTTTTTAGCACAAAAAGATGTTGTAGGCTCATCTTGTATATTCCCTTATTCCCTGCACCAGCTCTGGAATCAGCCATTTCTGCAGGTGGTCCTGGATTTTAGTTAGTTTTGGAAGCCAAGATTTGAACTAGAACATATATGTTACACACACACACACACACACACACATATACAACTGTGAATTTATATTGATACCTCCCATTCTTAACCAGCATCACAGCCTATATTATAGTCTTTCCCCTTTTCCATAATTGGAACTCTCTTCCCCAACAATGAAGAATGTGGCTCCCAATATCTTCAATTTTTCTCATTTGTTTAAGCCTAATATATACAAAAGGTGATTTCAGAACTTCTAAACCATGCCACTGCAAAAAGTAAACCTATTAAATAGAGTTCATTATTTGTTTACAGTTCTTTTATTTTTGAAGTAAAATTTACACACATTGAAGTATACAATGTTAAGTGGATAATATGGTGAGTTTTGGCAAATAGATATGCTTTTATATCCCACACCCCTATCAAGACATAAAAAAAAAAAAAACATGTCTATCACCTCAGAAAATTCCCTTGAGCCCTTTTCTGGTCAGTCCCCAACCCCAGAAACAACCATAATTTTTATTCTTTTCATTGTAAATTACTTTTTTCTTTTTTTTAGAATGTCATGTAAATATATGTCATACACACTTCTGTATCTTGCTTCTTTTGCTTAGCGTAATGTGAGATCTATCTATGTTTTTTAATGTGTCAGTGGTTCTATCCCTTTTATTACTAAGGAGTATTCCTTTGTGTGATCGTGGCAAATGTTTTGTTAATTTTTTATCAATAGTTGGATTGTTTCCACCTTTAGTTTTGTGATAGTCTTTTTTTTTTTAATGTCAACTTAGCTAGGCTACAGCCCCCAGTTATTCTGTCAAACACTAATTCGGGTATTGCTGTGAAAGTATTTTATAGATGTGATCAAAGTCTACAAGTAAAGGAGTTAATCTTATTGCATTCAATAAGCATTTTTTTTTCCTTTGAGACAAAGTCTCACTCTGTTGCCCAGGCTGGAGTGCAGTGATGTGACCTTGGCTTACTGCAACCTCTGCCTCCTGGGTTCAAGTGATGCCCCTGCCTCTGCCTCCCAAGTAGCTGGGATTATAGGTGCCTGCCACCATGTTCAGCTAATTTTTGTATTTTTAGTAGGGACAGGGTTTCACCATGTTGGCTAGGCTGGTCTCGAACTACTGACCTCGAGTGATCTCCCCACCTCGGCCTCCCAAAATGCTGGGATTACAGGCATGAGCCACTGTGCTTAGCCACATTCAATACAATTTGCATTAAGTAAGCGATAATCTGAGTGGGCCTGATTCAGTTGGGTGGAAGGCCTTAAGAGCAGAGCTGAGGCTTCTCTGAAGAGGAAATTCATTCTGTGCACTGCCACTTCACCCATGCCTGAGAGTTCCAGTGCACCCTTTGGACCTGACTAGTCAGCTCCACAATTGTGTAGGCCAATTTTTGGCAATAAATCTCTTCATATATATGTCCTCCTGGTTCCATTTCTCTGGTTGAGCAATGACTGATACAAATCTATTGTAAGGAAACCTGCTATGAACATTGTTCTTGGCAGTTTTTGTGAGCACACATTTTCAGTATTTGTTTAGTAGATATCTAGGAATGGAAATTGTAGGTCAAAGGTTACATGTATGTTTAATTTTACAAGGGATTGCCAAACTCTTTTCCAAAATTATTACACCAATTTATGTTCTACCAGCAATATATAATGAGATTTCCACTTGTTTTCCATCCTCGTCAACATTTAGTGTTGTCATTCTTTTTTATTCTTTTGTATTTTAGCTTCTCTTTTGAGTGTATGGTGGTTTCTCACTGTGATTTTTTTTATTTGCATTTCTCTGATGACTAATAATGTTAAGCAATATTTTATGTGGTTGTTAGCCAGTTGTATATCTTCCTGTGTGAAGTTTATATTCAGGTCTTCTGTCCATTTTTCTAAATTGGGTTGTGTTTTTATTGCAGACATGTAGGAGTTCGTCACATATTCTGAACACAAGTCCTTTGTCAGATATTTGATTTGCAAATATTTTTTCTCCAGTCTTGTCTAAACATTTTCCTGAAGGTGTTTTTTCATTGCTTGTTCGTTTGTTTTTTGTTTTTGTTTTTGTTTTGAGATGGAGTCTTGCTCTGTCACCCAGGCTGGAGGGCAGTGGCATGATCTCAGTTCAATGCAACCTCCGCCTCCCAGGTCTCCATTTAAGTTTTCTTTTTTTTTCTAGTGTCTTTTTTTTTTTTTTTTTTTGAGATGGAGTCTTGCTCTGTGGCCCAGGCTGGAGTGAAGTGACACAATCTCCACTCACTGCAACCTCTGCCTCCCAGGTTCAAGCGATTCTCCTGCCTCAGCCTCCTGAGTAGCTGGGATTACAGGCACACGCCACAATGCCCAGCTAATTTTTGTATTTTTATTAGAGACGGAGCTTCACCATGTTGGCCAAGCTGGTCTCGAACTTCTGACCTCAGGTGATCCACCAGCCTCGGACTCCCAAAGCGCTAGGATTACAGGCGTGAGCCACTGCGCCTGGCCAGTAGTGTCTTCTTTGTTGTTATATTTACTCCTAGGTATTTTATGGTTTTTGACATTATGGGTAATGGATTTTAAAAAAATGTTTATTTTCCCATTGTTTGTTGCTAGTACACAGACATACCCTTGATCTAAGTTTACTTATATGCTTTTTCTTTATTTTAATTTCCCCTTTCTTTTCTTTTCTTTTTTTTCTTTTGAGACTGAATCTCGCTCTGTCTCCCATGCTGGAGTGCAGTGGCACACTCTTGGCTCACTGCAACCTCCGCCTCCCAGGTTCAAGCAGTTCTCCTGCCTCAGCCCCCCTAGTAGCTGGGATTAAAGGCACACACCACCACGCCTGGCTAATTTTTACATTTTTAGCAGAGGTGGGGTTTCACCATGTTGGCCAGGCTGGTCTTGAACTTCTGACTTTAGGTAATCCACCCGCCTCTGGGATTACAGGCATGAGCCACTGCGCCTGGCCTCTCTCTTTAGTTCAGTGATTCCTTAGGATTTGCTATGTAAACAATCATGATATCTACAAATAGGGACAGTTTGACTTATTTTTTTACATTATTTATGCCTTTTTGTTTATTTTCTTGCCTTATTGCACTGGCTGGAGAGACCTTCAGTACAGTGCTAAACAGAAGTTATTCTTGCCATGTTATGAAAGGTGGAATGTTTTTGCCATCAAGTGTGAAGTTAATAGTGACAGATTGTTTGTTTCAGGTACTGAACAGTACAGTGAATACACAGGCTATGCTGAGACATATCGTTGGTCCCGGAGCCACGAAGATGGGAGTGAAAGGTGAGTCTGTTTCTGTCTTCAGTATTCCATGGCTAAAAGCAAAGGAATTTGGGCTTGACCCTCACACACTCTCATTCTGTCTACTTGTATTTCAGCAAGTGAACTTAAAAAGAAAAAAGAAAAGAAATCAGCATTACAGGTTCATTGGCATTGAAAACACTATTACCATCTTCCTGTACCAAAGGGAAGAACAGAGAAGATAAAACCAAAAGTCTAAAGCAAAGACAAAGAGGGGCAGAATTCTCTACAGTTCTTTACCTCTGAGCTACAATCAGAAACCGTGGAGGTTAAATTCCATGTTTAAATCTGAGTAGAATAGGTTCTAATTAGAGCTTAAAGCCTTTGACCAACTTATTAAGTTATCTTTAATTTTTCTGTGAAATTAGGTGGAGGAAACCTATGTTGCGACAGTTGACCTAATGCCACAAACCAGTTGATGGCAGAACCTGCGGTGTGCTTTGCTGCTTCTGTCTCCTATATCTTCTTGAAATATAGTCTTCTACTTTGACATTCTTACTTCCAGTTAACCAGAGATAAAATTTTGCAGAAATGCTACCTGAAAGCTTGTGGGGTTTTTTGTTTTGTTTTGTTTTGTTTGTTATTTGATGAGAAAACCATTGTGGCAGAAAGAATCAGCTCTTGCCCACGTGCCACAAATTTATTCCTCATAATGTCTCAAGTCCATCCTCTGCTTTCTTCCTATTTTGTTTAAAATATATGGTTGCAACAAACATCTATGTAGATGTTTATTCTACATTATTTACAATTATTTACAAACCAGCATGAAGATTTCTATTGTTGGTTTTCAGTTTGAAAATTTGCTTGGCACAGCAATATATGCAAATTTATAAAGAGATTAAATATTTGGGATTTTACATGTTTCCAAAATTATCATCTCAACCAGTCCTTTCTATTTCCACAGGCAACATGGTATTGTCTGCTTTGATGTCTTTGTTATTTTAAAAATAGTTTCTCACAGTCAGCAATTGAGCACAGTAGGTAGAATGCTGCACTGAATTATTTCACATTTTTGTAACACTTCTTAGGATTATTTCCTGGACAGTATATAGTGATGTTACAACCCCAGTGATTTAAAGCAGATCTCTCAAAGCAAAGGAGGAATGAGCTTTTGTCAGGATGCAAGTGGCATGTCCTTAGTATTAGAGGAAAACAAAGAACTAGATTCCTTTTGTTTGCCCCCAAATCCTTTAACCTCTGAGACTTACTATAAATGATTTACCTGTTTACACTATGTCATTGTGTTGTCTCTGGGTAATTTTTCATTTTACTTTTTAAAGCCTGACAGTGCACACTGTATATGCCTCAATCTAAAAATAAAGGGTGTTTCCTTTCCTTTCCTTTTGCTCAGACCTGCAGACACTGGTTTGTTTTTAATATTTTAACAGAGCTAAAGTCTTGGCAACCTGACCCCTGAGAGGATTTTATTTGAGCGACTACCTGTTCCTTGTCTTTTCTCCCCTTTCCATCCTGTCCCAGGGACGACTGGCAGCGGCGCTGCACTGAGATCGTTGCCATTGATGCTCTTCACTTCAGACGCTACCTCGATCAGTTTGTGCCTGAGAAAATGAGACGTGAGCTGAACAAGGCCAGTAACCTTATTTCTTAGTTCATCTGGCAGCTGTCATCTATTTACTGCCATTTTATTAATGCTGAAATTAATGCTTTCTGGTAATTATTGCAGTGTCAGTATGTCTGCCCACAGCTCTCCTGATTTAATGGCTCTGTCAGCTTGTACAAGATGTACTTTCCATTTTGTAATTGTTTGATTCGCAGCTAAGGTTGCCAGATAGGCTGTTGCTTAGTTTTAAACCCCACACATGCATTTATCTCATCAAGTACCTTAGCTGCTATGGGACATTATCAATGTAAAACCATATAGAAACAAATGAGCTCTGAAAATTTTTTTCTCAGACCTGCTTAATGACATTTTCTCTACAAAGTATGCTATCAGGGTTAAAACAGAAAAACTGAAAAAGCCAAATCAAATGTTGTTCTATTTTAGGTAAGATTTATGATGGTATCTATTATTTTCTGTAATACTTAGTGCCGCCTACTATATTCATTTTTTTCTTTTTTATTACAGAAATATAAAAATGAACCATACTTGTTGTTCAAATTTTCAGTATTGGCAACCATAATAAATAAACTCTGTTACACAATAGAGAGCTGATTCTGTTCTCTGGATTTTGGGCTTTCCCAAAACAGCAGAGATTTTCTTTTTAGTCCCTCGAATTATTCACTCAGCAGAGATTTTCTTTTTTTTCTTTTTTTGAGATGGAGTTTCGCTTTTGTGGCCCAGGCTGGAGTGCAATGGCATGATCTTGGCTCACTGCAACCTCCGCCTGCCAGGTTCAAGCGATTCTCCTGCCTCAGCCTCCCAAGTAACTGAGATTACAAGCGCCTGCCACCACGCCCAGCTAATTTTTATATTTTTAGTAGAGATGGGGTTTCACCATGTTGGCCAGGCTGGTCTCGAACTCCTGACCTCAGGCGATCCTGCCCGCCATAGCCTCCCAAAGTATTGGGATTACAGGCGTGAGCCACTGTGCCCAGCCTAGAGATTTTCTTTAGTTCCACAAATTATTCACACAGCCAAGAAGACTGACCCAATTCTGAAAATCATTCTTTCACTCCCATGAGTAGGATTTAGTTATAAGATTATTAGGATAATGAGGCTTGTGGTTTTTACATGGCTATACATGGTGTGCCAGTTCCTACACAGACTTCTGAGAATAATAACAGTGATCTAGACAGACTTTTACTACACTTACAACTTAGTAGATATTTTGAACATAATTAAGTATCTTATATCCTGATCTATTTGGGAGAATCTAATTTATTGTTGAACATGTTCTCGTATGTATAACTTTTAAAATTATTTTAATGTTTAGAGTTCTCAAATTTTATAAAATGTTTGAAGAATAATGCACTATTTTTTAAAGTTGAACTTATGTAACAGATGTCATTTATTTAAAAATGAAAATAAAAAGTAATCCCTCAGAAAAGCTATCCAGAAAGACCGGCCTTTGGTGTATCAACAGTTCTAAAGTTCTCTCCTACCTGACTCTGAAAGTCAGAGATTTGCCTGTACTGAAGATTTTTTTTTGTTGTGTTTTTTGTTTTTTTTTTTTTTTTGAAGCAGGGTCTTTGTTGCCTAGGCTGGAGTGCAGTGGCATGTGCGATCACAGCTCACTGCAGACTCTCAACCTCTCTGGGCTCAGGTGATCCTCCCATCTCAGCCTCCTGAGTAGCTAGGAGTACAGGTGTGCACCACCACACCTGGCTAATTTTTCTTTTTTAGATACACTGGGTTTCACCATATTGCCCAGGCCAATTTCAAACTCCTGGGCTCAAGCGATCTCCTCCCCGTCGGCCTCCCAAAGTGCTGGGATTATAAGCATGAGCCACAATGCCCTGCCTGAAAAGTATCTTTTACTAGTAATTGGATACATTTTAAATGTAAGCCTATTTTCACTGTTCCAAACTCTTGCCTTAAAGCAGTTGTCCCCAGTACCATGATGTTTTTAGGATAGAGCATATCGAGTAGAATAAGATTTGTCTTTAAATTTTCATGAGGTGCTACTTACCTAAACACGTATATGTGAATTTGTCACACGGTCAAGAGGACATTTATGTAAGCAGTAGGTTGTTGGAGAGAAATATGGAAAAGGAAAGTAGAACCAAAATGTGTTTAGCCACAGTTAATACATGAATACAAACTGAAAGCTTCACTATTTTATGAATGAACTGTATACTCCCACATATACTTTTCTATGAGAACTAGATCATTCACTTTTAGAAGTTATCCTCAATTATGATCTTTTAAGAAGGTAACTTTGGGCATAAGTCTTTTTTAAAATTGCCAGGTCCAGTTGATTCTCTCTGCACTTACTTGTGTATCACCAACCTTCAGTTTGCCCATCCTCAAAGACACCAGAAATTTAAAAGATATATGTGAATAGGTTAAGTTAGTTGTAAATATTGGCAACATGGAAGAACATTTATTTATAGAATATAGAGTCTTAATGAGGGGCATTTTATACAAAGAATGAGTCTTCAAGTAACCTGGCAACAGGAGTTTTATTTCATTAGGAGTTGGCGGCAGTCAGTCACACTGCCTTATGGAAGTGTCTCAAAAATATTTTGTTAAATGACTTGACTGATAATTAAATAACTTTTTTTTTTTTTTTTTGAGACGGAATTTCACTCGTTGCCCTGGCTGGAGTACAATGGCGTGGTCTCAGTTCACTGCAACTTCCACCTCCCGGGTACAAGTGATTCTCCTGCTTCAGCCTCCCAAGTAGCTGGGACCAGAGGCACGCACCACCACGCCAGGCTAATTTTTGTATTTTTAATGGAGATGGAGTTTCATCATGTTGGCCAGTTTTGTCTCCAACTCCTGACCTCAGGTGATCTGCCCATCTCGGCCTCCCAAAATGCTGGGATTACAGGCATGAGCCACCACGCCTGGCCTAAATAACTTCTTAGACAATGTTAATTTAGGTTTTTGAGGTAAATATTTTAGAAGTTACATAAGTACATTATCTTAAGTCACTCAATATGTCACAAAATGTTATGTATTTCCTAAATATTCTTCAAGTGCTCAATGAAGCCTAGTAAGTTGAGTGTCAAATCAAGTTTGGGACAGATGAAGCCATGTGAAGCAGATGGGTTAATTTTTAATGTATAGTGATGCAGTTCTACATTCATTTTCAACCTGCAATTATTCATGTCAATATGCAATAAAGTCTAATTTATAATTCATAAAAGATTCTTTTCAGTCAAATGCAGGTGGAGTTTTTTTTTCAAATTATACAGATAACAATAGTAAAAGTAATTCTTGCCATTAAATGATTGTTTACTCTCTATGAGGCATTCTACTTAGTGCTTTAAATGCAGTGTCTGATTTAGTCCTAACCACTCAGGGAGGCGTAACTATTTTTCTTGTCTCTCATTTAGAGACAGTGAGTTTACTTCTTAGGAAGTTGAGTAATTTGTCGCAGGCCAGGTCACATAGCTGTCCACTGACCAAACCAGGGCTCAAATTCAGGCTCCCCTGACTTCAAATCTTTTTTTTTTTTTTTTTGAGACGGAGTTTCACTCTTGGTGCCCAGGCTGGAGTGCAATGGCATGATCTCGGCTCATTGCAACCTCCACCTCCCGGGTTCAAGCGATTCTCCTGCCTCAGCCTCCTGAGTAGCTGGGATTACAGGCATGCACCACTACTCCCGGCTATTTTTGTATTTTTAATAGAGACGGGGTTTCTCCATGTTGGTCAGGCTCATCTCGATCTCCCAACCTCAGGTGATCCACACGCTTCGGCCCCCCAAAGTGCCGGGATTACAGGCGTGAGGCACTGCACCCAGCCAAATCATTTTTTAAAAATGTAAATCCTGCACATAGAGACTACTATAACTAGGCCTCACCTTCTAGACTTTTTGTGGTTCAAACTTAAATCATTGAGAATATTTCTGCTTTTGGAATAGTCTCCTACATGCTTATGCCTGAATCACTCTTCTTTTGTGATCATAAACTTCTGCTGTGAGCAAGGTACCTGTTAAATGCTTTTCTCAATATGCTTTTCTGTTTGATATAGTTTTTCAAGGAAATTTGAGGGTTCCCCACCTGTGAGACAAGGAAATACCTCGAGTGTAACAGAGCCTATCAACACATGGACTAACTTTGAGAAAGCACCTAGTTCAGGGCCTGGCACATGGGAAGGCATCTGATAAATGTGTGTTCTTTTATTCACTGATATATTCCAAAAAATGTGTTATTTTAACAAGGAATTAGTTTTTTAATTCTTTCACTGAAAAAGGAAAAAGCAGTAAATGATTTTGTTAAATGTCATTGGCAACTTAATCAGAAACTAATCCAAACAACTTTAGGCCTTCTAAATTAAAGCATTTGTCCCTTACTAGTTACATTTACCTATTAAAATTGACTTAAGAATTTTGGTTATGAGCAGCAGGAGTCTCACATAAACTGACAGCACAACTTGGAGACAATGTTTAATATTTTATATCTCATGTTTTACAAACTTTTAGAGCAGAAGTCTGTGTTAAATCACTTTAGAGATGACTTGCACAATTCTGCTTGTGTGTGTGTGTGTGTGTGTGTGTGTGTGTGTATGCATGCCAGAGAGAAAGGAGGAAAAGAAAAAAAAAAAACCCACATTTTTCTACGCGAAAAAGTAAAACCAGTTTTCACCGTCAGAATTCAGTATGGATCTCTGACCTCTGGGAACCTGTTTGCTACTCACCAGTTAATAATTGAAAAGCCAATCCTACAAAGTGCTTTCCAGGCCTCTGGAAAAGGTCTGCTCCATCCAGGCTCCACCGGTCTTATTGGACCCACATCGTGACCTGCAAGTAGAGTTGGTTTTTAAAGGGGGGAACCAGTCTCCTTTTATCTAACTGATACTGTGAAGCAATGTTTAATCCTGTGAGAGATCAGCTGGGTATCATTCTAAAGGAGAATTATTTTAGGGTTAGAAAGATTTATGACTTCAGCTTGTGAAAGTGGCAAATAGCACTGCAAGAGAAGAAAGAAATCACTTGTGAAAAGTTGTGTTTGCCATGTTAGGTAGGATTTTAGGTAGGATTAAGTAATGAATATGTTTTGTGGAGCTTTCTGAATCTGAAATTGAACAAGGTGGAGAGATAGAAATCATCCCTATTTACCTTTTTAAAAATTGATCTGTTTATTGATGTTTTTGTTATTATTCACCACCGTATTTGGAATAGGACTGTTATTAAACCAAAGCCTGAAAACAAAACCAGTCAGTATTTGCTGCTGATATTCCTAAGAAGTTCAGCATCTGAGCACTTACAGTCTTTTCATAAAATATGTGTCACTTTGCTTTTCGAGAATGTTCAAATTGTATCATTTGTAGTGGGTTTTCCCTTAAGTTTCCCAATATATAGAATCAGAATAACAATTAAATACATAACCCAATCTTGGATTTTATACATCAGGAAACTAAGATCTGCATACTTCTTTCATTTTATATATTGCATTTTAGAATAGCAAAAACAATGTATTAATGTTATAATTATTTTAGGGATAAAGTCTAATCTCAGCTACTCGAGAGGCCGAGGCAGGAGAATCGCTTGAACCCGGGAGGTGGAGTTTGCAGTGAGCTAGGATCACACCACTGAACCCAGCCTGGGCTAAAAAAAAAAAAAAAAAAAAAAAAAAAAAAAAAAGTCTTAAGAAATCACAGAATACTAAAAACCTCAGAAAATCAGTATCAATATCCACTGTGTATTAAGTTAAAGAAGTATAGTAGATTGATTTCATATAAATGAGTAACTCTTTAGGAACAATAATTATTAAATTATTCCAGCAAATAGAATAATGTATTTACATGATAATGAAAGACATCTTTTAAGTAAAATCATGCATCACTTAAAGATGGAGATATGTTCTGTGAAGTAGTCATTGTGCACATGTCACTTTACACAACCTAAGTGGTATAGCCTGCTACTGACCTAGGCTAGATGGTATGGCCTATTGCTCCTAGACTACAAACCAGTCGAGTGTGTTACTATACTGAATACTATAGGCAGCTGTGACGCAACGGTAGGTATTTGTGTCTTAAACATAGGGCAGGTACTATGAAAATAATGGTATAATAATCTTATGGGACCATCGTCATGTTTGTGCTTCGTTGTTGACTGCAACATCACTATGCAGCACGTAACTGTCTATCTGCTTGGGCCTTCTAAAATTGATATTGAAGCCAAAGATCTTACTTAAGTGTAAAATCTTATACATCAGTTTGTGCCAGACTATTCCCCTGGATACCATTTCTTTCCTGGGCCTCATTTTGGGCCTGTAGACTTTATACCAGTTTTGTTTGGTCTCTTTTCCGTTTTCTTTCCTTCTTTCCTACATCTTTATCATTACCATTTCCTGGTTGGTCTCTAGTTTTTAACTCTAGGTACTAATATTTTCATCTTTCTTCTCAATACATCCCTTTGCAACCTTCAGGACTCCCAAATTACCTTTATGTTCGCTGTCTTCTTCCCTTCCCATCAAAACTCATTCCAAGAGAGGGTTGTTCATTGGTATCTTCTGCTTACTATCCTGAGGTCTCAGTGCTTCCTTTTTCTTTTCCCCCTTCTGAGTTGTTGATTAGTAAAAATAAATTGCTGTGTCATTGCAGACTGTCAGGGCAGGGTATGGCTAGAGTTCAAGCTGGCTTTCTTTTATTCTCGCAGCTTTCTGATGAGTCTTCTCAAGTACTCTTGCTCTGGGTGGGGGAAAAACAAACGCATTTGCCAATATAGAGCTCTTGAGAACTCATAATGCCTTTAGCTGTGGAGTGAGAACTTGGCAACTCTTTTAAGGTCTCTATCCTTATCTCATCTTTGTTTCTTTACCAAGGGAGTTCAATTCCTACTCATAAAAGGAAAGGTCCCCTGATTCAAGGCTCTGCCCTGGTCTTCAGCACTTAAGGCATCCTTCTTCCTAGAGAAGGGAGAAGCCTGGGCTGACTTTCCAAAGAGGGCTCAGGGCAGCATACTACTGCTGTCTTATTTCTGACCTTACAAATGCTTGCTTCTTAACAGAATAAAATAATTTTGTATTTAATCATTATAACCAAATTATTCTAATTTCTATGTAATTTTATCATTTAATTTTTATCTGATTAATATTTTTTGGTGGCAGGGGTGGGGGATAGAGTTCACTGTCACCCAGGCTGGAGTGCAGTGGCACCATCATGGCTCACTGCAGCCTAGACCTCCCAGGCTCAAGCAGTCCTCCCACCTCAGCCTCCCAAGTAGATGACACCACAAGTCTTGCCATATTGCCCAGGCTGGTCTCAAACTCCAGAGCTCATGTGATCCTACCACTTCAGCCTCCCAAAGTGCTGGGGTTACAGCCATGAACTTTTAAAGATTTGATCTAAACACTGAATGAGGTTTATTTTCAGTTTCATGGTTTGTTTTTATGGCCATTTTTCAAGATAGATAATTTTCCAGGAAAATTGGATAATATTTTCTACTAGATTTTGCTTCTAATAATTTAAATGTTTCAAATTCTCAATCATTAGGCCTTAGTTTCACTAAGCTATTTTTGCACATTGAAGTAAAGTTAACCCTGTTATTTAGAGACAGCAGTAAGAAAGAAACTAAAACCATCCTGATAGTATAAAACAGAGAAATGAACTAGGAATCTGAGGAAGCCTTCTTCTCTCTAGGCATGTTAGAAAATTCTGACATGAAACAAAGCGGCAAAGTTATGTTTATTCTTCCAGAGGGTTTGTTTTTTCCCTTGTTCGTTAATGACACAGACTATCTTTCAAGAGCCTATTCAAAACAAATGGAGCTCTCAGATTTTTTTGACCTGAAAGAGATTTTCAGAAGCTCCATGCATCTGACTATGCAGGTAATTTGTGAGCGCTTGTGTAAGCTCTATACCACAGTGTTGAATAATGATCTGGTACCAACTTATAATTAATATCTGTCAGGATTTACAGTCTAGGAGGGTATGGAAGGAATAGCCTTGTTAATCCATCGAGACAGTCTGTAAAATAAATTTTTATACCTTTGTGGAAACTTCAAAGAACAATTTAATATATTTCTATGTGTGGGTTTCATAGAAGCATCTTTCTTTATCCTTGGTTTTTCTCTGGGAACATTTGTCAAGATCATTCTTTTAATTGTATTTGCTATTATATGTAAGCTATATTTTAGGCTTCGTTTGGAACTTGAGAACCCAGGGGAGTTTTGCTTTGCTGCTGTATTAAGCCTGTTACAGTCTGATCACTTCAGAAAATAAGAATTTAGAAAGAAGGCAGAAAGACCAACTAGCTGACAGCAAAGAGGTGGAAATCAGGAACTCTGGGATCTTACACAATGGTCTTCTCATATAGAAAATGAGCTGTTCATTTAATTAATACTTAGCCAGCATCCTCAGAATATATTGTACTTTTCTCAGATTACTGGCAAATTTTTAAATATTCTAGCTTAAAACAGAGCTGTGAAACTAGAGAATCTTAGAGCCAAAAGGCATCTTAAAGGTTATTTCATAACCAGGTATAGGAATCCCTTCTATAGATTGTTGCTTGCTCTTTGTTAAGTATGTCAGTAGCAGGAAGCACATTTATTAATCTAATCTCCATAACTGAGAGAGAGAATGCTGAGGAGGCATAATAGTGACCCTTTGCCTGATGAAAAAAATAGTGATTAAAGCCTTCAAAGAAAAAGAAAACTGTTCTAACAAGTCCCTTTCCTGGTAGTTTTTCCTAGTAGTTTATAATTGGGATCCTATTAGTTCTTGAAATATCTGCTATTTTCATTTCTGTTTGTTTGAAGTGGAAAAATAAATTGGGACCTGTATTAGTTTAAGGGATTTTATATGCTTAGCATTCAAACAAATAAATATTAGAATTTATCATTTCTTAGTCTCTTCCTTGCATAATCCCAGGTTTTTCTCTCCCTTCCTCCCTCTTTGTTTTTCCCTCTATTTTGGCCCCTATGGAAAAAAAAAATGAGAAATTGAACATAAGCTTGATAATGGACACTGATCCTAGTACATCAGTCAGAAACACTGTTAGTGTCTAGGCACTCACAGGCTTTGATAATTCTTTTATCCTGCAGGCTTACTGTGGATTTCTCCGTCCTGGAGTTTCTTCAGAGAATCTTTCTGCAGTGGCCACAGGAAACTGGGGCTGTGGTGCCTTTGGGGGTGATGCCAGGTTAAAAGGTAAGTTGTAGAAAAGGATAAAAGCATTCTGCCCACACAAAAAAAGTTAGTCCTTCAAACCAGATTTCTCATGTCCTGTCATGAGACCACAAAAATCTAAGAGAAAAGGAAAAGGAATATTTAACACTATTTTCTTTTTTCCTATTATGTTTGAAGGAATTCTTATTTCATTTACCATTTTCCTTCAGAGGTCACTTATCACTTTGATCCCCCAGACACAGTATTTTGTTGAATATTGAAAGGTTGGCAGGAGGAGAAGAGCATATAATGACTGCGAAGTTTCAAACCTGAGTTTGCACTTTCCTCCACTGGAGTGATTTTTATGGACAGTTATTTCACTGACTCATTCATCCACCAAATTTAATAGCACCTCTGCCACTTTCTAGGCACAGTGGTAGGCTCTGAGATACAAAGATGGAGAAGATGTGATGCCTGCTTTGGAATTCACAGTCCAGCGTATGAGAGAGAGGCAGTATGAGACCGATGCAGTACATGGGAATGAGTGCTGTAGTGGAGGCCCACGGGGCTGTGGGAGCACAGCCTGGGAGAGCTGCATGAATGGCACAGATAGGAGGCATCTGGATGTCCAAGAAGCAGAAACATTTCTTACGTGTTATTGTTTGTGGTAGGAAATTCACAAAACCTGATCAACAAAGCTATTGGCCATTTACTACATTGACATTTTTTCAAAGTATCAGTTATAGAAAATAATACTATATCATTACTTAGGATGATTACTTTTCCATTTCATCCCAACTGGTCTGACACCACCTGGGTGTACTGCATTGCAAATCTGACACTGACTACCTGGAGTAATCGCAGATCTCGCCTATTAAGAACAGAGTCCACAAGACTGCCCCCACTTCAGACTCCATCCACAAGTTTCAGGGGAATCCCCAGGCCACGCACATTTCTGTCCAGCTGGTTACTATTGTAGGAGGTTCCCATGTCCCCACCTCAGGTTCCATAATTTACTAGAATGACTCACAGAACTCAGAAAAAAGTCCTGTCCTTACCACTGCAGTTTTATTATAAAGGAGACACATAAAGCGAAGCCTAGAAGGGAAAGCAGAGCTTCTACAACCCTTCCCCTTAGTGTCAGGGCACCCCACTCTCCTGGCACATCAGTGTGTACACCAGTCAGGAGGCTGCACTGACCTTTGGTGACCAAAGATTTCACTGAAGTCTCATTCTGTAGGCATGATTGATTAAATCATTGACCACATGATTGAGCTCGGTCTCTGCCCTCCCCTGACTCCCGGATGTGCAATCTGAATCGCCTCATTAGCAGAACAAAGGCACCAGCACTCAGGAAATTCCAAGGGTGTTTGAAGCTTCTACCAGGAACCTAAGATGGCACACCAGAAAAATTCTTTTTTATACCACAGTTACAAAGTAACAAGCAATAAAGCAGACATAAAACAGCCAGCTGGCCTTAATAGCCGAACTATATTTAGATAAAATTCATCTCTTTGAGAATACTTGAGTCTGTCATAATGTAACTGCCTTTCCCCTCATCAGTAAAATGCTTCTTAATATTTTTATAAAAATGACACATTTATTATTATTTTTTTAATCTAGAAAAATACCATGAAGTATATAAAAATCACTAGAATTCACTGTCAGCATTTGGTGGCCATCCTTCAGGTCATCTCAGTAGCAATGTATGTAACTTGATGAAGTGACACCCTCTATTCTATTCTCCAGCCTCCTCCTTTTAGAAAGTCTGCAGTCTCATGGATAGTTTTCAACTATCCATCTAACAAATGTAGATCTACTGAGTACTCAGCATTTGTTAGTGGCTACACAGTATTCTGTTGTATGCACATATGTACCATAATTTATTTCACAGATTCTCCATTCAGAGTTTGTTTTCATTATATTATAAGGAGTACTACAGTGTGTAGTACAATTATATATATTATGTGTAATTATCTTCTTAAGGTAAATTCCTAGAGGTGAGATTAATGACTCAAAGAATACGTATACTTCATTTTGATCCTTGTAGATTTCACTCTGAAAGGTGATATCAATTCACATTGTCTTCCTCACATGAACAGCATCACCAAGACAGGACTTTGTTACTATTTTTCATTTCTCTAAGGTTCAACAGTTTTCGTGTTTATTGGCCATTTGTTTTGTGAATTGCTTTTTCATGCCTTCTGCCCATTCATCTCTTTGGGAGTAGTTTGATTTTATCACTGGCTAGTAATAACTCTTTGTATATTAAAAAATATTAATTGTTTAACTGTTACATGTTATAAACATTTTTCTGCTTCTTCATTTATTTCAACCGATCAGGCTGAAGTTACTGAGTTAGCTTTTATGTGTTCACATTTTTGTGGTGTGCTTATAAAGATGTTTCCTGTCCCTTTATGCTAAAGACTTTCACCTACATTTTCTTCAAATTCAAAGACAAAAACTGCATGGTGCTATTTTCAGTGTTTGAGGAAACCTATTTTTCACTCTGGGCTTATTGATCTTACGACAGATACTTTTTTCCTGTCTTTCTCTTAAGTAAAATGAATGACTAGATTCAAGTCATCAATCCAGAAGCTAGGTCTGCTGTAAGCCGTGGTCATTTGTGATAGACAGTTTGGAAAGCTTTATAAATGTGTTCACTTCTTTTCCTTTTTTCTTTTTTTCTGGCTTAAAAGCCTTTCAGACTGCAGCTGTGCTTGCTCTGGTGACTGTCAAGCATAGTAGTCTAAGATTTCCATTATATAATTCATTTCCTCAACTATTGAGATTTAAATTTTGAAGTAACTGACATTTCCCTCCCCTTCATTAGCATAAATATTCATTAAAAATTTAGAACGAGTCATAAAGTCCTTCAATGGGGAATTGGTTACTGAACTATGATGCTAAAAAAAAAAAGAAATTATGGTACATTTATGCAATAAAATATTATGCTTCCTTTAAAAACCATTATAGAAATGTGTCTGCTGACAGGGAAAGATGGTTTTGGAATATTGACAAATGGGAGAAATACCCAATGTATGCCATATAAACCATTTTAAAATTAAATTGTGAATATAAAATATCACACACAAATTTGAAGTTCTCTATGTTCATCTGTTTACGTGCCAGGATTAACTATGGTTGTTCTCTAGTGGGTGATACTCTTTGTTTTGTTTTGTTGGGGGTTTTTTCATTTTTTATTTTTAGTAGAGATGGGGTTTCACTATGTTGCCTAGGCTGGTGTTGTGATTACACTTGTGAGCCACCACACTTGGTCAGTGATGTTTTATACTTTATTTTTAATCTGCATCTTTTTTATTGTGAGCATATATTGTTTTTGTAACAAAAAATCTTATAAAAAATGTTCATGGTGGGTAACATGGGCAGGTATAAATCCTTAAACTTGTATTTCTTTAATTATTAATAGAAATAAGGCTAAGCTGAGCACGATGGTATGCGCCTATAGTCCCAGCTACTTGGGAGGCTGAGGTGGGAGGAATGTTTGAGCCCTGAAGTTCAAGGTCAGCCTAGTAAGACCACATCTCTTACAAAAAAAGAAAATTACAAAAGAAAGAAGGCAAATTTTTTTTTTTTATTTTGAGACGGAGTCTTGCACTGTCGCCCAGGCTGGAATGCAGTGGCACTATCTCGACTCACTGCAACCTCCACCTCCTGAGTTCAAGCAATTCTCCTCCCTCAGCCTCCTGAGTGGCTGGGATTACAGGTGCCTGCCACCATGCCCAGCTAATTTTTTGTATTTTTAGCAGAGACAGGGTTTCACCATGTTGGCCAAGCTGGTCTCGAACTCCTGACCTAATGATTCACCTGCCTCAGCTTCCACAGTGCTGGGATTACAGGCATGAGCCACCGTGCCCGGCTGGCAAAATATTTTTAACATGCTTGTTACTTAATTGTACATGAGTTTTGTGTTTTACCACAATTAGTTGTTTGTTTTTGTAAGATACAGGGTCTCATTGTGTCACCCAGGCTAGAGTGCAATGGCACGATCATAGCTCACTGCAGCCTCGACCTCCTGGGCTCAAGGGATCCTCCTGTTTCAGCCTCCCAAGTAGCTGGGACTGCAGACATGCACTACCATGCCCAGCCTCACAATTAGTTTTGAACTGCTTTAATTGTACATTACTTTGACAACTATTAAGAGAACATTTTTAATATATTAGTTCATTCAATAGACAGTTTACTAACAACATTCTTCCTCAGGCAGCCAGTGGCCCTAAGAGCCACAGGCTAGGAGAGAAGGGACTAGGGGGAGATGGAGGGGCTTTGGGCCTGGCTCCAGCAGCAGCCAGTGGCCTCCTGCATGCCTGTGCCACCAAAGGGGCTCCCTGTGGTCTCCTACCTGACCTGCATTTTTCTGAGCACCTTGTGGAACTCATGTGAAAGCTTTTGAGCCAGTGCAAGCTCTACTTATTTCTGGTGCTCCTAACTGTTCCAAAGTGACCCCCTAGTTCATACTTGGCTTTTAACATTTCATTGAAGTTTTAGCTGATTTATTCCTACCCATTTGTGTGGTGACCACCTCTTTCTCCTGTTACTTTCAAACATAAAACAGTTCATGTGTTTTATCTTCTCAGAGGGGCTTGTCACCCTTTGGTTGCCTCGAAAACTCAGCTCTCTTATAAACTCAGAAAAAGTCATAATTTTGTAAATTACAACATTTGGGCTTTTCTCATGGTTGGGGTAGAAGGAGCTTTTTTTTTTTTTTTTTTTTTTTTTTTTAAGCTTTCTACATCTCGTCTCAGCAGAGATTTTTGCGTGGCGGGCTTCTGCCTCAAATGTACCACCAGACCCTAGGCACCCATGAGAATTTTAGGAGATAACTTAAAATTATCTCAGTGGTTAGTTTGTTAAAAATTTTGCTTTTATCTCATGTCTAATTTTATTACATTGTAATCAAAGAATGTAGATAATACTATTTCTACTTTTTGGTGTTTCTTGAACTTCTCTTCATGGCCTAACATAGTCAATTATTGCAGACATGTTGGCACTTGAAAAGGTGTCTCTGAAAGGTATAAGACTTACTCTTTTGCTGTAAGATTCCATACCTTGTAGGTCAGACTCTGTCCTTGTGACTTTACTTGCTTATTTTGTGAAGGAAGTGAGTGCTACTTTAATGTTCCTTCTTCTGTTGTGCTTTTGTAAATTTCTCCTAGCATTTCCTTTGCTGTTTACTTACAAGTTCTTCCAACTTGCCTTATTTTGTTGTTGTTTTTGTTCTGTTTTGTTTTGTTTTAGGTGCTTAGCAGCCTGAAGCTGTGGTTTTTAGTTTCTCTCCCTAGTGGTAAGCGGAAAAGAGGGATGAGGAAAGGGCTTTACTGGCCCAATCAGGAACAGAAACTAAGAACCCGTGACTGTATTCTCTCCCTTGGACTTCCCTGTATATGTTACCTGACCTGTAAACAAGTATGCCATTGCCAGTTTACTATCATTAAAATGTGTCTTGTTGCATTTTTTGCATTTTCTTTTCTATCCCCATTCCCTACCTTCAGTACCTAAAAGTGACTTGCAAATAAAATATGCTCAATGAATTTCTATTTAACAAATATATTCAGTAGCTTCTGTGTGCCTTTAATTAATCTTGGGCTTTGCCCATTTTTCTGTAACTGTCTGTCTGTACCTGGCTAATTACTTCGGTCCCTTGTAAGATTCTACTCCAGTGGTAACTACTCCAGAAAGACCCTCATTCCCTTCCACCAGAAAAGTTCTGTATTAGGATTCTTTTGGTTGAAAGAGACACTAATGTAGCTTATACCTTCCACCTAAAAGGGGACCGTTGCTTGACGTGGCTGAGAAAAGCAGCGTAGAGTTGGCCTCAGGTATGAGTTGCTCCTAGAATCAGGCTCTCCCTCTGTTTGTGTTGGTTCCTCTCCTGCCTGCTTCTTTCAATATAATGGCCTCATTTTCATCTGTCTCCATCAGATTATCTCTGCCTGACAGGAACCAGGACCAAATAGTTCCAGTCTTGCAACCCTGCAGTTGAGTGACCCAAGAAGAAAGGAGGACTCCTTAGTTTTAAAATGCCACAAAAATACTCTAATTTGACCAATTGGGATTACTTCTCATCCCTTGGACCAAATTGTCATAGCCAGGGATCAAGAAACACAAGACACATCCACTAATGAGATTTAAAGGATTTCTAATTTATTTCCATGACATATGTATATTAAGTGAAATGTTTCTGAGATATAGAAACTTTTTATAAATTTCTTTCAGACCTTATGTCCATTTATATCAAACTTAAATAATGTCTTCACTAGTTATTTTGTAATTTTGGAATCAAGATAGTTAAACTCCAGAAAGACCATTTCTCTAGAAAAAGAATTTAGACAGTGCTGATATCTCATTTTCTACCATGCTGTGATTGGCCTAGACTAGCCCTTTGACTGAGTTTTATAGGAAGTGTGGTTATGGAGTTGGGGAAGGGGTGACTTCCAACCAAAAATGGAAGGTAGGAGTATAGAGCATTGGATCAGGTCACCTCGTTTGTCTACCACAGGCTCCTCCTCAATTTGCTTTCTTCTGCCAGAACAGATCACACTCTCTCTCAGCCTTGCTCAGGAAGATTACTTTCTTAACATTTCTGTATTATCCTTTTTTGTGGCCCCAGTGCTGAGAATGGGGTCTGGCATGATAATGTGCATTCAAAGGTGTCTGGAGCAAGTATCTATTTCTTACAGGTTGAGTATCCCACATCTGAAAATCCAAAATTCAAAATGCTCCAAAATTTACCAAAAGTTTTTGAGCGCATGATGCTCAAAGGTAATGCTCTTTGGAGCATTTCAATTTCAGATTTTCAGATTTGAGATGCTCAACTGATATTGCAAATATTACCAAAAAAACAATGAAATCCAAAACCAATCTGGTCCCAAACATTTCAGATGAGGGATACTCAACCTGTGTCAGCACCTCAGAGATACTGCTGAGTTAGTGGACTTGGAAAATGGCTTTAGGAATTTTTTTAACTATCTGTGAGCTGGGATCAGCCAGGTTTAACAGTCACTGCATTTTCTCTTATGGTTTGCACAGTTACCCTTCCATTTATTGCCCCTCTTTTAAGAATGAGAAACCAAGGTTTATAGACAGCCAATAAACCTGTCCCAAGAGAGCAGCTAGCAAGTGTCAGAACCAACATTCAAACTTGGCTCCATCTTCTTAAAAACCAATATATGTTCATTACTATTGTTATTATTAGTTGAGAACATCTTGAGTGCATACTATGTTCTAGGAATTGTACTAAATATATTCTTTACCTGTATTAGCACACAACAACCTATTTAGGTAAGTTTTCTTTTTTGTCTGTATAGGGGCAACAACTGAGGCATCGAGAGGTAAATTAGCCTAGAGTCATACAGATAGCAAGTGGTAGTGCCAGGATTCAAACCAGGATTGAAGCCCTTGTGTGCTTTTGTTATTTAATCCGTATTGGCTGCAAGCTCTGGATCTGGATCTAGATTTGGGAGTTACCATTCTAGAGATGGTGGCTGCATTCTTGAAGAGAGAGTGTATTTAAAGCAGGCGAGAGGACCAAAGATTGAGCCATTAGTAACATCCATAGTGGAAAAGGAGGGAGTGTCAAGATTTAAAACAGTAGCCAGAGGACAAGACCAATTGGAGAATAAGAGTTGGCCTCGAAGAGTGCTGTGTGGTAGAAACAAGAAGTGAAATGCTTTTGGGACTGGTGAGCAAAGCTGAGCTCTCAGGGTACCCAAAATGTGAGAGCTCACAAAGTGAGCTCAGTAGAAGGACATGCATAGTACTTTCAAATCTGTACTATTTTGGCCTCCTTGACAGCATGCATTTAAATCGTTTGAATAAACAATGTAAAGACATTGCTCTGGCTGGCATGTGGTAAGGTCTGCTTGGAGTTGACCAGGGTGGATTGCCACAGCAGCCCAGAAGCAGTGGGCAAGGGCATGCATTCTTGAGTTGGTGGCCCAGTCAGCTCCACCGCTTTCTGGCTGTGTGACCTGAGACAAATTACATAACCTTTTGATGCCTAAATTTCTTTATTTTCAATATGGAAATAATAATTCCCGTGTTGAGTTTTTGTAAGGAATCACGAGGTAGTGTTTGTAAAGCTCCTAGAACAGTGTTCAGCATGCTATAAGAGCCCAGTGTTAGCAGTTGTTACCAATATTACATGCTGGTGGCCTCACACCACACTTGTGGTGTGAGTATCAATCATCTTACCCATTTTGTGCTTGGTCCATTTGTTGCAACAGGACACTATGAATTGCTTTTCATGTTATTCATATTTATTTGTATTTTTTCGTAGCTTAACATTGATGCCAAAAAGAAAATTAAAACCAAGCTCCCTGCAGGTTAATTTAAGTGATTATTTTGGCACATAGTTGTGCTTGAAGTTAGAATTTGATGTTTTTATATCATACTTGGAATCAGTCCACATACTCTAATAGACTTGTGATTTATTCTCATCTAACTTTTGATGCAAGAGAGTTCACTTAAATCATGAGGCATAATTGTGTAGATTTGCAAAGATCTTGGGGGTGTTGTAGACAAGGAGGCCTGAAGACAGTGATGTTTTAAAATAAACTCTTGTCAGTGTTTACTGATGTATCTAGGATCGAGATTATCTTTCTGGAAATTTCATTTATGTATGTATAGTCTAGCATTCAATGGAGGGAAAACAATTGTAACAGTGATTATGGATTTCTAAACTCTGACAGAATCTTCAGGGAGCATCTGATTTAACTCCATGGTGTAGTTGAGAAAAATGAGGCCCAGAGAGTAACTGGCTAGTCACAGAGCTAGATAGCTGGCAGAAGGCTGAAGATAGAACTTGGATCTCCTGCCTGCCAGTCCTAACTAGTCTAACACGTGCTTATGGTACAATATGTACTCTAATAGAAATGGGTGTGAAATCAAGAATGTAATGTGAATTGGTTTTACTTTTTGATTTTCTCTTAATATAAAATAAATTCTATAAAGAGATAAATTTTAAATGTTTTTTATTAATACTTCATTTTCACAAATGGCAAATGACTAGAGATCTAGTAGGAAATAGGATGAAAAAGACTCTTCTTTGGGTCTCTGTCTTTTTTAATAGTAAATACTTAACGCTAAATTTTCATTTTCAGTAAAAGGTAAGAAATGGTACTTCTTGGTCGAGAAAGATGATGATTCATTCGTTCCCATTTTTATGTGTAGTTTAGGTTAATTAAGAACCTTTTGAAATAGGGTGTATTGAAACTTTAATGTATGGATAAGTTGGTTGAGCAGTTTTAATTAAAACTTATCTCTATTTTGAAGTTAATTACCTTCAATACTCTGAGATTAATGAGGCATAGTCATGGCACCTCCCATGTTGTGGGTACTCAATAAATATTAGTTTGGGAATTAGGACATACTTTGATGGTATTTTAGGGTCTTACATATATTATGTCATAGATTCTTTCCCAAATCTGGGAAATACTCAACGATATCAAATTTTACTGGTTCAACTTAAAATTTTTTCTTCCTATGTAATTTTTAAAACTTTCTATTTAAAAATAATTTCAAATTTATAAAAATAAAAATACACACCTTTATGTATGCATATATATGTATACACATGCACATAATTTTTTTCTGAATTATTTGAGCTTAACTTACATATACTATGCCCTCTTTCCTAAATACTTCAATTTGTAGTTCCTAAGAATAAAATATTACCTTATATAAACACATTATAGTTATTAAATTCATAAATGTACACTGACATCTTATTTACTCTTTCATCTATATTCTCATTTTGTCAGATGACCTAATAAAGCCCTTTCTAGCCTTTTTCCCCTCTAGCACAGGGTCCAGAGTCAGCTACTGCATTTAGTTGTCATGTTTGTTAGCCTCCTTTTGAATTGAGAATATTTCCACAGCCTTTTTTTGTCTCTTATGACATTGATGTGTTTAAAGAATACAACGTTCTTTGAGTTTGTCTGCTGTTTCCTTGTGATGAGGTTGAGGTTATGCATTCTCTGTCAGAATGCTGCATCAGTGACACTGTCAAGAGGCACTTGATGGCCATCTGACACTACAGGTGATCTTAATTTTGATCACTGTGTCAGGCTGTTGCCCAGTTTCCCCACTGCAGAGTTGAGGATTTTTTTCCTCCCTTGTAACTAATAAGCAATCTGTAGGAAAACAAAGGCAAAATTTTCCCTAGATTTAGCATCTGTTAATGATTCTTGCCTGACCTTTACCACAGTGGTTGCAAAGAAAGGATGTTCCTATTCTAACACCCCAACCACACTAACCAGTTAGTCTTTGGCTTTCTCCTGTGGGGAAGAGCTGGCCGTTCTGTTTTTTGTTTCGTTTTGTTTTATCCATTTGAGCACTACTTTACCTTCTGGTATAACAAAATATTTTGAGGTCATCTTGTACCTTTCTTGTCCAAACTATAGCATTAAGCACTTCTTGAGAAATCTAGTCCATTTAGGGGGAATGATGGTAGAGACCAAGATTTGGGTGCTGGGTGTGCTCATTGCTACTGTGGTGTCTCCCTTTTGGCCCTTTTAGCAGACAGAGCTAGGAAATATATATGTGCATACACACACATACCCACACACACACACACAGATACACATATTTTCGACATCATGAGTATACACCAATGCCTTCCATTTCAGTCCATCCTCACACAGTTCTTTTTTGTCTTCCTCCATTCCATTTTTGTGTGTCCCTCCTTCCATAGTGAGACACCTGTTCCCAGCAGCATCGACACATTTATTCATTTGCTCATTCCTCTAATACAGTTCAAAATAGTTTCAGAGTTGCTTCACCTCTACTACTATGGTAAGCAAACCTTGTAAAAAGAGTTGGGAATTTGTTTGCAGTTCTCTCCTTCTGGCCTAAGACCATATATTATGGTCTTATGGACTTATATAAGTCATATATTGTCTTTGTAAGTTACTTGGGTTCTTTCTTTCTTCCTTTTCTTCTTCCTTTCCCTTCAGTGTGGTTATGTTATTTATTTGGACTAAAATGACGCTCATTTATTTTAGTTTACCTTCAATTGTAGGTTTCTCCCCATTCCCATTCTTAGTATTTTAATTTTAATTTGTAAATATGTAGAATATTAACATGCTGTCAAAAATCAAAACTGTAAAAAGATACCCTCTTTGGCCAGGCACATTGGCGCATGCCTGTAATCCCCACACTTTGGGAGGCCGAGACGGGCAGATCACTTGAGGTCAGGAGTTCGAGACCAGCCTGGCCAACATGGTGAAACCGTGTCTTTACTAAAAATACAGAAATTAGCCAGGTATGGTGGCAGGCTCCTGTAATCCCAGCTACTTGGGAGGCTGAGACAGGAGAATCGCTTGAACCCGGGAGGCAGAGGTTGCAGTGAGCTGAGATCACACCACTACATTCCAGCCTAGGTGACAGAGCAAGACTCCATCTCAAAAAATATATATATCCTCTTTAATGTTTTAATTTGATTCCCATCTTCCCTTTTATGAAGTAAGAGATTTATAACTAGCGAAAGGGCATTTATTGTAACTGTATTCAATTTTGTGGTTATTTAAAATAAATCCTATCTATTGAGATTGTAAGGTAACTAAATTTTCGGAAACATACTTCAGGCTCAGTGATTTGTAACTTTGATTCCTGGAGATAGTAGATCTCGATTGTTTTTTCATTCTTATAACACACCAGAGAGTGACTGTCCAGTGTTTTCAGGAACTCTACAGAACGGGAGTTCTGCAGTGGCCAGTGGAGGTGGGAGTGCAGGAGGGACGCAGGTGTGCTCCCCAGCCCATTTTGAGAACTCCTGCTGTGGGATTAAGGAGAATATTAGAACCTCCCAAATGTGCCTATACAAAAGGCCAGTGGCTGTGTGATAAGACACAGCAATTATATCAAGTAAGCAAACACAAAAAATTTTAGTTCCAGATTAATAGAAGCGAATATAAATACTACCTTAGTCCCATGGTTTGCAACTTCCTTTATTTGTGGTTCAGCAAAGGTGCCTGTGTTGGAATTCTATAGTTTGACGATATTCTTGGCAGCATGTCTGAAAAGCCACACAACTAGGTGATTTATGTCCATCCTGTATTCCCCATTTCTTTTTTTTTTTTTTTTGAGATGGAGTCTTGCCCTGTCACCCAGGCTGGAGTGCAGTGGTGCAATCTCGGCTCACCTGCCATCTCCACCTCCCAGGTTCAAGCAATTCTCCTGCTTCAGCCTCCCGAGTAGCTGGGATTACAGTCGCCTGCCACCACACCCGGCTAAATTTTTTTTTTGTATTTTTAGTAGGGTTTCACCATGTTGGCCAGGCTGGTCTCGAACTCCTGACCTCAGGTGATCTGCCCGCCTCAGCCTCCCAAAGTGCTGGGATTACAGGTGTGAGGCACTGCGCCCAGCCTTGTGTTCCCCATTTCTAATACCATGTATACTAGGTTTATAAATCTTTAATCTAGGATGAAGCTGTGGCACACCAGCTGGTAAAGAGCTAAAGGTATCTAGGTGGAAAATGTCATGATATAGCCGTGTCTTTTCTCTTTGCCTCAGCCTTAATACAGATATTGGCAGCTGCTGCAGCTGAGCGAGATGTGGTTTATTTCACCTTTGGGGACTCAGAATTGATGAGAGACATTTACAGCATGCACATTTTCCTTACTGAAAGGAAACTCACTGTTGGTAAGTAGGAGATACTCTTGACACTTGGTATCTAGATGGATTGTACACCATTCAGTGGGAACACTTGCTAAATCTGGATGAATCACAGTGGGTACGAAGAAACAAAAGCATGGCTCTAAGCAGGAAGGACAAAGCTCTCGGAGGGGCAGCATTTGCAGAGTCTTTTTGTTATGGCAGAGTTTCATCCACAGTCTTGATAGGGTATATCAACTTATTGAAGTAAGGTCAAGAAGCTGGAGTTGGTGTTCCTTTTTACTTTTGTGTCTATAAAAATCTAAAATGGGAAAGATGAATGAGGGTAAGTTCAGATCTGAGAAGCCCCACTGTCCTGTTTCTCAGACCTGCCAGTGCTCATCCAGTGTGCTTGCTACCTCAGGAGCAAAGTGTATAATGAGGGCTGCCATGAACTCCCAGGAGGGTGCATGGACAGTGTACCATGGATAGCCTGTTGTTATCATGAGCAAAGAAGTTGTTTCTTTAAAGAATGTTAAAAATCTTGTTTAATTTATGTTGGGAAAGCCTTTCAGGCATATGAAATTCATGCTGTATTTTCAAAAGCCAAGTCTGAGCATATGCCATTTAGATTAAGATAAAACTGGAGTGTTCTTTCTAAGGTTTTTTCAATTACATACTTTAATGTGCCTCTGGTCTGACCTTTTGCTCTCCAGGAGATGTGTATAAGCTGTTGCTACGATACTACAATGAAGAATGCAGAAACTGTTCCACCCCTGGACCAGACATCAAGCTTTATCCATTCATATACCATGCTGTCGAGTCCTGTGCAGAGACCGCTGACCATTCAGGGCAAAGGACAGGGACCTGAGGAGCCGAGCGAATAGCATCTCCTCCCACCTCCCACCAGAGACATCCTGTTTGAGCTGTCAGGTGTAATATATGAATTGACTTAAGTTAATATAAATGTGTACATAATCCACATTTGTAGTCAAGGACGCAATCTCTTCCACACATACGCAGTTGTCAGTTGGTACATCTAAACTCCCTCCATCCTGACTCACGTGGACTTAGATATGTTTTGTTTCTATTTTCTTCTATTTCAGTTTTCATTCTTTGATGTTTATCTCTTTTGTCCATCAGATCTCTTGTGAAATCCCATGGAAGGTTGTGCTCAGCCTGTCGGGTCTCTTTCTTCCTGCCCATATATTATACCAGTTGCTTCTGCAGCCCGCAGATGCCAGCGATGCCAGGAAACAAGTTGAAATCCAGGAATCTCTTTAACTGATTTTGCTAAAAATCTCCCTGTGAGCCTTCCACTCAACTCTTAATATGCTTGCATTGTTTAAGTTTTTAAATTCTGAAAATTAATAATTAGGGTTTTTTTCATATGTGTTGCATAATGCAAACCTCCTAGGTTAAAATAGTTTCTTTATTTAAGATAGAATAATTTCCAGAAATTGTACTTTTGAGGTATCACTTTTATCTGTAATGGTTTGTCTGTCTTTTTTCCTCTGATCAGTATTTTTTTTTTACCAGTTTTGGAGACTGGCTGAGATGAAAGGAAATGTGGAATAAAAGGAGGTTTTCCTGATGTGGTGTAAAGAAAACAGATTCAAGAGAATTGAAGATTTTTTTTGTTTCTTGGTACTTTTTTCTTTTTAAATTAGGACTAATGTTTCTTTTGTGGTGCTTGAGGCATATTCATATAACCAAAGTTTGAGAACTGGGAACTTCATGCTGATTTGTACATATTGAAGTTTCTCTGGTATTCAAAGGTTATATAGTGAATGAATTTTCATTAATAAATCACTTTGTCAGAAACTCCCGTATCATCTATATTTTATATATGTATATATAAACGTATGCTCTTTAAGTGTGTCTATATGTGAGCACATAAAATCTAAATAAAATTGGACTGGTGGGAAACAATTAGGTTTAGGCATTATTTGGGTTCTGTTTAACGTCCTTTATCACAATTATGCATTTTTAAATCTGGCGACAAACATAAATAATAACGTCTTTCAGAGGTTAAAGTGAAAGCCAAAGCCCATCCTGTGTTAACCGAAAGTGGAATTTCATCACAGAAGCACTTACTACTCAGATTTCCAAAACAATCCTAAACCACCCTGTTGTTGTTCTGGTTTACCATCAGCTGTCAGGAAACACTAGTGGCGGTCAAATCCTATTCGTAAGGCACTTCAGTGGATGGCCTGACCTCCTGCTACTGGCAGGAAAAAGACAGGGCCTTGGCTGGTGGCCATCACACTTTTTGTTTATGTAGAGATTGAGAGGATAGTGAGATTTGGCACCTGAAGGCAGCCACTTGTCACTGAAGTTTTTTACCACAATAACTAAGATTTTTAGTCATCTCTCAAATTTGGAAGAATCTGTCTTTAGTTCTGTTGATACTAAAATCTTTCCCATTCTTTGCTTTGGTTGCAGATTCATGGTTGTTTCATGTCCTCACTTTTTCTAGCCCCACACTCGTCTCCTCCTGTGCAGCCCAAGACTAAGTGACCCGTTCTTTAAAATGTTTCATGAATAGGGTAGGTTGGTTCTTATGGTAGAGAAATCATTAATCCAAGTAAGAAGTCACCCAGCTGGGTATTCCAGAACACAGAAAGTAAGACTCTTTTGTGGAGAGCAGTGTAAACAAATGGCCTAACTCCTAACATAAATGTAAGATGGGCCAGCTAAATGCCCTTTGTTGACTTAATGTAGGAGCTAAGAGCCAGTCAGTGACTGCCATCCCCATTCCACTGGGGCCTAGACTCTAGGAAAGTAGCACTAGAGGTTACAAAGTTATATTCTAATGGAAATGTTACATTTCCCTGTAGTGAATCCATACAAGTAGGGCAAAAGGTGAAGTTTCTTTTATTGTAGCTGGAATTATATTACCTCAATCCAAATAGTATAATTTCATCCATAAAAGACAAAATTAGCTTAACAAATGAACTTTACTTGGTTATCAAAGTATTTTAAAATATGGAGACCTTGGGGATAAATTAATACAGGAGGTTCTTGGTGGTAAAAGGTGGAGACCATCATTGTGGAATCTTGTATTTTCTATTAAGGTTTGTAATAGTCCTACAAACTTGAACATAAATTTTTAATATTTGGGAAGGAACATTCACTGAAGAATTGATAATAGACTAAAAAATATAGCTGTTATCAATTAATACATGATCTGTCCTTGAACACATATTCACCATTATGTAAACCTCACATTATTTCAGCTTATTTATTCCACAGATACCAATAGACATGTTTTCACATTGTAGCATCTCCCAAATCAAAATACTTATAAAAATTGGTAGTATGTCGGCCGGGCGCAGTGGCTCACGCCTGTAATCCCAGCACTTTGGGAGGCCAAGGTGGGTGGATCACCTGAGGCCAGGAGTTCGAGACTATCCCGGCTAACATGGTGAAACCCCATCTCTACTAAAAATAAAAAATTAGCTGGGCATAGTGGCAGGCATCTGTAATCCCAGCTACTTGGGAGGCTGAGGCAGGAGAGTCGCTTGAACCCAGGAGGTGGAGTTTGCAGTGAGCCGAGATCATGCCAGTGCATTCCAGCCTGGGTGACAAGAGCAAAACTCCATCTCAAAAAAAAAAAAAAAGAAAAGAAAAGAAAACTGGTAGTATGTGTCACAATTTGCAGAAATTTTTCCTATTGGTACATAAAATTAAGACACATTTTACAATCTATGGCATCTTGTATTTGACAAAACGTGGTAATTTGAGTAACAACTATATGCCAGTCACTTTAAAGCTTTGGAGCTTATAATTGTGACCAAGATAGACTGAATCCCTGTTAACGAGTTTATACTCTACCAGGGAACATAGACAATAGCTACAGATAAATCATGATTATTGTAAGATTCTGTAATATTAGAGTGGGGTAGTCAGGAAATTTTTTTTAAAGGAGCATTTCGGACATATACAAAAATAAAATAGGGTAATATACCTGTCACTCATCTTCAATATTTATCCGTTCATGGCTAATCTCACTTCCACCTATATTCCTACCCATTTACCCATGACAAATTATTACAAAGTTCATCCCAGACATTATATTTTATCTGTAAATCAGTATGTCTTAAAAAGATGACCACAGGATCATCACACACACACATCAAAATAATCGGGAAAGGACTTCTGATTCCAAAAGATGGAATAAACATACTTTTCTCTATTCTTTCTTCTAAACTCATTTAAAAAGCCCTGAACATTATATATAAAACAAACAAGAACACTTTGAAAGTTGGAAAAAAGAAGGCAGAATTGCTAGAGACCTTGGAAATCAAGGAATAAAATAGTGGTGAGTTCCCTGGATTTTCTTACTGCCTTGTATATCCCATACTTAATACCAGTTACTGGAGAACCCAACAACCTGGAATGGCTGTATGTAGACGGAGGCTCAAGAAGAGCCCATTCTCTGTAGCTAAAGGACCAGGAAAGTGCAACCAAAAGCAATGACACATTGTCTACAAGACAAACACAAAAAAGGAAAACTAACAGAATTAGTTGCCAGCAGACCTGCCCTGATAAAATGGCTAAAGGAAGTTTTTTTTGTTTTTGTTTTTTTTAAGCAGTCCAAAGGTCTTTTGTTGTTGTTGTTGTTACACACCTATTATGGCATGAATTAGTAGAGAACAGGTTCTGGCAGCTCAGGCTCCTTCCCATTGGTTCTCAGAAAGTGTGCTTCTCTGAGAAGAACAGGCTGGCGCCTCAGTTAAGCCCAGGTACCTTTCTCTTTGGCTTCCTTTTTTTCTGGTCATTTTCCTTCACACTTCTCAAGACGCTATCTCAACCTTTAGAGTCCTTACTACACTCAGTATGCACATTAATCTCTTGACAAGAGTATTTCCCTTAATTTGTTTACAACAATGCCAATAGCATGGTGGGTAACATTGTGGACTCCCAGTTTTGCCATGGGAACATTTGTGGGTATTCCTTTTCAAACAGTTCCCATACTGATGTCTACGGTATGACTTTTCTTGTTAGATTCGTGTGTATGTGGCCAAAGGAACAACTGCATGTTATAAAAGGTCCAGAGAACATATATCAGGTGCCTCTCCTCCTTTTTGTGTTTGTCATTTTGGTGAATTATTAGAAAATTGTGGTTCTGGCTGAAATGCTAAAGAAGTTCTTGAAACAGAAAGGAAACCATCAATGAAGGAATCTTGGAAGATCAGGGAGGAAGAGTAGAAACAGTAAAAGTATGGGTAAATACAATACACCTCTGTGGGTTTCGAAATTACATTTTTTGAAGCAAAATATAATTATGTCTATTGGGGTTTTCACTGTATGCAGAGAAAATAATTGTTATAAATGTGGGAAAGAAAAGGGGCATAGAGGTAAGGTTTCGGCTCACACAAACAATTAAAACGTTGATGCCAGTAGACTATGAAAAGCTATACATAATACAATGTAGTAGCTAGAGCAACCACTAGAAAGGCTATGAAAAGAGATATACTCAAAAACCCTACAGATAAGCCAAAATGGAATTAAAAAAAAAAAAAGTTCAATTAACCCACAGGAAGAAAAAAAGAGAGAACAACCGGGAAAAAAAAATGTCAGAAAAACCAAAAGCTGATTCTTTGAGAAGATCAATAAAATCAGTAAGTCTGTAACCAGACTAAAAAAAAAGTAAAGATATATAATTATTAATATAAAAAATGGCCAGTCGCAGTGGCTCATGCCTGTAATCCCAGCACTTTGGGAGGCCGAGGTGGGCGGATCATGAGGTCAGGAGATCGAGACCATCGTGGCCAACGTGGTGAAACCAAGTCTCTACTAAAAATACAAAAATTAGCTGGGCATAGTGGCACGTGCCTATAGTCCCAGCTACTTGGAAGGCTGAGGCAGGAGAATCACTCCCGGGAGGTGGGGGTTGCAGAGAGCCAAGACTGCACCACTGCACCTCAGCCTGGTGACAGAGTGAGAATTCTTCTCAAAAAAAATAATAATAGTTAATGAAAGAGAGGGCATCACTACATATCCCATGACATTAAAAGTATAATAAAGGAATATTATGAACAACTATGTTCACAAATTTAATAAGCTAGAAGAAATGGACCAATTCCTTGAAAAACACATCTGCTTTAAATCACATAAGAAGAAATAGAGAATCTATTTTATGGCTACACTATGACTAGACCTATGATTTTTAAAGATAATGAATCAATAATTAATGACCTTGAAACAGCATTTGACCCAGATTTCTGGTGAATCCTACCAAACATTTAAGAAAGAATTTATACCAATTTTCTATGTTATTCAGAAGACAGAAGCAGAGAGAATCCTTAACTTAATCTCTGAGGTCAGCATTACCCTAATACTGAAACCAGACAAAGACATTACAGGAAAAGGAAACTACAGGCTAATATTTCCTATGAGCATAGATGTAAAAATCCCATACAGAATATTAACAAATTGAATCCAGAAGTGTATTAAGATAATTATACACGCAACCAAGTGGGATTTATCCTAGGTATGTAAGGCTGGTTCAACATTCAAAAGTCAATTAATGTAATCCATTACATCAACAGGTTAAAGAAGAAAAATAATGTGATCATATTAATAGATGCAGAAAAAGCATTTGACAAAATGCAACACACATTCATGATTTAAAAAAAAAAAACCCTTTGGCAAACTAGGAATAGAAAGAAAACTTTGAATGTTAGGAAGATATCTTTGGGGGGAGAAAAGAAAACTTCCTAAACTTGATCACAAACATTTAGAAAAAGCCTACAGCTAACATCATACTTAACGGTGAGAAACGTGAAGCTTTCCTGCTAAGATCAGGAATGAGGCAAGGATATCCCATATCACCACTGTTTTTTAACATCATACTGGAAATCCTAGCTAATGCAATACAACAATAAAGGGAAATACTTTGTTCACAGATGACATGTAGAATTGACAAATAAGAAACTGATAAACAATTGCAGCAGTGTTGCAGAATACAATGGTTTTTGGGTTTGTTTTGTTTTGTTTGAGATGGAGTTCCACTCTGTCACCCAGGCTGGAGTGCAGTGGCACAATCTCAGTTCATTGCAACTTCCACCTTAGGGGCTCAAGGGATCTTCCCACCTCAGCCTGCCAGGTAGCTGGGACTACAGGCATGCACCACCACACCCGGTTAATTTTTTGTGTTCTTAGTAGAGACAGGGTTTTGCCGTGTTGGCCAGGATGGTGTCGACTCCTGGACTCAAGTGATCCACCTGCCTTGGCCTCCCAAAGTACAGGGATTACAAGTGTGAGCCACCACGCCTGCCCAGGATATAATATAATGTACAAAAGTCTATTGCTTTTCTATACACCAGCAATTAAGTGGAATTTGAAATTCAAAGCACATTACCATTTACATTACCCCCTGCCAAAATAAAATACTTAGGTGTAAATCTAACAAAATATGTATAAGATGTATATGAAGAAAACTACTTAACTTCAATGAAAGATATCAAAGAACTAAACCATGTTCATGGATAAGAAGACTCAATATTGTCAAGATGTCAGTTTTTTCCTACTTAATCTATAGATTCAACACATTCCCAATTAAAATCTCAGCAAATTATTTCATGGATATTGATGAACTAAGTCTAAACTTTATAGGGAGAGACAAAAGACCCAGAATAGCCAACTCAGTATTGAAGGAGAACAAAGTTGGAAGACTTTGACATGACGTCAAAACTTACTAAACAACTGGGTCTAAAATGATGATAAATAAAGCTACAGTAATTCATACTGGCAAAAATAAATAGACCAATGGAATAGAATAGAGGCCCAGAAATAGACCCATATGAATACAGTCAACTCATTTTTTGACAAAGGAGGAAATGCCATACAATGAAGCAAAGACAGTGTTTTCAACAAATGATGCTGGAACAACTGGATATCTCATGTTAAAAAATAAATGTAGATATAGACCTTACACTCATCACAAAAATTCACTGAAAATTGATCATAGACCCAGATGTACAATGCAAAACTATAAAATCCCTAGAAGACAACATAGGAGAAAACCCGGTTGACTTTTTAGATGCAACACCAAAGGCACACTACATAAAGGAAATAATTGATAAACTGGACTTCATTAAAATTCAAAACTTCTGCTCTCCAAAAGACACAGTTAAGGGAATGAAAAGACAAGTCATAGGCTGGGAGGAAATATTTGCAAAAGATAGATCTAATAATGAACTGTTCTCCAAAATATACAGAAAGGACTCAAAGCTTAACAATAAGAGAAAGAACACCTAATTAAAAATGAACAAAACGGCCGGGCACGGTGGCTCACGCCTGTAATCCCAGCACTTTGGGAGGCTGAGGTGGGCGGATCATGAGGTCAGGAGATTGAGACCATCCTGGCTAACATGGTGAAACCCCGTCTCTACTAAAAATACAAAAAATTAGCCAGGCATGGTGGCAGGCGCCTGTAGTCCCAGCTACTTGGGAGGCTGAGGCAGGAGAATGGCGTGAACCCAGGAGGCGGAGCTTGCAGTGAGCCATGATCGCACCACTGCACTCCAGCTTAGGCGACAGAGCGAGACTCCATCTCCAAAAAAAAAAAAAAAAAGAACAAAATACCGAACAGCCATCTCACCAAAAATGATACACAAATCACAAGTAAACATGTGAAAAGATATTCAACAATAATGTGTTATTAGGAAACTGCAAATTAAAACAACAAGATGCCTCTACATACCTATTAGAATGGCCGAAATCAAAAGCACTGACAACACTAAATGCTGGCAAGCATGTGGAGTAACAAGAACTCTCATTTATTGCTGGTAAGAATGCAAAATTTTATAGCCATTTTGGAAAACAGTTTGACACTTTCTTACAAAACTAAACATAATCTTACCATATGATGCAGCACTCATACTCTTTAGTATTTATCCAAATGAATTGAAAACTTCACACAAAAACCTATACATAGATGTTTATAGCAGCTTTATTAATCATTTCCAAAATTTGGAAGCAACCAACATGTTCTTCAGTAGATGAATGGATAAAGAAACTATGGTATATCCTGGCTGGGCACAGTGGCTCATGCCTGTAATCCCAGTACTTTGGAAGGCCGAGGTGGGCAGATCACCTGAGGTCAGGAGTTCAAGACCAGCCTGACCAACATGGAGAAACCCCATCTCTACTAAAAATACAAAATTAGCTGGGCGTGGTGGCGCATTCCTATAATCCCAGCTACTCAGGAGGCTGAGGCAGGAGAATCACTTGAGCCCGGGAGGCGGAGGTTGTGGTGTGCTGAGATCGCTCCACTGCACTCCAGCCTGGGCAACAAGAGCAAAACTCCATCTCAAAAACAAACAAACAAAAAACTATGGTACATCCAAACAATGGAACATTATTCAGTACTAAAAAGAAGCGAGCTATCAAGCCATGAAAAGACACAAAGGAAATTTAAATAGTGATAGAAGCCAATCTGAAAAGGTTACATACTGTATAGTTCAACTATATGACAGAATGGAAGAGACAAAATTATGAAGATAGTAAAATATCAGTGGTTGCCAGTGCTTGTGGGGAGGGAGAGATGAATAGGTGGAGCACAGAAGATTTTTAGGGCAATGAAGCTGTCCTGTATGATACTACAATGGTGGGGATACATGTCATTATATTTATAAAAACCCATAGAATATCCAACACCAAAAGTGAACTCTAATGTAAACTATGAACTTCAGGTGATGACGTGTAAATGTAGGTTCATTGATTGTAAAAAGAAGAAAAAAGTACCAATGCAGTACAGGATATTGATAGGTTGTGTATGTGCAGAAACGAGATGTATGGAAACTGTAGTTTCTGCTCACTTTTGCTGTAAACCTGAAACTATAAAATGTGAAGTTTATTAATTTAAAAAGTGGAAGACTGTAAGCCCTAATACAGTAGTAGTTACATGAACTCTAAGGACATTAGATATAAAAGACAGATTGGTAGAGCTTATAAAAACAAATGCAATTATATGAACTATATGGTGTCTGTAACAAACTTACTTCCAGCATAGTAATATGGGTAGATTCAAAGTGAATGAGTGGAATAAAATGTATACCTTGCAAACATTAATCAAAAGAAAACAGCAGTGCCTGTACAATATGAAGTAAAGCAGACCTTAGAGCAAAAAAAAGTTGTCAGGGAATGAGATATATTACATGATTAAAGGGTCAAGCCACTGAGAAGACAACAATTCTAAATGTTTATGCACAAAATAACAGGGTTGTAAAACATGTGAAGCAAAAGCCAATAGAAATAAAAGATGAAATAGACTCATCTACAATTATAGTTGGTGATTTTAACGCCCCTCCCTTAATAATTGACAGAACAACTTGACAGAAAATCAGCAAAAATACAGAGGAACGCAACACCACCATAAATCAACAGGGTCTAAACGGCGATTATGGAACACTCTATCTCAAAACAGCAGAATGCACATCCTTTTCAAGTGCCCGTGGAACATATGCCAAGATAGACTATATCCTGGGCCATGAAACAGATTTTTAAAAGTTGAAATCATATAAATGTGTTCTCTGGCACAGTGGATCAACTAGAAATCAATAACGGAAAGATAAAAGAAAAATCTCTAAAGACTTGGAAAGTAAACGGCATACTTTAAAATAATAAATGCATCAAAGAGGAAGTCTCAAGGGAAATTCTGAAATATATGTTGAACTGAGTGAAAATGAAAACATATCAAAATGTGTGAGATGCAGTTAAAGCAGTGCTGAATGGGAAAGTTATAGTAGTAAGTGCATACACAAAGAGGAAAACTCACAAATTGGTAACCTAAGCTCCCACCTCAAGAAACTGGTAAAAAGAGTAAAAGAAGCCCAAAGTGAGTATAATTCAACAAAATAAAGAGCAGAAATCAATGAAAATGAAAAACAAACATCAAGAGAGACTCAATGAAACAAAAAGCTAGTTCTTTGAAATAATCAACAAAATATAAAACAAACCTCTCACAAGACCAAAAGAAAAAAATAAGACCCAAATTACTAGTATCAGGAATAAAACAAGGGATATTATTATAGACCTTCCAAATCTCAAAAGGGATAATAAAGGAATGCTCAAACAACTCTACAGGTATTTTTTACAGCTTAGATGAAATGGACCAAAAATTCCAAAAGTTTTACAAATTACTACAACTGATTGAATACATTTGCCCTAAAAATCCTCTGTGCTCCATCTGTTCATTCCTCCCTCCCCGCAAGCACTGGCAACCACTGATATTTTACTATCTTAATAATTTTGTCTCTTCCACAATGTCATGTAGTTGGAATTACATAGTGTGTTAGTGTGTAGCCTTTTCAGATTGGCTTCTTTTTTTTTTTTTTTTTTTTTGAGACTGAATTTCGCTCTGTCGCTCAGGCTGGAATGCAGTGGTGCTATCTTGGCTCACTGCAACATCCGCCTCCCAGGTTCAAATGATTCTCCTGCCTCAGCCTCCTGAGTAGCTGGGACTACAGGCACATACCACCACGCCTAGCTAATTTTTGTATTTTAAGTAGGGACGGGGTTTCACCATGTTGGCCAGGCTGATCTTGAACTCCTGATCTCAAGTGATCTGCTCACCTCAGTCTCCCAAATTGCTGGGATTACAGGCATGACTCACCACCCCCAGCCCAGACTGGCTTCTTTCACATAGTTAAATTCATTTAAATTTCCTCCATGTCTTTTCATGGCTTGATAGCTCACTTCTTTTTAGTACTGAATAATATTCCATTGTTTGATGTGACACAGTTTCTTCATCCATTCACCTACTGAAGAACATCTTGGTTGCTTCCAAATTTTGGCAATGACTAATAAAGCTGCTATAAACATCTACATGCAGGATTTTGTGAATAAAGCTTTCAATTCATTTGGATAAATATTAAGGAGTGTGAATGCTAGGTCATATGGTTAAGAGTATGTTTAATTTTGTAAATTTATCATTTGAATAGCTATATAGCTAGTAAGGAAATTGAATTTCTAATTTTACAACTCACAATAAGCAAACTTCAGGCCCAGTCTGTTTCACTGGAGAATTCTAGCAAATGTTTAAGGAATAATTAATACCATGTCTATACAATCTTTCTCAGAAAATAGAAGAGGAGAAAAAACTTCCCAATTCATTTTAATACCAAAACCAGACAAAGTAAATAAACAAAACTACAGACCAATATCCTGTAGAAATATAGATGCAAAACTGCCTAAAAATATCTTAGCAAATAGCAAATAGAATTGAGCAATAGGGTGGGATTTATCCCAGGTATGCAAGGTTAATTCAATATTTTTGGTTTTTTGAGATTGTTTTCAGACAGGGTCTCACCCTGTCATTCAGGCTGGAGTGAAATGGTGCCACCACAAGTCACTGATCGTTTCACCTCAGCCTCCCAAGTAGCTGGGACCACAGGCATGTGCTGCCATGCCTAGCTTTCTTTTTTTTTAATTTTTGTAGAGACAGGATCTTGCTATGTTGCCAGGGCTGGTCATGAACTCCCAGGCTCAAGTGATCCTCCCACCTCAGCCTCCCAAAGTGCTGGATTACAGGTATGAGCCACCGTGCCCAGCTGGTTCAATATTTGAAAACGTAATCTATCACATCAAGAAGCCAAAGAAGAAAAGTCATATGATCAATCAATAGATGTAGAAAAAAGCATCCAACAAAATTCAAGATTCATTCAGGTTAATAGACTCTCAACAACCTAGGCATGAGGAGGAACTTCCTCAGCTTGATTTTTTTAAAAGGAGCTATAAAAATCTATAGCTAACATCATACTCAATGTTGAAAAGTTAGATTTCTCACATTTAAGATCAAGAACAAGGCAAGGCTCTCTCTTCTCACCACTACTTTCCCGCATTCTACTAGAAATCCTAGCCAATGCAATAGGACAATAAAAGAAAATTTTAAAAAGTCACACAGACTAGGAAGGAAGAAATAAAACAGCTTTTATTCCCAGTGGCATGCTTATCTAGAAAATCCTAAAGAAAAGACAAAGAAAACAAACAAACTATCATGGTAAGGTTTCAGGTTACAAGTTTAGTATAAAAAGTTAATTGCCTTGCTGTATGCTAGCAATGAACAGTTAGAATTTGAAATTAAAAACCATAAAATTTACATTAGCACAAAAAATGAAATACTTATGCATAAAGCTCGCAAATATGTGCAAGATCTATATGAAGAAAGCTACCAAATTCAGATGAAAGAAAGAAAAAATACCTAAAAAAATGGAGAAATACCAGTCCAGGCCCAGTCGCTCACACCTGTAATCCCAGCACTTTGGGAGGCCAAGGCGGGTGGATCACAAGGTCGGGAGATCAAGACCAGCATGACAAACATGGTGAAACCCCGTCTCTACCAAAAATACAAAAATCAGCCAGGCGTGGTGGTACATGTCTGTAATCCCAGTTACTCAGGAGGCTGAGGCAGGAGAATCACTTGAACCCGGGTTTGGAGGTTGCAGTGAGCTGAGATTGCGCCACTGCACTCCAGCCTGGGCGACAGAGCGAGACTCCATCTCAAATAAATAAATAAATAAATGGAGAGATATTCCATGTTCATTGATCAGAAGACTCAACATTGTTACCAAGGCTCAATTTGATCAATGGATTCAACATAGTCTCAGTCAAAATCCAGCAAGTTATTTTTGTATATTGACAAAGTGGTTCTAAAGTTTATATGGAACAGTAAGAATCAAAACAGCCAACACAATACTGAAAAGGAACATGGGTAGACTTGATCTCGGCTCACTGCAGCCTCCACCTCTGGGTTCAAGTGATTCTCCTGCCTCAGTTTCCTGAGTAACTGGGATTACAGGCACCCGCCAGCACACCTAGCTAATTTTTGTATTTTTAGTAGAGACGGGGCTTCACCATGTTTGCCAGGCTGGTCACGAACTGCTGACCTCAGGTGATCCACCCGCATCGGCCTCCCAAAGTGCTGGGATTACAAGTGTAAGATGCTGCGCCTGGCCGAAATGATACTGTTTTTAACCAACATCCAAACTGGACATTCATGTGCAAAAAGAATCTAGGCACTGACCTTACACCTTTACAAAAATTAATTAAACTAAAAAACGGATCATGGACCTAAATATGAAACACAATACTATAAAATTTCTTAAAGATACTAAAGGCCAAAATCTAGGTGACCTAGGTTCGGTGATGAATTTGTAGATATAACATCAAAAGCACAAACCATACCAAAAAACAAAAACAAAAACAAAAAAAACAGACAATGCCAGGTGCAGTGGCTCACACCTGTATTCTCAGCACTTTGGGAGGCTGAGGCAGGCAGATCACTTGCACTCAGGAGTCCAAGACCAGCCTAAGCAACATGGTGAAACCCCATCTCTACAAAAAATAGAAAAATTAGATGGGTGTGGTGGCACATGCCTGCAGTCCCAGCTACTCTGATAATATGTATCCAGCTGGGCACAGTGGCTCAGGCCTGTAATCCTGACACTTGGAGAGGTCAAGGTGGTGGATTGCCTGAGCTCAGGAGTTCAAGACCAGCCTGGACAACATGGCAAAACCCTGTCTCTATTAAATTACAAAAATTTGGCCGGGCATGGTGGCACGCACCTTTAGTCCCAGCTACTTGGCAGGCTGAGGCAGGAGAATTGCTTCAACCTGGGAGATGGAGGTTGCAGTGAGTGGAGATTGAGCCACTGCACTCCAGCCTGGGTGACAGAGAAGACTCTGTCTAAAATAAATAAATAAATAAATAATTAAAAAGAATATGTATCCAAAGTGTAGAAAAAACTCTTAAAACTCAACAATAAGAAAACAACCCTACTAAAAAGTAGGCAGAGGCTGGGCGTGGTGGCTTATGCCTATAGTCCCAGCACTTTGGGAGGCTGAGGCAGATGGATCATGAGGTCAGAAGTTCGAGACCAGCCTGACCAACATAGTGAAACCCCATCTCTACTAAAAATACAAAAATTAGCTGGGCGTGATGGTGCACACTTTTAATCCTAGCTACTTGGGAGACTGAGGCAGGAGAATCGCTTGAACCTGGGAGGCAGAGGTTGCAGTGAGCTGAGATCGCACCATTGCATTCCAGCCTGGGTGACAGAGTGAGACTCTGTCTCAAAAAAGAAAAAAAAAAAGTAGGCAGAAGATCTGAACAGACACCTCACCAAAGAAGATATATAGATGGCAAGTAAGCATATGAAAAGATGCCCAACATCCTAGGTCACTAGTGTACCACAAATTAAAACTACAAAGAGATAACACTACACAGCTATTAGAATAGCTAAAACCCCAAACACTGACAATACTAAACACTGATCAGAAGTGGAGGTACAGGAACTCTCATTTATTGCTGGTGGGAATATAAAAGGTACAGCCACTTTTGAAGACAGCTTCTTAACAAATGTAAACATAGTCTTACCATATGAACCAGCAGCTGACCTCCCAGGTTTTTACCCAAGTGAACTGAAAATATATCCACAGAATATCCTCACATGAATGTTTACAGCAGCTTTATTTCTCATTGCTGAAATATAGAAACAACAAAGGTGTCTTCAGTAGGTGAATGCACTATGGACCATTCCATGCAGACTATGGAATATTATTCAGTGCTAAACAGAAATGAGCTGTCAAAACACTAGAAAACACGGAAGAACCTTAAATGCATATTGCCAAGTGAAGGAAGCTGGTCTGAAAAGGCTACATACTGTATCATTCAAATTATGACTTCTGGAAAAGGTGAAACTACAGAGATAGTAAAAATATCAGTGGTTTCCAGGGGTTCAAGGTGAGTAGACAGGTGAGGGGAGGGGTGAAAAATGGGGCACAGGATTTTTAGGACGATGAGACTATTTTGTACGATAGTGTAATGGTGGATACATGACATATGCATTTGTCAAAACCCATAGAATTGTACAACACAAAGTGTGAACCCTCATGTAATGGACTTGAGTTAATAATAATGTATCGATATAGCCCCAGCAGTTACAAATATCACAGCAATGCAAGATGTTGAAACAGGGAAACCAGGCTGGCATGTGGTGACTCATGCCTGTAATCCCAGCACTTTGGGAGGCTGAGGTGGGAGGATCCCTTAAGGCCTGGATTTTGAGACCAGCCTGGACAACACATAAAACTTTGTCTCTGCAAAAAATATTTTTAAAATAAGTAGAAAATTAGCAGGGCATAGTAGCCCACACCCTGTAGTCCCAGCTACTCAGGAGGCTTAGGTGGGAGGATTGTTTGAGCCCAGAAGTTGGAGGTTACAGTGAGCTATGATGGTGCCGCTGCACTCCAGCCTAGATGAAAGAGCAAGACCTTATCTCTTTCTCTCTCTCTAAAAAAAAAACTAAGCCTAAATTCGATACACGTTTGCACTATATATTGAGGTTTTAGAGTTTACCAGGCCTTAGGGCTGTGAAAGGGCTCAGAAAATTCTGCTTTTAAGCAGTAAAATGGAGTAAATACTAAACCAAAAACGACAAAACAACAACAACAACAACTATATCCTGGATATAATATACTTTTATGGCTTTTTTTGTTGGGGGGCGGGGGACAGAGTCTCACTCTGTTACCCAGGCTGGAGTGCAGTGGCACAATCTTGGCTCACATCAGTCTCCACCTCGCAGGTTCGAGCGAGTCTCCTGCCTCAGCCTCCCGAGTAGCTGGGAGTGCCATCACACCAGGCTAATTTTTGTATTTTTAGTAGAGACAGGGTTTCACCATGTTGGCCAGGCTGGTCTCAAACCTCTGACCTCAAGTGCCCACCTCAGCCTCCCAAAATGCTGAGACTACAGGCACCCAGCTGACTTCTTTATACAAATTGATGAAATATTTCTAAAATTCACATGGAATTTCAAGGGAGCCAGAAGAGTCAAAACAATCCTGAAAATAAAGAATAAAGTGGCCAGGCACGGTGGCTCACGCCTGTAACCCTAACACTTTGGGAGGCCGAGGCAGGTGGATCACGTGAGGTCAGGAGTTCGAGATCAGCCTGACCCATATGGTGAAACCCCGTCTCTACTAAAAATACAAAAATTAGCTGGGTGTGGTGGCACGTGCCTGTAATCCCAGCTACTTGGGAGGCTGAGACAGGAGAATTGCTTGTACCCATGAGGTGGAGGTTGCAGTGATTCGAGATCGCGCCACTGCACTCCAGCCTGGGCAACAGAGCAGACTCTGCCTCAAAAAAAAAAAAAAAAAAAAAAAGAATAAAGTAGAAAGACTCACATTTATCTATTGCAAAACTTGCTGGCACCAGGAGAGACATATGGATTAATGGGATAGTTTAAGAATCTGGAAATAAATGTATGATTATGCAAGGGTGTTAACACCATCCAATGAGGAAAGAATAGTCTTTTCAACAATGGTGATGGGTCAGCTGGATAGCCTACATACGAAAGAGTTGAGTTGGAACCCTTACCTCATACCACATGTAAACAAACTCAAAATGGGTCAAAAACACATTACATTTTAAATGTAAGAGCGGAAGCTATAAAACTCATAGAAGAAAACATAGGTGTAAACCTTGATGGCCTTTCAGTTCCTCCAAAATTTAAACATTGAATTAATTTTATTTTTTTGAGCCTGTTGCCCAGGCTGGAGTGCAATGGCTCAATTTTGGCTCACCACATCCTCTGCCTCCTGGGTTCAAGTGATTCTCCTGCCTCAGCCTCCCAAGTAGCTGGATTACAAGCATGGGACACCATGCCTGGCTAATTTTATATTTTTAGTAGAGGAGAGGTTTTGCCATGTTGGCCAGTCTGGTCTTGAACTCCTGACTTCAGGTGATCTGCCCACCTTGGCCTTCCAAAGTGCTGGGATTACAGGCGCGAGCCACTGCACCTGGCCTGAATTAATTTTATACTTAATTGGATTCAGCAATCCCACTTTTGAGTATATCCACAAAATAATTGAAAGCAGGGACTCAAACAGGTATTTGTACACAATGTTCATTGTAGCATTATTCACGATAGCCAAAAGTTGGAAGTTGGTGGAAAATGTCCAACAATAGATGAATAGATAAACAAAATGTGATCTATGCATACAATGGATTATTACATAGCTTTAAAAAGGAAGGAAATTTTGACACATGCTACAATATGGATAAATTTTGAAGACATTATGCCAAGTGGAATATAAGCCAGATAAAAAATGGACAAATATTACACGATTCCACTTATATGAGGTACCTACAGTAGTCAAATGCATAGAGACAGAAAGTAGAACACTGGTTACCAGGGACCAGGTGAAGAGTGAGGGGGATACAGGGAGTTATTATTTAATGAGTACAGAGTTTCAGTTTGGGAAGATGAAAAAGTTTTAGAAATGAATGGTGGTGATGGTTGCACAGAACGATGTGAATGCATTTAATGCCACTGAGCCTAACTTGAAAATGTTAAAAAAGGTAAACTATATATATATATCAAGTATATATATATAATATGTATGTGGTTGTATATATTTTACCACAATAAAAAATAAAATTTAAAAAAAACTTTGTGACCTTAAATGTGGCAAAATATTTTTAGATATGACACCAAAGGTACAAACAGCAGAAGAAAAAACAGATAAGCTGACTTAATCGAGATTTTAAACTTTTATGTTTCAAAGGACTCCATCAAGAAAGTGAAAAGATGGTTCACATAGTGGGAGAAAGCTTTTGCAAATCATATATCTAATGGGCCTTGTATCTAGACTATATAAAGAACTCTTACAATGCAATAATAAAAAGAAAAATAAACCAATAAAAAAAGGGCAAAGGATCTGAATAGTCATTTCTCTAAAGAAGATACACAAATGGCAAACAACACATGAAACAATGCTCAGAATCATTAGTCATCAGGAAAATGCACATCAAGACCACAATTAGGTGCCACTTCACACCCACTAGGATGGCTAGAATCAAAAACTCAGATAACAACAGTTGCTGGTGAGAATGTGGAGAAATGGAAACCCCCAACACTGCTGGTGGGAACATAAAAATAGGCCAGCCACTCTGGAAAACAGTCTGGCAGTTACTCCACAGAAATTTACCACGTAATCCAGCAATTCCACTCTAGCTACATAGACAATAGAAAGAAAAGCCCATGTCCACACAGAAACTTGCGCATGAATGTTTATAGGAGCATTATTGACAATAGTTGAAAGATAGAAACAACCCAAATGTATCAGCAGGTGAATGAGTCAATAAAATGTGGGATATTTATACAATAAAATGTTATTCTGCCATGAAGAGGAATGAAGTTCTGATACTTGCTATTACACGGATGAACCTTGTAAACATGATAAGCAAAAGAAGCTAAAATTAGCAGGGCGTGGTGGCGCACATCTGTAGTCCCAGCTACTTGGGAGGCTGAGGTGGGAGGATTGCTTGAACCGGGGAGGTTGAGCTGCAGTGAGCTAGGATCACTTCACTGCACTCCAGCATGGGCGACAGAGCAAGCCCCTGTCTAAAAAAAAAAAAAAAAAGCCAAACACCGAAGACCACATCTTGTATGATTCCATTCATGGGAAAGTTCGGAATTGGCATATTCATAGAGAAGGAGAGTAGAATTGTTGTTGCTTAGGGTTGGGGGCAGGGATGAAGGGAAAACAGGGGTGATAGCCAAAGGATATGTATGATATGTATGGTGTTTCTTCTTGCAGTGACAAAAATATCCTAAAATGGACTGTGGTGATGGTTGCACTTATCAATAGACTAACGACCACTGAATTGTACACTTCATGTATGTGAATTAAATTTTGCAAAACAGTAAATCAGAACACTAAAGGGATGGGCCTTGAAAATTTATGGGTTGAGAAACTGATGCTCTTTTGGGGGAAAAAAAAAGTTTATGGGACTCATGGTGGCAGCCTTGAAAGGCATGGCTTCTTAGAAAGGAAGATTTTTTTTTTTTTAGGAAGGAAATTCAATATTCTTTCATGATAAAAACTCTCAGCAAGCTACGGAAGGAAGCCCTTAGACTGATAAAGGGCATCTCTGAATAACTAGCAGCTTTTTCCTGATAGCCTCAAACTGGAAACAACCCAAATGTCCAACAGGAGAATAAATAAGCAATTTGTGGTATATTCAAACTACTCAGAACTAAAAAAGAATGAATTACTGATAAAATTACTAATAAAAACAATATGGATGAATCTCAAAAACATGCTAAGTGAAATAAGCTTATGCAAAAGAGTACACACCATACAGTTGCAGTTCATATGAAATTCTAGAACAGGCAGAAAAATAAAAAACCCATGATGACATCAGAACGATGTTGTCTGTGAGTATGGGGTGGAAGATTTACTGAGGAACATAAGAAAACTATCTGGGGTTGATGATGATATCCTATATCTTGATAGGAGTTTGGGTTAAACAGAACTATGCAATTGTCAACATTTAGCAATACATACTGGATATTTGTGAATTTCATTGTACGTAGATTTTACATTTAAAAACTGCAAAGAAATATTGAGCTCTATTTAATGATACATATGATAAAGTGTCTAAGGGGAAATGGACAGATGTGTACAATTTACTTTGAAATGTATCAACATAGTATGGATTAGTGCAGGGAGAGAGGGATAGTTTCAGCAACATGTGGGAAAGCAGTAATTATAAAATGCCAATTGTAGAATCTAAGTGATGAGTATATGAGTGCTTGCTGGAGAATTATTTTCTGTATATTTGAGCATCCTCACAAAAATGCTAGAAAAGGCCAGGCACGGTAGCTCATGCCTGTAATCCCAGCACTTTGGGAGGCCGAGGCAGGCGGATCATGAGGTCAGGAGTTCGAGACCAGCCCTGACCAACATGGTGAAACCCCATCTCTACTAAAATTATGAAAATTAGCTGGGCATGGTGGCACGTGCCTGTAATCCCAGCTACTCAGGAGGCTGAGGCAGGAGAATTGCTTGAACCCGGGAGGCGGAGGTTGCTGTGAGCCGAGATTGTGCCACTGCACTCCAGCCTGGGTGACAGAGCGAGACAAAAAAAGGTAGAAAAAGGAGAAAGAATGGTTCTTGAAACCTGAGTGGTGAAAGGGAAAGAACAAGAGAGGGATATAGACTATTGGAAGACAGAAGAGAGCCAAAAAGTTGAAGGACACATGAAATACTCCTTCATACACACACCCTTCCCTAAAGCCATCTATTAGGGAAAATGCAAGGACAGTCCGGCAGTGACAGAAGAGGGAGGAGGGATTTTGTAAACCACCCAGCCTCCCAATCCCATTCACGGAATGCATGCACATGGGCAGTTTCCATCCACACAACGCCACAAGAAGAAAACAAAAAGAATCAGAATATTTCAGCCCATGAAACTCTCCCTAAAACTGTGGAGCAGAAGAAAACTATAACATAGCATTTCAATTTGTACCATAACTATAACAGGTTCACTGCCCAAAGTTCTGCCTTGCCCCTTGAAGTCAATCCCCTCCCTATGGTCTAGCCCCTCTATCAAACATTGATATGAGTTCAGTTCCTATAGTTTCGCTTTTTCCAGAATGTGATGGAGTCATTCATTCATCTTGAATGAATCATTTATCTTTTTATCTAACTTCTTTCACTTAGCACACATTTTTTGAGAGTGATCTATGTTGTAGCATATCAGTTATCAGTAACTCATTCCTATTACTGAGCAGTATTCCATTGTATAGAGGTACCATAATTTGTTTATTCATTCACCAGTTGATGGACACTGGGTTGTTTCCAGGTTTTCGTGGTTATGAATAAAGCCGCTAGAAACATTTGGGCTTTGTGTGGATATGTATTTTCACTTCCCTTGGGTAAAACCCCAAAAGTCGGATGGTTGGGTTGTATAGTCAACTTTAAAAGAAACTGCCAAAGTGCTTTCCAATGTGGCTGCACTATTTTGTCCTTTCGCCAGCAATATATGAGAATGGTATTTGCCCTGAATACTCACCCACACTTGGTATCCTTGGGTTTCTTAATTAAATTAAATTAATTAATTAATTTATTTATTTTTGAGACAGAGTCTAGCTCCATCGCCCAGGCTGGAGTGCAGTGAAGTGATCTCAGCTCACTGTGATCTCTGACTCCCAGGCTCAAGTGATCCTCCTGCCTCAGCCTCCTAAGTTGCTGAGACTACAGGAGTGTGCCTCCATGCACGGCTAACTCGAGTATGTTTTATAGAGATGGGATTTCACCATGTTGCCCAGGCTGGTCTCAAACTCCTGAGCTCAAGCATTCTGCCTACCTTGGCCTCCCAAAGTGCTCGGATTACAGGCATGAGCCACCATGCTCGGCCAGGTTTCTTAATTTTAGCTAAACTCACTGGAATTATTATTAAATTTTAAATATTCTTTATGTTTTCTGGATATAAATCCTTTATCAGATATGTGTTTGGCAAATATGTTATTCAGTCAGTGTCTTATTTTTTCATTTTCTTAACAGTGTCTTTCAACAGGCTTTTTAAAAGTAAGGTAAAGTAAAATTTATTTCAAAAATGTAATGGCCTGTGCCACCTGTGTCCTATCTAATACATTTTTGCCTGACCAAAGTTCACAGAGATTTTCCTCCTATATTTTCTTCTAAAAGTTTGGAGTTTTAGGTTTTAAATTTAAGTCTAAGATCCATTTCAAGTAAATTTTTGTATATGTGATAAAGTAGGGGTCAGGGTTCTTTTTTTTTGCATAAATGTTCGTTTATTTCAGCATCACTTGTTGAAAAGACTTTTCTTTTCTCATTGAATTGCCTTGGGAACTTCATCAAAAATTAATGAAGGTGCTGGGCGGGGGGGCTCACGCCTGTAATCTCAGCACTTTGGGAGGCTGAGGCAGGTGGATCACGAGGTCAGGAGATCGAGACCATCCTGGCTAACATGGTGAAACTCCATCTCTACTAAAAAGACAAAAAAATTAGCTGGGTGTAGTGGCGGGCGCCTATAGTCCCAGCTACTAGGGAGGCTGAGGCAGGAGAATGGCATGAACCCAGGAGGGGAGCTTGCAGTGAGCCGAGATCGCGCCACTGCACTCCAGCCTGGGTGACAGAGCGAGACTCCGTCTCAAAAAAAAAAAAAAAAAAAAAAAAATTAATGAAGGTGTGTGAATCTATCTCCAGACTCCATAAACCAAAAATAAAATTCTAAGCCCCCTAACCGTCTTAATGGACCCCTCTTCCAGGCCAAGAGTGTTCCAAAGTTAACCTGAAAAATTACTTCAGTCTGGGGGTGGTTCTTCGCACCTGTAATCCGAGCACTTTTGAAGGCCAAGGCAGGTGGATCACTTGAGCTCAGTTCAAGACCAGCCTGGGCAACATAGTAAAACCCCATCTCCACCAAAAATACAAAAAAATTAGCTGGGCATGATGGCTCACAACTGTGGTCCCAACTACTCGGGAGCCTGAGGTGCGAGAATTGCTTGAACCTGGGAGGTGGAGGTTGCAGTGAGCCAAGATTGTGCCTCTGTACTCCAGCCTGGGCAACAGATGAGACCTTGTCTCAAAAAGACAAAACCAAACCAAAAAAACCTAGTTCAGGCCGTGATGGGAAGGGTAGCCAGACATGCCTCGTTTATACCCCCTCCCTTTTGGAATTACTGATAAACCTCTTTTAAGTCTGATAAGAAACATTTACAATCTGTTCTCTCTGAAACCTGCTACCTGGAGGCTTCATCTGCATGATAAAACCTGGTCTCTACAACCCCTTATCATAACCCAAACTTTCCTTTCCATTGATAATAACTCAACCCATTGCCAATCAGAAAAATTTTATTTTGTTTTATTTTATTTATTTTTGGGACGGAGTCTTGCTTTGTTGCCCAGACTGGAGTGCAGTGGCACGATCTCCACACAGTAGAACAGTGGTTGCTCACTGCAACCTCTGCCTCCTGGGTTCAAGCGATTCTCCAGCCTCAGCGTCCTGCGTAGCTGGGATTACAGGTGCGCACCACCACGCCCAGCTAATTTTTGTATTTTTAGTAGAGATGGGGTTTCACCATGTTGGCCAGGCTGGTCTTGAACTCCTGACCTCAAGTGATCTTCCTGCCTCAGCCTCCCGAAGTGCTGGTATTACAGGCATGATCTATGGCACCTGGGTGCCAGTTAGAAAATTTTTAAGTCTACCTATGACCTGGAAGTCTCCCCACCACTCCCTGTTCAATGTAGATTGAACCAATGTAAATCTTACACGTATTTGAATGATGTCTCATGTCTCCCTAAAATGTATAAAACTAGACTGCACGATGACCACCTTGGGCACATGTTCTCAGGATCTCCTCGGGCTGTCACTCATATTTGGCTCAGAACAAATCTCTTCAAATATTTTACAGGGTTTGGCTCTTTTTGTCAACAGTAATTTGGTGCCCAAACACGTGGGGCCTCAGAGAAGATTCATGACCCAGAAGGAGTTGCCTGTTCTTGGAGCTAAGGTACCAGCAGGGGCCCATTGAAACCTTCCCGACTTCGAGCTTCTCCTCCAGTGGAACTGGGAAGTCTTCACGAGCTCTGGACCTCCCTTTGGTTTATAAATGATCCTTGATTTATTTTGAGCTGTTTTTTTTTCCGCCTAGGAAATTGTTTAGGATCCTAATTCTAGTTCAGAGGTGCATTCTAAAGGGTCTTCTCCATTGCTTTTTCTCCCAAAATTAAGCTCAATTTGCTTGTCTGTGCATTTGCATGAGCAACTGAACTGTCCTTTTCATAGATAAATGAGAGTCTGAGCTCCTTAGCTCTGAAGAGAGAGGGGATTTTGCTCCTCTCAGCCTGAAGGTGCCCCTAGATGACAAGGGGCTGGAGTGGGAGCCTCTAAGGGATTGACTCCTTGTAATATGCAGCGGCCCTGCAGCAGGGAATCCTCCAACAAAATTAGTTTTAAAAACACACCCAGGAAATGCATGTAAGAGCTGATAACTCTGTGTTTCAAGCCCTCTTGGAGATGACAGACCTCCGGAGAGGGAAACTGACACACATTAGCGGGCAGAAACGTGACACACTGGAGTCCCGCCCACAAGCAGCACACTTTGAGCCACCATACTAAACCCTAGGCCACAGCTCAGTTCCTCCTTAAAAAAAAAAAAAAAAAAAAAAAGTAGGACACAAATAATCTAAGAATGAGGAAAAAAAAACAACAACAACTGCCTTTTGGACAGCCCATTGGTTTTATGGCAGCTCTACTTGCAAGTGTTTGTACGAAATAAAAAAACGTCTGGCTGGGTGCAGTGGCTCACACCTGTAATCCCAACACTTTGGGAGGCTGAGGTGGGAGGATGCTTGAGCTCAGGAGTTCGAGCTCAAGACAACATGGTGAGACCTGGTCTCTACCAAAAAATAGAAAAATTAGCCGGGCATGATGGCAGGTGCTGTAATCCCAGCTACTCAGGAGGCTGAGGCGGGAGAATCGCTTGAACCTGGGAGGTGGAAATTGCAGTGAGCTGAGATCACGCCACTGCACTCCAGTCTGGACAACAGAGAGAGACCTTGTCTTAAAAAAAAAAAAAAAGAAAGAAAGAAAAAAGAAAGAAAAGTAAACGAAAAGTCCAAAGGCACGCCAGGTTTTCTAGTAGTCGAGCTGGTTACATACTATGGTCTGTTGTGCACATTTTGAACTGATGGGTAAATTACATCACGGAAAAATTCAGAGCCCAATGGCCCACCTGCAACTACGGAGTTCTTAAGTTCTCTAGTTCTCTGTTTTATTTTTTGCTGCTTAAAATCTGTTGTTACTATTCTGCTGAGATTAAAAAAAAAATCACTGCTTGGATTCAACCATTTTATTTGGCTTTTTTTTTTTTTTTTTTTTTTTGAGAAGGGTCTGGCTCTGTTACCCAGGCTGGAGTGCAGTGGCATGATCTCAGCTCATTGCAACCTCTGTCTCCCCAGTTCAAGCGGTCCTCCCAACTCAGCCTCCTGAATAGCTGGGACCACAGGTGCCCACCACCATGCCTGGCTAATTTTTTTTTTTTGTATTTTTTTGTAGAGACGGGGTTTCACTGTGTTGTCCAGGCTGGTCTGGGACTCCTGGGGCTCAAGCGATCTGCCCACCTTGGCCTACCAAAGTGTCGGGATCATAGGCATGAGCCACTGTGCCAGGCCATTTGTTTGTTTTTGTAAACTGGTGAGTTCGTATTAATATCTCATGTCTAGAATTCTGAAGTAAAAGCAACAGGATTTTTGTATGAGTGTGTATGTGTGTTTATGTATATGTACATGTACTTTATGTGCTGTGGCCACAATGTACCAAATTGGCTTAAAGTTAAAGAGTACTCATAAATAATAAACCCAAATGTTTTTCAACTTCATGTGACATAAGTAAAATATTTAATAAATAAGCCAGCTTTAAAATTATTAGTAAATTTTAGATGTGTCTTAAGAATTGTCAGCATTTTTGTTTCCATTGAATGATGGAAGCAGTTTCAAACTTATCCCTGCCAAATACTATAAGATGTCAAAATTTGGTATAAGAGTTATAAAACTGTAAACTCAGTCCAAAACAAAATGATCTTTACTTGTGTAATTTTTGTTGTTGCTGTTTTTTTTGGGGGGCGGGCAGACTCTTGTTCTGTTGCCCAAACTGGAGTGCAATGGCACAATTTCAGCTCACTGCAACCTCCACCTCCTGGGTTCAAGAGATCTTCCCACCTCAGCCTCTCGAATAGCTGGGATTACAAGTGTGCGCCACACACCCGGCTAATTTTTGAATTTTTAGTAGAGACGAGGGTTTCACCATCATAGCCAGGCTGGTCTCAAATTCCTGGCCTCAAGTGATCTGCTCGCCTTGGCCTCCCAAAGTGCTGGGATTATAGGTGTAAGCCACCATGCCCAGCCCTCTTGTGTAATTTTTGATAAATAAGACATTTACTATTGTTGGTTTAATGAAAACAGCTAAATTCTGAGTTATTGGTAAAATACTGATATTTAACCTTAAGTTTCTTACTTAGGTAAGAAACTCACAGGCTATAAAAAAGGTTAACAGGAAATAGCTTTAAATGATGACTATCACAGTTTTCATAAATAACCTAAGTAAACTATCAAAATTAATCAGGTAAATGTAATGGAATAAATGCTTATAAACAAACTTGATATATAATTTAGAATCTAAAGTTACATTAAATAATAGAATTCATTAAATGGGTAGTTTCTAATTTAAAAACTATAGAAAAACATTTTTCTAAAAAATGTGTTATTAAAAGGTAAATAGCTAGGCGTGGTGGCTCATGCCTGTAATCCCAGCACTTTGGGAGGCCGAGGCGGGTGGATCATGAGGTCAAGAGACTGAGATCACCCTGGCCAACATGGTGAAACCCTGTCTGTACTAAAAATACAAAAATTGCCGGGCGCAGTAGCACATGCATGTAATTCCAGCACTTTGGGAGGCTGGGGTGGGGGGGTAGATCATCTGAGGTCAGGAGTTCGAGACCAGCCTACCAACATGGTGAAACCCCGTCTCTATTAAATACAAAAAATTAGCCGAGTGTGGTGGCACATGCCTGTAATCCCAGCTACTTGGGAGGCTAAGGCAGGAGAATCGCTTGAACCCGGCAGGCAGAGGTTGCAGTGAGCCAAGATCATGACACTGCACTCCAGCCTGGGCAACAGAGTGAGACTCTGTCTCAAAAAACAAAAACAAACAAACAAAAAACAAAATACAAAAATTAGCTGGGTGGGAGGCAGAGGTTGCAGTGAGCCAAGACCACGCCATTGCACTCCAGCCTGGGCAACAAGAGCAAAACTCCGTCTCAAAAAAAAAAAAAAAAAAGAAAGAAAAATCTTATAGGATCTGCTTTTGTCTGTGTATCTGTTATATCGACATGTGTTATGTGGAAGTGATAATTAACTATCAAACTATATGAAAGAGCTCTCATCAATTGGCTTAAAGAAAAGTAAGTGCTAATCAGACTAACGAAAGTTAGCTCTGATGCCTTTTAGTTCACATGACTATAGTAATATATGGTACGATTAATTTGGTAAATTTAATCTCAAAATTCTCTCCAGTAGTTTAGAATCTTAAGGTCATATTATATTAAATTAAGTAACCTTGGGTTTTTCACTTGGAATTTGGGTTACCAAGAGATAAAATAGTAAAAGAGTAAGAAATGTTTTGGTGAGGTTTATAAAAACACAAGGATGTTTGCTAAAGAAAATGTAATTTTTTTTCTAGTTTAAAGGCTATTTGAGTTGCTTTAAAATAAAGGAAAAATTATATAGCTAAATCTAAATGGATAAAGAGGAAGGTAAAAAGGTGGGAAATCAAAAACCTTAGACTCCTGGGTGGCCACGTGGTTACCCATCTTAAGGAGCTGCAGTGGATTGCATCAGTTACTAAAGGTAAAAGTTTCCAGTGGAATTTAGAGCTGGGCCATACTCATATTCCTAGGGAGTTGGTTCATTGAATGCATAAGAAAATGCAAACTAATGAGAAAAAGATAAAATATTCAATCCCTTGGTTATTATTATCTGCAATAGCTAAAAGGGAAGTAAAAGAGTGCTGGGTTGGGCCTTAAGGCTGGACCAAGCTCAGGTATGGGTCTATCTCAGCTCAGGCCACCAGCCTCGAAGCTACCTATAAAAGGAAAAATTAAGCCAGTGCAACAAAAGTTACCTCTGAGACCTGTGGTTGCCAAGAAGATGGTCAAGGGAAAGGCAAAACCAAGTAACTATTAAAACCAGAGGGGATAATGTAAAGGAATGGATCTGTTTTGTAAATTGGTATCATCGGCTTCCTGAGAAACCTTTACTGTAATGGATTGTAAAACAACTACTTTAAGGACAGTATCTGTATTAGTCTGTTCTCACACTGCTATAAAGAACTACCTGAGACTGGGTAATTTATGAAGAAAAGAGGATTACTTGTCTCACAGTTCTGCAGGCTTAACAGGAAATATGACTGGGAGGCCTCAGGAAACTTAAAATCATGGTGAAAGGCGAAGGGGAAGCAAGGACCTTCTTCACAAGGTGGCAGGAGAGAGAGCCAGTGAAGAAAACCATGCACTTTTAAATCACCTGAACTCACTCACTATCACGAGAACAGCAAGGGGATATCCACACCCATGATCCAATCACCTATCACCAGGCCCCTTCCCTGACACACAAGAATTACAATTTGACATGAGATGTAGGTGGGGACACAAATAAAACCATATCAGTATCTTTAATTTAATTTAATTGTTTTATTTATTTATTTATTTAGAGACATAGTTCCGCTCTGTTGCCCAGCCTGGAGTGCAGTGGCATGATCTTGGGTCACTGCAACCCCCATCTCCCGAGTTCAGGCAATTCTCCTGTCTCAGCCTCCTGAGTAGCTGGGATTACAGGTGCGTGCCACCACACCTGGCTGATTTTTGTATCTTTAGTAGAGACGGGGTTTCACCATGTTGGCCAGGCTCATCTTGAACTCCTGACCTCAGGTGATCCACCCACCTCGGCCTCCCAAAGTGCTGGGATTATAGGCATGAGCGACCACACCAGGCCAGTATCTTTAATTTTCAATGCCAGAGAATGAAAGAGCATGTTTGGGTTGATGCAGGACCCATAGCTCACTATTAAACAATCGCTGATGAATATATCTGATCAGGACGCACAGGAAGTTATTCCTGACGGAGCAGCCAGCCTGGTGAACCAGATAAACACCACTGCCAGGTGTGTTTACCCTGAGAAGGGGACAGGGCTGTGTCATGGGCCATTGGTCACTCATAGCTGGCTCAGAATAAATCTCTTCAAATATTTTAGAGTTTGCTTCTTTTCATCAAAAATTCTATTCTTACAAACATTATGTCTAATGAAATAAACCAGACAGAAAACTATGCATAATGAATATCTGTACCTGTATATCTATTTCAAAAACAAACAAAATTAATATTGTCTAGAAATGCATACTTAGTAGTAAAACCGGTAAAACTGTACAGAAAAGTGAGAAAGTGGCTACCATAAAAGCTAGGATAATTGGTATTTAGAGGAGGGGGAAGTTGCAATTGAGAAGAGACACTGTATATGCAGGAGAGGCCTCTGGGAAGCTAGAAACATTCCATTTATTGACCTGAATAGTGGCAACCTGAGTGTTTGCTCAACATTTATGTTTTAAATGCTTCCCTGTGGTTAAAAGTTGGGCAAAAGAGTAAGAGAAAAAAAAAAGGACAGGAGAACAGAAGACAAGAAAGACAGGAAAGGAGAAAAGGAGGAAGGAAGAAAGGAATGAAGAGTTTTAAAAAATCAGCTTTATTGAGATACAATTTATATACCATAAAACTCACCTGTTTTAAGTGCACACTTCGATGATCTTTAGTATATTTATAGAGTTGTGCTGCCCTCTAATCTAATTTTAGAATATTTCCCTCATCCCAAAAAGAAACTTCATGCTCACTTACACCCTATTCTCGCCTCCAGCCCTGTCTGAATATGTGCCTTGTTTGCACTTTTCCTAGAAATGGAATCTTATAGTATGTGATTGTGAACCCTAAATACCTGAGATGGGTCTCAGTCAATTTACGAAGTTTATTTTGTCAAAGTTAAGGACCTGTGCCCGTGACACAGCCTCAGGAGGTCCTGACAACGTGTGCCCAAGGTGGTCGGGGCACAGCTTGGTTTTATAGATTTTAGGGATACATGAGATGTCAATCAGTCTACCTAAGATGTACACTGGTTCCATCTGGAAAGTCGGGACAACTCGAGTTGGGGAGGGGGCTTCCAGGTCATAGGTAAGAGACAAAGGATCGCATTCTTTGGAGTTGCTGATTAGCTTTTTCAAAGGAGGCAATCAGATATGCATCTATCTCAGTGAGCTGAGGGATGACTTTGAGTTCTGTCTGTCCTTTATCCACAAGGGAATTCCTTGTGAGGGAGGTATGTAGCTTTTTCTTCTTAGTAGCTGTCTAAGCTACTAAGGCAGGTTTGCCCTTAGCAGTGCCCAGCTTGACTTTTCCCTTTGCTTTAGTGATTTGGGGGTCCCAAGATTAATTTTCCTTCCACATGATCTTTGTGTCTGGCTTCTTTCACTGTGCATAACACTTCTGAGGTTCATCCATGTTGTAGCATGTGTAAGTACTCAATTCTCTTTCATGGCTAAATAGTATTCCACAATATGGATAGACCACATCTTGTTTTTCCATTCGTCAGTTGATGGACACTTGGGTTGTTTCCACAGCCAAATGGCTATCGTGAGTAATGCTTCTATGACTATACGTGTTCAAATCTTAGTACAAATGTCATTTTATTTCTCTCTTTATCTATTTATTTATTGAGACAGAGTCTCGCTCTGTCATCCAGGCTGGAGTGTAGTGGTGCAATCTTGGCTCACTGCAAGCTCCGCCTCCTGGGTTCAGGCCATTCTCCTGCCTCAGCCTCCTGAGTAGCTGGGACTACAGGCACCCTCCACCACACCTGGATAATTTTTTGTATTTTTAGTAGAGATGGGGTTTCACCACGTTAGCCAGGATGGTCTTGATCTCCTGACCTCGTGATCCGCCAGCCTTGGCCTCCCAAAGTGTTGGGGTTACAGGCATGAGCCACTGAGCCTGGCCTATTTATTTATTTTTGAGACAATGTCCCACTCTGTTGCCCCGGCTGGAGTGCAATGGTATGATCTTGGCTCACTGCAACCTCTGCCTCCTGGGTTCAAGTGATTCTCCTGTCTCAGCCTCCCGAGTAGCTGGGATTACAGGCGTACACCACCATGCCCTGCTAATTTTTTGTATTTTTAGTAGAGACAGGGTTTCACCATGTTGGCCAGGCTGGTCTCGAACTCCTTATCTCAAGTGATCCACCCTCCTCAGCCTCCCAAAGTGTTGGGATTACAGGCGTGAGCCACCGTGCCCGGCTTTTATTTCTCTTAAAGAATTTCTCTGAGAGGACTTGCTCAGTCACATGGTAACTCTAGGTTTAACATTTTTGAGGAACTGCTAAATTGTTTTCCACAGCAGCTGTACCATTTTTCATCCCACCAGCAGTGTATGAGGAATCTACTTTCTCCACATCCTCAACAGCATTTGTTATTGTCTGCTTTTTACTATAGCCACCCTAGTGGATAAGAAGTGGTGTCTCACTGTATTTTTGATTTGCAGTTCTCTAATGACTAATGATGTTGAGCATCTTTTCATGTGTTTATTGCACATTCTATGCTTTCTTTTCTTTTCTTTTTTTCTTGAGACGGAGTTTTGCTCTTTTTGCCCAGACTGGAGTGCAATGGCATGATCTCGGCTCACCACAACCTCTGCCTCCCAGGTTCAAGCTATTCTCTCACCTCAGCCTCCCCAGTATCTGGGATTACAGGCATGCACCGCCCGGCTTTAGGATGCCGAGGTAAGAGGAGAAAAATTGGTAAATTTTTTGGCATTTTTAGCAGAGGTGGGGTTTCTCCATGTTGGTCCGGCAGGTTTTGAACTCCTGACCTCAGGTGATCTGCCTGCCTTGGCCTCCCAAAGTGCTGGGATTACAGGCATGGGCCACTGCGCCTGGCTCTACACTTTCTTTAGAGAAATGTCTGTTCAAATGGGTTATGCCCACTAAAACTTTTTTTTTTTTTATTACTGAGTTGTAAGAGTTTTTTTTCTTAATTCTACATAGTCTCTTATTGGATATATGATAAGCAAATATTTTCTCCCAGTCTATAAGTCGTCTTTTCCATTTTCTTTTCTTCTTTCTTTGTTTTTGTTTTGTTGTTTTTTTTTTTTTTTAGAGACAGGGTCTTGCTGTGTCGCCCAGGCTACAGTGTAGTGCTGTGATCCTAGCTCACTGCAGCCTTTACCTCCTGGGCTCAAGTGATCCTGCCACCTCAGCCTCTTGAGTAGCTGGAACTACAGGTGTGCACCGCCAGGCCCAGCTAATTTTTAAAATTTTTTTTGTAGAGACAGAGTTTTACAATATTGCCCAAGCTGGCCTGAAACTCCTGGCCTCAAGCAATCCTTTTTTTTTTTTTTTTTTTCTTTTTTGGAGACGGGGTTTTTTGCTCTTGTCACCCAGGCTGGAGTGCAATGGCATGATCTCGGCTCACCGCTATCTCCGTCTTCCGGGTTCAAGCAATTCTCCTGCTTCAGCCTCCCGAGTAGCTGGGATTACAGGCATGCGCCACCACACCTGGCTAATTTTGTATTTTTAGTAGAGACAGGGTTTCTCCATGTTGGTCAGGCTGGTCTACGAACTCCCCACCTCAGGTTATCTGCCGGCCTCGGCCTCCCAAAGTGCTGGGATTACAGGTGTGAGCCACCACGCCCGGCCAAGCAATCCTCTTACCTCGGCATCCTAAAGTGTTGGGATTACAGGCATGAGCCACTGCACCTGGCCTCCTTTCTATTTCTTGATGGTGTTGTTCGACATGCAGTTTTAAAATGTTTATTAAATTCAACATCAATTTTTCTTTAATAATTTGTGCTTTCAGTGTTGTACCTAAGAAATAATTGCTTAATTCAAGATCACAAAGCTTTACTTCTGTGTTTTCTTCTAATAGTTGTATATTTTAGCTCTTACATATACAGCTGTGATCTATTTTGAGTCGATTTTTTTTTTTTCTTTTGGAGATAGCATCTCATTTTGTTGCCTAGGCTGGAGTGCTGTGGTGCGATCTTGGCTCACTGCAACCTCTGCTTCCCAGACTCAAGCAGTCCTACCACCTCAGCCTCCCACGTAGCTGGGACTATTTTTTTTTTTTTTTTTGTATTTTTGGTAGACACAGGGTTTCACCATGTTGCCCAGGCTGGTCTTGCACTCCTGAGCTCAGGGCGATCCACCCACTTCAGCCTCCCAAAGCATTGGGATTACAGGCAGAAGCCACCATGCCCACCCTTATTTTGAGTTGATTTTTGGATGTAGTGTGAGATAGGGGATCTAACTTCATTTTTTTTTTTTTTTGCATGTGCATATCCAGTTCTCCCAGCTCTGTTTATTGAAAAGGAAGAAAGTACTTTAAGCAGATCAAAAACCTTCCATGGTTGCCACACCAAAGAGAGCTGTCCCAATTGCTGCATGAGTCTTTCAAGACTTTCTTGATGGTGTGGCTCCAACCTGCCTTTTCAGGCTTAACACTCTTCAGTCCATTTGCAAATGTTTCTTCAAACTCAAATTAATCTGGATACTCTTCCCTAAGTACATCTTCCTGTGTACTTTTGTTGGGCTCTGATAAATACATTTTCTTTCTGTCTTTCAGCATCTTAACTCTCTTCTAAATTCAGCAACAAGTCTTGGTTTTTGTACAGCTTTCCTTCCTGAACCCGATCTCATTTCTCCTTTCTGAGTGCCTACAGTAAGTGTCATCTGAATATTACTTAGGCCAGTAAAACCTTTATCTCTCTTTCTAACTTTTGTCACTAACATTAAAAACAACAGTGACAACAGCAACACACTTCTTTTACTTAATTTTCTACTTGTTTGATTCATCTCCCCTACTGGAGAGAGACCTCTTTAGAGATGAACCTGTATCTCCTTCGCCATCATTTCTCCTCCAGGATTCAACACAGCATCTTTAAAGGAGTAGTCATAGATAAATGCTCATTGATTTGCTCATACCAATGTCTCAAGGAATCAAATGGATCCATAGATTTGGGCTTATGTGAAATCCTCTTCATCTGCGAAATATGGAAATGAAAACTATTCTGGAAAAACTACAAACTAAATATCTGTGAACAGATCACTTTAAGTACGTTTAGAAGCTGTATACATAAAACCTATGTGGAAGTCTTTTGTAAAATGAAGCTTTTTCAACAAAAATTTATTATATATGATTATATATAATTTACACATCGTATGTTATTTAATAATTAATATTTAATTCATGTTTTACCTATGTGGATTTTGTCTGTTTTCTGCCTTTTCCCTGTTTTTTTCTTTTGTGTGAATTTTCTGAAGGCTAGACAAACTCTCAGCAAACTTGCAGCATCTTAGAGACTTCTGAATGGCAGGGTAGTGCACTACAGGAAGTCAGAGTGGTGAGCTGTGGTCCACAACAGGCTGACCTAGACCTGAACACCAGCTCTGCACAGCTTGGCTGCGGGGCCCTGACAACCACCCTCACCGGACCCCAGGTTACTCATTTGAAAATGGGGCTAACGACAGCTCTCTTGTAGGGTTGTGGAATGAATTAGAGATGAGTGCTAGAAAGCATTCATTAAAGGGCCAGCATTTAATGAGTGCTAATAACAGAAGCTCCCACATTTTTTTTTTCTTCTACACATTGCAGTATAGTTTAGTCCTGGTTGCTAATGCTCTCCTTTTACTTCTCACATACTATACCCCCAATACACAGTCCCAACGACCCAAGGACTGTCGCTACAATAAAACACCTTCAGATGCCAAGACAACATTATCTCTAAAAGTGGGAGCTGTCTGAATTATCTGTGCTAGATTGGATGTGCTATATTATTCCACACACACAAGACCACTTAAGCAATCAATAATCATTATGATAACAGAGTGTGACAAATGTCCTCTGGCATTTTTAAAAGCACATGGCTTCCTCTGGCTCGTCATTGAGAGGATCTGGCCAGTTGGGAGCTGAAGGAGGGCCCAGGCCTGCATGGGGAAGGCAATCGCTCCCAGAGCCGGGGTCCTGGGCAGCGTGGGCTCCACACGCCATGGGACCAGTCGGTCTGTGGACCGTCCTTGGACAACACCAGGCTTCTGAGTCCTGAGTTACAACCAGGTTTCTGCTAAGGCGAAGCAAGCTCTCTCTCTCTCTCTGCCTTGGCCTTCCATGAGGCTGTTTAAAAGATTAAACAGTTGCTACTTTGCCTCCAAGAAAAATTACTTTCCAGTCCTCTGGCACCATATTTTGGCTTCCTACCATTTAGAGTAATTGATAATTCCCTTGCTTTTATCACCTTCAGGAAAAAAAAAAAAGAAGAAGTCGTCCTTAGATGGAAACATTTTTTTCTGTTTCCCTTTAAATACAGGACCCTCCCACCCTCTGTGAGCAGACCTGAAAGGCACCAGTCTTTACTATTTTCCCTGAGAGCAAATCTCCGCTGTGAACAAGGTCATCAGCATCTCTAATGTGCCCTGAACACCCTGCATTGATTAAACGTCAGCATGGTGCCTGGAGAATGTTCTCCCTCCTTACTTGATTCTCATCCTCAGGAGACAAACAAAACATAAATTCTTTAATATGGTAGATGAGTACAGGTGCCTTCAAAATCAGATTCTAGCCCGTTTCCAGTTCAGCATCATCTCTCTCTGCAGTCTGTCACCATCTCATCCTACCCCTTCCTCTGCTTGGAATTTCCTCCATCTCTTCTCAAATTAAGTTCCTACTCATCTTTGAAGATCCAGCCCAAATGTGACTTCCTGGGGGAGGCCTTCCCTGACCCTCTTAGACAGAATCAGCCCTTCTCCTCCCACTGTAAGCTCCCCAGGGCCCCTTACCCTATGCAGCCATGCTTCTAAAACCCTGGAGTTCCTGCTACAATGCAGATTCTGGTTCTGGACCCTAAGATTCTTTTCTAACAAACCCCCAGGTGGTGCTGCCGCTACAGGTCCATGCAATGCTTCGAGTGGAAGAATGCAGTGTTCTCAGCACAGGGTTTTGTTCTCATTTGTGTGTGTGTCTTACCATTCTGCTTTAGCAGGACACCGACTGGCTATCTCATCCCTGAGTTCCCAGCCCTGAGCACAGAGCAAACCGCAAAAGTCAATGTGTTGAATGAGGACGCCTCCCTTGTCACGCTCACATCAGCTTTCCCACAGGTCTCTTTCTTCTCCCCTCCCCTCCCCCTTCCCTCCCTCTTCCCTCCCCCTTCCCTCCCCCTCTCCTCCCTTTCCTCCTTCTCTCCTTCCCTCCCTCCCTTCCTTTTTTTTTTTTTTTTAAGACAGGGTCTTGTTCTGTCACCCAGGCTGCGGTGCAGTGGTGCAATCATGGCTCACTGCAGCCTCGACCTTCCAGGCTCAAGAGATCCTCCTGCCTCAGGCTTCCAAGTAGCTGGGATTACAAGTGCACACCACTGTGCCCGGCTACATTTTAAAATTTTTATAGAGACGGGATCTTGTTGTGTTGCCCAGGCTGGTGTCAAACTCCTGGCCTGAAGCAATCCTCCCACCTGAGCCTTCTGAAGCACTGGGATTACAGGCATGAGCCACTGAACTGGGTTAGGCCTTTCCTTTTTGGTGTTCACTTTTAAGGCACACCCAGACTGTTTGCATTTTAACTCAGTAAACAGATATTTACAGACAAGATACAAAGCACAGCCAGGCTTTCTCAAGGCGAAAGAGCTGGTAGCTTCTGTTGCTCAGTGCCTTCCAGACTTCAGCCCCCTGTTCACATGCCCACTTCTCATTCTGTGTGCGTTCTGCCTGTTCTCATGTTTAGTGAGTGTGGCTGAAATCCATGGAGGTGGGACTTGGATTTCATTCCCATTCAATTCAGCTGATGAGTATCCTAGTTTTAGACATGGTACTCTGAGGATGGTGGAAGGAAGGTGAAGTTTGTGGAGGAAGAGTGGCTCGCATCCATTCGTCATCCCTGGATGGTCTCAGGTTCACTTTGCATCATGAGCACTCAAGAGTTAAAAGGGTCTCATTTCTTGACCCCAGATCATGTTCTCAAGCCATTGTCTTTTTTTATGTTCTCTCTGGCTTGGCTTTTTTTTTTTTTTTTTTGTATGTGGTTTGGTATGTACGATGAATTCACAAGCAAAATTAAATTATATCATGAAGTGATAAAATGCATACAGTGGAGTTGACTTGCCATGAGCATTTGAGATGATGCAGTTCTGTCCTGTTTAAAAATATTAAGCAGCCATAGCATGTCCTATCTGGAAAGAAGCTTGCAGAGATCCTCTGGTCTATACCTATTCCCAAGTAGGGAAACTGAGCCCAGAGAAGCCACCTGGCCTCTCAGGACTCCACAAGCAGAGTGCATTCAAGCTAGGATCAGAAACCAGGACCCCTGGCAACTTCTTCCTTACATGTGCAACCCCTTGCTCTTGAACCTGATGGTTAGAACTGGTCTCCCTGTAATACACTTCCTGTGTCTGGGAGACTCAAAGGCCTCTTTTAGCCTCTGAAAGCTAACTTTTAAAAAATTTCAGGTGCATCGCTATTTGCTCAAAAGCTCTATTGCCCTTCTTCTTGACTCACATGTGTCTGGAGGTGGTTCCTTCCAGTGGGTTCTTGGTCTCGCTGACTTCAAGGATGAAGCCATGGAGGTTCACAGTGAGTGTTACAGCTCTTAAAGGTGGCACAGACCCAAAGAGTGAGCAGCAGCAAGATTTATTGTGAAGACCCAAAGAACAAAGCCTCCACAACACGGAAGGGGACCAGAGCATTGTTGCTGCTGGCTGGGGTGACCAGCTTTTATTCCCTTATGTGTCCCCGCCCACATCCTGCTGATTGGTCCATTTTACAGAGTGCTGATTGGTCCATTTTACGGAGTGCTGATTGGTGCATTTACAATCCTCTAGCTAGACAGAAAAGTTCTCTTAAGTCCCCACTTGACCCAGGAAGTCCAGCTGGCTTCACCTCTCAACATTGGTGGTCAGCTTAAATTCTTCAAGACATTAAAATCTGCCCTTCTTAGGCCCTGGGCCCTGCAGTTTCCATCAGACATGACTTATTATGCTGGGTCATGATTTCCCGTTTATTTATCTGTTTCTGCTGTGCAGACTGTGAGACGCCTGAGGGCAGGGATCATGTCCCTAGCACAGAGTAGAACTCAGTAAGGTAAGAATCTACTTGCTAGGAAAAGGAGAGTCTCATGCATCCACTAATCCTGACTCAGGTGACATTCACATTTTGCATTCAGATCTCCTTAATAGTCACTGACAATGTCTGGCTGCAGGCTTAGCTCATCCCTTTGGAGAAGGATGCTGTTAGGCTGTGACCCAGAGGCTAGTTTATTAGGCCCTGCTTTTTTCCCCTGGGTCTCTTCCATGATGACTCATGCATCTTGTAATTTGATGTCAGTGTTCAGACACAGCTACGCTATAATAATCTCAGAAATGGCAAAGAAAACATAATTCATCAAAGGAAAAGCCACCATGTATCTGCCACCATGCATAGCAGAAGTGATCAGACCTTAATGACTAAAAAATAGTGTTTTTTTTGAGGCAGAGTCTTGTTCATGTAGCAAACTTACTTCATTCCTTCCATAGTCATTTCCATTAAATTCCACACATTTATCAAGCACTTAATATGGGCAATCGAATGTACGTTTTGTTTGAGGGGAGCCACGTCCTATTTAGGAGGGAGCAGCTGGGGGTGTTGGGCTGGGGATCAGGAGGACTGGCCGCCAACCCTGCCTCTGCTATTCCCAGTCCAGTCCCCTCTCCATGTACCACAGCTCCATTCAAGTCGTATGAATGCTCCCAAAGAGCTTTGCACCCAAGAGCTGAACCTGAAAGCTATTTCTTTTTTCTAGAGGTTTGTCGGTGAAATAATTTAGACTTGGAGACTGAGATCTTTCTTCTATTTCTGGCAGGTCCCAATTTGAGATTTCCTTAGATTGATTTAGTTTTCTTATTAGCAATTCATTATTGCATGTTAGTAATAGCTAGACTTACCAACTAAATACTTATAAAAGTATTTTGCTCCAAGTCAGTGACTCCAGTGAATCAATTAGAGCAGTCTTGGATGCCGGGATCTTAGAAATTGAGCCTGTGGGTGTACCCGGAGGAGGTCTCCCAGACCAATGTGGGGTGCAGCCCCTCAAGATTGTCCCATTAGGAGGCTGACGGCTGAGGCTTAGCCCTGTCAAGACCCCTTGACAAGACTCTGGCGAGAACTCTGGGGACAGAGGAGATACTGTGTCTTTGGGCTCTTCTCCATTGGAAGCTGCAGGAGAGCACATAAGGACAGGAGCTCCTCCCCAGCTGGAGGTGAGCTATGTTCTCAGAGCTGCCCATCCAGAAGTTCCTCTAGGGTGGTGGAGACAAGGTCCAGTGGATCCAGTACCTTTGGGTGTGGTTTCCACGTGGTACCAGTTTCCCTCCCCTCTGATCCCCATCTCCTTCCCTAGCCAGAATCCCTAGGGGCTGGTTCCCCAGGGCTGTAAGCTCAGATCTGCATCCCTTGGCATAGCACAGAGTAGGTGCTAGATATCTGAGAGGAGGGGAGAGAAAAAAGGAGAGACAGAGAAAGGAGAGAGAGAGAGAGAGAAAGAAAGAAGGAGAGAAAGGAGAGAGAGAAAAAAAAGAAGGGAGAAGGAGAGAAGGGTTGAAATGGACTGAACGAGACCCTGAAATGCTAGAAGCTGAAGACTTGGCCTTCCTCAGCACACTCCTTTCTTATCCTAACACTTGACAAAAAGTCATTATCAGTCTGAAAATAATGATAGATTCATACAGAATTTATGTCAGGGGCCAATAAGACAGATAACTGCAGGAGCCAGGGGGGTTACACAACCTGGAGAGATGAAAGTAGTAGGGAATAGTGAGGTCTGTGAACAAGTAGAGTTGACATGCCCAATCTAAAGGCAATGGATTTAAATTTCTAAAACATTTCTATTAACTGGATAAGATGCTTTTGATCCAGCTCAAAGGACCTTGGTTTAGGTTTTCTAGTAAAATAGGTGTTTTGAGTACAGTTCAACAAACCAGGCAATTAAGTATGAAGAACAAAAAACGGTAAGGAAGCAAGTGTGGCAGACAGGCAAGTGGGAGCTCTGCCAAGGGTGGTGTGGCTTTGGCCTGGTGGGGGACAGGGCTCATTTAGGAGACCACCAGAAGATTCAGGTGCCATCTGTAAGTTCCCAAAACGGCTCACAGGGGCATCTCTCCAGGAACACGGCCCTAGCAGCAAGACAATAATAATGATAATGATAATGCCACAGTTGCAGCTGATGTTCACAGGGCAGTTGCTACGTGCTGGGCATTGTGTTTGGCACCATTTTTAAAGTTTTTTAATTTTAAAAATAGACTTTGTTTTGTAGAGGAGTTTTCTATGCACTGCAGAATTGAGCAGGAAGTGCAGTGAGTTCCCATATATCCACCCCCCAGCCTCCCCAACTGTTAACATTAGCACCAGAGTGGCGTATTTGTTACAGTGGGTGAACCTGCATTGACATGTCATCAGAGGCCACCATTTACATTGGGGTTCATCTTGATGTTGTACATTCTATGAGTTTAGACAAACGTCAAATGACATATATCTACCGTTAAAATAGTTTTAACTGTCCTAAAAGTCTTTTAGCACTGTCTTTTTTTTTTTTTTTTTTTTTTGAGACGGAGTCTCGCTCTGTTGACAGGCTGGAGTGCAGTGGTGCAATCTCGGCTCGCTGCAACCTCCGCCTCCCGGGTTCGAGCGATTCTCCTGCCTCAGCCTGCCGAGTAGCTGGGATTACAGGCGCCTGCCACCACGCCTAGCTAATTTTTGTATTTTTAGTGGAGATGGGGTTTCACCATGTTGGCCAGGCTAATCTCAAACTCTTGACCTCAGGTGATCCACCCGCCTCGGCCTCTGAAAGTGCTGGGATTACAGGCGTGAGCCACTGTGCCCGGCCTAAAAATAGTTCTTTAGAAGACTTTTGCACACCTTTATATCACTCCCCACGCACACCAAATACTTCATATAAGGTTGTTTCACCCCACAATTTACACGCTTGAGATCCAGGGTGACTCAGTGATGGATCTGGAGTTTAGTGTTAAGTCCTCCATCACTTCCTGTGTCATGGCTTTTCTCCTATGACACTGCCATACCAAATGGAAAAACCATTTGGCAGTATCTACCATACCCCGAGACTCAGCAATTCTACTTTTGGAAATGTATCTAATAGAAATGAGGGCTTAGGTCCACCAAAAGACATGTACTAGAATATTCATAGACCATTATTTATAGTAGAAAAAATTTCTGAAGTCCAACAGGAGTAGAATGGGTGAATGAATTGCTGTATATTCATACAATGGAATACTATACAGCAATGAAAATGACCAAGACATCCAATAAGGATGAATCTTACAAGCATAATGTTGATTGAAAGAAATCAGATACAAGAGATTTATACTGCACTATTCCATTTATATAAAGTTCAAAACCAGCCCAAGTTAACCTATGGTGATAGAGATCAGAATGATGGCTGCCTCTGGGAAGCACTGATTGGGAGGCAGTACCTGGGAGCCTTCTGGGGATGCTGGAAACTATCTTTGTGCTTATCTGGATCGCAGTTACATGGGTGTATACCATATAAAAATTAAGCCGTGCACATAAGATTGATGTACTTAACTGTATGTAATGGCAAAAACAGCAATTACTTTTTCACCAACCTAACATATAAGTTACAGCTCAAGAAAAAAGTTTTTAAAAAGGAGGATGTTAAAATTGTGTCTTTCTGTGTATATATGTGTAGGTGAGTTTATATTGTACACACAAGTTTGAATTTTTTTCTATCCCTTACTGGCATTAGACCCTGGGCTGGTCTAATCTCTCCGTGTTTTAGTTTCCTCAAAAAGGGGATAATAATAACAATATTTTCCTCATAGACTTGTGAAAATTAAATAAGTTAAATTCAAAATTTTAAAGCACTTAATACCTGGCACACAGTAAGTGCTTTATAAGTATTGACTATAATCGCATTCTAGCAGAAGCATTTTTCAATGTAACACTCTTCATGAACACATTTCTTAAAGATTAGAAAATAAGCCATCATATAGCTGTATATTAATTTATTTAGCCATTTCCCTACAATTAGACTTTTAGGTTGTTTCTAACTTAGGGCTATTCTAAACAATGCTGCAAGAAACATCTCCATATGTGTAACTTTGCTATTTTTAAACTTGCTTATTTGGGATAGATTTCCCAACAGAGCATTCCACAGTGGACATTTTGAGGTTTCTGATATGTATTTACAATTGGCTGTATGGATACTCCTATAATCTGGATGCCCTGAGATGCCTCAGAGTCCTTTACCAGGTCACCCAGTAATTAACCCCCTCAGAGCCCGTAGCTCTGGGCAGAGGAGGAGGAAAGAGATGCTGGCAGAGATGTATAGGGAGGTGGAAGGCTTGGCAAAGGAGAGTACTGCCATATCGGTCTTGGTTGAGCCACCATGGTTAAATACCATCTTGTCACTTTCCATATTTTGTGCTCTGTAGCATAAGATCATTTATTTGGCTTTTATAACATTCTACTCCCCTGACTGTAAAGTGCTACACATTATTTATTTTTTTTAATGAATTAATTCTGAAGTCTAGAGACATTTGAGATTCTGTGGCTCCCTGAGATGCTGTAAATCCAGAGCTGGGAATTGTGCCTGCAGTGGCAGAAGCTGCCAGGTCACCAGATGGCAACAGAGTGGAGGTCCGGGCGCTGCCTTTGGTCCTGAAAGTTCAGCTGCTTTCTGGCTGCCCACTGTTCCACACTTGGTGGGACAAGTGCATTAACTTTTCTTGCATGATGCAGCCAGATCTCATTTCCTTTAGTAATTATGCTAAAATCTCTAGCTTTAGAAATTAAGACAACAATTAGCCAACCTCCGAGAGATTTATTTCTTTGGCCCTGATATGACCATGGAAGGATGAGAGGCCAAAGAGAAGAATGGAGCCAGACATAAATGATTAACAATAATAAAAACGTTAAAAATGTGTTATTTTAAAATGTAGATATTAATGCAATGCAAACTCCTAAAAAGAAATGCCTGTTTGTGAACCACACACAAGCAAGGCCTTCCCATTTCATATTTCTGTGGTCTTCCATAAAAGTCATAGTAGGAAACACTCCCTAGTGGCACTTGGAAGAGAAATAACTGCCTCTGAGGAAGTGGCAAAAGGAAAAATGTTTCCAAATATTGGAACTCTTGAACATAGATAGTCAAGATGGAGTTGTTTTTTGATTTTTTTTAGAGATGAGCTATTGCTATGTTGTCCATGCTGAACACGAACCCCTGGGCTGAAGAGATTCTTCTGCTTCAGCCTCCCAAATAGCTGGGAATACAGGTACATCACCACACCCGGACAAGATGGAGGTTTTTTTTTTTTTTTAATTGTTTTTCTTTTTCAACTTTTATTTTAGATTCAGAGGGTACATGTGCATGTTTGTTATGTGGGTATATTTTGTGATGCTGAGGTTTGGGATACAAATGGTCCCATCATCCAGGTACTGACCATGGTACCTTGATACTGACCAGGTACTGACAATGTTAGTTTTTCAACCTTGGCCCTCCCCCAGTAGTCCCCAGTGTCTATTGTTGCCGTCTTTATGTCCATGTGTACCTGATGTTTAGCTCCCACTTATAAGTGAGTAAATGCGGTATCTGGTTTTTCTATTCCCGCTTTAATTCACTTAGGATAATGGCCTCCATCTGCAACCATGTTGCAGCAAAGGACATGATATTATTCTTTTTTTCTTTTTTGGCTGTGTAAGATTTTGTGGTGTACACATACATACCACATTTTCTTTATCAAATCCACTGTTGATGGGCACCCAGGTTCATTCCATGAGTTTGCTATTGTGAATAGTGTGCTGTAATGAACCTGCAAGTGCATGTGTCTTTTAGTAGGACAATTTGTTTTCTTTTGGACATATACCCACTAATGGGATTGCTGGGCTGAATGGCAGTTCTAAGTTCTTTGAGAAATCCCAAACTGCTTTTCACAGTGGCAGAACTAATTTACATCACCACAAGTGGTGTGTAAGCGTTCCCTTCTCTCTGCAGTCTTGCCAACATCTATTGTTTTTTGACTTTTTAATAATGGCCATTCTGACTGTGTGAGATGGTATCTCACTGTGGTTTTGATTTTCATTTCTCTGATGATTAGTGATGATGAGCAATTTTTCATGTTTTTTGGCCACTTGTATGTCTTTTTTTGACAAGTACCTGTTCATGTCTTTTGCCCCATTTTAATGGGGTTATTTGTTTTCTGCTTGTTCAATTGTTTAAGTAAAGATGGAGTTTTTATTTAACATATTTAAAGATGAACTCACTGAAAATTAAGCCACGAAGTTGGTCCTTTTTATGCATCCTTTTTGTTGACAGCCTTACCTAGGGCATAATTTTCTCTAAAGGGCTGAAACATTCTTGATATTACAGAGAACAGTGCCTCTCAAATTTAATGTGCATGTCACTTGGGAATATTGTTTAAATATGGATTCTGATTCAGTAGGTCTAGGGTGGGGCTAGGATTCTGCATTGCTAACAAACTCCTAGATGATGCTGATGCTTCTGGTTTGTGGATCAAAGTCTGAATAGCAAAGACATAGACAACGATGAAGTCCAGTTTCTAGAAGACATTGAACACTCTGCTACTGAGTCTCTGAGCTCAAAACTTAAGGCCTGTTTCCTGGAGCTTCCTGAGTGGTCAACAGAGACCCTCTTTCTAGCTGTGATTCATGGTGTGAATAAGGACAGACAAATGTCTCCTTTCCCCTCCCAGGTCAACCACTGAGAACATGTTGCAAACTCTCTTGGTGGAGTTTAAATAATGAAGTGATGTCTTGATCTGCCGATGTTTCAATAGCTCAGTACTTCCTTATGAAATCAATCGAACCCAACCAACAATGACATTGATTATTCCCTAAGGCCGTCATCTCTAGCCCACACACTTCATATAATATAGGAGGCTCTCCCAATCTTATTAACTAACCTCAGCCCATACTTCCTCCCTGCTTCCATTGGAAGTTAATTATCCTGCTGGTATTTCTAAGGCACTGTGTTTATCATTGCCTAAATATTTTTCAGAAAAGAAGAGGATTAATAAATGTCAGAGCCAGCTTTCTTAATTTTTATTATAATGCAAAAGGAAAGAAAACCAAGTGGCACCTGCATTCATATTTGTAGATTCACTGGAATTTGGGGTTCAAGAATGAAGCTAAATCTGGCAGACCAGGACTGAGTGACCTGCTCAATATTGTAATTACCTGCAAGTTTATCATATGATGGAAAAATGCTCCTGAGATAATCTTTTTTGTTTTTTTTCATTTAACCTAATTTTATTCATGCTTGCCTTGGGATGGGGAATAGATCATTCAGTAAAAACATACAGTAAAAACAAAATGTCTTATCATGTACAACTTTTAAACTACAATAATGATGTACCTTAATTACTTCCATGTACACAAGTCTAACTTTTTTTTAAATAAACACAATTAAACTTCTCAGAGCATTTTATAATAAAGTAATTCCTAATTAATTTTTCTTTGTAGATAGATCAAGCACCTCCAAAATACAAATTCCTATACACAGTGAGCATGTTACTTAAAATGAACACTGAAGTAAATTAAGTATGTGGACAGGCTTAGGATAAGCTGACATTATAGATTCAGCTAGGAAAGCAACAAACCATAGTGCCAAATGGAAAAAGTGTATTTACAAATACATTTTTAAAACTAAGTTAATTTTAATAATTAAATACAGAAAATATACTAAAATAAATAAGATGCGATGCATTAACACTTCACTATAAAGAATGCATACCAGAACATTTATAAACAGTGAATGAGTCTTATTAAGAATAGTTTACTACAATAAACGCTGGCTAAATAGAAGTGCATATTGTGAAGCACTATGGTGGTATATGTTTTGCCACGTACTCTTGTTACCTTGAGGTAGATAACACATGTGTACCAAATTCAGCATTCATTTTCAGTTGCTGCTGGTATCATGTGTTTTGAGAAATGTGTACAGTATGAAAAACTTGAAAATACTCATGAATGAAAAATGTCTTAGAAAAAATAGCTATTTTCATGCAATTATGTACAGTCTCACTGTGTAAATTTCAAGGCAAGGTTTGTTTCCTGTAAAACAGATCATTGTTCTATGAGAGAATGTTCTTTACCTGTCTTAGTGCATTTCTTTTCTCCTGCATTGCATTATTTTGCTCTAGTCTTTATTTTTGTGAGCAAATGACATGCCAGTTAAAATAAAAACTATCTCACATGTAGAAAAAGAAAGTCTGGATTTTAAAAGCCAAGAACTAATAAAATCCTTACTAAATGACACCATCTGATTCAAGTAAAAAATGACTTAAACACTAGTAATAAAAAAAGACAAAACACATTTCATGAAGAATACAAAGATAAATGTCTGCTGAGTGTTTTAGTTCAGAAGTTTCAGACTGCTACTGTATGTTTGATGAGGAATTTGAGAGGAAGATTTCATAGCAGAAGGTGTTAATGTGGCCTGTGTTGACTTAAGTGGTGACCCAACTGGACTGTGAAACTGCGGGATGCCTATGGACTCGAGCTGCTTTTTGTCAGGCCTCGGAGCCCAAGCTAAGCCATCATATCTTCTGTGATCAGCACGTATACATCCAGATGGCCTGAAGTAACTGAAGAATCACAAAAGAAGTGAAAATGGCCTGTTCCTGCCTTAACTGATGACATTACCTTGTGAAATTCCTTCTCCTAGCTCATCCTGGCTCAAAAGCTCCCACACTGAGCACCTTGTGACCCCCACCCCTGCCAGCCAGAGAACAACCCCCTTTGACTGTAATTTTCCTTTACCTACCCAAAACCTATAAAACAGACCCACCCCATCTCCCTTCACTGACTCTCTTTTCGGACTCAGCCCGCCTGTGCCCAGGTGAAATAAACAGCCTTGTTGCTCACACAAAGCCTGTTTGGTGGTCTCTTCACATGGACGCGACTGAAACTTGTTAAAGAGGAACTCCCCACTGTTGTTCAGAAACCTTTCCTCATTTCCTCTCTCCCCAAGCTCTTCTTCCTCTACTGGCTCAGTTTCTAGCATTTCAGTATCTTCTTTCCTGCTAAAGAACTTGTCCAAGTAACGAGTGTAAGTGTTTTCTTTCTCAACTTGTTCATCCTTCCTTACGTCACAAAACTGATTGATGAGAAAACAGTCCTCCCCACCACTCACACACTGGCTGTCCCAAGAAGATTGGTACAAGGTTTCTAACTGAGCCAGATTTGCCATTCCTTTTTCCTGTTTTTCTTAGCTTACTGACTTTGATATCAAACTTTTCAATTCTAGTTGGGACACTGAGCTATTCAAGTCATTTAATTTATCAACAACATCAGTAGGCTCATGTTGGGAACTAAGTTGAATAGTTCCTGCAATAAAGGAATCAAAATCAAATCCATGATTCTTTTCCCTTTCTTTTCCAGCCAGTTGCTGTGATGCTTCCTTTAGTGCTATCTGGCTTTAACCAATCCATTCCTTTCACATTTTGATTTGCCTTATCAGATTTTTCTTTGCTTGTTCTTTCCAATTGGAAAGATCTATAATAAGCTTGGGTTCATAGTAATGGTTCACTCTCTCTCCAAACTAAGTTATCTAAATATGATGATGACCTCGTTTTGCAGTTACAAGTATGGCTACACTCCAGATCGCAATATTTGTTTTCATGATGATCTGGGTACTGCCAGCAAGGCTCAGTAGAGTAATTGGTATCAAAAGCAGGATCCTCCAGATACTTTTCCCGATCTCCATCCAAATATTTTCAGGGGTCAACCTGTACTTCTTCTTCATCAGTGGCATCAGACAGAGCTCTTGGATCAAGCTGAACTTCATCAATATCAAAGTTGTTATGTATAGGCCAATCATTGCCAATTATATTGCCTTTTCCTTTTGAATTGTTGAACTTGTGTAAACAAGGAAGAAAACTGGCATCCAAAGGAAAGATCTTTCAAAAAGAGAGAAAAAAATAATAATTATGCTTCCACAGCAAGATGGTTTCTTGATGTTCATTGCATACGCCAAACAGGCCTGTTGAGTTTCCCTTAGATTTAAAGCTCAAAAAGCTCTACTCATATTGAGAATTAAAAAGATTGCAGTACTCATAGTTCAAGAAAGGGGCAGCAACTCTGCAGACATTTAAAGAAAACACTCAAGAAACTCAAACGGAATGAAATGATATACTATGCACTCAGATTACTGTGCTAAATGATTTAACATTTAACAAAAATGTGAATAAATATGCACACAACAGGCTTCTATGAACATTCTCCTCACAGTGCATATACATTCAGTGTTGGACTGGTCCTGAGCAGCATCATTCTAAGGTGCTGTTAAGCACTATTTCCGTTTTGCTTCTTTTCTTCCTTTGTTGCTATATATTTCAACAGGAAGCCCTGGTGGCTGTTGGTTAACAGAAGGTGTCTTTTGTTAGTGATCAGGTGGCTCCAGCTCACCACAATCACAATCAAAGCTACCGTCCATCTTACTCTGATACAATGGGACTTCTCCAACTCATTGAGAGAGTGCAGGGCCTGCAGACAGCCCCCAGCTCAGGTCTCCGGCTGTGCTGGCCGCAGTGGCGTCTCTGAGGCTCTCGCTTTGCCGCGGTAGCTGCCATGTAACCATGACCCATGAGAGAGCGCTTCTGAGATAATCTTAAGTGAAAAGGGACTCTGCAAATTGTGAAGACAGTATAACCACAACTTTGGTAAAAGTTTGAATACCATGTAAGGGAAGAAATATTGGAAGGAAAACACTAAATGATAAACTCAACTAAGGTGGTTGAGTTTAAACAGGAAAATATGAATATTCTTTCCTTTTACAATTTTTTTGTGCTTTTTAGTGTTTTTATAATGAGCATGTATTGACATTGCAATTGAAAAGAAAATCTGGACTCTAAAAAACACTCAATTAATGGGCCAGGTGCAGTGGCTCACACCTGTAATCCCAGCACTTTGGGAGGTGGATCGCTTGAGCTCAGGAGTTTGAGACCAGCCTGGGCAACATGGTGAAACCCTGTCTCTACAAAGCACACAGAAATTAGCCAGGCATGGTGGCACGTGCCTGTCCTACCAGTTACTTGGGAGGCTGAGGTGAGAGCATCACTTTAGCCCAGGAGGTGGAAGTTGCAGTGAGCCATGATCATGCCACTGCACTCCAGCCTGGGTGACAGAGTGAGACCCTGTCTCAACAACAACAAAAAAGACAACAAAAAGACACTCGGTTAAGAGACCTTACCTTCTGTCTGATTTGTTAACCATGTCAGTGTTCTTTCTTTTGTTTTATTCTTTGGTCTCTCTGTCTTCTCTGCCTATTCAGAGCTGAGGGTGCTCCCTGCACCTGCCAGAAGTCATCTGTACTCTGAAACTACTGTGAAGGCAGGGACTGCTTATGTCTCTCTACAGCAAGATCAGGTTAGTTCTCCGAGGGTAGTGAGGAAACAATTCTCTTGGCCTCAAATAAATATTAAGGCCCAACTCTGCATAAGGTGAGGCCTCCTAAGAGGTGGTAACTGTGCCCCACAGAGGCAGGGGGCCTGGAGCACACCTTCAGGGGCCATAAGACATCCTTGACTCTTCTTCCCTTACTACCCAAAGCCAAGCTGTCCCAGCCCCACTGACCCTGCCTCTGTAATGCTCTGCACGGGTCCCTCCTCCCCAGGCCTCACTGGTGAAACCTCCATTCACTGGGGTGCTTATGGGAGCTCACCAGTTCTCCACCAGCCTCCAGAATGACTTTTCTTTTCCTTCCTTCCTCCCTTCATTTTCTTTTTTTTTTCTTTTCTCCTTTTTCTCTTTTTCCTCCCTCCTTCCTCTCTTTTTCTTCCCTTCCTCCCTCCCTCTCTCCCCTTCTCCCTTTCTTTCTCCCTTTTTCTCTCTCTCTTTCTTTCTTTCCTAGGCCGCAATGCAGTGGCGAGATCTCGGCTCACTGCAACCTCCGCTTAGCGGATTCAAACAATTCTCCTGCCAGCCTCCAGAGTAGCTGGGATTACAGGCGCTCGCCACCATGCCTGGCTTTTTTTTTTTTTTTTTTTTTGAGGCGGTGTCTCACTCTGTCGTCCAGGCTGGAGTGCAGTGGCATGATCTCAGCTCATTGCAACCTCCGCCTTCCAGGTTCAAGCAATTCTCCTGCCTCAGCCTCCTGAGTAGCTGGGATTACGGGGGCACGCCACCACGCCCGGCTAATTTTTTTATTTTAGTAGAGACAGGGTTTCACCATATTGGCCAGGCTAGTTTCAAATTCTTGACCTCAAGTCATCCGCCCCCCTCAGCCTCTCAGCATGCTGGGATTACAGGTGTGACCACTGCGCCTGGTCAGAATGACTTTTCTACAAAATCTGACTGCGTCTCCTGCTGAAACCCTGAAGAGGCCCTACAGCGGTTTGAGGACTGAAACGTCAGGTAGAACGTTTGAGACCCTTGGCTGGGCCTGGCTATCTCCAAGCCCTGCCCTGGAGCACCTGATGCCGGCCACAGAGAACCCCCTTCCCTCCACCCAGTATCGCCAGACACCCCAGACCCTTGCTCGCCCTCCAGGCCTTGGTCCACAACACTCCCCTCACTCCATTATCCTTTCCCTCTCGCCCAGGAAGGCCTCCCTGATGCATCTGCCTCAGAAGCGCACGCGCAGGGGTCTCCCTGCTTCAGGGGCCGCTGGCATCTTTCCGGGCCTTCCCGGGAGAGATTCCTGCGGTGGGCGCGGGCCTGGCCCACAGGCTCAGCGTCAAGAATCGTCCTTATCCGCCGCACCTCGCACCTTCCCCAGCGGGGCGCGGCCGCGGCAGGAGGTTGAGGAGCGGAGCCCAGGACTGCCGCGCGGATCCGGCCTCCTGGAGGAGCGCGGACCGGGAGGCCCCGCGCGTCGGATCTCCTGCCAAGGTGGCCGCCCCTAGCCGGCAGGCAGTCCAGGCCCCTCCACATCCGCCCTCCCAGCCCCTCCCCGCCGCCCCAGGACACGACCCCGCGTCCCCTCGCGCGGCTTCTGTCTGCGCTCGGACAGACACCGCCGGGAAAACTTGTTCAGCGCCCAGGAATCCCCGCCCAGCCGAGGGCCTCCCAGCGCAGGGTTTCAGAGACCGATGTCGGCTGCTCCCAGCTCCCAGTTCAGCGCGCAGGCGGCGGCGTGAGCTCGCCCTGGGTCGAGAGGTGGTGACCCGGGGTGCCTGGCCACGCGGAGTCGAAACCCGGAGTGGCGACGAAGGAGACGCAGACAGAGGTGTCCTAAGAGCCGGGCTAAGCAGGCGCGGGCTCCCCGCCCCTTGGGGACTCCGCAGGAGGGCACAACCCGGCCAGGCCTGCCGGGAAGAGAGGGGCTTCCCGCCGGGGCCCTGAGGGCTGGGGCGAGGGCCGGAGCGTGCAGCCGCCTGTGAGGGGACAGGCAGGGATGCGTGGCCCTCAGCCCGAGGGCAAGCGATGGCCTGGATGCTGTTTCCTGAAGTCCAAAATCTTGGCTGTGCTCTCCTTGGGGGTTCGCTCCGAGAGGTGGGAGGCCTCAGTTGCTGCAGGGGAGGCGGCAGCAGAGGTTTACGGGGCTGAATTTGCCTCTGAATCCTGCCGCCTCCAAACGGAAACTCGAGTCCCTGCTGTCTCCATGTCCTGTCCCACCTGGACTGGGGCTGGTGGAAAGGCCGGCTGCAATGGAGCTGGAGGACAGGAGCAGATGGTTGCCCTAGGGGCTCCATCTTTCAGGGAGGAAAACCATGGGTATTCTGGAGGTTGCGGCCCAAAGGCCAAGGCGGGGAGCAGAAGAGGCCTGTGGGAGGCAGTGGTGGAAGCGCAGAGCTTGTCAGAGGGCAGCCTTGTGGAGAAGCTGACCAGCCGGGCCTAGGATCAACACCTGCTGTATCACAGGCTTATCAGAGGAGGCGCCTTCTGCACTTCGGGGCACCCACAGAAGATTTTTAGTATGATGCAGGTCTTGGATCAACTTGATATTCTTAAGGTGGTAAAATTCCCCTTTCAAAGGTTTCTTTGTCAGATAATGAAATGTTCTAAAATTGCACAGTCGGTTGCACAACTCTATGGATATGCTTAAAAAAGAATTGAATGATATATTATATACGGGTGAATTGTATGGTATGTGAATTATATCTCCATAAAGCTGAACCCAGTAACAGACCCGCACAAATGTGCTCAACTGATTTTTTGACAAAAGTGCAAAAGCAATTCAATGGGGGAAGAACAGCCTTTCAACAAATGGTACTGGGGCAATGGACCGTCCATAGGTTAAAAAAAAGAATTTCAGCCTAAATCTCACATTTTATACAAAAATTAAAGGATAATGAACCAAAATGCAAAATGTAAAACAATAAAACTTCTAGAAAAATAGGAGAAAATCTTCAGGATCTAGGGTGAGGTGAAAAAAAATCTCAGACTAAACACCAAAAACATGAGCCATAAAATGAAAAAATGATATACTGGATTTCATCAGAATTACAAATTTTTGCTCAATGCACAACCCTACTAAGAGGATGAACAGACAAGCTACAGGCCGAGAGAAAATATTTGCAAATCACGTATCTGACAAAGTCTAGCATCTAGACTATGCAAAGAGCTCTCAAACTCAACAGTAAGAAAAAAAAAGAGCGATCCAATTAGAAAAGGTCTAAAGGACATAAAGAGACATTTCTCCAAAGAGGATATACAGATTACAAACACACACATGAAAAGATGCTCATTAGCCATCAGGGAAATGCAAGTTAAAACCGCAATAAGATATCATGACATACCTATCAGGATGGGTAACACACAGCACCAAATGCTGGTGAGGATGCAGAGAAACTGTATCACCTACACATTGTTGATGGGACTGTGAAGTGGCACATCTACTCTAGAAAAGAGCAGAAGGCTTATAAAAAATGAAACATGCAACTACCATACGACCCAGCAATTGCACTCCAAGGCATTTACCCCAGAGAAATGAAGACTTATGTTCACACAAAAATCTGAACATAAATGTCCATAGCAGGTTTATTTGTAATAGCCAAAATCTGAGCACAATCCAGATGCCCTTTATGAGTGAATGGTTAAACAAACTGTGGTACATCCATACCATGGAATACTACTCAGCAATAAAAAGAGACAAATGACTGATTCACACAACAACCTGTGTGAATCTCCGAAGAACTATACTGAATGAAAAAAAGCTAATCCTAAAAGGCTACCTACCCTATAATGCCACTTACATATAACATTATTGAATGCAAAATTATAGAGATGGAGAACTGATTAATGGTTTGGAGGGGTTAAGGAGGAGGTGATGTGGGAGGGAAATAGGTGTGGCTATAGAAGAGCATTTTGAGGGATCCTTGTGGTGATAGAAATGTTTTATATAGTAGTTTGTCCTTATCCTGGGGAGATACGTTCCAAGGCCCCCATGGATGCCCAAATCCTCACATAGTATCAAACCCTATATATACCCTGTTTTTTCCTATACATAACTATGATAATTTTTTTTCTTTTTCTTTCTTTTTTTTTTTTTTTTTTTGAGATGGAGTCTCACTCTGTTGCCCAGGCTGAAATGCAGTGGCACTCTTTCAGCTCACTGCAACCTCCACCTCCTGGGTTCAAGTGATTCTCCTGCCTCAGCCTCCCGAGTAACTGGGATTGTAGGCACCCACCACCACACCCGGCTAATTTTTTGTATATTTAGTAGAGATGGGGTTTCACTATGTTGGCCAGGCTGGTCTCAAACTCCTGACCTCAGGTGATCCACTTGCTTTGGCCTCCCAAAGTGCTGGGATTACAGGTGTGAGCCACCATGCCTGGCCCATACCTATGATAAAGTTTAATTTATAAATTAGGCACAGTAAGAGATTAACAACAATAAGTAAGACTATAAAAGAAAAATTATAATAATATACTGTAATCAAAGCTATGAAAATGTGGCCAAAGCATCTATAAACAAAGTTAAGACAAGTGACAGACTGGGAGAAATGTTGCAACATTTACAACCTACAAAATATTCTTATTCAGAATATGTACAGAGTTTATGTGAATTCAAGCAAAATATAAACAACCTGATAGAAAAATGAGCAAAGTCTATCAATAGGCAATTTGTAGAAAAAGAATACAAAATAAGAAACATATAAAAAAAATATAAAAACATACAAAAAGATTTTCAGGCCGGGTGCGGTGGTTCATGCCTATAATCCCAGCACTTTGGGAGGCCAAGGCGGGCAGATCACTTGAGGTCAGGAGTTCAAGACCAGCCTAGTCAACATGCTGAAACCCTGTCTTTACTAAAAATACAAAAATTAGCTGGGCATGGTGGTGTGTGCCTATAGTCCCAGCTACTTGGAAAGCTGAGGCAGGAGAATAGCTTGAATCCAGGAGGCAGAGTTTGCAGTGAGCCAAGATCACGCCATTGCATTCCAGCCTAGGTGACAGAGCGAGACTCCACCTCAAAAAAAGAGAGATTTTCAAATTCGCTCATCAGTTTTATGCTAACTAAAACAAAATGTGATTTTTCACCTATCAGACTGGCATAAATGAAAGAAAACTGATAATAAATCTTGGCAAGGATGTAAGGGAGTGGGAACTCAAAAACACTAATGAGGAAGTATTCAGTGGAATGGTCTTACTAGATATTTATTATACATATTAAACTACAAAGAATATATATCTTTTGACCCATTGTTAAACTTAATTTAGAAATCAGGCTGGGCATGGTGGCTCACTCCCATAATCCCAGCACTCAGGAGGCCAAGGTGGGGGATCATGAGGTCAGGAGTTCAAGACCAGCCTGGCCAACATGATGAAACTCCATCTCTACTAAAAATAAAAAAATTAGCCAGGCATGGTGGTGGGAGCCTGTAATCCCAGCTACTCAGGAGGCTGAGGCAGAAGAATTGCTTGAACCTGGGAGGTGGAGGTTGCAGTGAGCTGAGATCCAGCCACTGCACTCTAGCCTTGGTGACAGAGCAAGACTCCATCTTGAAAAAAAGAAAAAAGAAAAAAGAAAGAAAGAAAGAAAGAGAAATCAACGTTACCATAGTAGTTTTCCATGTACTAAAGGGAATATATAGGAGGACTCTTTTCTTCTTCTTTTTCTGTAAATGTCAAAAGAAATGGAAATGTTCATTCAATGGGAGAGAAGGGACATACAGTCACCATACATCCCTATAATGAATACAACATACCCATGAAAAAGAATGAGGTGGTCCTACACATACTGAGTTTAAATAAAAATCTTCAAGACAAGGGAAAAAAAGAAACAAGTCGTGGAACTATATTCTAGTGTGATCCATTTCATGTTTTTATGTATATGTTTGTAGAAGCATATGGATATACATAAACAATTTTGTAAAAATGTTTGCCAAACTGGCCAGTAGTTATCTCTGGAAGGAAAAAAAAGAGGTGAGGTTGGGGCAGGTGGAAGGGGGCTTTTCACATTTTGTTCTGTATCCTTCTGTATCATTTAAGTTCTATACAACTAGAATAAATAAAAACTTCCATGTTCTCACACACACACACACACACACACACACACACACACGCCACAGGCATGGGGGAAAAAAAAAGCTGTCTGTTTCTGAAGATCTCTGCAAAGCCTACAGCCACTGCCACTAATCCTCTCAGGCTTCTGAGAATGGCAGCCACCCTCATGGGAGCGTTGATTGCCCCAAATGTTTGCTTTAATCAATGCAATTAGCAGAACACCAATTAGGCTGGAAGGCTGAAAGGCCCTGAAGCCTTTTGATTTGCAAGAGCCTTGTTCCTGCCTGCTGCTCTGTGTCAGGCTTTCCATCTTTCTTAATCGGTGACTCTAACTTGTAAACTTTTCCACTATTACCCCAAACTGCATCTTCTCCTTTTCCCTAGCTCACTGAGAAGTTCCACTGTGTCCAAGTCACTAAAGCCAGACACCTGTGAGTTATCTATGTCTCCACCCTCATATCTGGTCAACCACTAAACCCCATGGAGCTGATCCCCGTAAGTCTCTCAAATCTGGCCACCTTTCTCCGTCTCTACTGCAAGTACATTACTGCCTCTCACCCAGAATTTGAATTTTGAAAAACAGAAGAGCCTTGAAGAGACATTTCCTCTATGGCTCAGCCCTGCTTCCTGAAGTAAATTTTCAGCTTTCCTCTGATTCTGTGAGTTGCCTTATATACAACCTTCATATCAACTCGTTTTCGGCTGAAGCTAGCCAGGTCATTTTTGATGCTTGTGTCCAAAGAATTCCCAATGAACCCTGCCCTTCTGCACCAGATAAAATCTTACTCATCCTTCAGGATCCAAGTCAAGTGTCCATTTACTCACTCAGTCATTCATTCAACAAATATTTACTGAAAAATACCATGATAGTGCTGTGTTAAGTGCTGAAGATTCTTGACCACATGAATCCCTAACTGTCTCCAAATAAAGAACTTTTGGGAGACTTCAGGTGCAGAAGTTAGTTGTATTCCTTTCTTCATGGCACTCTGTCAGCAGTGATCTGGGTAATTGATTAATTACCTCATATCCACATTCCCCATCCTCCTCCCTCGACAAGCAACCATATTAATTGGTTTGATATGTATTTGAATATATTCTTGTGAAGTGCATACTGTAGTTTTGAGATTAAAATTCAAGAGTGTAAGTGTAGAAGCGGAGAAGCCAGTTGGGAGGCTGCTGCAATAATCCAGGAGAGATTTGATGGCAACTTGAACCACAGGTATGTTATGTTCCTATACAAGAAATCCCTGCATTTAAATGAGAACAAAACCCAACAGAAAGCTGGAAAAAAATACAGCAGAAAAACCCCAAACTAACAAACAACGGGAGATGCAAATGGTTGATAACGAGAGAAATACAGATTAAAACAATAACAGGACATTGCATCTGCTATTCTGATAATAATTAGAAAGTTGATCTCTATCCCAGAGAAAGTTCCACGCAGGATCCTAAGGGAATATGTATGAAGAAGTTCATTGCAGCCTTGTTTGTGGCCACGGGGTGGTGAGGACAGCCTGGGTCACCATCAGTGGGAGGATGAATGGGTAAAATGTGTATCAGATTTGGGGTAAGCACTTTTCACGCATTATCTCATCTTTTTTTCAAAACATCCCTAAGATAGTGGAACTTCATAGCATTCCCATTTTACAGACGACAAAACAAAACCTATCCTCTGCTACACACAAAGGCTGCTTGTCGTCTGGTACCTTCGTCCTAGTTTTAGGACGAGCACACGGGGTTCAGGGCCTCAGCCCCGTTCTGCGGTCTCAGAGAGGAGTCCCCCCTTCGGCCGTGGGCGACCTCGGGCCTGGGCCGCCAGCACCGTGGACAGCGCCAGGAGCGGGGCGGGGCGTCCATGGAGACGTCACGACGCGCGGAGTCTCAGGGGCGCGCGCCCGTGGGCGGCTGCGTCACGTGACCCAGGTAATTGGCACGGCGCGCGCGCACCCCTTCCGCGCAGCCCCCTGACCTGCAGCCTCCGGACTTCGCTGCAGCGCGGACCCTGCCCGCCCGCCCGGTGAGCGCGGCGGCCCGCCCCCTCCCGGTCCCTGCACCACTGCTTCTCCTGCCGTCCTGGGGACCGGCCCCACAGCTCCTCTCTCCCGGGTCCTGGGGCGCCGCTGCCCGCAGCCCTGAGTCTGGCCCCGCCGGGGGGAGGGGGAGGAGGAACAGACCGTGACCTTGGCTCTGACCTTGGCTGGCCGTGGCCTCCCCCGGGACCCCCAGCCCATCGCGCGCGTACCACCCGGCTAGTCCAGGGTCCTGCGCAGAGGAGCGGGTGCTCGCGGTGGGTTTCTCCAGCCCGAGGACTTCAGACTGCCCCGCGCCTTCCGTGGCCAGGGGAGGGCCCGGAGCTGCGAGAGCTGTGCGGGGGATGGGGAGGGTCAGCGCTGTGCATCTGGCAGGACCCATAGGCAGCTTCGGACTACCAAGGAGCCTAATAGACGGTTTTAACCGCGGTCTCCGATTACAGATGAGAAAACTGAGGCCTGAGAGAGGGCGGCATGGCCTGAGGTCGCTGCTTGCATGGGAAGCGCTTCTTCCGCCCCCAGGGAGATGTGGGAGGGGGACGGGGTAATCCCGAGGCCACAGCAGGCTGCAGTACGCATTCGCCGAACCGGAGAGACCCTTTGACGCCCCTCGGCCACCTGGCTCAAGCAGGCCCTAGCAGCCCCTCCCCAGTGTCTTGGAACAGGCCCCATCTAAATAGAATTGCGGTTTGTTGCTGAGCAAAAGCTCACCCGCTTCTCAGAAAGTGGGGTCAGAGTAGACCTGCTGCTGAGAGAATCCAGGCTCTGCTGCTGCCCAGCTTGGAGGGCCCTCTGGGGAGAACCCTTCCCGGCCTCTGTTTACTGATCTCTGCAATGGGTGCATTAGGGAGTAGTCCTCACTAGGGCACCCCAGACAGGGTTGTGTGTGTGGGAGTCTTAGTGGCCATGGTGTCGGCAGTTTTCTGGGGTTGGGTTGAGGTTCTGAGGTTGGGTTGGGGATGCTGTGTGACCTTGTCCTCAGAGAAGAGACCCCCAAGAGATACCCAGGGCAACTCTGCTGGAGTCTGGACTGGGCAGGGGGTTGCACAGGGCACCTGACTCTCACTCCTTGTTGCTGTCCTTGACTGTATGGGCAGGAACTAGTAGGGCTGGCTTGGGCTCTGGCTCTAGATACTGAGCCCTCATGCCCTGCTGGGATGCAGGTGGGGGTGGGTGGCAGGCTGCTCTCCTGCCAGGCTGGGTCAAGGTCACAGCAGTGCCCAGTGGCCAACCCAGACTGTTTAGTGTTTATAAAACAGTGTTCCTGCACCGGGCCATTCTGGACACAGCCAGACTTTGTCCCTATCTGGCCCAAACTGCCCCATTCCCCTGTGGGGGTGGGAGTGGGGCTGGCAGAGGGAGCAGCTCTGGCTCAGCTGATGGGAACTGCATCGCTAAGAGAAATCTGGCTTACATATTGACTGCAGTGATCAGGGCATAGTCGCTGGAACCCCACACAGCCCTGTCACTCACCAGCTTAGCCAGCTTAGCCTCTTGCACCTCAGTTTCTCTGTTTATAAAGTGGAACTGATAGGAGTGCCCACCCCATGGGATGTTGGGAGGATTAAATGAGCACAGTATCTGTCCTAGAATCAGTGCTCCTGACGGTGCCTATTATGTTTATTCCCATGACGATGGTCTTGATATCTAGTTTCCTTTGCCATAGACTGGGGATGATAAAGCGTCCTGGGTTGTGGATTCTTTGTGATGCTCTAGAAGATTCTCCCTGATGCTTCAGGAGCTCCTGGGCCCAGTGGCCAGCTGGGCTGGCACGACCTTCTCTTTGCCCAGGCCTCTAGGATGGTCAGAGGTGGAACAGGAGTTGGGACCCTGGCTGCCTGACCCCAGAGCTCATGCCTGGCACTTGGAGAGGTGCTGCTCCCAGAGGAGCCGGCCCCAAGTGCCCCACGCTCTAGGGCTTGGCATCACTGGCTCGTGGGCTGGGCCACATGACCCGAAGCCTCAGGGGCTGAGCATTGGGGAGGGAAACTTGGGGGCACTCAGAGGCTCCCAAGCTCACCTCCCTCCTCCCTGCAGTGGAATCTTTTTTGTTTTGAAAATTTTCTCTGTTCAGGCTTGCTGCTGGTTGCCCCAGGAGCCTGTCCTCCCTCCATTGAGGTGACATCACCCCTTTCCTCTGGCTCATGTGAGTTAGAAGGAGGGCTGTGCCCTGCCCTCTGGTGGGGCCTGACCTTTTGTGGAAAGTCCAGCCAGTGAGTTTCTGGTGACATGGTTGAGCTGATGGCAGGGGTGAGGCAGAAGGGTGCAACAGGTGTTGGCTGAGCACACCTGACCAGGAGCATTGGCTCAGGGCCTGGCCTGGGCAGTACTTGGAAGCCAGTTATACCCCAGAATGCACATTTTCTGGGGCCTGAGCTGTCCAGGGGTAGGGGACTCCTCCCGCCTGGGCGACCCCTTGTGGGGTGGTCCTTGCACTCAGCTTACAAGCTGGGCGGTCTGGGCAGGAGGGCATTAGCTGGTATTCATGGGGAGCTGCTCTATGGCAGTGGCTGTGCTGGAGCAGAGGAAGGGGTTCTGCTCACAGTTGTAGGGTGGGGAACAGAGGTCCCACTTTACACATCATGTGTAGGATGAGGTGGCAGGGGTATGGGGTGATCTGGGACCTCAGTGGGCCCTATCAACCCCTAGCCTGCCTGGATAGGGATATCTGGGGGGTTCTCCAGGATTGGCAGAGGCTCTTAGAACTCTTACCGCCTGCGGAATAGAGAAAGCCCCCATCACTGAAAGCCCAAGATTTAGATATTTTCCCTGGGAAGGCACAGGTGACAGAGTGAGGTGAGATGAGCTGCAGGGCCTGGTTCCCCCTGGTCTGGGTGGGCTTCCAGTCTGTACCTGCCTGGGCTGTTAGCTGTCTTGAGTGGCACTGGGCTGGGCCTGGGGCTGCCTTCCATTCTACTCTTCCTGCCCCTCCAGACCTTAGCCCTTCCTGCAATGAAGTGGGGCTATTGTTGGGCCTAGTGTCACCAGCCTTCTGGCTGGGCCTGGGAGAGAGGGCACTCTGGCCCAGGATTGCAGTCACAGGGAGTCACTGGTCACTTTTGGTCGCAATGACTAGAGCCACAGCCCTCCTGAGATAGTGTGCCTCTATCACCCCCGACACCTGTGCTCACTGGATGCTTTTGCCCCTGCTTTTCCCTGACCATGCACAACACACCTGACCCCTGGAGGACTGCCTGCCCTGGTTCTAGGGTGGTGGGCCTGAGACCCACTCCTTCTTGGTGGTACTCCCTGCACCTGCCCTGTGGCTCTCCGAGTGGGCTCCAGGACCTAGGTGGGTGCTCCCTGAGGCAGGGCCTGGGGAGTTCATGTCTCTGCACAGGCTTTGGGGACTATCCGGGAAGGAGTGTGGTCTGGGATGAGTGTGGCACAGCAGGGCTGGGGCTCAGGGCTGTTTGATATCTATTGATAGAGTTTACTGAGCTGGGGGCTTCCACCAGACAGTAAGCCCAGGGGGCTGGGAGAGTGTCACATTCCCAGTCTCATCACTGCCTAGCCCAGCACCATCTGCCCAGTGGGCACCATCTGCCCAGTGGGAATGACAAGTGCTGATGAGCGGACAGTGGCTTGGTAGAGCCTCTTCCTGTCTTGGTCCTGCCATTTATGCCTCTCCTTCATTGCCTGTGTCCAGAATGAGTCAGCTGAGGCTGCTGCCGTCCCGTCTTGGGGTACAGGCTGCGAGGCTCCTGGCTGCACATGACGTCCCGGTGTTTGGCTGGCGCAGCAGGTCCTCTGGGCCACCGGCCACCTTCCCAAGCAGCAAAGGTGGAGGCGGCTCCAGTTACATGGAGGAGATGTACTTCGCCTGGTTGGAAAACCCCCAGAGTGTCCACAAGGTCAGCACCCCCACCCTACCCTGGGCCACTGCAAGGGAGGGAAGCCCTCGGGGGCCGGGCTGTGGCAGGGCAGTGGGGAGAAGCAGCTTGCCTGCTGTGTGATCCTGCAGGTTTCTTTGCCTCTCAAGTCCTCAGTCATCAAAGCCTGTTGCTTTCCCTTTGCTGAATCAGCCAGTGGGTGGTGGTTTTGATTGAGAGGCCCTGGCCACGTCCTGCTCAGCCACACCTGAGCCCTGCCGTGCCCCTTTGTCGTGCTCTGCTGCCTCCATATGCTCCTTTGTATGTAATTAGGGACATACGTGTTTGTGTATGTATTGATCTGATAAAATAAACACTTGCTGATAGTAAAGAAAAAAATTAAATTAGATGGGAGGGTGAAAAGTGAAGTTGTTCTCTGACCCCTTCACCTGCAGTGGAAAGCAGTGCAGTTACATGATCCAAAGCCAGAAGGTATAAGAAATTACACAGTCAGAAAGCTCCCTCCTAATCTATCCTCCTCTGCTCAGTTCCCACTGTCCCCCAACTTAGTGTCCTCTATATCCTTTCCAAGACTTGCATTAGGTAAACTTACTGCAAATGTAACTCTGGATTTGTCTCCCTTTACGCAAAAGTAACCTGTAACACATACTATTTTGCTCCCTGCTGTTTTCGCTTGGTGATGTATCTCCAAGATCTTTCCATATCAGTACATGAAGAGCCTCACTATTCACTCTGTCCAGCTGCGTAGTATTCCATTGCATGTATGTGCCACCCCTATTCCTGCTGGTGGACATCTGGTTCATTTCTAGTCTCTGACTGTGGCGAACAGTGCTGCAGTGCATCATCTTACACCTTCATCATCTTGCACCTGCAGAGCTATCTGTAGGGTAAATTCCCCAAAGTGGAATAGTTGGGTCCAGGAGTGGCTGTGTATAATTTTGATGGGTATTGCCAAGTTGCTTTCCATGGGGATTGTACCAACTGAGTCTCCCACCAGTGCCGTATGGGAGTACACGGAGGAAAGCGCTTTTACATTGTTCTTCTGGAAAACACATGCAAATGCCTGTGTGTGTTCACATCTGCTTTTTGCTTCTACACAGAGAGTAGCAGCCATACATCCTCTTCTGCTTCATTCACTTTAAAACGTATCTTGGCAATATTCCATATCCACAATACTGAAAGCACCTTTTTAAAAGACTGTGTAATCTTCCAGATTCTAAATGTAAAATCGTTATTTAGCCAGTTTTCTATGGATAGCCATGTAGGTTGTTTTCACATTGTCAATTTTTGTAAACAGTTCTGCAGGGAACATCGTTGTATGTACATCTAGGCACCCTGGGAAGGCCCTGAGAGCTGTGGTCCTCAAGGAAGACCTGACACTCCCTGGGGCCCCAGCCTGGGCTACCCCTGAGTCTTCCCAGGCCCTGACCTGGCTGCGTTCTTGTTTCTGCCCTGCCTAGTCCTGGGACAGCTTCTTCAGGGAAGCCAGCGAGGAAGCCTTTTCTGGCTCTGCTCAGCCACGGCCCCCTTCTGTTGTCCATGAGAGCAGGTCTGCAGTCTCAAGTCGGACCAAGACCAGCAAATTGGTGGAGGACCACCTGGCTGTGCAGTCCCTGATCCGGGCCTACCAGGTGAGGGGCAGCTGAGGCACAGCCTGGGAGGCTGCACTGGCTCCTGGGGTGTGGCCAGGCACTGAAGGGAAGGGGTCTCAGCTCCAACATCATCTCCCCAGAGAGCCCTTCTCCTTGTCCTCTACTGAGCGGCACCTACTCCTCTAGCCAGTCTTTGCCACATCACCATTCAGAGCACTTACCACCTGCTTGAATTTTTTTTTGTGCATACTGACTTGTGTCCTTGTGGTCTGTTCCTTGCACACACCATGCCCCGAGTACGTGGAGGAGCACTTAGTAAGGGATCAATTCCAAAGCCTGTTGAATGAGGGGTGAGTAGATTAACCCTTGTTAATTCTGTTTTCTCCTCTAGAATGGGCATCCTGGGAGAACAGGGACTGATACAGCAGGTGCCTAATTCATGTTTATGGAATGAATGGTTCAGTAAACAATTCTCCCCCACCAGTTGCTCCTCCTGGAGACTTAGGCTCTCCCATGCTGGGCCCCTGCTCTGTCAGAGTCCCAGTGATGGTCTGTGTTTTTGGTCTTGACCAGACAGGACTAATTGGAGGACTGCTGCGGTGTTCAGGCCATAACAAGCGTAATCATTTGGAATATCTCTGGGAACTGCTGGCAGGAGGTATTCCGTCAGGGAAATGTGAGGCAGCAGCAAGCCACAGCAAGGCTAGGGTACAGGGGGGCATTAGCAAATGGAAATGATGCTTTGCCTCTGAATGAGCTGCCCAGTCTGTGGGATGGAACAGAGTTCCCTGTACACCACCCACCTGGGGATGGAAGAGGGAAGGTGAGCAGGGTTGGGTTCCCTTCTGGCCTGAGGACCCATCAATTGTGGGCCACCTAGGAGCAAACAGCAGCTATTGTGTATTGTGTCTTTCCTGGCTGGCTGAAAGAAGCAGACAGTGATCTAACCCTTGACTTCAAAAATGAAGAACAAGGATGTAAAACTGTATATTAAATACAGGGAAACGTTCAGGGTGCTGCCCGAGGGCCTTATCTTCTAAGCACAGATCTCAGCCCTTCAGTAGCTCTTTGTTCTTTGATTAACCAAGACGAGGCATTAGAGAGTTTTCCTGGCAGGGTGGCTTCTGGATTCAGGTGTGTTACTCTCTTGTGCCTGGTGTGGATGAGCTCCCACCAGGAGGGCTGCAGCCCCTTACAGGCGAGTAGCAGGCACAGCTGTGGTTAGAATCACCTGCACACTGTGCTGAAAAAAAAAAACACTGTATTATTATAAGCATTTTCAAACATATAAAAGGCAGAAGGATAGTGCAGTGAGCCCACCACCCATCAATCATGGCCAGCCTTGTTTCATCAATTTCCCCCTTAGCCCCCGCTCACTGCTGATTATCTTGAGGCAGATCCCAGATATAGCATTTCATTCATTGAACATTTCTTTGTGTATGTCTAGAGAAAAGGGCTTCTTAAAAAATGTGCCATGATACCATTATCACATCTAAACATAATAATGCCTAATATCAAATATGCAGTTGACATTTGTGTTTGCCTTTTGTCCTGTGCTTTCTTTTTTTCTTTTTTTCTTTTTAGATGGAGTTTTACTCTGTCACCCAGACTGGAGTGCAGTGATGCAGTCTCGACTCACTGTAACCTCTGCCCCACGTGGTCAAGTGATTCTCCTGGCTCAGCCTCCTGAGTAGCTGGGATTACAGGTGCTTGCCACCACGCCTGGCTGATTTTTGTGTTTTCAGTGGAGACGGGGTTTCACCATGTTGGCCAGGCTGGTCTTGAATTCCTGACCTCAAGTGATCTGCCCGCCTTGGCCTCCCAAAGTGCTGGGATTACAGCGTGAGCCATTGCACCCAGCCTGTGCTTTCTTTTTACTGCTTCTTTGAAGCAGGATCCAGCTAAATCCACAGGTTGCAATAGGCTAAAGTGGCTCTTACGTCTCTTGTACTTTGCAGGTTCCCTCTGTTTCTTTTTATGATGTGGAAAAACCAGGTGGTTTGTCCTGTAGGGTTTTCCCAAGTCTGGATTTTGCTGATGGCTTCCTCATGATGTCATTTCATCTGTCCCATTGTCCCATGTAATTTCTGTACTTTGACAATTAGATCTAGAGGCTCGATCCCATAGACATTTGATTTTTTTTTTTTCAAAATCAGCTTCCTGGTGGTGATGGTGATGGCACTTGAGCAGTTAGCAGCTGTGGATAGTGATTTCCTAGATCCATTAACTCACTAGGGGTTGCAAAAATGGTGATATGCCAGTTCTGTTTTCCCTTCTTTATTAACTGAAGTCCCACTATCAGGAGAAACTTCCATTTGTTAACTCTGTTTATCCTGAGGTGCAGATTGTGTAGGAAAGACAGGATCACTGCTTTATTTTTTTCTTTTATTCAGTGATTTTCAAAATTATGAGGTGATTCCCTAGCACACTCCAAAAGTGACTAATGAAAGTTTATCTTCTTTTTTTTGGATTCATGTGAATGCATGAATATAAACATATTTGATGAGTTTCAATCTGCTGTAGGTATACTGTCCTTATAGTTGCTCAAAACTTGTCCTTATTCCCAGCACTTGTGGTATTTGAACACTGCCTTGATGTTGGTATAACAAGATGCTTCAAGCTCAGCTTGTACATTTCTGCCTATTCCAGAACCGTCCAGGTCTCTGGCTGTTTCCTGCTATTGGTTTGATCATTACTTCTGGGCCCTTTCAGGAATCAGAGCCAGGAAAGGGTTTATACTGATGCTTCTAACGTGCTACAAATGTGGGATTTGGGGTTTGTCCTTGACCCTGTCAATCTTATGGCAACATTGCCTTTAGAAATGTCAAAAATAGAGGTTCTCAAAGATGCCAGTACAATGGCTTGTTTGATTTCCCAGAGCTCACATGCAACAATCTTAGAATAACAGTTCTTTTTTTTTTTTTTTTTTTTGAGATGGAGTTTCTCCTTGTAGCCCAGGCTAGAGCGCAGTGGTGCGACCTCAGCTCACTGCAGCCTCCACTTCCCAGATTCAAGCGATTCTCCTGCCTCATCCTCCCAAGTAGCTGGGATTACAGGCATGTGCCGCCACGCCCAGCTAATTTTGTATTTTTAGTAGAGATGGGGTTTCATCATGTTGGTCAGGCTGGTCTTGAACTCTTGACCTCAGGTGATCCACCCATCTTAGCCTCCCAAAGTGCTAGGATTACAGGTGTGAGCCACTGTGCCCAGCCAGCATAACAATTCTAACACTATTACGATTGACTGGTAATAAAAAAGGCTTTATGAATTTTTTTCTGTTTGTCTTTAGGGAATGTTCCATTAGTCAATTGGAATGGTTTCTCTCTGTATTTATGCCACTAAGTGGACATATTTATTCATTTGGTTCATTTCACTTTCAATTTTTAAGACTTAATTTTGTTTTATAAGAATGTAAAATATTTACAAGGTTTGAAAGTCAAATCTTCAAAGTAAGATAAGTTCTTAAAAATCTGGCTCCTAGCCCTGCCTCTCTATCCTATTTTGTCCCCTCCCCTAGATGATAATTTTTCTTATGTTATGGTTTTTTTAATTTTATGATTTGCCCTTCTAATGCATATATTTATTTGTGTCTCCTTTTTATTAGATAATGTGTAGTTCACCATACACACTTTGCTAGAATTTGCTTTTTTGCTTAACAATATTTTTTGGAGACTACCTTGTAGTATCAGATGGGGATTTTTCTTCTTCCTTTTAATGGCTCTGGAGTGCTCCGCTGTGTGGATCGCCCATATCCATGCGCCAGTCTCCTGCTGATAGACAGTGGGGAAGTTTCTAGAATTTCACTATTACTAGTAGCACCGCAGTGAACACCTTTGTGCATAGGTCTTTTTCCTGTTTTTGCCCATGCATGTTGTACTTCTAAACCAGGTTGAGCTCCTGCCACCTTACTGGCTGTGGCTGGGGTCTCGCAGGCAGCAGTGAAGTAGCTGCAGGGCAGAGACATGGGGAAGCTTAACATTCGGAAATGGGAAGAGAGGGGCTGGGGCCCAGAGCCTTACCCTGGAGAAGGTCTGTCCAGCTGGGTCCCAGCCCCACCCTGCTCTTTGCCCTCCTCCCAGATCCGGGGTCACCATGTGGCCCAGCTGGACCCCCTGGGCATTCTGGATGCAGACCTGGACTCCTTTGTGCCCTCAGACTTGATCACAACCATTGATAAACTGGGTAAGACCCTTCCTCAGGACGGCCATGGCAGTGCTGTGTGGGTGGCCCAGTAAGGGGCCCACGGGCACTAGGGACAGCCTGATCCTTGGGAATCCATGGAGCCCGGGGAGCAGCCCACAGGGCCTCCTTTCTACCTTGCCTGTGTACTGCCTGTTGTTCCTGAGAAGGACGCCTGCCACTTCCCCTAGCTTGTGCCCCATGTGTTCAAGCCTGAGAGGCTTGTCCACCCTGCCTCCCTGGGCTCACTCTCACTTCTGCTCCCCAGGTTGGACCCAGAGGGAGGGCACTGGGGAGACTGGGAGGTCTGGTGAGACTGCGGGGCTCCACCTGGGCCTGACCTCCCTCCCTCCACTCTGCTGCCCGGGGCTCGGCCACGCCTCCTTCTCCAGCCTTCTATGACCTGCAGGAGGCTGACCTTGATAAGGAGTTCCAGCTGCCGACAACCACCTTCATTGGGGGCTCTGAAAACACCCTCTCTCTGCGGGAGATCATTCGGCGCCTGGAGGTGAGCACAGGCGGGTGTGTGGGGTGCAGCTGAAGCAGCTCTTTGGAGCTTGCCAGAGGACGGGAAGGCACTGTCTTTTTTGTTCTAGACAGCAGGGATGTCAGCCGTCCCTCTTCCCCGCTCCTCATGGGGTCCCAATGTGTCTCCCCAGAACACCTACTGCCAGCACATTGGCCTGGAGTTCATGTTCATCAACGATGTGGAGCAGTGCCAGTGGATCCGGCAGAAGTTTGAGACCCCTGGTGTGATGCAGTTCTCTAGCGAGGAGAAGCGGACCCTGCTGGCCCGGCTAGTGCGCTCCATGAGGTTGGCACCACCTGGAGGGCCAAGTGGCTGGAGGTCCTGCTCCAGGGCTCTATGAGACGTCCCACACCCTGCCTAAGAGAGCAGGAGGGTGCCACAGGAAGGCAGGACTGGATCGGCCTCACCACTGGCTGCAGGGAGGAGAGTTGGGACCAGGTGTTTAGGCAGTTTGGCCAAGAGCTGGCCCAAGGCAGAGCAGGTCAGGTGGGCAGGGATGAGGCTCTAGGAGAACAAGAGAGCGGGGACACTGAGCAAGGCCAGAAGTGGCGGGAAGTGGCTGTGGGAACGTTTGGGCAGAAAATTATCCCTGGTGTGGAGTGAGTGTGGCCACACCACCTGTCTGTTCACTGGACTTTTCTGAAGCTGGGTCCCCCAGGGCTGCAGGGGCTGGGGGAGCACCTGACTCAGCTGCTGGATGCAAAGTGGATTCCTGAGCAGCGAGGTGCAGGCTGGAGTTTGGATCTGGCTGGGTGGAGATCTTTGGGACTTGGCGAAGAGAGCCCTTGGAGTGTGGCAGGAGGGTAGTGGGCTAGGAGTGGGTGGGCAGTGGCCTGTTGGAGGAGCTTGGCTATGAGGAAGAGAGAGGGCGGCAGCTGGGAAGGGGTGTAGGCAGAGGCGTTTGGTTCAGCTGGGAAGATGCCTAGCTTCCCCTAACGCTGTGTTCCTTTGCTGGGTGAGACAGGTGTATCCATGGTGGGCCCTGGACCATGTAGGTGGAAGGAGGATTTGTGACTTCCTCTGTCCTCAGCATTCAGCTCTGAGCACTCATGAACAGCCCCTGTGAGCCCCAGTCCCCTCCCTCTCCATCCCTTTCCCTTTCCTCTTCCCATCCTCTCCCCAAGCAGGTTTGAAGACTTCCTGGCCCGGAAATGGTCCTCAGAGAAGCGGTTTGGCCTGGAGGGCTGTGAAGTGATGATTCCTGCCCTCAAGACCATCATCGACAAATCCAGCGAGATGGGGATTGAGAATGTCATCTTGGGGATGCCACACAGGTGGGTCCCCCTCCCTGCCGTGCCTTGCGCATTCTCCTCCAGCCCAGGCGACAGAGGTGGGAGAGATGAGATGGAAATCAGAGCGGAGGTGTTGGTGGGACCTGGGGGTAGAGGTGGGTTTCCTGGAAAGTTCTGAGTCCTGGGCCTGGCCTGCTCATCACAGAAATTGCCGGTTACTTGGCCAGAGTCACCTGGGGCCGGGTGCTAACCAGGTTATCAGGCACCCTCTCTCCCTGGCCATGTTGCCGCTGTCCCTAGCAAGGGTGAGATTTCAGAAAGGGGTACACTATACTTCTTGAGGTTCCTGTGGACTAGGAGAGGTGGAGGGGTTTCTTCCAGGGAAGGGAGGGCAGGGCCTGGGCAGTTGTTCCCGGGTTGTGTCCCCCACAGGGAGGTCTGTGGAGGTGAGCCGAGGGTCTCTGACCTGGCTGCAAGCTGACTGCGTGTTCCCTTGACCTTGATGAAGATCTGGGAGGCTTGCTCAGCAGTGGGGCGTTACCTCTGAGCTGGAGCCTGTGGGGAAGCAGGAAGGGGAATGCACCCTGGGGGACGGAGACGTCTGTGGCCATGGGTCCTGCTGAGTGGCCTGTGGGAAGGGCCCTGGGCTTTTCCCGTGACCAGAGAGCTGCTTGTGGTTGGACTAGCCCAGGGCCACATCAGCATGAGGGCATCCAAATGCATGGTGCAGGGGTCCCCATCCGTGGCTGGCCTGCCAGGACTTTGGGGTTTGTCTGTCATGGGGGGCCTGGGAATGCCCAGTGTCTGGTCAGAGAGTTAGGCAGAGCTGGCCCAGTGGCCTGAGGCAGCAAGGAAGCATGGGGCTTTAGGCCTCGGGCCATTACAGCAGCAGGAGAGGATGGTGCCTGGTGATTGGGTGGTCTGAGGAGGGCTCTGGGCACGAAGGGGCTGTATTAGGCGAGGCCAGGCCTCCACAGTGGGGGAGGGAACCCTGAGGCCTGCGGGCTTTGCCAGGTGAGAGCCCGGCCCCTCTGGCTCCAGGGGAAGGCTGAACGTGCTGGCCAACGTGATCCGCAAGGACCTGGAGCAGATCTTCTGCCAGTTTGACCCCAAGCTGGAGGCGGCGGACGAGGTGGGTGCCATGCCCAGGTCCCGGCACCCTTGGAGAGCTGGGTGTTTGGGAGGTGGACTGTGGAGGGGCTGAGCCGGGAGCTTCCGGGCTGAGATAAACCTTAAGATGGATGCATTGGAGAAGCCTGCAGGAGAGAGGCTGGGTGTTTGCCTGAGGACCCTAAGGCTTTTTGGAGCAAGGGCTGCAGTCTCTGGTAGCTGGGAGGGCCCTCAGATAATCTGGGTCAACCTCCCTGTTTTGAGCTAGGGAAACTGAAGCCCAGAGATGCAAAGGCTTGCTGGAAGTTGCTCAGTTCTGCTCATGTGGCTGTGCCTCCATGTCCAAAGTCCTGTCCACCAGCCAGGAATGACTCCCTTGCTCATTTGTTTGCCCAGCAGAGCCTTGGGAGGTGAGGATGGTTTTCCGTACCCATCGACCTGCTGAGGAAATGTTCCTGCTCCCACCCCCTCCCCGGGAGGCCTTGGCCAGGCCTTCAGCCCATACTGCCTAGCCTCTTTCTTTCCTTTTCTTTTTGAGATGGGGTTTTGCTCTTGTTGCCCAGGCTGGAGTGCAATGGCATGATCTTGGCTCACTGCAACCTCTGCCTCCTGGGTTCAAGCGATTATCCTGCCTCAACCTTCCAAGTAGCTGAGATTACAGGCATGCGCCACCACGCCCGGCTAATTTTTGTATTTTTAGTAGAGATGGGGTTTTGCCATGTTGGTCAGGCTGGTCTTGAACTCCTGGCCTCAGGTGATCTGCCTGCCTCGGCCTCCCAAAGTGCTGGGATTACAGGCATGGAGCCACCCCTTCCAGCCACTGCCTAGCCTCTTTCAAAGTCCTGCCCATCTTCCCTTTCGGTGGCTCTCTGGGTCCCCTGGGCAATGAGCCTGTCACTCCCTCCTCTGTGTCCCTTTGCCCTCAGGACTATCTCTCCTGCTGTCTCCAGCCTGCTGCCGTGTGTGTGTGTGTGTGTGTGTGTGTGTGTGTGTGTGTGTGTGTGGACCCATACCTACTGGCTCCTATCCCAGGTCTTTCTGACATCCTGTTCCTTTTGTTCTAGCACCTTCAGCCTTCTAAGCCTCACTTTGCTCTTCCGTAAAACAGGGATAAAAGCGCATGCCCGAGAATGGTTGCAGTGAGTCAAAGATGACCTGTGTGTATAGTGGAAAACTTGGCCAAAGGATGTTTAAAATGAAATTACTATTTTTTTTCAACTGAAAAAGAAATTTGATCATTGTGAAAACAACAAAACAGAACAAAGCTTATACAATGAGAATATGTTCCTCAGTGAGACTCCATTCTTGTGGCCAATTTTGTTTGTGTGCTTCTGTTGTGTTTAGGTGTGTACTTCTAGAAACATTTCATGCTGATACAAACCAACCTCTTTTTCCAGTGCAACCTTATTTCTAAGAGGCCATGGGCATAGCCGTGACACCGGGTGGCACCTTGCAGTTTTCACTTAACAAGTTGTCATTGTTTCCTGCCTGCACACATGGGCACCCCAGGCTTCTTACAGCTAAAGCATCCCTTGTGCTGGACATTGGGTTGTTCTAATGAGGGTCCTTGCACATGTGTGAGCGAGTTTATCTGTTAGATGGTGTCCGAGCAGTGCAGTGGCTGGAGCTACGGGGGTGGGACTGAACGACCCTCCCAGGAGCTGGCAGATGTCAGCGAGCCCATCCACAGTGTGTGATGGTGCCAGAGCCCCCACCCCACTTCCTCCCACACGCTCTCGAATCCTTTCATCTTTGCCGATATAATAGGTTCAAAAGAGGATTTTGTTGTAATGCATTTCTTTGTTATGAATTCAGTTGCTTATCTTTTCACATGCTTTTGAGCCATTCATATTTTTCTGTAAATTCCTGCTTGTGGCTTTTGCTCATTTTCCTATGGAGTTTTTGGGCTTTATCTTCCTGATTTGTAAAAGTGTTTTGTACATTGAGGGAATTTGCCCTTTGCCTGCATTTGTTTATGAATATTTTTCTCAGCTTGATTTGTTTCCCCTATCGCTGGGCGTGGGTTTGCTCCCCCATGGCAAATTTGTTAGAATTTAGGTGTCTTTTGTGTTTTCTGGTGTTAGGATATTGTGTAGAATGCTGTAAGTCTTCCTTGCTTCAGGGTCATAAAATGTTGTGTGTCCCTCATTGCTACCATTGGTGTGAGGAGTCAGGGGATTCAGCTTCAGAGTTTGCTGGTGGCCTGGCCGAGGGTCTCTGCGCTGATGCCTAGGCACTGCCCTTCTCTCCCTGCCTTCCCCGCTGCTTGATGGCCTTCCCCACTCTTGTGCTCTCCTGATCCATGGTCAGTGTACAGAGAGGCTCTGAGCCAAGGCCTGGGGTCCCTGCCTTCCTCCCTCAGGCCAGTGAGGAGGGGCAGTGTGATGAGGAGAGAGGGGTCAGAGACAGCTTGGCCCTCTGAGGCAGTGGGATCGGGGGAATGTGCCAGCCTGACTGTGGGCTGCAGTGCCTGCCTGTGTATCTGCCTGTCTGATGTGGGAGGGGAGGATCCATCATGTTCCCATCTCCACCTTCAGGGCTCCGGGGATGTCAAGTACCACCTGGGCATGTACCATGAGAGGATCAACCGCGTCACCAACCGGAACATCACTCTGTCGCTGGTTGCCAACCCCTCCCACCTGGAGGCAGTGGACCCTGTGGTGCAGGGGAAGACAAAGGCAGAGCAGTTCTACCGTGGAGATGCCCAGGGCAAGAAGGTGAGCTCACCTGGGGGAACCCAGAGGACCTGGGCCCTTCAGGGTGGGCCCAGAGGGCTGGGCTGGACCCTGGGTCTCCACAGTACAGGCGCCGGCTGGGCTACATGGGCTGGGGCACGCAGCCCCTCCTGGCTCACACCTGCCCTGCAGGTCATGTCCATCCTGGTTCATGGGGACGCCGCCTTTGCTGGCCAGGGCGTGGTATATGAGACCTTCCACCTGAGCGACCTGCCCTCCTACACGACCAATGGTACCGTGCACGTCGTTGTCAACAACCAGGTGAGCATGTAGGCTCCACGCTGGGCCTCACAGCGTCAGCATCCCTGGAAATCCAGGCAGTAGCTTGGGGGGAAAGTGAGATGCTCCTGGCTCTGAGCCCACTGCTGTGCTGCTTACCAGGCAGGACCCTGCTCTTTCCAGCCTTGGCGTCCTGGTCTGTGAAATTGGAAGACACAATAGGGAGGGATAAGTAGGGCTGGAAGGACCAAAGGAGCACCTGTGTAGCGAGTGCCTCATGGAGGCTGGCCGTGTGCAGCCCCACATGGGCAATCTTAGACACAGGGACCTTGGTGCCCTTTCTCTAAGGCAGCTGAGCTTCTAACAGCTCATATGGAGTCTAGAAAGCCCTGTTGTGTTCACTGCCTTGTTTGCATTAAGTCATGTCATCGTCCTTGAACATCCTGTGAGGTGGGAATTTAAGTGACCCCTTTTTATAGATGAGGAAACAGGCTGTGGGCATATAAGCACCTTGCCCCAGGTTGCAGTTAGCCATTGTTAGGACTGGATTTTCCAGGCCTATGTTCCTCACTACCAGTGTGTCAAAGTGACTGGCAAAAAAGAGCAGGCTCCACCCGGCTGGTGCTGCTGCCATCCCCGTGGGAGCTGTTGCCGTGTCTAGTTGTGGGGCTGCTCACCATCACCCTGTTGTGTCCCACATTTCTCCTGGGCACCTCAGTGGACCTTGAGCATCCCCCTGCTCAGTCTCCAAGGCTGGCACCTTCTATCTCACTCTAAGTAAATTGAGAGGCGCAGCAGGTTTCTCCTGCCTCTGCAGATTGGATTCACCACAGACCCCCGAATGGCCCGCTCCTCACCATACCCGACCGACGTGGCCCGGGTGGTCAATGCGCCTATCTTCCATGTGAATGCCGATGACCCAGAGGCTGTGATATATGTGTGCAGTGTGGCAGCCGAATGGAGAAACACTTTCAACAAAGACGTTGTCGTGGACCTGGTGAGTCTGGGGACTGAGGCCAAGGCATGGGTGGGTGGCCCATCCCTGCTGAGCTGAGCCAGCCAGGTCATCAGCATCTTCAGCACTCAGGGCTGGGAGTGCTTCTTGGATGAGAGATTTATGCCACCAAGAGCAATCTGTGCAAAGGCCTGGGACGGGACATTCATTCGGTGATAGGTGATAGTGGAGCTCAAAGGGCTCCCAGTGGGTGTGCCCTACCCAGATATTCCCCAATTTTGCAGCAGCTACATTGACCACACAGCGTAGGGGAGGGCCTGAGCCCCTCTGGCTGCTCCTGCAGGTCTGTTACCGCCGGCGCGGCCACAATGAGATGGACGAGCCCATGTTCACCCAGCCGCTCATGTACAAGCAGATCCACAGACAGGTGCCTGTGCTGAAGAAGTACGCAGACAAGCTGATTGCCGAGGGCACAGTCACCCTGCAGGAGTTTGAGGTGGGCAGGCAGGCTGCAGGGGCGCCCAAGACAAACTTTGGGTGGGGACCCTGGAGAGGGGTTGTAGATGTTACCAGCCCAGTGCTGGGCACTAAGGATTTAAAGAAGTAGCCACTATGGTCCTTGTCCCCAAGAGGCCCCAGTTACCAAAGGGGACCAAGAACTAAGGATGCAGTTACAGCCAAGTGGGACACGGTGGGTACTGCAATGTGGGGGAAGTCCAGCCTTGAGCAGGAGTGCGGGAAGGCTTCCTGTAGGAGGCAGCCCTGAGCTGGGGTTGTCCCCATAATTATCTATGGAGTGTTCATCCTTCCACCTTCATGGAGCTCTGAGAGCAAGGACTACAAGTTTCCGGAGCCTTCTCCAAGCCCCTTGCTGAGCGCACTGCAGGCCTGCCCAGCCTCGGGGTACCTGTACAGGATCCCCTGAACTCTGAGACTTTGGCTTCTAGCCATGAGGTCCCTATAGGCCAGAGACAGAGAGTTCTAGAAGAACTTGGTGATGGGGACCAGGAATTACGAGTCCAAGTGGACTGGGCGTCTGGCTGCCCAGGGCTTTGGTGCTCTGTCCACATCTTCATCCTGATTCCAGGAAGAAATTGCCAAATACGACCGGATCTGTGAGGAGGCTTATGGCAGGTCCAAGGATAAAAAGATCCTGCATATAAAGCACTGGTTGGACTCCCCCTGGCCTGGTGAGCGAGCAGTGTGTGGCTCAGAGGGACTCCCCTGGGCCTTGAGGTCTTGCACTGGGATCAGGACTGGAATGGCCCTGGGTGACAGCTGTCATTGCCTAGTCTAGAGGCTGCAGGCTCTATCACTGAGTCCCCAAAGCTGCGTGGGGCCGATTCCTGCAAGTCAAGGATAGCATTGCCCTCTGAGCATGGATGGCCAGGTGCTCACTGAAAAGGGAGGGCACAGCCAGGTGGGAGAGGAAGCCCTGGGCACTGGATGCTTGGGGCCAGGGTGCTCAGAGGGCCTCCCTGGGGGGCAGGGTTAGAAGAGCTGTTACCCTGGGGTCCAGAGGTGGGTGTTGGGCCTGTGGGGGAGTTGCAGCTGTGGCTGTCCAGCTGTCCCAGGTCCCAAGGGTGGGCTCAGGGTGAGTCCGAGTGCTGGTGGAGTTTGGGAAGCCATGGGCCACTCAGTCCTGGGGAGGCAGGCTGGCCAGGGGGATCAGAGCCCACCACTGACACAGTGTGGACAGAGCCTCTCTCCCTCTCAGGCTTCTTCAACGTAGATGGGGAGCCCAAGAGCATGACATGCCCAGCCACGGGGATCCCTGAGGACATGCTCACCCACATCGGCAGCATGGCCAGCTCTGTGCCCCTGGAGGACTTTAAGATCCACACTGGTGAGGTTGCTGGGCAGGCTGCAGCCCAGGCTGCTGGCCCCACCCCAACACTGTGCCTCGAAGGGAGATTGGTTGGGATGCAAGAGAGATGGTGTGTCGCATTCCTGCTCAGTCTGTAGTGGGTCCACGTAGCTCTCGGCACCACATCTGTGCCCGTGACAGTAGCTCTTCTCAGGGTGGGCGTGGTGAGCTGGGCAGCTCCAGATGCCACACTCCCAGCTGGGTACCAGTGACTAGTCTTAGGCTGGGGACCTTGGATTTTCCAAATGCCTTTGCCGGGGCGTCCCTGGGTCAGGCAGAAGAGCAGGAAAGCAAGGGCTCCCATACAGGGGCTGGAACGCAGCCTGGAACGTGGGCAGGATTCTGCAGCTGAAAGGACGGTGGCTTGCTGGGGCCTGGACCAATGACCGAGGGCAGCCCCCCCACTCCGGGGTGAGACTAGAATGTGGGTGGTCACCGACTGCACCCCTTGGCTGGGGCCACTGTGACCTTTGCCTGGGAAGTCCGGAGGGTCTCCTGTGGCTGTATTGGGGTGCCTACACCCCCTCTGACCCACCTGGGGGAGTCCTGAGGGGGTTCCCTTACAGTGTGCACCGAGACCGAATGTCCTGGGGCAGCTGCCGACAGCGTTTGGGGCATGTGCCCGCTCTGTTTGTGTGTTAACCTCTGTGTGTGGGGCTGACAGGAGCGCAGCATAAGCCTGGGGACTTGGAGTCAAATCCGAGTACCTTGACAGCTGTGTGATCTGATTAAATGACTCTGAGCCTGACGGTGTCTGCAACGTGGCCAATGCTTGCCAAGTGGTACCTGCTCCACCCCTCCACAGGCTCAGGGTGGCCCCTTGTCTCAGCTGGAGGAGGGGTGCCTGGCCCTGGGCCCTCCTGCAGCATCCCTGCCCTCCAACCAAATCAACAGATGGCTGCCCTGCTTTGTGCGGGGTGTGTGCTGAGCACCTACCTACTCGCCCCAGGGCTGGCTGTCCCGTGGCCCTCAGGCCAGCACTCCTTTCCCACAGGCCTCTCTCGCATTCTGCGGGGCCGTGCGGACATGACCAAGAACCGGACGGTGGACTGGGCGTTGGCAGAGTACATGGCCTTTGGCTCCCTGCTGAAGGAAGGCATCCACGTGCGGCTCAGCGGGCAGGATGTGGAGAGGGGCACATTCAGGTGAGTGCAGTGGGGCTCAGCATCCTCACAGGAGACCTGGAGCAGAAGCTGGGCCTGGCTTGGGGATCCCGAGGGGGCCTTTGTTGGGGTGGGATCTTCACAGCATCCCTAGCCCCTGCCCTCAGGTGGCATCATCAGATGGCCACCTCGCTGACCCCCCAGGGCAAGTGTGCAGAGCTCACTGCTGGGCCCAAGCTGTCCACTAAGGTCAAGCTGGTGGCCATCTGTGGTCCTCAGGATCATGTGTGTGTGGGGGGTGTGTGGTGAGTGTGGGCGAGTTGTGTGTGGTGTGTGTGTGTGGTGTGTTTGGTGTGTATGTGGTGTGTGTGTGGTATGTGGTGAGTGGGGGAAGTGTATAGGGGGTGTGGTGCATGTGTGTGGTGTGTTTGTCGTATGTGTGGTGTATTTGGTGTGTGTGTGTGTGTGTATGGTGTGGGGTATGTGTGTGGCATGTTTGTGTGGTGTGTGTGTGGTGTGGGTGTGTGATGTGTGTGTAGGTGTATTTGTGTGGTGTTTGGAGTATGTGTGTGGAGTTTGGAGTGTGTGTGTTGTGTGTGTGGGTGTGTGGTGTGTGTGGATGGGATGTGTATGTATGTGGTGTGTGTATGGGGATATGTGTGGTGTGTATGGTGTGTATGTGGTGTGTGTGTGGAGTGTATGTGTAGTGTGAATGGTGTGTATGTGGTGTGTGGTGAATGGGGGGTGTGTGTGTGGTGTGTGTGGTATTTGTGTGTGGCGTGTTTGTTGTGTATGTGGTGTGTGTGGTGTATGTGTTTGTGTCTGTATGGTTGTGTGGTGTGTCGTGTGTGTTGTATGTGTGGGGTGTGTATGTGTGCAGTGTTTGGGTATGTGTGTGGTGTGTATGTGTGTCTGGGGGATGTGTATGGTGTGTGTATGTGGCGTGTGTGTAGGGGATGTGTGTGGTATGTAGGGGTATGTGTGTCTGTGGGGGATGTGTATGGTGTGTGTATGTGGCGTGTGTGTAGGGGATGTGTGTGGTATGTAGGGGGATATGTGTGGTATGCGTGGGTGGGTGTGGTGTGTAGTGTGTGGTGTGTGTGTGGTGTATGGTGTGTGTGATGTATGTGTGGTGTGTGTGGAGTATGTGTGTGGTGTGTATGTGTGTATGGTGTGTGTGGTGTTTATGTGTGTATGGTGTGTGTGGTGTGTGTGGGGGTGTGTGGTGTGTATGTGTGGGTGTGTGTGGTGTGTGTGGGGGTGTGTGGTGTGTATGTGTGGGTGTGTGGTGTGTTGTGTGGTGCATGTGTGGTGTGTGTCATGTCTGGTGTTTGTGGTGGGTGTGGTGCGTTTGTGGTGTGTGTGTTGTGTGTTGTGTGTTGAGTGTGGTGTGTGTGGTGTGTGTTGTGTGTTGAATGTGGTGTATGTGTGGGGTATGTGTGGTGTGTGTATGTGTGGTGTGTGTGTGTGGTTTGTGGGGGTGTGCGTATGTGTGTGGGGTGTGTATAGTGTGTGTGGGGTGTGTATGGTGTGTGTGTGTATGTTTGGTGTGTGTGTAGGGTGTGTATGTGTGTAATGTGTGTGAGGGTGTTTGTGTGGTGTGTGGTATGTGTGGAGTGTGTGGTGTGTAGTGTGGTGTGCGTGTGATGTGTGATATGTGTGGTATGTGTCATGTTTGGTGCATGTGTGGTGTGGTATATGTGGGGTGTGTGTGGTGTGTGTGTGTGTAGTGTGTGTAGTGTAGTGTGTGTGGTATGTGTGATTGTGTTTGTGGTGTGTAGTCTGTGTGGTGTGTGTGTGTTGTGTGGTATGTGTGGTGTGTGGTATGTATGTGTGGTGTGTGTAGTGTGTGTGGTGTTTGGTGTGTGCATGGATGTGTGTGGTGTATATGTGTGTGGTGTGTTTTGCATGTATGTGTGGTATGTGTGATGTGTGTGTATGTGGTGTTTGGTGTGTGTGGTGTGTGTATGTATGTGTGTGGTGTGTGTGTGTATGTATGTGTTTGGTGTATGGGGATGTGTATGTGTGTGTGGTATGTGTGGCATGTGTATGTAGGTGTGTGGTGTGTGTGTGTACTGCTGTTAAGTCAGCCCCTATCTTGGTTGTTTGCAGTTGTCTTTGTGAATCCAAATGGGGACTTGACACTTGTCAGTTGTCCACACCACATTTCCTCTTGTTCGGGTTCCTAAAATGTTCTAGATCCTGCCTCAGTCCGCTCCTGGTTAGCAAGCCAGGGTGGTGTGGCTTCCAGGACTTGACCAGCTGGCTTTCTCATTCCTGGTTGCTCATCTCGGCTGGTCTTGCTCCAGCCAGGGCCCAGGTGGCCCTCTGATGTACCCTGAGCTACATGTCAGTCCTTGCCAGGGACTGGGGTTCAGCCAGGCACCCCTCACTTACTGTGCCCACCTCGGCTACTGCACAGTGGTTTCTGTCTCTTGTGAGTTGGGACAGGGCTGGTGAGATGGTAAAGAAGCCAGCAAGACGGGGCAGGGGAAGTGGCCTCCTAGGGTCTCTGGCTCTAGCTGGCACCTGGGAAGTGTCTTATCAGGTCCCCTTTATGGGTGAAAAGCTGACATTCAGAGAGGTGCCACAACTCACAGCTCCTTCCCCCAGACCCCCCAGTGCGTGGTGTGTGGGCGCTGCTAGCAGGCAGGGGGCAGGCTGGGGAGGCCTGGCGGGGGACAGGCTGCAGGAGGGACCACATGGCTCTGGTTTTCCACAGCCTTCTTGGATGCCATGTTGTGGGACCCTGCAGGCTTCCTGGGACAGTGACGGAGGCTTGCCTGCCTCCTGCTGCCCAGCTCCCCTGCTCCAGGTGAACAGGTGCCAGCCCACCTGCCCTCTGTCCCTGCCCCGGTCTGTGTCTCTGCAGTCACCGGCACCATGTTCTCCATGACCAGGAGGTTGACCGCAGGACGTGTGTGCCTATGAATCATCTCTGGCCTGACCAGGCCCCGTACACCGTGTGCAACAGCTCCCTCTCGGAGTACGGAGTCCTGGGTGGGTCCATGCTCTCCTGCAGGCCAGGCAGGCCCCAGACACCTGGGGACCAGGGATGGGCTGGGAAGGGGCCGGGGCCAGGGCCTGGGAGGGGCGAGAGATGCTCAGAGGCCCTTAGGGGATGGCCCTGGGGGATGGTGATTGGGCTGCCCTCACCTAAGGCCATGTGGGAGGTGAAATCATGTCCCATCTGGGCCCCTTGGGGATCCCAACTGGGGGGCCCTGCTTGCCTTGAGGGGTTTTGTGGGTATCAGGGCCCCAGTAGGCGCAGACAGAGAGCCCAACACAGTCTGCTGCGGGTTCCAGCTGCTGAGCAGTCCAGTCTTGGCCCAGCCCTCTCACATTCCTTTGAGCCCCATCTTGCCTCCTCTGCCCTGCACCCTAGGAACACTGCACTGAGATCCCTTCTCTGGGCTCTGGGCTTCCCTGCCTGTGTCCCCTGTGCATGCTCTCCCTCAGATGCATCATTAGCTGGCTCACCTCGTCCTCACTGCCTGCCCCTAGAGGCCAGGCAGCCCCCCGCCCCCAGGCAGATGCCTCTAGGGCTGTTTCTGCCCCTTCTCCTTAGCAGCTCTGCATGTTTTTAAGGAGTTCTTGACAGATGGTCCCTGTTGCCTCCCCAGGATACCTAAATAAGGTTGAACCTGACCACACATGATAGCAGGGCTGAGGGTAGCATCTCTGGGCATGTTGTCAGCCCCCAGGATGGTACATTGTACCCTTTGAATCCCAGGGAATCCCTGGGTTCGTCCTGGCTTGTGAGAAGGATGGGTGGGGGCATGAAGGATGTACTGAGAAAGGGCTAAATTTGACTGGAGCCACTGCCACTTGGTGACTGCGTGCAGCAAGCTCTATCTTGTCTTCTGTTTAGGCTTTGAGCTGGGCTATGCCATGGCCAGCCCCAATGCCCTGGTCCTCTGGGAGGCCCAGTTTGGGGACTTCCACAACACGGCCCAGTGCATCATCGACCAGTTCATCAGCACCGGCCAGGCCAAGTGGGTGCGGCATAACGGCATTGTGCTGCTGCTGCCCCATGGCATGGAAGGCATGGTGAGGGCTGCGGTGGTGGCTGGTGGCTTGGTGGGTTCTGGCGGGCCTTGAAGGGGCGGGATGGACCCTGGGCCCCTTGTCGGGTTGGACAGTATATGCCTTCCAGGCCCCTGGAGCACGTGGGTCTGTGCAGGGTGGGGTCTGCACATGTGCGTGCTGCAGCTGCTGAGACGATGATGCTACCCCTGGCAGCAGAAGGCGCTACCACGTATGAGTGCTTGCTGTGCGCCAGGCACTGTTCAATGCTTCTGAATGTTAACTCTTCCAATCCGTACAACTTAATGAAGTAGGCTGTGTTCCTGCTTTTCAGATGAGGAAACAGAGGCACAGAGCTGGGGAGTAGGTTGCCCAAGGTTTCACAGCTAGTAGCTGGGGTTTGAAGCTATCCTGTGCAGTACTGCCTGTTCTCTGGTCCCCTCCTGTATGACCTGCCTCTGCAGCCACACGTGGGGCACAGGGAAGACATGCAGGCTGGGTGCATCCTCCGGAGGCTCCTGGGCTAGCAGGAAGGGAGGAAGGAGCAGGGTGTCATGTGATACCATCTGGTGGGCAGGTGGCCTGACCAGGCAGAAGGGAGACAGGCAGGGGGCTCATTGCCACCATTATCCCTGAGTGGCATGTTATGAGCACTTTACAGGCTGCGTACTCGGCATCCTCACAACACCGGGTATCAGTGAGGAGGGAGGTGAGGCTCCCTGCTTGGGGCTGCCTGCCGTGAAGGCAGCTTCTTGGGAGGCCGGATCTGGGCCAGGCTGGGTGTGGGGGGCTGGGTCCTTGGCCGTCCCCACCAAGAGAGGGCAAGTGGCAGCTGTGCAGTGGGTCACCCCCGTCCTGCAGGAGCTGGCTTGGAGATGCCCCTGGGCTTGTCTTGCTGCTTTCATGGAGCAGAGCGGTCCGTGTGGGTGAGGGTGGGCGAGGCCCAGGCCGAGTTGGGTTGGCCCCTGCCTGGCTGTGTGGTCATGGGTGGTTTCTTACCCTCTCCTTGCCTCTTCATCTGTGCAGTGGGGAAGAGTGTCTGCATCATGGGGCTACTTTGGGGGTTAGCGATAAGGCGTGTGGGATTCCTAGAACTCCGCCTCCTGTACAGCAGGTGCTCAGTCAGTGGCAGCCACTGTTCCAGGACATTCCAGAGAAAGCACGTCTCAGTGCGGGCTTTTTGCTTTTTCTTCTGTCCCTGCAAGTTCACATACTGTGCTAGCTCTGGGCGGACCCCACTCTGAGGATTCCCATTCTGCTCTTGTTCCACATTCTTGGTTCTTTTCTATGGTTCAGGCTCCAGGGTGAGGGCACCTCTGCTGAGAAGCCCTCCAGACTTTCCCCTGAGCCTGGGGTCCCTGCAGGGCCAGATGTCTGTCCCATGGTGGGGTCCAGCCTTGGCCGTCTGGCGTTTGCTTTCAGGGCCCAGAGCACTCGTCAGCGAGGCCCGAGAGGTTCCTGCAGATGAGCAATGACGACTCGGATGCCTACCCTGTGAGTGTTGCTGCTGTCCCCAGGACAGGGACGCGCCCTATTGTGCCCACAGGGCTAGGGGTCCAGGGTGTGGGTGCAGCAGACAGCCACCCTGGCCATATGCATCTCGTCCCCACAGGCATTCACCAAGGACTTCGAGGTGAGCCAGCTCTATGACTGCAACTGGATCGTGGTCAACTGCTCCACACCGGCCAACTACTTCCACGTGCTGCGCCGGCAGATCCTGCTGCCCTTCCGCAAGCCGGTGAGTCTCCGTCCCAGGGCAGGGGTCACACGCAGGGGGCCTGGCCAGGCAGGGCCAGCTGGCAGCTGGGCGTGTGTTTCCCTTCCAGCTGATTATCTTCACACCTAAATCTCTGCTGAGGCACCCAGAGGCCAAGTCCAGCTTTGACCAAATGGTATCCGGTACGTGCCTGGCCTGGGTGTGTGGGGCAGCCCACACTGGGGCGGTGGCCCATTGTGTGGCTTCTGCTTCTGGGGCTTCTCCATCCTCCCCTCTGCCTGTGGCTCTGCTGACCTGCAGCAGCTCCTGGCATGGTCCCACTAGCAGTAGGGTTGGGAGGTTGGCACAATGGCTGACCTGGGCCAGCTCAGGTCATGTGGGTTGCGTCCATGGTAGAGTCCACTGGGGCCCCCTTAGACCCTAGCAGGGCTGATCGAGGCCTGGCAGAGGCCTGCTGAGTTCGCAAGATATTGAGTATCATTCATTCATTTGTCCCTTTTAAAAATTCATGAGCCAAACAGACATTACAGGCCCTGGGGTCCTGGTGTCCCCTCCAGGAGTCTTTGGCCTTATTTACCTGGGAGTCAGATCAGATAAAACACTATAGTTGCAACTGAGAGGTGACTATGTCCAGGGAAGGACAGGTGTGAGGCTGGTGGAGCAGAGCTGTCTTGGAAAATGGTCCTGGGCAGTAGAGGGAGGGCTGGGAAGGGCCTCAGCATGGACAGGGGTTGGATTTTCTCCCATGTGTGTTTGGATGTCCCCTCTGTGCAGGTGGGCAGCTGTTAGAGCTCTGATGTCGGGACTGGACTACCTGGGCTACCTGCCCGGTGCTGGCTTCTCTCTTGAGGGCCTGGGATCCATTTGTCCTCTCTACCCCAGAGTCTTCACCTGAGATGCAGGGATGTGAGGACACTACAGTAGCCTCCTGAGAGCTTTTGCAGTGTGCGTGACCTGGGGTCAGGATCATGGGCTCAGGAAGGAAGAATGGTTGGGGCTTGGAGGTGAAGCTCAGCTGCCAGGCTGAAAGAGGAGGAGCATGCAGCAGCCTCCTGGGACATCTGCTTAGTGGTGGGGGACTGCAGTGCTCTGCAGGAGGTGGGCGCAGCTGAGCAGAAGCAAGGTTGGGGCAAAGGATGATGCCATCATGTCGCCTTCTCTGTCTCCTTCAGGGCGCTTCTCATTGTACCCCCACCTCCGGTCACCTTAAACGTGATGCTTCCAGGGCTCAACCCTTGGGTGTCTCCACCCCTCTCCCTATGACAGCTCAGAGTGTCATCTGCCCCCTGCTCCATCTTTTAGTTCAAGAGGTGTCCACTGCAGCCACAAGTCCAAACCTGCAGTTAGTGTCAGTGGCTAAGGAGAGCCTGGGGATGCAGGCCTGGTCCTGAGCTGCCCCAGCCCCTCTGGGTACCAACGCCTCTGCCATGTCCTGTTGGTCCCTCAGGGACCAGCTTCCAGCGGGTGATTCCTGAAGATGGGGCCGCAGCACGGGCCCCTGAGCGGGTGCGGCGGCTCATCTTCTGCACGGGAAAGGTGTACTATGACCTGGTGAAGGAGCGGAGCAGCCAGGGCCTGGAGGAGAAAGTGGCCATTACGCGCCTGGAGCAGGTGTGCCTGAGCCCCTTGTACAGTCAAGTCATGGGCAAGCTCACGTCACTAGCCCCGGCTCTGGCCAATGTGCCAGGCAGGCCAGATGAAGGCCGGTGAGGCCCTGTGCCTCCTGTCCGGGGGTGCTGGGGATATACCGCCCCTCCTCTGGCTATGCTCCTTTGTTTCTGCCTCCCCAGATCTCTCCATTCCCCTTTGACCTGATCAAGCAGGAGGCAGAGAAGTACCCAGGTGCGGAGCTGGCCTGGTGTCAGGAGGAGCACAAGAACATGGGCTACTATGACTACATCAGCCCACGCTTCATGACCATCCTGAGGCGCGCACGGCCCATATGGTACATGGTGGGGCCGCTGATTGCCCCTCACCTCGGCCCTGAGGCTCTGTCCTGGCTCCGTCCATGCTACCCAGAACTGGCCCTGCCCTTCTCTGGTGATGAGCAATGATGGGGCATCATCAGTACTGGCTTTGTGTTTGTTCTGCAGCCAGAACTGAATTAGGGAACCTGCTACATGTCTCAAAACTCCTGCCTTAGATCTTAGGCCGGTTATGTAGTCCTTGGAGCCTTAGTCCCTGCATCTCTACAAAGGGCAGTGATAAGATTAGATCTGATGTATGTATTAGCTCTGGCACATGGTGGGTTCCCAATACTGGCATCATGTGTTCCTGGGAAGATGGGAGAGGGTCCTGAGAAACTCCAAGAAGCCAAAAGTGTGTTTGTCCCCAAAGTCTTTGAGTTGTTGCCTCATTTGTTGTCCTCATGGGCAAGTGCAGTGACATGGAGGGACAGTTTCTCCCCACTCTTCTGTGGCTAGGTGACTGAGTTTGATCCAGGCTTTGCAGCTCATTGGAAGTGGTGCCAGGGCCAAAAGGCAGGGTCTATGGCTTCGAGGTCAGCGGTTCTCAGATGCGTGCCCCCTGCAGTCCTGGAGTGAGGGCAGCAGTTGGGGGGCGGCTAGGCCTCGCCTTCCCCTTAGCTTGTCTCTCCTCCTCCAGGTATGTTGGCCGGGACCCAGCGGCTGCACCAGCCACAGGAAACAGGAACACTCACCTGGTGTCACTGAAGAAGTTTCTGGATACTGCCTTCAATCTCCAGGCCTTTGAGGGCAAGACATTTTAGAGCTGGGCAAGACCTGTGTAGGTCTCGCTGTGGGTTGGCTGGGGACCAAGGGGGTGATGAAAAGGGGAGGGGCGGAGCTCCTGCCCAGGAGAGGGGCTGTGGGGCCCCAGGATAAAACAGACTCACACAGTGACAGGGCCAAGAGCCAGCACTGCTGGCCTTGGTGTCATGCCACAATCTACCAGGACTGAGGGAGCCAGAGGAGTCCTATAGGCAGGCTACTGTGCTGGAGCATACCCCAGCTGCTCCCATCTTGCTGGAATTTCTTGGGCGGCTTCTCCACCTGTATCTCAAGACAGACACCCGGGGGCCTGTGTCTGTGGCCGCTCCCATCCTGGCAGCCCTGGCTGCTGCTCGCCCCACCCTCGCTTATCTGTAGATTCAAAGCGATGTTCTCTTCTGTGCTCTTAGAAGTAGGGAGTTCAGCAGTAACAGCCAGGTGAAGTGAACCTGCTGGGTGATGTGTTTGCGCTCTGTTTTATGGGGCATTCCTGCGAGATGTGTCAGCTTCTGTGTGAAATGCAGCCACAGCTCATGTGTACCAAAGTAGAAAACCAAATCACAGAGAAATAAAAACATGCTTCAGAGAGATTTGCTGTTTTCATTTCATGTTGTAAAACTGGGGGAGGGATAGGCAGTTGAGAGAAGGTAGGGAATGGGGAGAAAGTTAAAAAAATGGAGAGAAGAAAATATCCGCCTCCATGGATATTTTTTTGAGATGGAGTTTCGCTCTTGTTGCCCAGGCTGGAGTGGAGTGGCGCGATCTTGGCTCACTGCAACCTCCGCCTCCCAGATTCAAGTGATTCTCCTGCCTCAGCCTCCCGAGTAGCTGGGATTACAGGCATGCGCCACTATGCCCAGCTAATTTTTTTGTATTATTAATAGACGGGGTTTCACCATGTTGGCCAGGCTGGTCTCAAACTCCTGACCTCAAGTGATCCATCTGCCTTGGCCTCCCAAAGTGCTGGGATGACAGGTGTGAGCCACTGCGTCAGATTTTCATTTGAGCACCAGGTAGTGTCTGTTGGCTTCTCCACTCTGGCCTTTTGTGGGTTTTGCTTCCCTGCGGAGATACTGGAGAAGCTGCCACAGAGGAGGGATGTTTTGCTTGGAACAGATCATGTGTTCATTTATCCCCTTCTCAGAGCACTTCCTCCGTGCGGGACACTGGGGCCCGGGTGGAAGGCATCCGTCTGCATGCTGGCTTTTCGCATCGGGAGTCCAGTGGGGAGACATGTCAGCTGTTTAATTCATTGAGTTACGAGTTATGTTGGAAGTCAATGCAGACAGCTGTGGGTGTCAGGGAAGGATCCCTGGAAGAGGTGGTGTTCAAAGGAAGAGGAAAAGAGTGATGAACCTCTCTGGAACAGACAGAAATACTGACCATAGGGCTGGCATGAGCAACCTAAAAGAACGATCAGCGTGAGGTTGGACAGTGGAGTGTTAAGTTTTATCAGCCTCAAAAATAGCTTGTTGAAAAATTAGCTGGGCATGGTGACACGTGCCTGTAATCCCAGCTACTCAGGAGGCCGAGGCAGGAGAATTACTTGAAACTGGGAGGTGGAGGTTGTTGTGAGCCAAGATCGTGCCACTGCACTCCAGCCTGGGTGACAGAGCAACTCTGTTTCAAAAAAAAAAAAAGAGTATATCTTGTTGAGATATACTTTGAATCCTACCACAGGGACATTCAAAGTGACATAAAGTGAAAAGAATTGTAGCCCCCATTTATAGTGTCTGTCGTGTCTTGGGCCTTCTGCTGGATGTTTTGCGTGTGTAATTAAACGCTGTCTAATCTTCACCATGGCTTTGCATGTTGGGAATATTTCCATTTTATAGATGAGGAAATCGAGGTTCATATAAAGTTATTTGCCCAAGGTCACTTGCTAAGGAAGTGGTGGTTTTGGACTTCACCTCTGTCCTCAAGACCACATTGCTTCCCTTGGGGAAATCAGCTCTTCCCATACCATGCATTCCTAGCCCCACAGAAATCCACTAGTCTGGGCTTTCTCTGCGATTGGCTGAGGCAGCAACTGGTGAGGCACCTGGGCTGTGTAGGAGCCCTTGGGGATCAGATGGTGGATGTGGCCTGCCCAAGGTGCATACAGTCCCTTCCTTAGTGTGGGTACGGGAAGGCTGTAGATAGGCCGGAGGTCATCACCTGCAGGAAGAGGTACAATCAGCCAGGCATGGTGGCTCCTAGCTATAGTCTCAGTTACTCAGGAGACTGATGCAGGAGGATCACTTGAGCCCAGGAGTTTAAGACCAGCCTGGGTAACGTAGCAAGACCCTGTCTCTTTAGGGAAAAAAAAAGGGAAGAGGTGCAACCACCAGATTACCAAACTGGGGAAAACCAACCACATAAAAAACGGCTCCAAACCCTATAAACATAAGAACTAACCCTGGGATGCCGGGCGCAGTGGCTCAAGCCTGAAATCCCAGCACTTTGGGAGGCTGAGGCGGGCAGATCACCAGGTCAGGAGATCAAGACCATCCTGGCTAACACAGTGAAACCCCGTCTCTACTAAAAATACAAAAAAAAATTAGCCGGCGTGGTGGTGGGCGCCTGTAGTCCCAGCTAGTTGGGAGGCTAAGGCAGAAGAATGGCGTGAACCCAGGAGGCGGAGCTTGCAGTGAGCTGAGATCACACCACTGCACTCCACCCTGGGTGATAGAGTGAGACGCCGTCTCAAAAAAACAAAACAAAACCAAAAAAACAACTAACCCTGGGAAATAAAACAAGCTCATGGAACAAGCAGAAGGCTTTAAATGAACTGTAGTAACTTCAGAGGGCAAGGAGAATATTGCTGCTGTGAAATAATAACAGACTTTTTAAAATAATTGGATGTTAAGAAAATATGAAATTTTCCCAAAATTAAAACCTCAATAGATAGGCTGAATAGCAGAACAAACACAGCTGAAATACAAAATAAGTTTGATGACAAGGCCAAGGAATTCTCCGAAGAAAGTTGAACAAAGAACAAATATATATATTTTAAAATTCTTTAAAGAAACATGGAGAACACAGGAGTTTCACAGTGCTGATATTGCATCTAACAGGAATCCCAGGAGGAGAAGACACAGGGGATCTTTATGATGGAATGTCTGTCTCTTGACTGTATCAATGTCACTGTATCCTGGTTGTGATTATCCTAGAGTGTTGTAAGATGTTATTATTGGAGAAAAATGGGTAAAGGCTCTCTGTGATGTAGTTCTTATGATGGCATGCAAATTTACAGTGATATCAGATACAAAAGTTTAATTAAAAAATGAGTTGTCTGTTCCCTATTGAGTTGTAAGGGTTCCTTATATACTCTGGAAATAAGTCCTTTACCACATGTATTTTGCAGATATTGTCAGTCTGTGGCTTGTATTTTAAATTTCACTAAGAGTGAAAGATTTTTATTTTCATGAAGTTCAATTTATCATTTTTAATCATTTGTGTTTGTCTGTCTGGGTTGCTATAACATAATGCCATAAACTGGGTGGCTTGTAATATTTCTCACAGTTCTGCAGGCTACGAAATCTAAGATCAAGGTACTGGCAGATCTGGTGTCTGGTAAGGGCCTGGCCTCCTCAGAGATGGTGCCTTCCTGCTGTGCCCTCAATGGTAGAAGGGGCAAACAAGTCTGCCCCCGGACCTCTGTTTTAAAAAATTTTTAATTTATTTTTTTAAAATTTCAATAGGTTTTTGGGGAACAGGTGGTGTGTGGTTACATGAATTTTAGTGGTTGATTTCTGAAATTTTGGTGCACCCATCACCTGAGCAGTGTACACTGTACCCGGTGTGTAGTCTTTTATCCCTCACCACCCCCCCACCCTTTCCCTTGAGTCCCCAGAGTTCATTGTATCATTCTTTATTCTTTTCTTTTTTTTCTCACTCTATTGCGCAGGCTGGAGTGCAGTGGTGCAATCTCAGCTCACTGCCGCCTCCACCTCCCAGGTTCAAGCGATTCTCCTGCCTCAGCCTCCTGAGTAGCTGGGATTGCAGGTGCACACCACCATACAAAATAATGTTTGTATTTTTAGTAGAGATGGGGTTTCACCATGCTGGTCCAGCTGGTCTTGAACTCCTGACCTCAAGTGATCTATCTGCTTTGGCTTCCCAAAGTGCTGGGATTACAGGTGTGAGCCACCATGCCCAGTTCCGTTGTATCATTCTTATGCCTTTGCGTCCTCATAGCTTAGCTTCGCCTTATGAGTGAGAACATACAATGTTTGGTTTTCCATTCCTGAGTTACTTCACTTAGAATAATGGTCTCCAATTCCATCCAGGTTGCTGCAAATGCCATTATTTCATTCCTTTTTATGGATGAGTAGTATTCCATGGTGTGTGTGTGTGTGTGTGTGTGTGTGTGTGTGTGTGTATTACATTTTCTTTATCCACTCGTTGGCTGATGGGCATTTGGGCTGGTTCCATATTATTGCAATTGCAAGTTGTGCTGCTATATGCATGCATGTGCGATTATCTTTTTTGTATAATCACTTCTTTTCCTCTGGGTGGATACCCAGGAGTGGGATTGCTGGATCAAACCGTAGATCTACTTGTAGTTCTTTAAGGAATCTCCACACTGTTTTGCAGAGTGGTTGTACTATTTACATTCCCACCAACAGTGTAAAAGTGTTTCCTTTTCACCACATCCATGCCAACACCTATCTTTTTTTTATTTTTTGATTATGGCCATTCTTGCAGGAGTAATGTGGTATTGCATTATGGTTTTGATTTGCATTTCCCTGATCATTAGTGATGTTGAGCATTTTTTCATGTTTGTTGGCCATTTGTATATCTTCTTTTGAAAATTGTCTATTCATGTCCTCCCACTTTTTGATGGGATTGTTTGTTTTTATTTTTGCTGATTTATTTGAGTTCCTTGTAGATTCTGGATATTAGTCCTTTGTCAAATGTATCGATTGTGAAGATTTTCTCCCACTCTGTGGGTTGTCTGTTTACTCTGCTGATTATTTCTTTTGCTGTGCAGAAGCTTTTTAGTTTAATTAAGTCTCATCTATTTATCTTTGTTTTTGTTGCATTTGCTTGTGGGTTCTTAATCATGAAGTCTTTGCCTAAGCCAATTTCTAGAAGGGTTTTTCCAATGTTATCTTCTAGAGTTTTTATGGGTTCAGTTCTTAGATTTAAGTCTTTGATCCATCTTGAGTTGATTTTTGTATAAGGTGAGAGATGAAGATCCAGTTTCATTCTTCTACATGTGGCTTGCCAAATATCCCAACACCATTTGTTGATTAGGGTGTCCTTTCCCCACTTTGTTTTTGTTTGCTTTGTTGAAGATCAGTTGACTGTAAGTATTTGGTTTTACTTTTGGATTCTCTATTCTGTTCCATTCGTCCATAAGCCTGTTTTTGTTGTTGTTGTTTTGTTTTTTTTTTGAGACAGGGTCTTACTCTGTCACCCAGGCTGGAGTGCAGTGGCACCATCTAGGCTCACTGCAACCTCCACCTCCTGAATTCAAGCGATTCTCGTGCCCCAGCCCCCCAAGTAGCTGGGATTACAGATGTGTGCCACCACACCCGGCTAATTTTTGTATTTTTAGTAGAGACATGTTTTCACCATGTTGGCCAGGCTGGTCTCAAACTCCTGGCCTCAAGTGATCCGCCCACTGCGGCCTCTCAAAGTGCTGGGATTACAGGTGTGAGCTACTGCACATGGTCTATATGCCTGTTTTTATACAAGTACCATGCTGTTTTGGTGACTACGGTCTTATGATATAGTTTGAAGTTGGATAATGTAATGCCTCCAGATTTGTTCTTTTTGCTTAGTCTTGCTTTGACTATGTGGGCTCTTTTTTGGTTCCATTCACGTTAACTTTAGGATTGTTTTTTCTTGTTCTGTGAAGACCTAGAACTTTCTTATAAGGACTAATCCTATTCATGAGGTCTCTACCTTCATGACCTAATCACCTTCCAAAGGTCCCATTTCTTTACACCATCAACTGAGGGGTCAGTATTCCAACATATGAATTTGGTGAACACAGATATTCTAGCCATCATAGTGTCCTAACTAAAAAAAAATTTAAACCTAATGTTAAGATTTTCTCTTGTATTTTCTTCTATATATTTAATAGTTTTAACTTTTTTTTTTTTTTTTTTAGACAGAGTCTCACTCTGTCGCCCAGGCTGGAGTGCAGTGGTGTGATCTTGGCTCACTGCAAGCTCCGCCTCCCAGGTCATGCCATTCTCCTGCCTCAGCCTCCCAAGTAGCTGGGACTACAGGTGCCCACCACCACGCCCAGCTAATTTTTTTTTTTTTTTTTTTGTATTTTTAGTAGAGACAGGGTTTCACCATGTTAGCCAGGATGGTCTCCATCTCCTGACCTTGTGATCCACCTGCCTCAGCCTCCCAAAGTGCTGGGATTATAGGCATGAGCCACCATGCCCGGCCAATAGTTTTAACTTTTAAGTTTGGGTCTATAAACATACATTTTGAGTTATTTTGTATATGGTGTGAGGTGAGGGTCAAGATTTATTATTTACTGGATGATACTCAATTGACCTTGTACCATTTGTTTAAAAGACTATCCATTACTCATGGAATTAACTTGGCACCTTTGCGTACATAATATATAGTCAATTACATAGCATAAAAATGAGAAAATATGTGCAAGACCTGCACACTGAAAGTATAAAATATTACTGAGACAATTAAACTCTAATAAAGGGAGAGAGTTATACCATGTTAAGAATCAATCCTTCCCAAATTGATCTATAGATTTGACACAACCCCCATTCAAATTATATCAAACTGTTTTATAGAAATTGAGAAGTTTATTCTAAAATCTATTTGTAAATATTTAACTAAAACAACTTTGAAAAGGAAGAACGCAGAAGACTTTCATTACCTAATTTCACAGTTTATTATAAAACTACCATAAAAGCCTGATGGGATTTTGATTTGTATTTTGTATATATCAATTTCAGGAGAAATGATACCTTACAATACAGCAATATGTTCTATACCTGCATGTATCTATATCTTTTAAAATTCTACTCAACAACATTTTACAGTTTTAATTGTATAGGAATAACATATATTTAGCTAAATTTATCCGTAAACATTTTAGTTTTTAAAGCCACCATAAATGGTATTTTTAAAATTTCAATGTCTAATTATTAATTGTTAGTGTATTAAAATGGAATTGATTTTTATATACTGAGAACATGCTTACTAGTTCTAATGGCTTATTAAAATAGATTCCCTTGGATTTTCTACAAAGATAATCATATAATCTGCAAATAGAGTTTTATATCTTCATTTGAAATCTTTATGTATTCTGCCTATATTATTATTTTTACCTTACTGCACTGGCTAGGATCTTCTGTAATATGTTGAATAGAAGTTGTAAGAAGTTGCCTATTCTTAGAGAAAAGCATTTAGTCTTTCATTATTAAGTATGATGTTAACCAAAGGTTTTTCTTGGATGCTCTTTATCAGGTTAAGCACAATTTTTCTATTCCTGTTTGCTGAGAGTTTTTATAAGGAATGTATGTAGGATTTTGATAAATTTGTTTCTTGTCTATTGTGATGATCATATAGTTTTTCTTTTTAGTCTTTTAATATGGTGGATTACATTGATTGACTTTTGAATATTAAATGTATTTTCCATTCCTGGGATAAACAACATGGTCATAATGTGTTACTTATTTTATATATTGATAGATTTGGTTTGCTAAAATTTTGATTAAGACTTTTACATCTATGTTTATGAGAGACATTGTTCTGTAGTTTTTTTCGTATAATGTCTGTCAAATTTTGATATCTGTTGGGAAGTGTTCCATCATCTCTTGTTTTCTGGAAGAGATTATGTGGACATGGCGTAATTCTTCTTTAAACATTTGGTAGAGTTAACCAGTGAAGCCACTTGGGCCTGGAGTTTTCTTTGTGGAAGGGTTTTAAATAATAAATTCAATTAAAAAATAAATTTAGGGCTACTCGTATTATCTGTCTTCTCTTGAGTGAGTTTTTGCACCTGTTATGAGCTTGATTGTATCCCCTAAATTCACATGCTGAAGTCCTCACTCCCAGCATCTCAGAATGTGGCCATATTTAGAGATATGGCCTATAAGGGATAATTCAATTAAAATGAGGTCATTAGCATGGGCCTGAATCCAAAATGACTGGCATTCTTAGAAGAAGAGAAGATTAGGACACAGACATACACAGAGGAAAGACCATGTGAATGTGAAGACACAGAGAGAGGATAGCCATCTGCAGACCAAGAAGAGAGGTCTCAGAAGAAAGCAACCTTGCTGACATCTTGATCTCAATCTTCTAGTCTTCGGAATTGTGAGAAATTGTGAGGAATTATGTGGTACTTTGTTATGGCAGTCCTAGGAAACTAATACATAGTCTTTCAAAAAATTTTTCCATTTCAGTAAGTTGTTGAATTCATTAGCATAGAATTGTTCCTACTATTGCCTTATTATTCTTTCAATGTCTGTAGGCTCTGTAGTAATGGCTGTTCTCTCATTTCTGCTTTTGTCAATTTGTGTCTTCTCTTTTTTTTTCTGACATGTCTGACCAATATTTATCATTTTTTTGGCTCTTTTCAAAGAACCTACTTTGGGTCTTATTGATTTCCTCTATTTGTTTCATTTTCTATGTTACTGACTTCTACCTTCATCTTTATTACTTTCTTCTGCTTATTTTAGGGTTCATTTGCTCTTACTTTGCTTCTCTTCTCATAAGAGTAGTCATATCCCATCAATTTCTCCCTACTTTTAGTTGATCTACAGTGCCTCAAACAGTTGTTCTTTTTACATTTTTGTCCAGATTTTTGTAAATGTTATCAGCAAGAGGGTTAATATGATACAAATTCCTCTTTCATTACCAGAAGCTGTTCCCTACAACCACCATCTTTGAAGGAAGATTTGGCAGTATGTATTAAAAACTTAAATACCTCCATTTCTTGGTTTCTGTCCTAGAGATATTCTTATACATGTGTATACAGAAATGAGTACAAAGATTTTTCATTTCAGCATTATTCAAAATAGTGAATTAATAAGTCCCTAAATGTTCTATAGCAAGGATTGGCAAAATTTTTCTGTAAATAGCTAGATTGTAAGTAATTTAGGCTTTGTAGGCCATATGATTTCTGTAGCAATGTCTTACTCTATTCAGGCTGTTGTAACAAAGACTATGGTCTGTGTAGCTTATAAACAACAGAAATTTATTTCTCACAGTTCTGGAGGCTGGGAAGTTCAAGATCAAGATGCTGGCAGATTCAATGTCTTATTAGTGCCTGCTTCGTGGTTCATAGATAGCTATCTTCTCACTGTGTCCTCACATGGCAGATGGGGTGAGAGAGCTCTTTGAGGTCCCTTTATAAGGTCATTAATCTCATTTATTAAGACTCCACCTTCATGGCCTAATCAGTTCCCAAAAACCCTGCCTTCAAATACCATCACATTGGGAATTAGTTTTCAACATATTTAGGGGAGACAAACATTCATTCTATAGCAAGCAATAACTCAACTCTGCTGAGGTAATGTATAGATAATATGTAAATGAATATATATGTGTTCCAATAAAACTTTTCCTATGGATTCTGAAATTTGAACTTCACATAATTTTCATGTATCACAAAACATTCTTTTTAAAAATTTTTTAACCACTTAAAGATATAAAAATTATCCTTAGATTGCAGGTCATACAAAAATAGGTGGTGGGCCAGATTTGATCTATTGTTCATAGTTTGCCAATCCCTAATCTATAGATTTTATTTAACTTTATACACAAGTAAGTGATTTTTTTCTTAAATTTTAATTTTAAAATAATTATAAATTCACAAGAACTTGCAAACATAGTAAAGAGTACCTTTTAGCCAGTCTCCCCGAGTGGGTATATTTTATATAATTACAGTGCAACGGTACAATATGTGTATAGTTTTATACCTTTTTTTTTTTTTTTTGAGAGAGTCTCGCTCTCTGTCACCCAGGCTGGAGTGCAGTGGCATAATCTTGGCTCACTGCAACCTCTGCTCCCGGGTTCAAAACGATTCTCATGCCTCAGCCTCTCCAGTAGCTGGGATTACAGGTGTGCGGCACCATGCCAGGCTAATTTTTTTTTTTTTTTTGAGACACAGCTTCACTCTGTTGCCCAGCCCGGAGTGCAGTTGGACTATCTCAGCTCACTGCAACCTCTGCCTCCTGGGTTCCAGTGATTCTCGTGCCTCAGCCACCTGAGTAGCTGGGACCACAAACACCTGCCACCATGCCGGGCTGATTTTTGTACTATTAGTAGATATGGGGTTTCACCATGTTGGCTAGGCTGGTCTTGAATGCCTAACCTCAAGCGATCTGTCCACCTTGGCCTCCCAAAGTGCTGGGATTACAGAGATGACCCACTGCACCAGGCTACATTTTTGTATTTTTTGTGGAGACAGGGTTTCTCCATGTTGGTCAGGCTGGATTTGAACTCCTGGCCTCAAGTGATCTGCCTGACTGAGCCTCCCAAAGTGCTCCCAAAGATTATGGGCGTGAGCCACCATGCCCAGCCAATGCCATTTTATTACATATGTAGACTTGTGTAACTATTATCCAGCATCACAAAGATCTCACTCGTACTGCCTATGTATAGTTACAGCCTCTCTGCCACTGTCCCTAACCTCTAGCAACCTTTAATCTCTTTTCCATCTCTAAAATTTTGTCATTTCAAGAATATTATATATGTTGGGTGTGGTGGTGGCATGCACCTGTAATCCCAGCTACTAGGGAGGCTGAAACAGAAGGATCCCTTGAGCTCAGGAGTTTGAGGCTGTAGTGAGCTATGATTGTGACACTGCCCTCCAGCCTGGGTGACAGAGCAAGGCTTTGTCTTGGAAAAAAAAAAAGCTATATAAATGGAATCACACAGTGTGTTACTGGTTGAGATTGAGCTTTTTTCGTTCAGCAAAATGTTGTGAGGTCCCTCCAAAAAGTACCTGCTTTGTGATCAATATGAAAGCTAGGCAGCGCTAAGTTGAACACTCTGATTGTATTGACATGCTTTTTGGTTTTAAATTGGAGTTGCTGGTTAAGTTGTTGCTTAAGGAGCAACTTCTACAAATGTTGTGTCTATGAAGCTTATATTCCCTGAAACAGTATAGAATGTGGATCTGAAACATCCCATGGCATGAATGCTACTTCAGTTTGCTGATCTTCCTCTCAACTGCTGAACTGGATTTCCTTGTGTTGACATCTCTAGCCCAAAGGTCTTGAGGTGCTGGGGAGTGAGCAGTGCTGAGAAGCCAGCAGAAAGGGGGCTCCAGTTGGCAGCATTGTCTTTCTTCCTTCCCTGTGAGCCCCATGCAGCAGCCAGTGGGTCCCTGTCCCTGGTTCCCCAGGGTGAGGCCAGCTGGAGGACCACACCTGCCACCTATGTGGAATCTTCCTCTGTGGAGGGTCGGAGATCTTTGCTTGGCAGAGCTGAGTTCGCCAGGCTCCCTGTCTGCACCATCTCTGTCAGCTAGTCTCAACGCTGGGACCATGGTTGTGGGGGGACAGTGACCACACTTGCTGTCTACTATGGTAATTAAGGTAAAAATGGGAATCAAATGGGGATGTATTTGATTCTGCTATAATGCTTATGGTTCTTTCTAATTCTTAAATAATATTATGAAATATTTAAAATATACAGAAAAGGAGGCTGGGCATGGTGGCTCATGCCTGTAATCCTAGCACTTTGGGAGATGAAGGCAGGTTGATCACCTGAGGTCAGGAGTTTGAGACCAGCCTGGCTAACATGGTGAAACCCTATCTCTATGAAAAACACAAAAATTAGCCGGGCGTGTTCGTGCACACCTGTCGTCCCAGCTATTCGGGAGGCCGAGGCAGGAGAATTGCTTGAACCCAGGAGGTGGAGGTTGCAGTGAGCCAAGTGAGACTCTGTCTCAAAAAAATAAAATATACAGAAAAGTGAAAAGGATATGAGAACAGACATCAGTATATCCATCAACCACTCATCTTGATCAAATTCTGATGTCTTGGTCTACATGCTTTCCATATTTTTACAACAATAAAGCATAACAAATACAGTGGAAGCTCTTTGTTACTTTTTCATCTTGGGTTTTAGCAGTTGTTTATAAATTCTAGAATCTGAGCCTTGACAGTTGCATGTGGTACAGGTATCATTTTCCAAACTGTAAGTTATCTTTCTATTTATCCCATCTTTTGTTGAATAAAAGTTTTAGTTTTCTTTTTTCTTTTCTTTTTTTTTTGAGATGGAGTTTTGCTCTGTCGCCCAGGCTGGAGTGCAATGGCGCCATCTCTGCTCACTGTAACCTCTGCCTCCTGGGTTCAAGCCTGCCCCTGCCTCCCAAGTAGCTGGGACTGCAGGCACAGGCCACCACGTCCAACTCATTTTTGTGTTTTTAGTAGAGACAAGGTTTCTCCATGTTGGCCAGGCTGGTCTCGAACTCCTGACCTCGTGATCCGCCTACCTCAGCCTCCCAAAGTGCTGGGATTACAGATGTGAGCCACCACGCCTGGCTTAATTTTCTTATAATCCGAATTATCATCTGCTGGTTTGGAAGCAATACATATCAATATTCATTTTAGTATCCATTCTTATTCTTAATAATTCTTTTGTATGCATGATTTTATTTAAAAATTTGTTATTTAGTATTTCTAACTTCTTTAACAAAGGAACTTCTTGAATAACTCCCATTTTAGTCTTTTTATCTAAAAACAATATTGTTAAACACAGAAATTATATTATTTTAATATGGCTATTTTCCTTTTTTTTTTTTTTGAGACAGACAGGATCATGCACTGGCATGACCTCAGCTCACTGCAGCCTCGACCTCCCTCAGCTCAAGTGATCCTCCCACTTTAGCCTCCCCAGTAGCTGGGACTACAGATGCGAGCCACCATGTCCTGCTAATTTTTCTACTTTATGTACAAAAAGTGCAAGAAGAGATGGGGTTTTGATATGTTGCCCAGGCTTGTCTTTAACTCCTGGGCTCAAGCAATCTTTCTGCCTTGGCCTCCCAAAATGCTGGTATTATAGGTGTGAGCCACTGTGCCCAGCTAACTATTTTTTATTGTTAATTAAATTTAGTGATGTTTTATTCATCCCTGTGCTTAGCATTGTATTTTGAATCCCACAACTTCTCTCTTGGTTTATTTTACTTTGGACTGAAATGCAACTTTGTAATTGATCTTTTTTTTTTCTTTTAGAGACAGACTCTCACTCTGTTGCCCAGATTGAAGTGCAGTGGTATGATTATAGCTTAGGCAGCCTCGAACTCCTGGACTCAAGTGATCCTCCTGCCTCAGCCTCCAGAGTAGCTGGGACTACAAGGACCTGTTACTACACCCGCCTACCTTTAAAAATTTTTTTTGTAGTGAAGGGGTCTTGCTATGTTGCTGAAGCTGGTCTCAAACTCCTGGCCTCAAACAATCTACCCACCTTGTAATCGTGTTTTTTATTTTCTGATGCTTTGACATCTCTGGACATTGCTAACCCTGGAGGGACTGCCCCTCCCAGGGCCAACCAATTTGTAGAGTTAGTAAACAACTCCCCCGAGAACAGGCTTTCTGTATGCAAACCAACCAATGAAGAGCCCATTTCCCAATCACAGGCCCTAATCACCCTAGGGCCCGGTACCAGATAATTAAGGACATTTCCATTCCCCATGAGGATTAAAAGCCTGCTGAAACCATTCAAGCTAGCCACTCCTAAGCCTGCTTCCCCTCCTTTGTCCTTTTCTTCCCATGGAAACTGTAATAAAAAGGCTCTTACCCACATTTCCTCCTCACTCCCTCTGCCCCTGACCCACCGTGCCATGCCTGGCATGTGGTACCTCCTGTTTCTATCTAGCTGTGAGTAAAACAAACTTCTTTCTTCATGACAGCCATTTCTGTGTTTGTGTGTCTTACCACACCTGATTAAAGCAAAACCCAGTGGCCCTTAAAACAAGCCATGCCTTTAGTGAGAATCTATCGGTGGTGAGCCCTCTTAGTCTTTTGGTTATAAAAACTTTTATTACTCCTCATAAATGATAGTTTATGTGGCATAAAATTCTAAGTTGACAGTTTTTTTACCCTCAGTCCTTTGGAAGCTGTTCCTCCATTTTCTTGGCTCTCATTTTGCTGATGAAAAGTCTTCCATCAGTTTAGTTGTTGCGCTCTTAGCAATTTATATTTCCTTTCTGGTAGCTTTTAACATTTTATTTTATTTTATTATCTTTTATTATACTTTAAGTTTTAGGGTACATGTGCACAATGTGCAGGTTTGTTACATATGTATACATGTCCCATGTTGGTGTGCTGCCCCTATTAACTCGTCATTTAACATTAGGTATATCTCCTAATGCTATCCCTCCCCCTTCCCCCCACCCGACAACAGGCCCATGTGTGTGATGTTCCCCTTCCTGTGTCCATGTGTTCTCACTGTTCAATTCCCACCTATGAGTGAGAACATGTGGTGTTTGGTTTTTTGTCCTTGCGATAGTTTGCTGAGAATGATGGTTTCCAGCTTCATCCATGTCCCTACAAAGGACATGAACTCATCATTTTTTGTGGCTGCATAGTATTCCGTGATGTATATGTGACACATTTTCTTAATCCAGTCTATCATTGTTGGACATTTGGGTTGGTTCCAAGTCTTTGCTATTGTGAACAGTGCCGCAATAAGCATACGTGTGCATGTGTCTTTATAGCAGCATGATTTATAATCCTTTGGGTATATACCCAGTAATAGGATGGCTGGGTCAAATGGTATTTCTAGTTCTAGACCCCTGAGGAATCACCACACTGACTTCCACAATGGTTGAACTAGTTTACAGTCCCACCAACAGTGTAAAAGTGTTCCTATTTCTCCACATCCTCTCCAGCACCTGTTGTTTCCTGACTTTTTAATGATTGCCATTCTAATTGGTGTGAGATGGTATCTCATTGTGGTTTTGATTTGCATTTCTCTGATGGCCAGTGATGATGAGCATATTTTCATGTGTCTTTTGGCTGCATAAATGTCTTCTTTTGAGAAGTGTCTGTTCATATCCTTTGCCCACTTTTTGATGGGGTTGTTTGTTTTTTTCTTGTAAATTTGTTTGAGTTCATTGTAGATTCTGGATATTAGCCCTTTGTCAGATGAGTAGATTGCAAAAATTTTCTCCCATTCTGTAGGTTGCCTGTTCACTCTGATGGTAGTTTCTTTTGCTGCGCAGAAGCTCTTTAGTTTAATTGGATCCCATTTGTCAATTTTGGCTTTTGTTGCCATTGCTTTTGGTGTTTTAGTCATGAAGTCCTTGCCCATGCCTATGGCCTGAATGGTATTGCCTAGGTTTTCTTCTAGGATTTTTATGGTTTTAGGTCTAACATTTAAGTCTTTAATCCATCTTGAATTAATTTTTGTATAAGGTGTAAGGAAGGGATCCAGTTTCAGCTTTCTACATATGGCTAGCCAGTTTTCCCAGCACCATTTATTAAATAGGGAATCCTTTCCCTATTTCTTGTTTTTGTCAGGTTTGTCAAAGATCAGATAGTTGTAGATATGTGGCATTATTTCTGAGGGCTCTGTTCTGTTCCATTGGTCTATATCTCTGTTTTGGTACCAGTACCATGCTGTTTTGGTTACTGTAGCCTTGCAGTACAGTTTGAAGTCAGGTAGTGTGATGCCTCCAGCTTTGTTCTTTTGGCTTAGGATTGACTTGGCAATGTGGGCTCTTTTTTGGTTCCATATGAGCTTTAAAGTAGTTTTTTCCAATTCTGTGAAGAAAGTCATTGGTAGCTTGATGGGGATGGCATTGAATCTATAAATTACCTTGGGCAGTATGGTCATTTTCAACTACCCATGAGCATGGAATGTTCTTCCATTTGTTTGTATCCTCTTTTATTTCATTGAGCAGTGGTTTGTAGTTCTCCTTGAAGAGGTCCTTCACATCCCTTGTAAGTTGGATTCCTAGGTATTTCATTCTCTTTGAAGCAATTGTGAATGGGAGTTCACTCATGATTTGGCTCTCTGTTTGTCTGTTATTGGTGTATAAGAATGCTTGTGATTTTTGCACATTGACTTTGTATCCTGAGACTTTCCTGAAGTTGCTTATCAGCTTAAGGAGATTTTGGGCTGAGATGATGGGGTTTTCTAGATATACAATCATGTCATCTGCAAACAGGGACAGTTTGACTTCCTCTTTTCCTAATTGAATACCGTTTATTTCCTTCTCCTGCCTGATTGCCCTGGCCAGAACTTCCAACACTATGTTGAATAGGAGTGGTGAGAGAGGGCATCCCTGTCTTGTGCCAGTTATCAAAGGGAATGCTTCCAGTTTTTGCCCATTCAGTATGATACTGGCTGTGTGTTCGTCATAGATAGCTCTTATTATTTTGAGATACGTCTCATCAATACCTAATTTATTGAGAGTTTTTAGCATGAAGAGTTGTTGAATTTTGTCAAAGGCCTTTTCTGCATCTATTGACATAATCATGTGGTTTTTGTCTTTGGTTCTGTTTATATGCTGGATTACGTTTATTGATTTGCATATGTTGAGCCAGCCTTGCATCCCAGGGATGAGGCCCACTTGATCATGGTGGATAAGCTTTTTGATGTGCTGCTGGATTTGGTTTGCCAGTATTTTATTGAGGATTTTTGCATCGATGTTCAGCAAGGATATTGGTCTAATATTCTCTTTTTTTGTTGTGTCTCTGCCAGGCTTTGGTATCAGGATGATGCTGGCCTCATAAAATGAGTTAGGGAGGATTCCGTCCTTTTCTATTGATTGGAATAGTTTCAGAAGGAATGGTACCAGCTCCTCCTTGTACCTCTGGTAGAATTTGGCTGTGAATCCATCTGGTCCTGGACTTTTTTTGGTTGGTAAGCTATTAATTATTGCCTCAATTTCAGAGCCTGTTATTGGTCTATTCAGAGATTCAGCTTCTTCCTGGTTTAGTCTTGGGAGGGTGTTTGTGTCTAGGAATTTATTCATTTCTTCTAGATTTTCTAGTTTATTTGTGTAGAGGTGTTTATAGTATTCTCTGATGGTAGTTTTTATTTCTGTGGGATCGGTGGTGATATCCCCTTTATCATTTTTTATTGTGTCTATTTGATTCTTCTCTCTTTTCTTTATTAGTCTTGCTAGTGGTCTATCAATTTTGTTGATCTTTTCAAAAAACCAGCTCCTGGATTCACTGATTTTTTGAAGGGTTTTTGTGTCCCTATTTCCTTCAGTTCTGCTCTGATCTTAGTTATTTCTTGCCTGCTGCTAGCTTCTGAATGTGTTTGCTCTTGCTTCTCTAGTTCTTTTAATTGTGATGTTAGGGTATCAATTTTAGATCTTTCCTGCTTTCTCTTGTGTGCAGTAGTGCTATAAATTTCCCTCTACACACTGCTTTGAATGTGTCCTAGAGATTCTGGTATGTTGTATCTTTATTCTCATTGGTTTCAAAGAACATCTTTATTTCTGCCTTCATTTCGTTATGTACCCAGTAGTCATTCAGGAGCAGGTTGTTCGGTTTCCATGCAGTTGACTGGCTTTGAGTGAGTTTCTTAATCCTGAGTTCTAGTTTCATTGCACTGTGGTCTGAGAGACAGTTTGTTGTAATTTCTGTTCTTTTACATTTGCTGAAGAGTGCTTTACTTCCAACTATGTGGTCAATTTTGGAACAGGTGTGGTGTGGTCCTGAAAAGAATGTATATTCTGTTGCTTTGGGGTGGAGAGTTCTATAGATGTCTATTAGGTCCACTTGGTGCAGAGCTGAGTTCAATTCCTGGATATCCTTGTTAACTTTCTGTCTTGTTGAACTGTCTAATGTTGACAGTGGGGTGTTAAAGTCTCCCATTATTATTGTGTGGGAGTCTAAGTCTCTTTGTAGGTCTCTAAGGACGTGCTTTATGAATCTGGGTGCTCCTGTATTGGGTGCATATATATTTAGGATAGTTAGCTCTTCTTGTTGAATTGATCCCTTTACCATTATGTAATGGCCTTCTTTGTCTCTTTTGATCTGTGTTGGTTTAAAGTCTGTTTTATCAGAGACTAGGATTGCAACCCCTGCCTTTTTTTGTTTTCCATTTGCTTGGTAGATCTTCCTCCATCTCTTTATTTTGAGCCTATGTGCATCTCTGCACGTGAGATGGTTTTCCTGAATACAGCACACTGATGGGTCTTGACTCTTTATCCAATTTGCCAGTCTGTGTCTTTTAATTGGAGCATTTAGTTCATTTACATTTAAGGTTAATATTGTTATGTGTGAATTTGATCCTGTCATTCTTATGTTAGCTGGTTATTTTGCTCGTTAGTTGATGCAGTTTCTTCCTAGCCTTGATGGTCTTTACAATTTGGCATGTTTTTGCAGTGGCTGGTACTGAGTGTTCCTTTCCATGTTTAGTGCTTCCTTCAGGAGCTCTTGTAGGGCAGGCCTGGTGGCAACAAAATCTCTCAGCATTTGCTTGTCTGTAAAGTATTTTATTTCTCCTTCACTTATGAAGCTTAGTTTGGCTGGATATGAAGTTCTGGGTTGAAAATTCTTTTCTTTAAGAATGTTGAATATTGGCCCCCACTCTCTTCTGGCATGTAGAGTTTCTGCCGAGAGATCAGCTGTCAGTCTGATGGGCTTCCCTTTGTGGGTAACCCGAGGTTTCTCTCTGGCTGCCGTTAACATTTTTTCCTTCATTTCAACTTTGGTGCATCTGACAATTATGTGTCTTGGAGTTGCTCTTTTCGAGGAGTATCTTTGTGGCGTTCTCTGTATTTCCTGAATCTGAATGTTGGCCTGCCTTGCTAGGTTGGGAAAGTTCTCCTGGATAATAACCTGCAGAGTGTTTTCCAACTTGGTTCCATTCTCCCCGTCACTTTCAGGTACACCAGTCAGATGTAGATTTGGTCTTTTCACATAGTCCCATATTTCCTGGAGGCTTTGTTCATTTCTTTTTATTCTTTTTTCTCTAAACTTCTCTTCTCGCTTCATTTCATTCATTTGATCTTCCATCACGATACCCTTTCTTCCAGTTGATCGAATCGGTTACTGAGGCTTGTGCATTCGTCACGTATTTCTTGTGCCATGGTTTTCAGCTCCATCAGGTCCTTTAAGGACTTCTCTGCATTGGTTATTCTAGTTAGCCATTCGTCTAATATTTTTTCAAGGTTTCTAACTTCTTTGCCATGGGTTAGAACTTCGTCCTTTAGCTCGGAGTAGTTTGATCATCTGAAGCCTTCTTCTCTCAACTTGTCAAAGTCATTCTCCATCCAGCTTTGTTCCATTGCTGGTGAGGAGCTGCATTCCTTTGGAGGAGGAGAGGTGCTCTGATTTTTAGAATTTTCAGTTTTTCTGCTCTGTTTTTTCCCCATCTTTGTGGTTTTATCTACCTTTGGACTTTGATGATGGTGACATACAGATGGGGTTTTGGTGTGGATGTCCTTTCTATTTGTTAGTTGTCCTTCTAACAGTCAGGACCCTCAGCTGCAGGTCTGTTGGAGTTTGCTGGAGGTCCACTCCAGACCCTGTTTGCCTGGGTATCAGCAGCAGAGGCTGCAGAACAGCGGATATTGGTGAACAGCAAATGCTGCCTGATCTTTCCTCTGGAAGTTTTGTCTCAGAGGAGTACCCAGTCGTGTGAGGCGTCAGTCTGCCCCTACTTGGGGGTGCCTCCCAGTTAGGCTACTCGGGGGTCAGGGACCCACTTGAGGAGGCAGTCTGTCCATTCTCAGATCTCCAGCTGCGTGCTGGGAGAACCACTACTCTCTTCAAAGCTGTCAGACAGGGACATTTAAGCCTGCAGAGGTTACTGCTGCCTTTTATTTGGCTATGCCGTGCCCCCAGAGGTGGAGTCTACAGAGGTAGGCAGGCCTCCTTCAGCTGCAGGGGGCTCCACCCAGTTCGAGCTTCCCGGCTGCTTTGTTTACCTACTCAACCCTCAGCAATGGAGGGCGCCCCTCCCCCAGACTTGCTGCAGCCTTGCAGTTTGATCTCACACTGCTGTGCTAGCAATGAGCAAGGCTCCGTGGGTGTAGCACCCTCCGAGTCATGCACGGGATACAATCTCCTGGTGTGCCGTTTGCTAAGACCATTGGAAAAACACAGTATTAGGGTGGGAGTGACCCGATTTTCCAGGTGCCGTCTGTCACCCCTTTTCTTGGCTAGGAAAGGGAATTCCCTGACCTCTTGTGCTTCCCGGGTGAGGCGATGCCTCGCCCTGCTTCAGCTCACGCTGGGTGTGCTGCACCCACTGTCCAACAATCCCCAGTGAGATGAACCCAGTACTTCAGTTGGAAATGCAGAAATGATTCGTCTTCTGCATCGCTCACGCTGGGAGCTGTAGATTGGAGCTGTTCCTATTGGGCCATCTTCTTTATTATTATTTTTTTGCGATGGAGTCTCGCTCTGTCACCCAGGCTGGAGTGCAGTGGTGTGATCTCGGCTCACTGCAACCTCCGCCTCCTGGAGTAGCTCTTCTTATGCCTCAGCCTCCCAGTAGCTGGGACTACAGGTGCCCTCCACCATGCCCCACTAATTTTTGTATTTTTAGTAGAGATGGGGTTTCACCATGTTGGCCAGGCTGGTCTGGAACTCCTGACCTCAAATCATCAACCCACCTTGACCTCCCGAAGTGCTGGGATTACAAGCGTGAGCCACCACACCTGGCCTAACATTTCCTTTTTTACCCTTGATGTTCTTCAGTTTTGTTACAGATTCTCTAGGTGTAGATTTATCTTCCTTTGTCCTGGCTCCATATTCATAGTGTACTCTGAGAACCCTTTCTTCAATTCTATATTTGTTTAAGTTATTGTCTCTTCAAATATGTATTTTTTGCTATTTTTCTCATTCCCTACTTCTGTAACCCTTGTTAGATAGGTGTTAGAGCTCCCGTCTCCCTCTCCCGTCTCCCTCTCCCGTCTCCCTCTCCCTCTCCCGTCTCCCTCTCCCATCTCCCTCTCCCTCTCCCGTCTCCCTCTCCCTCTCCCGTCTCCCTCTCCCTCTCCCGTCTCCCTCTCCCTCTCCCGTCTCCCTCTCCCTCTCCCGTCTCCCTCTCCCTCTCCCGTCTCCCTCTCCCTCTCCCGTCTCCGTCTCCCTCTCCCTCTCCCTCTCCCTCTCCCGTCTCCCTCTCCCTCTCCTTTCCACGGTCTCCCTCTCATGCCGGGCCAAAGGTGGACTGTACTGCTGCCATCTCGGCTCGCTGCAGCCTCCCTGCCTGATTCTCCTGCCTCAGCCTGCCGAGTGCCTGCGATTGCAGGCGCGCGCCGCCACGCCTGACTGGTTTTCGTGTTTTTTTGATGGGGACGGGGTTTCGCTGTGTTGGCCGGACTGGTCTCCAGCATCTAGCCGCGAGTGATCCGCCAGCCTCGGCCTCCCGAGGTGCCGGGATTGCAGACGGAGTCTCATTCACTCAGTGCTCAATGGTGCCCAGGCTGCAGTGCAGTGGCGTGATCTCAGCTCGCTACGGCCTCCACCTCCCAGCCGCCTGCCTTGGACCCCCAAAGTGCTGAGATTGCAGCCTCTGCTCGGCTGCCACCCCGTCTGGGAAGTGAGGAGCGTCTCTGCCTGGCTGCCCATCGTCTGGGATGTGAGGAGCCCCTCTGCCTGGCTGCCCAGTCTGGAAAGTGAGGAGCGTCTCTGCCCGGCCGCCATCCCACCTGGGAAGTGAGGAGCGCCTCATCCCGGCCGCCATCCCATCTAGGAAGTTAGGAGCGTCTCTGCCCGGCAGCCCATCGTCTGAGATGTGGGGAGCGCCTCTGCCCCGCCACCCCATCTGGGAGGTGAGGAGCGTCTCTGCCCGGCCGCCCCGTCTGAGAAGTGAGGACACCCTCCGCCTGGCAACTGCCCCGTCTGAGAAGTGAGGAGCCCCTCCGCCTGGCTGCCACCCCGTCTGGGAAGTGAGGAGCGTCTCCGCCCGGCAGCCACCCCGTCCGGGAGGGAGGTGGGGGTCAGCCCCCCGCCCGGCCAGCCGCCCCGTCCGGGAGGGAGGTGGGTGGCTCAGCCCCCCGCCCGGCCAGCCGCCCTGTCCGGGAGGTGAGGGGCGCCTCTGCCCGGCCGCCCCTACTGGGAAGTGAGGAGCCCCTCTGCCCAGCCAGGAGCCCCTCTGCCCAGCCAGCCGCCCCGTCCGGGAGGGAGGTGGGGGGGTCAGCCCCCCACCCGGCCAGCCGTCCCGTCCGGGAGGGAGGTGGGGGGGTCAGTCCCCCGCCCGGCCAGCCGCTCTGTCCGGGAGGGAGGTGGGGGGGGGCCAGCGCCCCCTCCCGGCCAGCCGCCCCGTCTGGGAGGGAGGTGGGGGGGTCAGCCCCACGCCCAGCCAGCCGCCCCGTCCGGGAGGGAGATGGGGGGGTCAGCCCCCCGCCTGGCCAGCCACCGGGTCTGGGAGCTGAGGGGCGCCTCTGCCCGGCCGCCCCTACTGGGAAGTGAGGAGCCCCTCTGCCCAGCCAGGAGCCCCTCTGCCCAGCCAGCCGCCCCGTCTGGGAGGGAGGTGGGGGGGGTCAGCCCCCCCGCCTGGCCAGCCGCCCCATCCGGGAGGGAGGTGGGGGGCTCAGCCCCCCGCCTGGCCAGCCGCCCCGTCCGGGAGGGAGGTGGGGGGCTCAGCCCCCCGCCCGGCCAGCCGCCCCGTCCAGGAGGTGAGGGGCGCCTCTGCCCGGCCGCCCCTACTGGGAAGTGAGGAGCCCCTCTGCCCGGCCAGCCGCCCCGTCCGGGAGGGAGGTGGGGGGCTCAGCCCCCCTCCCGGCCAGCTGCTCCGTCCGGGAGGGAGGTGGGTGGGGTCAGCGCCCCCTCCCGGCCAGCCGCCCCGTCCGGGAGGGAGGTGGGGGGGTCAGCCCCACGCCCGGCCAGCCGCCCCGTCCGGGAGGGAGATGGGGGGGGTCAGCCCCCTGCCTGGCCAGCCACCCAGTCCGGGAGCTGAGGGGCGCCTCTGCCCGGCCACCCCTACTGGGAAGTGAGGAGCCCCTCTGCCCGGCGACCACCCCGTCTGGGAGGTGTACCCAACAGCTCATTGAGAATGGGCCATGATGACGATGGCGGTTTTCTGGAGTAGAAAGAGGGGCAAGGTGGGGAAAAGATTGAGAAATCGGATGGTTGCCGTGTCTGTGTAGAAATAAGTAGACATGGGAGACTTTTCATTTTGTTTTGTACTAAGAAAAATTCTTCTGCCTTGGGATCCTGTTGATCTATGACCTTACCCCCAACCCTGTGCTCTCTGAAACATGTGCTGTGTCCACTCAGGGTTAAATGGATTAAGGGCGGTGCAAGATGTGCTTTGTTAAACAGATGCTTGAAGGCAGCATGCTCGTTAAGAGTCATCACCACTCCCTAATCTCAAGTACCCAGGGACACAAACACTCTGCCTAGGAAAACCAGAGACCTTTGTTCACTTGTTTGTCTGCTGACCTTCCCTCCACTAGTGTCCTATGACCCTGCCAAATCCCCCTCTGTGAGAAACGCCCAAGAACGATCAATAAAAATAAAATAAAATTAAAAAAAAAAAAAAGATAGGTGTTAGAACATTTCAAAGTAGACGTCAGGTCTCATAGCTGTTTTTTTCAAATGAATCTTTTATTTTCTGTGTCTCTGTGTCTTGTCATGGGTGAATTCTCCAGGACTATCTTCCAATTCAGTCATGTTTTCCTTTATTAGTTTCTATATAGAATTTATCCTAACTAGTGAGTTTTAAAAAAATCAATGACTATACTTTTCTAAGATTTTGAAATTGTTCATATGTCCTTGATATCTCTCATTGTAGTATACATTCTTCATTTCTGCCTGTTTAAAAGTATTTTATTTTTCATGGATGTTGTTTAAAAAATCTCTTGGTGCAGCTTATAATAATTGTGAAGCATTTGTCAGATTGTTTTATAAACCTAATTTTGTCTAGAGTGAGCTCATGTTCCAACGAGGTTGACTTTGTTGGCCGTCTTTTTCAGTACTTGCATTCTCCCTTATATTTGGAATGTTGATTTGCTGGCTTATTTAGAGTGGGGTGTTTTAGGCCTTTTGTGTTGTTTTGTTTCTCTTCTCTCTCCTGCCTTGTGCATCAGTTTTTCGTTTTTGTGGTTGTCTTTACTAAGCCTCATCTAATCTCATTTGGACTAAACATTATAATGAAGTTTTATGGATTCTCTTCTGTGGTGATGCTAGACAGATGCTAGGCCCAGGCAAGAAGCCAGCAGGCGATCTTGATTAAGTTCTTTATCCAGCCTCCTCTTTAAGTCCAGAACCTCAAATAAACCAGTGTTCCAGGTAGTAGGTCAGAGTTTGTTTTTGCCATATTTCCTGACCAGTAGATCCACATCCCAACACTGGTTTTAAGCAGAGAAACTGCTGCAAGCCCTCTGCCTCACGTGGGATATTTTTTGGGCCTATTACCCTGTGAAAGCCAAGCTCCTGGGTTCCTTCCCTGCCCTGGAGCCAGTGCTCAGGATCCTTGCAGCTTCTCTACTGCCACTCCTGTGTCGGGGCTCTCCCTGCACCACCTCACTCAGTTCCCACCACAGCCTTATGAAGAAGCACCTGAGTCCAGAGGCAGCGTGGCTTAGGGGCTCAGTATACGAACTCTAGACCCAAGTGGCTGGGTGTGAATCCCAGCTGTGTGATCTTAGGAAAGTTACTTGACTTGTCTGACTTGTCAGAAATTGCACTTCTGTCCTGTTTCTGGCCCCAAAGATATATATATATATATATATATATATATATATATATATATATTTTTTTTTTTTTTTTTTGAGATGGAGTCTTGCTCTGTCACTCAGGCTGGCGCGCAGTGGGGTGATTTTGGCTCACTCCAACCTCTGCCTCCTGGGCTTAAGCGATTCTCGTGCATCAGCCTCCTGAGTAGCTGGGACTACAGGCATGCACCACCATGCCCGACTAATTTTTGTATTTTTAGGAGAGATGGGGTTTCACCATGTTGGCCAGGCTAATCTCAAACTCTTGATCTCAACTGATCCATTTGCCTCAGACTCCCAAAGTACTGGGATTACATGGGTGAGCCACTGTGCCCAGCCAAGTTCCAAGAGAAAATATCTGATTGGCAATTTTTTGGGGCTATCCATGTCTTTCTTGGGTTAACTTGATTGACAGTTTACCCAAGACTGTGTACAATGAATGGGGGAGGAGCCTCCAAATAAAACTGGGGTATGGTTTCCAGAAGAAGGGGATTTGGATGTTGAGCAGAACACCTGTGGAGGCCCATGCTCCTTTGCTACTGGGTAGGTGTGAGAACAATAATAGCAGCTGATATTTATCAAGTAATTTCAATTCCTTACCAGGGGGCCGCCATTGTTTTCCATCCCTTCCACCTAACCCTCACTATACCTTATGAGGCATGTCTTTACTTCTATGCTACTGATTAATATGTTGAGGTTCAGATAGGTCAAGTAACTTTCCTAAGGTCACACAGCTGGGATTCACACCCGGCCGGTTGGGTCTAGAGTTCGTATACTGAGCCCCTAAGCCATGCTGCCTCTGGACTGAGGTGCTTCTTCATAAGGCTGTGGTGGGAACTGAGTGAGGCGGTGCAGGCAGAGCCCCGACACAGTGCTTGGTCCTTGGTGGTGGCTCAGTGCCTGCCAGGTCAGTCAATGTGGGTCTGTTGGGGCTCACTGGCTTTTCTCCATAGATGGGGGGAGCGAGAGAATGATGTGAGCTGTTTTCTCTTTAAATACCCAAGGAAATTTCCAGCATAACAAGGAAGAATTCTCAAAATTTGGAGGCTGGGGCGGAACTCCATTACACATTATCTGCCTCTGCATTCTGTCACCTCTGTCTTCAGCTGAAGTGTAAGATGAAAACACCTTGCGGTCACCTCCTTCTCAGGACTGCTGGGCCCAGAAGGAAAGGCCAAAAAAAAAAAAAAAATGCTGCTGCTTTATTGTAGATGATCCTAAAAACCAAACTTCATGTTTTTCCTGGTGGAAAAGCAATGTATGTCCTTTGAGTAAAAATGAGAACCTAAACAAAAGAAGCCGGGATGATGGTCGCTCACATTTACTGATGGCTTAACCGTGTGCCAGTGGGCTCAGCTCCTTACAGCATTTCATTTTATCCTCATAATAGCCTCAGGAGGGACATGTTATTGCCACCCCCATTTTATAGGTGAGAAAACTGAGAATGAGACGCTGAGTACGTTTTCAATACTACAAACAGCAAGAGGGGAGTGGGCATTCACATCCCAGCTCTGCATCCCCACCCCTGAGCTGTGTATATTGTGTGGTTGACAAAGAAGACAGCAATCTTTTCTTTTTCCTATGCCCCCGTTCCATAAAATGACACACATACTTCCATTCGAGCAACCCTCAAAGCATTTGCTCACACATAGGCGTGCCCAAGGTTGTCTTCTGCAGTAAAGGGATTTGGGGCGCTTTTTTGCTGGGATCTTAGAGCCTGTTGAAATGTGTGCTTTGAAGGACACAGCAGCCGTCTGTGCAGCACAATGGGAGGGGCCATAACTCATATAACATGCAAGTCAAGCTGTTTGGAAAATGGCAACAGTCACTTTGACAAACTGAACAACATATTGGAAAAGGGGGCTATTTTCCCAAATATTTCACAGTTATAATTTTTTTTTTCAGGACAACTTCTACAATTTAGATGTCTGTACTTTGGCTAAAAGTCCTTACATGTTCTAGCACCTTCCCCACGTCGCATGAAGTGAATCTGTGTGTTCTCGGCTCCTCCACTGCCTCTCTTTTGCTCATCAGCACTCTGCTTGCCCATCTCAGCTTCATCTGAGTCATGTAGACCTGGGTTTGAGCCCTGACTCTGCCCCCAGCCAGCCTTGGGGCCATGGGCAAGTGACTTCACTCTCTGAAACACAGTTTTAAAAGTCTGGATAGCAAGGCCTGTTAGCTCACAGGTTGCCGAGAACTCATGAACATCCATGACGCCCATGCCATGGTTTCCTCACTTACAGCAGGTAACAGGATGAAGTTTCCAGAACTGTGGTCTACGTCTGCCTGGAATCAAACACAGGGAGGCATTAACTGCTGGAGGAGAAAACAGGAAAGTGCTTACTCCTGAAAAGGGGGAGGAGGCAGAGCCCGGGAATGGGGAGAAGGAGGGAAGGGCTGGGCTGGGGTGGGTGAGACAGAGAAGAGCCTGGGGGTGAGGGGGCAAATGCGGAGCTAAAGCCATCAGCTACTGCAGCGGGGTGTGGGGGACTCAAGTCCCGGACTAGAGCTGGGTGTGCCAGGAGCTGCAGGGAGCCACCCCTTTCCTGTGTGAGAGGAGGCCCACTTAATCCTGCTGGGCACCCACTGTTGAGTTTAGTGGCTGATGTAGCAAAAAACATTTCAGTTCTGATTACAAGTGATAAGAAGTCTAACTTACACTGGCCTAAGAAAAGCTGATTGCTGTGGCCTGGGCGATGTGCTCTGACTGTTTGGACACGGGTTTCAGCTGCAACAAGGCAAGGTGTGGAGTCCAGGGGACCACATAGTCTGAGAGTGGGGAGAGGCAGGGAGGCAGTGACAACAGCACCCCCTGTCCACCACAGTGGCCAAAAGAGACAGCCATGTCTTCCCTGTTCCACAGTGACAAGGTTCTTCCAGCCACCAGAACCTGAGGGAGACAGTTTTCCCAGCCGGTCAACTGATAATCCCCAAGAGAGATGCCATGGAAATGTCTGCAACAGTTTGTACTAAGCACTCTTCCCCGAGACATTCAAACATTTTCCAACATGTTTTATTAAGTAAGAATGCCACACTGGCCCTCGAGCAACTGTTGGGTGTTGTGTCCAGGGCTGGCAGGATGGAGCATTGATTGCCATCCTTTGTTAACTGTGTGTTTGTTGAGGGCTCACTATGGGACAAGTGCTATGCTGGGCTCTAGGGTAGGAGGCACAAAGACGTGGGGCGTGGGGGAGGTGACATGCTGCTGCTTTGAGGAGCTCTATGACCCTCCCAAGACACACACACACACACACACACACACACACACACATACACACACAGATATAGGGTGCCAGGCATTCATCAGAGCCTATGCAGAGCAAGGCTGCAGGGAACCAGAGAGGGGAGCCCACCGTTCTGCTGGGAGAGAAGGGAGAAGGGGAAAGATGATGGTATGAGTTGCTGCTTGAGTTGGGCAGCATTTACCAGGTGGAGAAGGGGATGCCAGGAGGGCAGAGGCCTGTAAATGTGAAAGGCCTGCTTTGCTAATCACTTAGGGCTGTGGGGTGGGCAGTGGGCCAGGGAACAGGTGAGTGAGGCTCAGATCATAAAGGGTCTCTTATGCCTGGCTGAAGAGTTTAAATTTTCTCCTGAAACCACACAGGAGTGTCTCGGTCAAGGTTTGTAGCTGTGAGCAACAGAGCTGGTTCTGGCTGAGATGGGCTCAAAAGGAATTGTTTGAGAGGAAACCAGGATCTCAAGGACTGGCCTAGAAGGCTGGAGAAGCAGGCTGGATAAAATACAGGGACACAAGGAGAGGCTCTGAAGCCAGAGGTTCAGGCCGTGTCATACCACAAAACCAGGCCTGGAAGGAGCCCATGGTCATGCTGCCGAGGCCAGAAACGGCAGCTTACCCCATTAACCTTGCTAGATGCTGGATGTAGTAGCTGGCATGATTGCCCTGGCTGACCCCAGAGGCTGGATGTAGCTGCCGCTGCTGGAGCCACAGAACACATCATTCCTTCTCTTACCATCCTTGTGCCACAAGCCCTAGAGTTGAGGTCTAGGGCCAGTGCATTCCCCTGGTGGAGCATGGGTTACTTGCTCATGTCAAGACTCTGTTTCCACCAAGACTCACAGTGTGGAGAGGTCCCCAAGTATAACATGACAATGGAAAGCCAAAAAATAAATGCACAGGGAAGAAATAGGGGCAGATCAATGCTTGGGAAAGATGATTTTAGCAGCCATGTGGTGAGTGGTTTGCAGGAGGAGATAATGGAGACAGAGTAACGAGATAGGAATCCAGTGAAACAGCTTGGGGAAGAGATGCCAAATCCCAAAGCAGGGTGAAAGCACTGGCATTGTTGAGAAAAGGGCAGATCAGTTCACTTCAGAAGATGGTGAGGGCTGTCCCCAAGTTCCCAAATTGAGTAAGTAGTTCATCGATCATAACTTCAACACGGGAATACAGTTGTAGAGACTCAGAGCTGGGGAGAATCGTGTTGGGTTTGCCACAGGTTGTCTGTGGGACATCTAGCTGGAGAGGTTCGGGAGATGTGGGACAATTTTTGTTTTGGGGGACTCAGCATCTATTCACCCTTATTCTGGAAACAGACCCACCATTTTCCTTTTGTGAAATGAACCCCTTTCCCACAATCTGTCCTGTCGATTTCAGTAGGGCTGAGTTCCCCTCTTCTCTAGTCCAGAAATGAGCATGTGATCCAGGCCTGGCCAACCCAGGTCACAAAGATTGGTTTGGAAATGGATACATGATCCAATCTGGGCCAATACAATACAAGTCAGGTCCTGGGTCTTTTGTGGGAACTGTTGCAAAGGAGAAACTTTCATCCCACACGGGCTGCTAAGCTGGTGAAATGTCAGCCTGGAGCTGCTGGTGGTCCTCTTGTCACTACTTGGGGTGAGCTTGCCTGAGAACAAAGACAACAGAGAAGAAAGCAGCATCAAGAGACGGAGACAGAGTCCTGCTGTTGTCGACTGAACACTCATATTCACCTATGCCTGTAGCTGGACTTTTCAGGTATACAAACCAATATATTTCCTATATTCTTAAGCCAATTGCAGCTGGCTTAAACTGCTTGAAGATGAACATTTCCTGACTTAACCATTGAGATTTGGGATCTAGCACGTAACAAAGAAATCAGGGCTGGAGAAAGATGTTGGGAAGTGGAGCTGAAGCTGTGGATATGACAATAGAGTGTGCAGGGGAGAACACATGAACAGAACCAGGAGATGGGCCAGTACTTGGGTGGTGTACAGAAATACATTTAGAAACACTTAGAACTCCAGGCACTAATACTGGTACCCTTCTTATAAAGCACTAATGTTTGTAGCAAATTGAGAAAAACTTTGAGACAGTTAAAAATACAATGAGGCCAATGGGTTTTTTTTTTTTTCATTTCTAAGGAAAATCACTGAGATACTATTAGATGCCTCAGAGCATTTTCAAAACAGAGGAAAATGGACATCCCTCTGAAGACAGTTCCCAAGAAGCACACACTATTCAAATGCCGCGTGCTACCTGGCTTCCATGCCACTCCACTGCTTGCTTCAGAAAAGACAACAATCAACAAGTGGTTTAAGATATTTTTCCATTATGAATTGGGTATTTAACTCATTTAACCCATTTCCTCAGTGATGCTGAATTTCCACTGAACAGCTAAACGACTGGAACATTTTAAAGACAAGAATCAGTCAAGTCTTGGAGCTTGATCACCAGCTGCTCTGAATCTTATTTGGTGTTATTTAGGCTGTTGCCTAAGTTCTGGTGAAACCTGAGAATTTTTGCATGAACCTGGTTCACTGTATATGGGCACTGTAGCTGGTTGTGCTTGTCATTGATTATGGTGATGGAGACTTCCTAAGGTCAGTTTTGGGAAAATTACAAAAATAGCTTGAGTCCCATTCCAGTGATGGGAAGGGATGGAGTGGGAAAGCTTAACATTGGGGTCCATCCTGTGGATATGGGCTCTGCCCCCAGGCTTGGCCACTTCTCTCCTGTGTGAGTGAGCTTGGTCAGGTCCCTCACCTCCACTAAGACCCAGTTTCCCCACCTGTTAAATGGAGAAAACACTGTAGGGTGTGTAGGGCTCTTGTGAGGATTAGCGGACAGGAGTTACATCTGAGATGGTCCATGTGAGGCACGTGACCAGGGCTCGATCATTGATGAATGCCAGCAAAGGAGCTCAATTTTTGTTTTTTATTAATTTTTGTTGTATGCTAACAAAGTAGCATGTGCTCATTGTAAAAAAATCAAACAACATAGGAGTAAAGGAGTGTTTTCCTCCTGTTCTTCTACCTACTCATCTTGCTCTCAGGTAACCCTGGGCAAGAATATTCTTCCTGGCATATTTTTGCTTGTGCAAATGAGTATGCACACACTATACACACACCAGAAAATTGTTCATGTAAATGTGATATGGACATCTTTGCAAAACCAGTACATACAATAGATGTAAACACTGCATCAGTGCCTTTAATGTTGTTCAAATAGTTTGGAGGGAGGAGGCAACTGACGTTTTTTGGTAGTTAGGTAGAATTCACATATGTACAATTCATCCATTTAAACTGTACAATTCAATGGATTTTACTATGTTCATGAACTTGTACAACCCCATCACTACAATCAATTATAGGACATTTTCATCATGTTAAAAAAAAAGAAACACCTTATTCTTTAGCCCTCATCTTCTCAGTCCCCCTTCCCCCAGTGCTGCGCAACCACTAATCCACTTTCTGTCTCCAAATGTTTGCCTATTTGGACACTTCATATGAATGGACTTATACAATACGTGGTCTTCCTTTACTTAGCATGACGTTTTCAAGGTTCATGCCTGTTGTAGCATATATCAGAACTTCATTCCTTTTTGTGGTGGAACAATATTCTATTGTATGGATAGACCACATTTTGTTTATTCATCAGTTGATGGACATTTGGGTTATTTCCAACTTCAGCTACTATCAATAAATGCTGCTATAAATACTTGTGTACAGCTTTTTGTGTCAGCATATGTTTTCATTTCTCTTGGGTATATACTAGGAATAGAATTGCTGGGTCAATGTTTTACTTTTTTAGGGGTTGCCAGACTGTTTTCCAAAGTGGCTGCCCATCTGACATTTCACTAGCAGTGTATGAGGGTTCTGATTTCTTTACATCCCCATCAACCAACACTTGTTGACTATTTGATAGAACCCATCTTTGTGGGTGTGAAATTGTATGTCATTGTGGGTTTGATTTGCATTTCCCTCTAATGATGCTGAGCATCTTTTCCTGTGCTTGTCATAATTTGTATGTCTTCTTTGGAGAAATGGTTTTCCCATTCTTAGCCTGTTTTTAAATTATTTGTCCTTTTATTATTGAGCTGTAGGAGTTCTTTATTTTAGATACAAGTACTTTATCAGATATATGATTTTTAAAAACTCATTTTGTGAGTTATTTTTTCATTTTCTTGGTGGTGTTCTTTGAAAGACAAACATTTTTAATTTTGATGAAGTCCAATTTATCTATTTTTTCTTTTGTGTTTTGGTTTAATATATAAGAAACACTTGCCAAATACAAGGTCATGAAGATTTAACTGTAGGTTTTTTTCCTAAGAGTTTTATAATTTTGGCTCTTACATATAGGTCTTTGATCTATTTTGAGTTAATTTTTGTATATGCTGTGAGGTAGGGGTCCAACTTCATTCTTTTGCCTGTGGCTATCCAGTTGTCCCTGCACTATTTCTTGAGGCAAATGGCTTTTGGATCTTTCTCCAAACTGAATTATCTTATTAATCCAAACAGTCTTCCAGTCAATTCCTGTTTCTCGTATCTTCCATGGCCCTCTGCTATGCTAGGGTCTGGCTTCTCTGTCAATCTAAATACAACTGCCTTATTTTTAAAACATTATTTTTGAATGGGTAATATAATATATACAAATTTTCAAAGGTAAGAAGGATGTATAGTGAAAGATCTCCTGCTCATTGCTGTCCCTCTGCCACCTCAGGCCTCCCTCTCTAGAGGTAGCTTCTTCCTGTTTCTTGCTATTTTAAGCAGATTCAATGCATACCCATATGTTCTTTCTCATTTTTTCATAAATCATACAGTATATATATTCCTCCACACCATACTTTTTTGACCTTAGCAATATATTTTAGAGAGCTTTCCATAACAGTACTCCAAAAGTCTCTCTCATTCTTTTGACTGGACACATAGGACTTCATTGAATGAATGAACCAGGGTTTATTTAACCAGGCCCTTGTTAGTGATACAGGGTAGCTTTCAATCTTTTGTTATTACAAGCATTTCCTTGTATGCACATAAATTTGTTGAATAGATTTAGATAGTATCTTTAGAACAAATCCCTTTAGGGAGGTATAAAGATATACGCTTTAGATTTTTTTGACAATGCCAGATTGCTCTGTAGACATTTTGTCAACTTACTCTGCCTCTATCAAGCACAAGTGCCTGTTTACCACATCCTTACCAACACAGCGTCCTGTAACATTTTTTGTTTTAGTATTTCCTTTTTTATTTTTATTTTTTGAGACAGAGTCTCGCTCTGCCACCCAGGGTGGAGTGCAGTGGTGCAATCTCGACTCACTGCAACCTCTGCCTCCTGGGTTCAAGCAATTCTCCCACCTTGGCCTCCTGAGTAGCTGGGATTACAGGCGTGCACCACCATGCCTGGCTAATTTTTTTGGTATTTTTAGTAGAGATAGGGTTTCACCATGTTGGTCAGGCTGGTCTCAAACTCCTGACCTCAAGTGATCCATCCACCTCTGCCTCTCAAAGTGCTGGGATTACAGGTGTGAGCTATTGCGCCTGGCCTAGTATCTCCGTTTCAATTTGCATTTATCTTATTAAGAATGAGGTTAAACATATTTTCCTCTGTTTATGTACTTTTTATGTTTCCTTTTCTGTGAATTGCCTCCTTACATTTTTGTCTTCTTTCTGTGGGCTGTTAGCCTTTTTCTTAGTGATTTGTGGGAGCTCTCTGTAGGTTAAGAATATGAGTTGCAAATGCCTTCTTTCACAAGTATTTTCACTTTTGATGTGATTTGCTTTGTTTTTAAAAACACAAAACCACTTTTCTTCTTATGAAGTTGAATTTAATCATTTTTTTCTTCTATGTCTTTGGGTTTTGAATCATGTTTAGGAAGGCCTTCTTTCTTCGAAGTTTATGAAAGGTTTCAAGTTTGTGATTTTCTTTATTACATGTAAGTATTTGCTCCATCTGGAGTTTATAGTAGGATAAGGACAGGCGGGAATGGCGTCGCTCCTCCAGATGGTGGTCCAATTGTCCTAACCACATTTTAAGAATGAGCGCTTTTCTCCAGTGATTTGAGAGGCCCTTTATCATATACTACATTCCTCTGTTTGTCAATTTTTAGATTTCGATTCTATTTTTGGCTACTATTGTTCATATTTCAATATAAACTTTATAATCAAGTTGTCTTTTTTTCAAGAAGTCTTTCTGGCATTTTTATTGGGATAGCATTACATTTACATATTAATTAGGGAGTGTTGATGTTTTATGATGAGTCTGCCTGTTGTATCCAGCGGGAGGAAGGAGTTATGATGAGAGGGCTTTAGGACGGTCTAGAAATGTCCCCAGATCTAAAGCAGTCAGTTTATCACAAGACCAGGCATCACAAGCCCTTAGTGGTGACCAAGTTCCCTTCATTGCATGTAGCAGGCACTCCGTGAGCACCTACCTTGTGCCAGTATGTGGCTGGGGCTGCTGGCCGCCTTACGTGGACTCCTTCCATCTCTTTACTAATAAGATATTTTAGCAGAACGCTGCTGCTTGGCTAAACAGCTCCAATTTTCGGTCCTTTTCACAGCTAGGTTTGGTCATGCAAATGGAGGCTCATGTGAGGCTTCTGAGAATTCTTCTTAAAAGGGAGGGGGTGTTGTGAAGGCCCATGGCGTGTGTTGATACGATATAATTTCTGCCCAGTGCTCTGAATGCCAAAGTGAAAAAATTCAATGAAGTGCAGGTAAGGGAGTAACTATGACTCTCTTAAGTAGCTGAATGCCTTGTCATCTAATTAGTGATGTGCATGAATTAATGAAGTGGAAATTCTCACTGTCCCTATCTACTATCCGGTGAAACCACAGCCAAGGGAAAAGTCTTGGAGGAATTGGCGGGGAAAGAAGACCTTGTTGAGCTTGACTCTAGTCTGGCATGGTGAAGAGACACGAGAGGTGTAGAATAAGTGGGAGGCCCCCGGCAACCCCCCTCCTCTTGAGGGAGCGGGGTGGGGTACACTGTCCTTGTAGGCCTCTGATGAAAAAAGAAAAAGAAGGGAGCAGGGAAAACCCCTCTTTTTGTCCCTTCCTCCTTCCAGATGCCTGCAACATATATCTGGTGGCTGGAACTTGGTGGACATCATGGACCAGAACACTCCATGCTTAGATGGTGGTTAGTAGAGGTAGTTGGGGTCAGGGTCTCTGGGACTGAGGAGCGGCCTCAATTCTTGACTTCTGTATTAGTCAGGGTTCGCCAGAGAAACAGAACCAATAGGAGATCTATATGTATATCTACATAGTCTATATCTACATCTATAGCTAAACCTATATCTGTATGGAATTGTCACAATTATGGAGGCTGAGAAGTCCTGCTACCTGCTGGCTGAAAGCTGGAGACCCAAGAGTAGGTGGTAGTTTAAGTCCAAATATGAAGACCTGAGAACCAGGAGAGCCAGTGGTGTAAGTCCCAGTTCAAGTGCAGGAGAAGATCAACATCCCAGCTTGAGGACAGTCAGGCAGAGAAAGCAAATTTCTCCAAATCCCACCTTTCACTCTATTCAGATTTGGATGAGGTATGGGCTGGATGAGGCTCCCACCTTGAGTGGGGGTGGAATCTGCTTTACTCAGTCTAGTGATTCAAATGGTAATCTCAGCCAGAAATATCCTTACAGAAACTCCCAGAATAATGTTTGATCAAATACCTAGGCACCCCATGGCCCAGTCAACTGGATACATACAATTAACCACCTTAACTTCCCACTGGTTTTGACCACTGTCTCTCCCTCCCTCCCTCCCTCCCTCCCTCCCTCCCTCCCTCCCTCCCTCCCTCCCTCCCTCCCTCCCTCCCTCCCTCCCTCCCTTCCTTCCTTCCTTTTCTTTGTTTTCTTTTGAGACGGAGTCTCACACTGTGGCCCAGGCTGGAGTGCAGTGGTGCAATCTCGGCTCACTGCAATCTCTGCCTCCTGGATTCAAGTGATTCTCCTACCTCAGCCTCCCAAGTAGCTGAGATTACAGGCGCCCACCACCATGCCTGGCTAATTTTTGTTAGTAGAGATGGGGTTTCACCATGTTAGCCAGGCTGATCTCAAACTCCCTACCTCAAGTGATCCACCCACCTCGGCCTCCCAAAGTGCTGGAATTACAGGTGTGAGCCACCATGCCCGGCCAACCACTGTTATTTCTTCCACCGTTATTCAACATGCTGCTGATTTTGACTCTTCTTATCCAGAGCACAAAGGCAAAGAGAAGAGATCGTCACTGATGGGCTCATCACACAGAGGCACTGGAGAGACCAGCAAGCCAGTGTCTCTGGCATGCGATGCTCCACCAAGGTCGTCCCTGGTGCCATGGGGGTGGGAGTGGTGGGAGGGCAGGGCAGGCTTCAAGGAGGGCCTGATAGGTGAGAAGGGACCTGAAGGCTGAGCAAGAGTTTGTCAACCAGAGAACACAGCATGGCCTTCCATGAGGAGGAAGCAGCACAAGGAAGGCAGAGAAAAGACTATGGTTTACTTTGAGGAACAGTGAGAAATTTGGGGTACCCTGACTGTGTGTAGAATAAGGTCTAGGTCACTGGTCAGACTTAAATCGTATGAAAAATCACAATGACTTGGGGAACAATTTGTAGTACAATAGTTATAGCAACTCAGAAATATACTTCTAAGTGTAAAATAAAAGTTAATAAAAAAAAACGCAGCAATTTGTACAAAACATATAGCTCTGGTTCTCAACCTAGTTTCCCCCCATTTAGCACACACTCACATCAGTGATAGAGGGGCAGTTAGCTGCAGGTTCCCTCTCCAGGTGACCATTTCAGCCTCTGCTGAAAGTGTCTGCAGATTGAATGAGCTGAAACCTGATACACCCTTAGGGAGCTGTGCCCTCTCTCTCAACTCCCCTCCTCTCTCTCAAGAGACGCATTTGAGTGCTGCCCTCCGCTGGAGAGTACCTATCTGTAAAGTGAGGAGTACCTGTATTGCTTTGTATCCAAAGAAAAAGACCCACTAATGTAAATGCAGATTTTAATAAATAGATAGGTCAATAAAGGCACATCATTTATGTGCATATATATACATATATATATATCCTAAATGCGGCCTGGCTCTTCTTGGTTCAGGGTACCAGTGGCAGATTAGCAATAAAACTCCAAGTTTGCTCAAAAGAGTCCTCCTGTGTGGTCAAAGGACCAGCCTGCATCATCTAATGTGCTTTTACTGTGGACAGGAGGGATGGGGGCTGCATGCCCAGTGGTTTCCCTCATAGTTCTGGGCTCTGGGAGTCCACACTGCCTGGATTCACTTCCAGCAGGTTCCAGGGTGAGACTCTGAAGGCCATTGCTGCTGCTGCTGTGCTCACCCTGGGAGTATATTCTCTTCCCCCAGGCCTTCCTCCACCCTAGGAGTAGGTGCAGATCTAGCAAAAGAGTTGACCTCTCCACATCACAGCTCCAGTGGTGCTGTGACTGTTAGAAAGATATGAGAATCAGGGAGAAGTGGACATGCCCATGGTCTACTGGCCATACTCTAGAGACCAGCCTCTCTCACAACCGCCAACCCGGAGTATTTCCAAGCCTTTCTAGTGTCCCTGGAATCCAGGCCCAAGAACATGAGGCCCAGAGGGAAGAAACATCCCATTTCCCTGGTCTGGGTGGGGGATAACCTTCCTAGCACTTCCCAGAATGACTGACAGAGGGTAGCTTCATTCCCCTTGGGGTGAAATGCCCACTGCTACCTACAGGGACAATATAGTCCTGTCCTAACACCCTGATGCCACTTCTCTCAGTGCATTTGGCCTGGATGCACTGGAATCAGGTGGCTCACATGTGAAAGAAGTAGATTCCTGGGTCCCTCCCAGACCCATTAAATCAGAACATGGGAATGGGGCCTGGAGTCCGCTGACAAGGGACTGCCATGCCAATGGATTCCTTGGAGTCAGAAGCTTTGGTGTTCAGTATTTTTTATGGAGACATTGGTGGTGCAGTCTGGACTAAGCCTCACCTGACAGGTTCCTCCCATGTGAGGAGGGGCTAACTCACCATTGTTGAGTCTGCTGGGTCTCAGCTCTTAACTTCCTCTAAACAGAACATCCACAGAACAGGGACATGCACGCTCACAAAGACCTGTGACCATGAAGGCAAAGTAGGCTCACATCTTGCCTGGAGGCTCTTCCCCTCAGGCAACCTGATCTGGGGGGATGAGCTCTGTCTACAGCTGGGCCCTCTTGTACCTGATCACAGAACAATCAGGCTTTTTAGGTCTTAGCTTCTCAAATGTCTTTATTTCATAGATCTGCAAATAGTCTTTGCTTTTTCATTTACATAACCAAATGGTTGGGTCAAGTGGTTTCATTAAAACAAGAGTAGTCTGCACACACTATAGCTGTGGACAGGAGAGCCAGGGGCCTTCTGGGAAGGGTGACGGTGGAATTAATGTGGAAAATGACTCTCAGACCAAAGGTGTAAACTGGAGTGTCCCCTGCAAGAAGCATCCCATGCTCCTTGATCAGGAGCAGGTGATCATCACAGTAACGGGCTACAAATGTGGTTGTTTCGGTTTTTCAGTTGGCACCAATTTTTTTTTTAATTGAGCCACCATACTGGGTGTGGTGGCTTGTGCCTGTAATCCCGGCACTTTGGGAGGCTAAGGCAGGAGGATTGCTTGAGCTCAGGAATTCGAGACCAGCCTGGGTGACATAGGAGACGCCATCTCTACCAAAAAATAAGAAAAAGTATCCGGGTATGGTGGCATGCACCTGTAGTCTCAGCTATTCGGAAGGCTGAGGCAGTAGGATTGCTTGAGCCCAGGAGTTTGAGGCTGCAGTGAGCTATGACTGTGCTACTCACTCCAGCCTGGGCAATAGAGCAAGGCCTTGTCAAAAAAAAAAAAAAAAAAAAGATTGAGCCACGAAAACAAAAGGTTAACAAGAGAAAGAAAAATGATAAATCTTGACATATTATTGGGCTATTTTAAAAATGCCTTTTAGTAAAATTTTACTGTTGGCCAAAATGCAAAATTGAACCAACATTTTAAAACCAAAAGTTTCTAGTAAAAATCCAGATTTCCAGCTTTTCTGGAACAATTCAGAAGATTGATACCCTGCACAGCAACATCACTAGAGCTGAGCTGCCGCCACCGCTGTTAGCCTAGCTGCCTGCTCCCCACGTCCCTGGCACTCACTACGCTGTCCACCCTGTTGTTGTCTTACACCAGCATGGTGCCCTCAGTCTGCTGCTGCCTGACTTCGGAGGCCTCGGGTGTGTGCTCTGATTTGCATGGGGGAGAAGTGCAGTGCCCCGTCCTATGAGTGGGAACATCCACTCACAGCTGCCACTATAGCGCCTGATTACACCACTGTCTCATAGGAAGCTCCCTTCCACCAGCATTTTCAATATTCAGACAGTTTGGGAAGAATAGTTCCACACGCCTTATGTCCGAGACCTGGGCTAGCACTTTCTTGTCTTTTACCTGGATTTGGCCAAATGCTGTGTTTTTAGTGGAAACCTTACACCCCCAGGGCATTTGTTGATTGTCACTAGTTGAGATGTTCTCTAACTGTAATGCTTGCAGGGCTGGGGATGAATGTCTGAAGCAGGGGACCAGAGTAACAAATCCCAGTGTGATTTTGTTCAGGACATGTGTCCAGTCCTCCCTCAGCACCATGTGTTCAGTCCTCCCTTCGTCTCTGCACCACTGAGATGTCCCAGCAACCTACCTGGAGAGCTGATTTTTCACACAGTTCCCTTGTATATGGCCCTCTTGCAAGGATTGTCAGGTTTTTTTGTTTGTTTGTTGAGACAGGGTGGCACTGTCACCCAGGCTGGAGTGCAGTGGTGTGATTGTAGCTCACTGAAGCCCTGAACTCTTGGGTTCAAGCTATCCTCCCACCTCAGTCTACCAAATAGCTGGGACTACAGGTGCATGCCACTGCACTCAGCTAATTTTTTACTTTTTGTAGAGATGAGGTCTCACTATGTTGCCCAGGCTGGTCTGGAACCCCTGGCCTCAAGCAAATGTCCTATCTTGGCTTCCCAAAACACTGGGATTACAGGTGTGAGCCACAGCCTCCAGCCAATCATCAGATTTTAAGGGCTATCCTACCAAGGGAGCAGATATAGCCAATAAGGCCCCAGGGAGGAGCCCAGGAAGGCCCCTTGAAAATCTATTCTTTTTAAATTTTAGAAGTAAATGGAAAAAGTTTAGAGACTCCAAATTTCATTTAAAGACAATTAAGGGCCAGGCTTGGTGTGGCTCATGCCTGTAATCCCAGCACTTTGGGAGGCCGAGGTGGGTGGATCACTTGAGGTCAGGAGACCAGCCTGGCCAACATGGAGAAAGCCCGTCTCTACTAAAAATACAAAAATTAGCTGGGCTTGGTGGCAAGTGCCTGTAATCCCAGCTGTTCAGGAGGCTGAGGCAGGAGGATTGTTTGAACCCAGGAGGCAGAGGTTGCAGTGAACCATGATCGTGCCACTGCACTCCAGCCTCGGTGACAGAGCAAGACTGTCTCAAAAACAAAAACAAGACACAGCTATGCTTCTAACTTTATTTTAAAATACACTTTCTTTACATGTTAATCATAACGACATTGACTTGACATCTTATAAAACTTAAAATGTGATTTAATCAGTGGTATTTTAAAAGCATGAAGGTGCCCGAATGTCTAGCACGTTGAAGCACAGGGCACTTTTGCCTTTGATGGGGTGCGAGCTGTGTCTCTTGCTTCTGGGCAGGGAGGTGCGTGCTCGAGAGAGGGAGGCAAAGGAGGAGGATGACAGCACATTCTTCAGAGATTTCCATAGAGAAAGTTCTTCTTAATCAGTGACAGAGGAGGATAAGGCCATAGACAGGTGGCTTTTATGTCAAAATCTTTATTTTATTTTCTGAGACAGGGTCTCACTTTGTCACCCAGGCTGGAGTGCAGTGGCGTGATCTAGGTTCGCTGCAGCCTCTAGCTCCTGGGCTCAGGTGATCCTCCTGCCTCAGCCCCTCAAGTAGCTGGGACTACAGGTGCATGCCACCAGGCCTGGCTAATTTTTGTATTTTTTGTAGAGATGAGGCTTCACCATGTTGGCCAGGCTGCTCTCGAACTCCTGTGTTCAAACAAATCCACCCACCTTGGATTCCCAAAGTGCTGGGATTACAGGCAAAAGCCACAGTGCCCGGCCCTGATTTTAAGTTTTTATCTGAAAAGTACCCCTAACACACACTTACATACAAAGTGAAAATCAATTCCACCACTAAAAACATTTACAATACGGAAGGCAGAATAGCCTTGCAAACTTCCTCCCTCTACCTCACCTGCCCCCCACACCCCCCAATCCCACTGCTCAGAGCAAACCTCAGTGATTTTTCCCAGCAATGCTGATTCAGACATCATTTGCCTCTGATCCAAACTGAAACACAGGGCTCTGGGCACAGGCATCTCCCAGAAGCTTCTCCAGTATTTCTTAGAATCCGTGTACTATCTCGCCTTACCTGCCCTTCAGCTCTGGTCATGAAGCCAAGGAGGGCAGGTCTTCTTCGCTTGTAGTGCTACTCTGAAGGCACAAATACAACCTGCGGGGTTGAGGCTGATGCTGGAGGAGGGCATGGGGCTGCCGAGGGAAGCACTTGTTACCAGTTTAATGCCGGGGTTGCAGGGCTAGAGGAGACAGGATTCCACTGTGTTTGGAGATGAAGTTCCCACTCCAAATGCAGACAGGGGAAGATAGCAATTTCAGTTCTCAGCATTGAAAAAGTTTTGGCCATGAAAGTAGAAATCACAGCTCAAGGGAGAGATTTCCTGATTCAAGACAAAATGCTCAGACAGTCAACAAATCATGCGGGAAGAGGCTCTATGTAAACTGTTACGTTTTAAAAAAGATTCAACATACCTGCCCATGTACCCCCTGTATCTAAAATAAAAGTTGAAAAATTTTTAAAAACTTACAAAATTGTGCATAAATCTCAAATGGATGAAGTCAATTTCTATATGTCTATCTCTTTATGAATATTCAGACATAAACAGAAGAAACCCAAATTGAAATATATAAAAATGTTACTAAAGTTGTACTTTATTTTTACCTGTATTTTTCCATTTTTCTTTAATGAGAATGGATTTCTCTTGTAGTAAAATGTTATATTGAAACAAAGATTGAATGCTACATCTATAGTAACTTAAACTGGGTTTTGAAAAAAAGGGACTAAATGTAGGGTCACAAAAGATATGTGAAAACCGGCACCAGACACTGGGAGGAAGAATCTCTTTTGAGCCTCAGTTTCTCAGTAAGGAGATGCTTAAATAGTTCCACAGAGTTCTAAGTGATTCACAATCCCTGAATCAACTCTGACAAGTGAAGCTTGGGCTGGGGTTTTAAAAATTATATCCCCTACTTTGTCCTGTGTGAGAAGGAACTTGTGCAAGCAGTTTCATGGTCCCCAGTGGCCTTTGAAGTTCTGGGGTGCAGGAGGGTTTGAGGCTGCCTGGGGCGATGGTTAGGACTGCTCTCAGAGGGGGCGAAGCCGCAGGTCTCTGAGCGATCCTGAAAGCCCTGCTCCTTCAGCACAGGTGCCCCGGGTCCAGAGTTTTCTGTTAGGGAATCTGGTTTTCTCCCGTAGGTGTGAGGCCTTCTTACCATGACCTCCCATTTGACGTCATTAGATCAGTATCTGCATTTCCCCCTCTCTGTTACTCTATAGTTAAGAATATATACTACACATTGGTGCATAAGAGTGGAAAGTAAAAATATCATTTCGACATGACTGATTTTCACACTGAACATAGTGAAAACCCTCTTTAACTCTATGGGGCTGTGTTCTACTCCAGAGGGACCAGGGAACCATCTCACATTCTGCTGAGGACTCTTTCGCGCCCTCCTCAGACGATCTTAATGCAAAAGAAGGCAGGTCATTTTCTTGTTTTAGATGAGAGAAATTGAAGATTTGATTTCAGCTAATTTTATAATAGCAATTTAAAATATTTATTCCCTCAGGAGTCAGAAATAAATCTGTAGGAATAGCAAGGTTTCCAAATATTAACATTTGCTTTTGGTTCAGACTTTCAAAAGCCTTTATTCCCACTCTTCTCCCAACCTCTCTTTAATTTTACCTGTTCTGAGCTCTTTGAGTACTAAACAATGGAATCTCAGATGCTTCTGGCAACTATGTGTTATTAGTCAGGAATGGCACCTTGTTATTTGATTGCATTTTATTGTTTCCTTCAGCTCAATGTGTACCTGATATTGGAGGGCTCTCCCTATGGGTTGAGATTGAGACATGTTATAAATGATGTGGTTTTTATTATTTCTGTGGGCTCCTGTGCAGCCAGGTGACAATCCTGAGGCTGCGTAAGCTGGAGGTCAGGCCCGAGTTGCCCTGTTCTGACTAGCAGAGCCCAGTGTCCACACCGTGGCACAGCCACTTCTGCCTGCATCATAGAATGGCTGGGGCAGCTGCTATTGTGCCGACTTGAGATGCCTGTTCCATGAGGAGATCAGTAGGCATTCAGCACGGCTATCCTGGCCTTTTCACACAGTGGGTCTAGTTTACCATCGCCTCCTAGGGAAACAGATATAATTGTCTTTTGGTTAGCTTTATATATAATTTGTTATCATATCAGACATACCTATGGCTTCCACCCAGAGTGCATTTTCAAAGGCCATGGGCTGGTAAAATGTTAACTAGTTTTTAATAGAGTGTTAGTGGATTGCAAAGCTTTAACTTCTGAGCACAGAGAGGCACGCACAGTGCCAGCCTGCCAGGCCAGAAGCTCTCATTTGAATGTTGCTGATAGTGTCATGCACTGCTGGCATATCAACTCTAAGTGTCTTAGCAAGTCTAGATAGAATAAACAAGTGGGAAAAAAGCAGCTTCGAAAGCAAATAATAACAGAATACATATTATTAAAGTACAAAAACCTGTTATCCCTTAATTCCATCACATCCCTTGAAGTCCAGGGCTTCACTTCATTTTCCTTCCTGTTTCCAATGTTTGGGGAAACTCGTAGCATCACACACTTTACTGTGTGGTTTTGGATACTCTCCTGTGTGTGCCACTGAAAGCACAGGGCTTTCAGTACAAGTTTCAAACTCAGAAAGAAACCCAATTTGAATCCAGGCATGATACACTGATCATTTCAACTAGAAATTGAGGGACTCCTCAGAGGAGGCAAATTGCTGGCTGGAAGCATCGCCAAAGGGCTTACCGAACTCCAAGTCCTTAATGTTGCAGTGGAAGACGACTTCTTCATTCACCATGAGTTCCACCACATTCCAGTCTTCTATCTTCTCTAGGATGACCTCATGTCCATCTATGGCCAACACAGCTGGGAAGGACAGAAAAGGAGGTGAGTGACATGGGGTCAGACTTCAAACTAACCTGACTGGTAGCAGTCCTCATGATGACAGTAGCTTGTCTGCCATCTAGTTGCTCATGGGTATCACTCAACTGCCCTGGTAGGCACTTTCTGGGTGCTGGCCCCAGGTGCCCTCACCTTTGCTGGGAAGCACAGCCAGAGGCCTGAGTAATTCAGGTTTCAGTTGCTGTTTGTCCTACACCAAGGTGATCTGTTAAACAATGAGCTTCCTCTAGTAAAGGGCTATTGGGCTTTCCAGAGGCTCAATCTTAGAGAGACCACACTCAGTGCTGGAGAAGACTTGGGGGAATAGGCAACTTCTTACTCTGCTGATGAAAGTACAAATTGAACACCTTCTGGAGGGCAATTTGGCAGTACCAACCAAAAGCCTCAAAAAATGATTCTAATCTTTAGTCCAGGAAATTACACTTAAAAGAAAGCTTCCTAAGGAAAAAAAATACAGGCAGATTTTTGCAACAAGATGTCTTTTCTCCATTATTATGACAGCAAAATACTGTGAATAACTTATATATCCAATAATGAGAGGATGGCCAAATAAACGGTGGAATGTCCATGTGATGAGATTTTATTTGGACATTTATAAAAATGTTCATGAACTTTTTTAATGGCAAGAAAAATACATGCAATATAAGCAAAAACTTAGGATACAAATATATATAATACATATTTAAAATATATAGTCAATATGAATTCAAATATGTATGTAAGGATGAAGAAAATACCTATTGATTATCTGTCTGTGGTGAGATTATGGGAAACTTTTTTCTCTTTATTCTTTCAGCATTTTCCAGATTGCCTATAATAATCTGAAAAAAAGTTTTTTAGAAAAGCTAATGAACTAACTTTTTATTCTCATCTTTGGAATCTGCATTTTGATTATCACTTACATTCAATGGCTCCTTCCCCAGAGAACAGTTATGGAATAATTGTCAGATTTAATCTTTTTATTGTGGAAATGCAAAGGTGTGTGGATTAGAAGAAATGATGTACATTGGACAGCCTAGAGCTCTATTTTTTCCAATGTATTTCTCCCCACTTTCCTGGATATATTTAACCCATAACATCAATATTAGAGTGGGTGTGCCGATCATTACCTTTGTTGGTCTTCATATGTTGGTGAGAACTTTGTTTAGGATGGAAAGAGAAAACAGACGGGGGCATATTCTTTAAAGTCTTGCCATTTCAATCAGTTTTACACGGAGTAAAGCAAACAGTTATGTCAGTTAATTGCATCTAATTACAGAGACAATTGCTGTTTCAAAATGTTGGTGTGTCCACTTCTTCATCTTTCAATCAGTTCAAGAACATCCAGCCCCAACTGTGAACATTTTAATTGCGCGATTTTAATTTCACTTCTGGAAAGGAACTTCAGAAAGAGACTCAGCAAGGATCTCCATTAACAAGACAGCACTCCCTGGATACCCATAGGCGGCCCTAATTGACCCATGTCAGCTAATGTGTCTCTAAAAAAATGCCGGCATCTTTTTCATTGGCATATTTATGATATTGCATCCTGTTTAAGTGTCTTGTTCTTAAACGTCTTTGAAGAAGGCACTCAGCTTGGACCCACGACTTGTTTAAATGAAGCAGTCCAGCTCGTTTGGAAAGGCAGCTGATCATCTAGGGAGACATAAAGGCAGTCCATGGGCAGAGATTTCTGGGATCCCACACTCCCTCAGCAGCAACTCCTCAGGACGGCGGAGCTGCATTTGTCTGAAGACACTCCTGGAGGATGGACTTCAATTTGATAGGAAGAAATCAGGAGCAAAACAACTTCTCCATTCCCACCTTACACCCGCCCCCCCAACCTCCACCTGTGAGGCAAGGTGCTGCCACTCGGCAGTTAACACCCAGTGCCAACTCTCTAAGGCCTGGAGAAGTGAGGGTGCATGGACTGTGGGCAAGGAGCAGCCCTACGGGTGGAGGCCCCAGGAGGCGAGCACACTGTAGCCTGCCCCTGGCCCTCCTGCAGGGCCTGCTGACTGAGCCTCACGTGGCATCTGAGCTTGGAGTTTAGAGGACAGTGGCACTTATACGGCATGGTGTAGCTCAGAAACAGGAATTGATCCACCGAATCACTCACCCTATTGAGTTGAGGGGTGCCGAATAATGGGGGTCCACCTCATCTTCGAGCAAATGAAGCCCAACAGGAAGAAACCCTCTTAAGAGACACACCACTCCTCACTCTGCCCTCTACAGGGTTGCAAAGCACAGGCTCTCGTGCTCTTAAAGGGCATGTGTCTTCCTCACTGACCAGAATTATCTCCAAGTGCCTGGTTTTAATACAGGCTCACTGAAGAAGCAAACACAGAATGGCCCTGGGCACTGCCCACGACACTTTTGGACCCACAGAGTGACCTAAGTCTGATTCTTGCTAAAGCAACAAGCTACCTCAGAGTCTACATTGAATACTCAGCCCCAGGACATTCCCTTCCCATCACTCTGGGAGGGGTTGAGCTGGCTCTAAGGTGGCCAGTGCAGGCTTAAGGGATCAAACACTAGACACCCCGGAATTCCTTCAGCTCATCCAAATGCCACTTCTCTACACGGAGCACCCATTTCCTCCCATGAGCTGCTGTGGGGTTGTCTAGTCAAAGAAAGGTCAGATAAATATACTCCCTGAAACAAAGCCTGTGCGAAGGCAGTGGGTAAACTCCAGCATAAATCAACCAGAAGCTATAAGGCCACCTGCAGTCCGCCTGCCTCTTTGAAGTGGCACCTCATTCTTCAAGGGGGATCTAAATAAACGAAAGGGACATGGAAAAGGCTCCCTCCTTGCCGGTGCTGGTGAAATTGCACAGCATCTGCGAATGATTTAAATGCCGCTGGTCAGGAAGTAGAGGTAAACAGACCTCTCTCCCTTCTCTACTCAGCACAGAGGCATACACACGCCCCCGCGCAAGGGCGGCTGATGCATAGCTAGCACAGAAGAATGGCACACAGAGTGTCTCGGCTACGTGGGGTGGATTCTATTTTATGGATTGGTTTCAATTCCTTCCAAGCCCTTTGAGTGGGTCATTTGGCAAACTTAAGTAGAGCATGCAAGGGGCAAGTGTGGCCAGGGAAATTACTTAGAACTTTTTGTTAAGCATTAGTTTAGCTTCACCAGCATTGAGGCCATAGTGGAAACATTTTGCTGAGTTATTATAATTCATGGATAATAAAGAAAGAACAAAAATTTTCAGATTGCTAAAGGCATGGTAAGTTCAGAAAAGATCAGGCCTATTTCTAAAGCCAGCAGGGCTTCGGGAAATGATAAAGAGCTGTAATTTTAAAAGAAACACACAGAATTCAGATGCAGATTTTACAGAGGAGGGCCTGCAAAGGTACCACTCTCTGCCTGCTGTGCGGTGAGTGCTGGATCTAAAGTTGTGGGGGGTGCAGATGCTCCCTGCTTTGCTGCGGTGAACACCGTGGCCCTTGTTGGCTGCCGGTATTACATGACTTATCATTCATCGAAACACAGAACTGACTTTACAAATCAACCACCTACTGATACCTTGCAACCCTGAAGTCTCCTTCAGCCATAAAAATGCTCCTCTTGCTCTTTCTCCAAATACTCTTCCCTTCCCCTATTGTGGGAAGAGCCGCCCGCGCCTGCTGCCTTCGCTTTTTGCTGTGTTTCCACCCGCTCACCTCCTGCAGGGAAGCCTTCAGCTCGCCATGTCCAGAGCCTGCCCTCTCAGAGGTCAGGAAACCATCGCACATTCAATGGCTTCCCAGCGCTCCCCATCCCTCTCGGACCCACCTCCTTTCTTGTTTCTTTAAAATACTTTTGATGGTAAAAACAAATATGTTTTTTGATCTCTAAATTTTAAAAATCAAGTTATCAATGTAATGCAGATTCATAATTCTTTTTTAAAAAAACTTTAAAATTATAGAAAAGGACAACATTTTAAAAATGACCCCTAATTCTTCTCTCCCTCTGTCTTTTTCAGTGGCAGTAAGACCATGGCATTCAGGACCATGCTTTGTTCCCTTCGCACTGCATCGTGTGCCCCAGCCCTGTCACACACATAGATTGGCTGCATTCTTCTTCAGCGCTGTGTAGGATTTTACATGATGTATGCACTACAATTTATTTACCCATTCCTTTTTCTGATTGTTTCCAATTTTTCGCTATCGCTGAGAATGTTGTAGAAAACATTCACAGTATGCATCCTAGTGCGTGTGTGAGGTTTGTTTTTTCTTTTATAAGGAAGATATTGAGAAATGGAACAGCTGGATTCTACAGTATATGATCACATTTTAACAGACACTGCCAAGTTGTCCTCTAAAGGTGACAGTTCAATTTACTCTCCCGCCGAGGGTAAATTAGGAAAATACTTTTTTTCTCAGTCTTTCATCAGCCATGAATTCTTCTCTCCTAGAAATCACCTCTACTCAATAATTTGGAGCCCACTGGTAATTTTCTTCCTGAAATGCCATCGCTTGCCCCCTTATGCCTCCAGTTCTCTCCTCCCTCTGCCCCTGCTCCTCCACAGGCTGCTCCTCTTAACACACCCTGCCCTCGGGGGGCTGTCTCATCATCCTGCCATCTCCAGTCCTGTCTTTCCTTGCTTCCTCCGCAGTCTTGCCTCCTGTGGTTCTAGCATTCGGCTTTACGCAGGTTGATTTTCTTAACTAATGTTTATTCTTACAATATGCCAGGCACGGCTCTGGGCTGGGACCCAGCAGAGAACAGAACCAGAAAAGAACTCCTGCCCCTTCCCTCCTCAAAGCATGCCTCCAAGTGGGGGAGAAGGGTAACAAGGTATACAGGTGAGTGCGTGCTGAGGTAGGTAATTAGGAGCACGAAGAAGAAATAAGGAGGGAAGGGAGATCAGGAAGAGGGAGGCAGAGGGAAGTGTTGACATTTTTGTTGGGATGCCCAAGGAAGGCCTGCCCATGAAGGTGACTTTTGAGGAATATCTTGAGACTGAGAGAATGAAGCTGAAGACCACATAGGAAAGAGCATTCCAGGCGGAGCGGCTGTGAAGCCCTGAGGTGGGAGCTGGCTAGGATCATTGAAGGACTGCAGGAGGTGGCTGTGGCTGCAGCAGCGGGCCAGGGAGAGGATAGGCAGAAGCAAGAGGGGGTGAGATGAGGGGGTGAGATCAGGGGGGCCATAAGGAGCCTAGAGGGCCATGTGAGCCTTTGACTTCTCCCCTGAGTGAGCTGGGGGCCCCTGGAATGTTCTCAGGGGTAAAGGTCATGCTGTTTCATGTGATTCAGGTTTACCAGTATCAGCTGGCTGTGGTACTGAGAACAGACTGTAAGCAGATGAGGGTTGCAGGGAAGTCAGGAGGCCAGGGCAGTAATCCAGGCAGGAGATGATGGCGGGTGGACAAAAAATGCAGAGGGGGTAGTCAGGAGGCCTAAGAGGGATTAATTCTGGGCGTACTTTGAGGGCAGAGCTGACAAATTGTGTTGACAGACTAAACAGGGAGTGTAAGGGAAAGAGGAGTGAGAGGTGCCTGCAGGGTGTCTGGCCTGAGAAACTGCAAGATGGAGCTGCTGTGAGCAGTGGAGAGGGAAAGTGGGCAGAGCTACTGGTGGGGATGAGTGCTAGGGGTCTAGCTGGAAATTTGGGGCATACTAAGTCTGAGATGCCTACTCAACATGCCAGTGGCTACGAGAGGTCCTGATTAAAGACATAAATTTGGAAGTTCATCGCATATAAATGTCATTTAAAGTCATAGCTACTCCTGACTCAAATCTCCTGCCTTCATCTTTCTTCCAAACTCCAGAACATAATTTCCAGCCACTGGCTTAATATTTCTTAATAGTTCATTCCACCCCACACCCTGCCATTTCTCCTTCTTAAATTTCTTCTTCCAAAATTGGACTCTTAAGGTACATCCCAGATCTCATCATCCTTTAGCTCAAGAACCTTCACTGGCTTCCTGTTGCCAAGGATGAGACAGGCTGGACTCTCTTGTTGCACATCCTCCTCCAACCAGACCCAATAGCCTGCTGCTCCCCAGAAGTGCCCAGGTTGCCTGCACCTCCCCTTCGCAATGAGCCTTCCTCAGGAACAATAAGAACTAACGCTTGCAGAGCCCTGACTGTGTGTAGGCATGGAGTTAATTACTTTACATGCACTTGCTCATCAGAATCTCACATTGGTGAGGCAGGGATTCACATTCCTCTGTTACCAACAAGGAAACTGAGGCTCATAAAGGTAAAACCACTTGATTTTCACCTTGACTGCAAAGCTACTAAATGGTGGAGCCCAATTCAAACCATATGTGTTGACTTCAGAGCCCTTGTGCTTATCCTCTGCTCATGCCATCTCCCTGCCAGAAGTGCCAAAAATGTAGGCAGGAGATAAGTGACCAGGGAGAGGTGACAACTAAAGCTGACATGATTTGTGGATAAACTAGATGGGGAGTTTTCCCCCCAATACTGATAAGTTGTGTATTATAACAAAATGTTCATTTATGCATCCTGCTTTAATAAAATTTTTGGTATGTAAATGATCTAATGGAACTCCTACAGTCATGCTGGTTGTGGCAGGAGCAAGGAACTTATGTCAGCAAAACAGCAGAGCAGACAGCTCCAAACTCCCATTCCTCTGCAGATACATAAAAAACAAAACAAAACCCAGAAACAGTCAGAACCAACATTGTCAAAACTCTGGAAAACAGTCAAAGGTCTACAGCAACCAAGTGAATACTGAATCAAAGAAAAGGCAACTTTAAAATGGTAGGAAAGCTTTGTGGCATGTTTGCCTGCCCTTGCCTCACCTTTTCTCTGACCTGGTGGCAGTCTTGAAGATAGCAGCCTGTGTTCCCAGTATGTGACTCTGGTTCTTGATTCCAGAGGGAGCAGAGTGGACCTTATTTACAAATTATTGTGTTTGTTCTAACCCATCTGTGGGCTTCCTGAAGAACTGACTCAAGGCACTTGTGTTTGTTTGCCTAACTTGGAACTCACACAGGGTGGAAAAGCCGTGGGCAGTGCTCACAAACATTGTTAGGCAAATGAAAAACCTGCAGCTGCCTGGGCAAAAGATTATAGTTGAGACACACAATAGATTTCATAAAGCCTAAGAGAAAAGCTAGAGAGAGTTTCTTTGAAAAATTAGGGCATTCAAAGGCACCCAGGTATACTGGGGAATTTAGAAAGTCAGTACAGGCTCAGATCAGGATGCATGCTCAGAAAAGACCATGAAGATCCTGCAATTTCATCACTGGCTGATCTATAGGTTCATGAAAGCAGGACGTAAAGGCTGAGGCAAAATTGTAACAGCCTGGCCAAATGTTATAGGAGTGTCTCAAAATGGAGCAAATACACAAATAATGGGAGGGTTTTTATTTGTTTGTTTGATTTTAAAGCTCTTTGCATTCAAGAAAACTTTAGTCAAAACACTGACTGACCACAAGCTAAGCCTTCAACAGTTAGGAATGGCAAGCTCTGGGGAAAGAGGGAAATCTGATTTCCAGAGATTATACATTATCATATTTGAATGTCCAGTTTTCAACAAAAGGAATCACAAAGCATACAAAAAACCAGGAAAGTATGGGCCATGTAAAGGAAAAAATTAATTAACAGAAACTGTTTCTGAGGAAGCTCAGGCATTGGGCTTACATTAAATCAACTATATTAAATATGCTCAAAGAGCCAAAGGAAGCCAGGGACAAAGAACTAAAAGAAATTAGAAAAATGATGTATGAACAAAATGAGAATATCAGTAAAGAGAAATTATAAAAAGGAACCAAACAAGTCCTGGAGTTGAAAAGTATAATAACTAAAATGAAAAATGTACTACACAGATTCAACAGCAGATTTGAGTAAGCAGAAGAAATCAGCAAACTTGAAGACAGGGCAATTGAGACTACCCAGTAATGGGGGAACCAGCCCCCAATATTTCAATGTAGGTTCTTTCTATTTTCCCTTAGTGTTGGCTGGTCTAAGAAACAAAGAGAAAGAGTACAAAGAGAGAAATTTTATAGCTGGGCCTCTGGGGGTGCCATCACATATTGGTAGGACCATGATGGCACCCTCGAGCTGCAAAACCAGCAAGTTTTTATTAGGGATTTTAAAAGGGGAGGAGGTGTACCAACAGGGAGTAGGTCACAAGGACCACATGCTTCAAAGGGCAATAAAGATCACAGGGCAAGGCAAAATTAGGATTACTGATGAGAGTCTATGTCCCGCTGTGCACGCATTGTCTTGATAAACATCTTAACAGGAAACAGGGTTCGAGAGCAGACAACTGGTCTGACTAGAATTTACCAGGCTGGAATTTCTCAATCCTAGTAAGCCTGAGGGTACTGCAAGAGACCAGGGCGTATTTCAGTCCTTATCTCAACCGCATAAGACAGACACTCCTAGAGCAGCCGTCTATAGACCTACCCCCAGGAATGCATTCCTTTCCCAGGGTCTCAATTATTAATATTCCTTGCTGGGAAAAGAATTCAGCAATATTTCTCCTACTCACACGTCTGTCTATAGGCTTTCTGCAAGAAGAAAAATACGGATGTATTCTGCCCAACCCCACAGGCAGACCTCATGGTTATCTTCCCTCATTCCCTGAAAATCGCTGTTGTTCTATTATTTTTCAGGGTGCACTGATTTCATATTGTTCAAACACACATATTTTACAATCAATTTGTAAAATAATGGTCCTGAGGTGACGTACATTCTCAGCTTATGAAGATAACAGGATTAAGAGATTAAAGCAAAGACAGGCATAAGAAATTATAAGAGTATTGATTGGGGAAGTGATAAATGTCCATGAAATCTTCACAATTTATTTTCAGAGATTGCAGTAAAGACAGGTGTAAGAAATTATAAAAGTATTAATTTTGGGAACTGATAAATGTCCATGAAATCTTCACAATTTATGTTCTTCTGCCTCAGCTCCAGCTGGTCCCTCTGTTCAGGGTCCCTGACTTCCTGCAACAACCCAGTCTGAGGAGTAGAAAGGAAAAAGAATGAAGAAAAATGAACAGCCCTGGAAACCTGTGGGATGCCCTCAAGTATAACAACATATACCTAGTGAAAGTCCCAGGAGAAAAGGAAATAGAGAAAGCGACAGAAAGAATATCTGAAGAAATAATGGCTGAAAACTCCCCGAATTTGATGAAAGACATGAAAATACCTATCCAAGAAGCTCAACCAACTCCAAGCAGGATAAACTCAAAAAGTATTATACTAAGACACATTATAAACAAATTGTCAAAAGACAAAGAGAGAATCTTGAAAGCAGTGAGAAAGAAATGACTCATCACATACAGATTCTCAATAAGCTTTCTCATCAGAATCCATGGAGGCCAGAAGGCAGTGGGATACATATTTAAAGTGCAGAAAGGAAAAAAACAAGAACCTGTTTTATTGGTCAGAATTCTCCAGAGAAAGAGAATCAATAAAATATATGTGTGTGTAAGTGTGTGTGTGTGTACATATACATACACAAATATATATATATTATACACATGTACAGATGTTCCTCAACTTACAGTGAACTTAAGTCTTGATGAACCCATTGTAAGTTGAAAATATTTTAAGTTAAAAATGCATTTAGGGCACCTAACATACTGAACATCATAGCTTAGCCTAGTCTACTTTAAAAATGCTGAGAACACTTACATTAGCCTACAGCTGGGCAAAATTATCTAATACAAAGCCTATTTTACAATAAAGTGTTGAATATTTTATATAACTTATTGAATACTATACTGAAAGTGAAAAACAGAATGGGGTTGTATGGGTACTCACCATTAATGTACACAGCTGAAAGCATCAGCATATAGTCAAAAATCAAAAGTCAAACAATTGTAAGTCAGGGACCATCTGTGTGTGTGCGTGTGTGTGTGTGTATGTGTGTGTTTGAGAGAGAGAGAGAAAGAGAGCAGAGAGATTTTAAGGAATTGGTTCACAGGCTAGGCTACAGACAGAGGTAGAGTTTCTATGTTGCAGTCTTGGGGAGAATCCCTTGTTCTTTGAAAAACATCAATGTTTGTTCTCTTAAGGCCTTCAACTGATTGAAGGAGGCCCACTGAACGTTTTCCCCTTAAGATCAAGAACAAGGCAAGGATGCCCACCTTTGTACTTCTATTTAACATAGTATTAGGAGTACCATCCAGATAAATTAGGCAAGAAAAAGAAATAAAAGTCATCTAAATTGGAAAGGAAAAAGACTACCTCTATTTGCAGATTGCATAATCTTATATCCCAAAACTGCTAGTGTTCTTAAAAAAATGTTGTTAATGCTAAGAAATTAAATTGGCAAAGTTGAAGGAATTAACAAAATCAACACACAAAAAGCAGTTGTATTTCTACACACTAGCAATGATTGATCTGAAAAGGAGATAAAGAAAACAATTCCATTTATAGTAGTATCTAAAAGAACAAAACACTTAGGAATATATGCAAACAATTAGGTGCAAGTCTTATACACTGAAAACTATAAAAGTTGCTAAAATAAATTAAGGAAGATCTAAATAAATGAAAATGCATCCTGTGTGCATGGACTAAATGGCTTAATATTGTTAAAATAACAATACTACCCAAAGGATTATATAGATTCAATGCAATACCTATCACATTCCCAATGGTGTTTTTTGCAGAAGTGGAAAAACCTATCTTAAAATTCATAGGGAACTGCAAGGGACCTAAAATAGATAAAACAATCTTGAGAAAAAACTAAGTTGGAAGACTCACATTTCCTGATTTCAAAACTTACTAGAAAGCTACAGTAATCAAACTCATGTGATACTGACATAAGGATAGACATATAAAACAATGGAATAGAATTGAGGGCCTAGAAATAAATGTTCACAGTGACTGATGTGAATGAACAGTCAGTTGATTCTTGACATGGGTGCGAAGACCATTCAATTCGTAAAGAGCAGTCACTTTAACAAAAGGTCTTGGGATAATTGGATATCCATATGAATATCTTTTGAATGAATTTGGACCCTTACATTACACCATATACAAAAATTAACTCAAAATGGATCAAAGATCTAAATTTAGGAATTATAAAACTCTTAGAAGAAAACATAGGGGCAAATCTGCATAATCTTGGATTTGACAATGGTTTCTTTCTTTTTTTTAGACAGAGTCTTTTGCTCTGTCACCCAGTCTGGAATGCAGTGGCACAATCTTGATTCACTGCAACCTCGGCCTCTAGGGCTCAAGCAATCCTTCCACCTCAGCCTCCTGAGTAGCTGGGACTACAGGTGCGTGCCATCTCACCCACCTAATTTTTGTGTTTTCTATAGAGATGGCTGGTTTCTACAAAAAGGGCTGGTTTTGAACTTCAAACCAGGCTGGTCTTGAACTCCTGGGTTCAAGTGATCCACCTGCCTCAGCCTCCCAAAGTGCAGGCATTACAGGTATGAGCCACCATGCCCAGCAGACAATGGTTTCTTAAACAACATATCACAGGCAAAATAAGAAAAAAACAGATAAATTGGACTTCATTAAAATTAAAAATTTTGTGCATCAAAGGACCCTATCAAGAAAGTGAAAAGATAATTTACAGAGTGGGAGAAAATATTTGCAAATCATTTATCTATGAAGGGTCTCATATTCAGAATATCTAAAGAAATTTTCCAACTCAGTAACAAAAAAAGTGCAACCCAATTTAAAAAATGGGCAAAGGACTTGAACAGACATTTCTCCATAGACATACAAATGGCCAATAAGCACATGAAAAGATGTTCAACATCACCAATCATTAGGGAAATTTAAGTGAAAACCACAAGCTACCATTTCACACCTACTGCGATGGCTGTAATTAAAACCAAAGAAAATTGAAATCCTTGTGCATTGCTAGTCAGAATGTAAAATGGTGCAGCTGCTTTGGAAAACAGTTTGGTCATTCCTCAAAAAGTTAAATATAGAATTACCATATGACTCAGCAATTTCAGTCCCTTAAAACAAAGGGATTCAAACAGATATTTGTTTACCAGTGTTCATAACAGCACTGTTCACAGTAGTGGAAAGGTGAAAACAACCCAAGTGTCTATCAACAGATAAACAGATAAACAAAATATGGCATATCTGCCACAAAAAGGAATAAAGTAGTATAATACATGCTGTAGCATGGATAAACCTTGAAATATTATGCTAAGTGAAATAAGCTACAAAGTAGATTGCAGGTTACCAGGGGCTGGGGGTGGAGGTGAGAGGTGAAGCCAGCTGGGCTTCTGGGTCGGGTGGGGACTTGGAGAACTTTTCTGTCTAGCTAGTGGATTGTAAATGCACCAATCAGCACTCTGTGTCTAGCTAGAGGATTGTAAATGCACCAATCAGCACTCTGTAAAATGAGCCAATCAGCACTCTGTAAAATGGACCAATCAGCAGGACATGGGCAGGGCCAAATAAGGGCATAAAAGCTGGCCACCTGCGCCAGCAGCCGCAACCGGCTCCCGTCCCCCTCCACACTGTGGGAGATTTGTTCTTTCACTCTTCATAATAAATCTTGCTGCTGCTCACTCTTTGGGTCTGCACCAACTTTAAGAGCTGTAACACTCACTGCAAAGGTCTGCAACTTCATTCCTGAAGTCAGCGAGCCCACGAGCCCACTGGGAGGAACAAACAACTCTGGACGCACCACCTTTAAGAGCTGTAACACTCACCGCGAGGTCCCTGGCTTCATTCTTGAAGTCAGCGAGAGCATGAACCCACCAGAAGGAATAAATTCTGGACACAGAGGGATAGGGTGTTGTTGCTTAATGAACACAGTTTCTGTCTGGGGTGTTGAAAAATTTTAAAAAGAGAGAATAGTGATGGTTCCACAACATTGTAAAGATATTTAATGTCACTGAATTGTATGCTTAACATGGTTAAAATGGCAAAATTTTAAATATATGTTTTACCCACGTTATTTTTAGAGAAAGTGAACATAAACTAAAGGTAGATTATGAGGTGAGGGTGGGTAGGTGTGGCTCATCAGAGGGGGAGGAAGAGAAAAGTCACTTATTTAGGCTATCTTCTTACCCAAAACTACAAAACATTTTAAACATCACCATGCAACACTGCTAGGAATTGAATTGTTGCCCCCCTTCCCCGAACTTCATATATGGAAGCCCTAACTCCCAATGTGACTATAGGTGCTTAAAGAGGTAATTAAGGTTAAATGAGGTTATAAGGATGAGGACCCAATCTGATAGGATTAGTGTCTTTCTTCTTATAAGAAGAGACACCAGAGAGCTTACTCCCCACTCTCCCCATATAATCCCACCAGGTGAGGACAAAAGAGAAGGTGGCTGTCAGCAAGCCAGGAAGAGCGCCCAGAGCCCTCACCAGAAGCTGACCTTGCCAGACCTTGATCAGGGACTTTTAGCCTTTAGACTGAAAAAATATATTTCTATTGTTTAAGTCCCATAGTCTATGGTATTTTGTTTTGGCAATCCCAATAGACAAATACAAACATGGAGGTATTTGCAACAGAAATTTCTCTATCAACTGTTCTCTCACAGAAATTAACTTCCTCTGCTAATTGAAATCCTACCCATCCTTCAAACTCAAAATCAAATGCCATCTCTTCCAGGAGGCTTTCCCTGATTGCTCAGCTAAAACTAATTTTTGTGTCCTTAGACTTCAGGGTATTTTGCCTGGAAGAGTCTTAGTTTGGGTCATATGATGGGAGTTCATCAATGGTCATTCCTGGGCTCTCATCTCATTCTATATGTTCTCTCCAAGTCAATGACTCACGTCTTTCTATCTCCATTTCAGACTTTTTCTCTGAACTCCAGAACAACAGAGCTGATTCAGCACCTCTGTCTAGGTAGCCAAAAGCACATGAAGCTTAATTCAGATGCTCCTTGACTTATGATGGGGCTAGGTCCCAATGAGCCCACTGTAAATGGAAAGTGGGCTTAATACCTGGATAAGCCCATCATAAAGTGGAAAAATCGTTAAGTGGAACCATTGTAGGTTCAGATGTGCCTCAACTTAGGATAGGGTTACCTCCTAATAAACCCATCCTAAAGTCAAGAAGTCTAAGTTGGGGACTATCTGTATGACCAAAATAGACTGTTCCTTTGGAACGATTCCACATATTCCTCCAAATTTTGGTCCATCTTTGGTGTCTTTGATTTTAGTGGACAGTACATCCATCCATCAGCACTGTTTCAAGTCAGACACTGATTAGATCCGGATAACATTCTTTTTACCCTTACCTCCCACCTCCATCCTCTCAGGAAGTACCATTGCTTTCACTTTGATCCATCGTCTCCTTTATGGTCCAAGCTACTCTCATCTCAGCCCTGGACCACCCCAACAGTCTTGTCTTCGTTGTTTCCACTCTTGCCCCCCTCTAATCTATTCTCCTCAGAGCAGCAACAGCTTCATCCCCTGCCTAAAACTTATCTGCGGCACTGCAGGATCTGGCCCCTGATTACCTCTCCAGCCTCATCCCCCATCAGTTTAACAAATATTAATACATCTTTTATTGAATGCCTCCAGCCATTGCCTATATTATTAGTCCCTCTGCCTGGAAGGCATTCCTCTCTTTACCTGGTTAGTTTCTACTCATTCTTTAAAGGTCTGCTTAAATGTGGGCTCATTTAAGGCTCCACTTAAATGAGCCTTTCCAGACCTCTCCCTCTCCCCTCCCATTATGGCTAGTCACAGGTCCCACTATGGTTAGCTCTTATGGCACCACCTAGCCTCAGTCAGAGCTTAGGCACAGCTGTCATTTAGCAGTTAACAAGGAGATTACTTCAAGGACATTCATCACTGTTTAACAGTGTGTCCTCAGTCCCTGGAAGGGTGTCCAACACACACTGCGTGCTTAATAAAAGTCTGCTGCATGAACGATTAAGAGATGGAATACCAGCAACGCTACTTCCCAGCCATTTGAGTTGTGAAAGTCACTTAATATTCTTGATCTTCAGTTTCCCAATTCTTAAAGCAGGGTTATGTAATTTTTTCTATGGAGGTAATTTCTGTAATTTGCTGGGCACTGGGTGGGCCCACAGCTCACTCTTGGATAGAAGAGCGTTCCCACTCTTTTAGCCCAGCCCTGGAAGCCATAGGTTGCAACATCATCCTGGGGAAGACTTCCTGGAGAGGTGGCGCTTCGTCGGGGTCTGAGGAAGGCCTAGGCACAAGGCACCACCTGCACGGATGCTCAGAGGCTGGGGCCCTCAGGGGCGCACGCGGCGAGGAGGCCCACCTTGCAGGCCCCGCAGGCGGAAGGTGTGGTGCTCCACCGGTAGGCCTGCCGCGCTGTAGGGCCCATAGCGCAGGATGACCACTGCGTTCTTGGGCATCGCCAGGCCTCCGCCGCCGCAGAGGCAAGGGAGAAACACACGCTGCTAAGCAACCTCTCTTCCGGCCCGGGCGGGTGGGCGTCGCTACGCGCGGGGCGGGGCCGGGGTGGCGCTAGGGGATCCTCCCGGCCCCAAGCTGCTCAAGTGACCCTCAGCGCCTGGTCCGCAAATACGCGCGTTTGAGCTGGTGTGGCAAGTGTTAGTGATAAATAACAGCAGCAGCCAGGCACAGTAAGTTCGTGTCAGGCGGCGTGCGAAGCACTTTCCCTGCGTTATCTGGTTGAATCAGTTTACCATCCCTAGGAAGTATTTTATGTTTTTTGTTTACAAAACCGAGGCTCTGGGAGGGCAAGTTGCGGTCCCAAGAGTGACAGGGGTGTAGTATGGATTGGAAACCCTTGCATTTCTTCTATTTTCTTGCCTCTTTTTGATTGATTGGGAGTATTCGTTCATCATTCTTCTTCCCCCACCTTCTTCCCCCGGCCCCTTCTGTCACCAGTTAGGCTATTTGGTGGAGCCAAAACTGAATTCGTCCAATTCCCTTTTATTTGCTCAGTTCTGCTCATTGGAATTTGGACATAAAAGACATCCACCACTTCTAGGCATGGCTCCTAAAAAGTCTCCTCCACACCTGCTGTCTCCCTCTTCTTATCGGTAGCCAGATACGGGATCCCGGGGAGGACCCGAGGCTCCCGGGGAGACAGACCCAAAACGTGGGAGGAACCTGGACCACTGAGTAGCTGCGCCGAATAGAGCCCCACCCGTCTGCATTAGTTGGTGACCGAAGCAAGAAGGAAACATTTATTCCATAACCACTGAGATTTTGGGGGTTGTTTATTACAGAAATTAGCCCAACCTAACAATCGCAATACCCTTGCGATTACAGCATTTCTTTACTTTCTAAATATTCAATTGTAGTTGATATTTTTACCCTCCTTTTGAACAGTAAAGGATTTTAAAAACCCTTTCCCACTAATTCTCCCAACGTATGCTACTGTGTATTTCAATTCTCTCCACGTGTACAGTATGTTCTATGATACATATTTCTTTGATGAGAATTAGTTTATACACGATTGTTAAATAGAGGAATGATATCAGCAGAATTTTGACATTATTATGGGTCATACATAATTTCCCCCAGCACTTGAGTTTCGCACCATCGGACAAGAACCACTGAATTCACCAACACAGCTGAACCCAGCAGACTATGGAGGAAGGCAGGACTGTACATGATGTCATTATTCATCCTCTTGGCTCTATGTGGTTACCTGTCCTGTCTTAGAAGGACTTATTTTCTGGTTCTCTGTAAACTTTGTACACGTCTTTAAAGGCAAAAATCCTCTACTCACTGTAGTGTTTTTATTAATTAGAAATTTAACGTTGTTTTAACTTTGCTAAAAGTTTTGTATGAATAGTTGTTTTCCGTTACTCTTCTGTTTTCAAGACTGCTTATATTTCTTTATCTCTTGCTTTCTGTAGTTTTACTGTAACAGTAAAGGATTTTAAAAACCCTTTCCCACTAATTCTCTCAACGTATGCTACTGTATATTTTACCTCTCTTGGGATTTGTTGAGATTCTTGAAACTGAATTAAAGTCCTTCATCAGTTTTTGGAAAAGTTTGAGTCATTATTTCTTCACATATTGCTTTTGTTCCATTTTCTCATTCTCAGGGACTCCAGCTAGGTATATGTTAGACCTTCTCATTGTAATCTGCATGTGTCTTCTCTGTGCTTTTCTCTTTTTTCTTCTTCCATACTTCTTTTGGGGTTGTATGTATACACGTTTGTATGCATGCATTCATTCATTTTTACCTGTAATCCAGTCTACGAATTTTCTTTTTGGCTCTTAACTGAGAAGAAAAGCCAGAAATTTGATTGTTTATTCCAGTTATATATTTTTCAATTCTAGAATTTTACAGTTTGTTCTCTTTTCAAATCTGCTGTGCCACTTTCAGTTTCTTCCCAAGTGTTTTAGGTCTGGCTTTATCTCCTTCATTGTAGTAAAGATAGGTATTTTATAGACTGTGTTTGAGAATTCCATTGTTTGGAGAACCCATGTGTTTGTCCTGCGGTTTATTATTTCCGCTGGTTTCTACGCATTTTATCTTGTCTCCTAGAGTTCTGGTTTATTTTAATTGTGTGCTGAACATTGTATTAAAAAAGTATTTGTAGAAACAATTTGAGGCCTAAGATAGTATCTTCCCCTATAGAAGATTTTAAAATTTACTTCTTGTTAACTCCTACTTGCACCAACCCAGGATCATCTTCATACAATTTCAGAGTTTGAGATTTTTCTGAGCCATCCAGATGACTCAAAACTGGGCTACAGTCCATTTGGAGATTGGTTGATTTATATTTAATCCTAATTCCTGTGGTGCAGTCCTTTGGGATCCTAGCTTAAGGAGGGTGGTAACTTATCAGGGTTTCCCCATCCTTGGTGGTGCTGGACTCCAGTTCTTGTACCCTCTACATCTGCAAGGACTGAAAAAATGCAGGTCATTCACTAGACTGCCTATTCAAGAGCACTAGATAGCCCTGGGGTAAGAGAAGCCCCAATGCTATGCTTACTTACTCTTGCTCTCTCTCTAATTTTCATTCAGTAAGCTCTTTTATGCTTTTTTAAAAGATGTATGCCAGATTTTAAAAGATCTCATCTTCAAGAAGCCTAGTTCAAATTAACTAGCCTGCCATATGGAAGCAGAAGTTTTGTTGAGAGTTTGACTTAAGTTGCATTGAATCTATAGATCAATTTGAGTGAACCGACTTCTTTCTGAGGCCCTCCTATTTGTGAACTTGGAATACCTCTCCTTTATTTCGATCTTCTCCAATGTCTTTCAATACGTTTGTAATGATCTGCATATTCTTCATGTCTTTTGTTAGATTTATCCCTGGGCACTATTGTAAACATCTTTTTAATTGTGATTTTATTATTTGTTGCTGGTATGTAAAATGAAATGGACTTTTATGTGTTGATTTTATAAAAGCTACCTTGACCTTTTTAATGCTTTCTATTAATTTATTTGTAGATTCTTTGGGGTTTTCTATGTAAATAGTCATAGTGGCTGCAGACAATGACCAGTTTTATTTTATTTTTTATTATACCAATTAAAATCTCTAGTGCAACAATGAATAAAAGTGATGACAGTACATATTCTCCCTTTAACTTGATTCTTATAGGAACCAATCATTTCCAACATTCCCCTTTTAGTATGATATATGTTGCATGGGTTTTTTTGTAGATTCTCTTTGTCAGGCCAAGTTAGATCTTTTCTAATTCCATTTTACTATGAGGTTTTTAGTTGATAAATAATATATCTATTTGTGGGGTACATGTGGTATTTTGTAACATGCACAGAACATATAATGATCAAGTCAGGGTATTTAGGATACTCATCACCTCAAGCATTTATAATTTCTATGTGTTAAGAACATTTCAAGTTCTCTCTTCCAGTTATTTTGAAATATACAATACATTGTTGTTAACTATAGTCACCCTATTCTGCTATTGAACATTAGAACATATTTCTTGTATCTAACTATATGTTTGTACCCATTAACCACCCTCTCTTCATCTCCCACCTCCACACCCTTCCCAGCCTCTGTTGACTATCATTCTGCTCTCTACCTCCATGACATGGACTTTTAAACTTTTACGTATGAGTGAAAACATGTGATACTTGTCTTTTTATGCCTGGCTTATTTCGCTTAACATAAGAACTTCCAGTTCCATCCATGTTGCTGCAAATGACATGATTTTATTTTTTTATGGTCAGATAGTGTTCCATTGTGTATATATGCCACATTTTATTTATCCATTCATCCGTCGATGGAAACTTAGGTTGATTTCATATCTTTGCTATTGCTAATAGCTCTGCAATAAACATGAGAGTCCAGGTATCCTTTTGATATACTGATTTGTTTCCTTTGGACAGACACTCAGTAGTGGGATTGCTGAATTATATGGTAGTTCTATTTTTTGTTTTTTGAGAAATCTCCATACTATTTTGTATAATGGCTGTACAATTTACATTCCCACTAACAGTGTATGAGTTCCCTTTTCTCTGCATCCTCACCAGCATCTGTTATTTTTTGTCTTTTTAATAATAGCCATTCTAATTAGGGTAAGATGATATTTCTTTGTGGTTTTGATTTGTATTTCCCTAATGATTAGTGATGATGATTAGTGATGTTGAACATTTTTTTGTATACCGGTTGGCCACTCGTGTGTCTTCTTTTGAGAAAAGTCTATTCATGTCCTTTGACTACTTTTTAATGGGGTTATTATTTTTTAACTATTGAGTTGTTTGAGTTTCTTATATATTATGGATAATAATCCCTTATCAGATGAATAGTTTGCAAACCATTTTCTCCCATACAACAGGTTCTGTCTTTACTCTGATGATTGCTTTCCTTGTAGTGCAGAAGCTTTTTAGTTTAATATAGTCTCATTCATATATTTTTGTTTTGGTTCCCTGTGCTTTTGAGGTCTTAGCCATATCTTTGCCTACACAAATGTCCTAAAGTGTTTCCTCTATGTTTTCTTCTAGTAGATTTATAGTTTTGAGTCTTACATTTAAGCCTTTAATCTCATCTTGAGTTGGCTTTTGTATATAGTGAGAGATAGGAGTTCAGTTTCATTCTTCTGGATGAGGATATCTAGTTTTCCTAACACCGTTTATTGAAGAGGGTGTCTTTTCCCTAATGTATGTTCTTCATGCCTTTGTTGAAAATCAGTTTGGCTGTAAATATGTGGATTTATTTCTGGGTTATCTATTCTGTTCCATTGGGTAATGTGTCTGTTTTTATATCAATACCACTCTGTTTTTGTTACTATAGAATCTGTAATATATTTTGAAATTAGGTAAAGTAATGCCTCTTGTTTTGTTCTTTTTGCTCAAATTGCTTTGGCTATTTGGGCTCCTTTTTGGTTCCACAGGAATTTTAGTATCATTTTTCCTAATTCTGGGAAAGATGCTGTTGATATTTTGATAGGAATAGCATTTAATCTGCAAATTTCTTTGGGTATTATGACAATTTTAACAATGTTAATTATTCTGATCTGTGAGCATAAGATGTCTTTCCATTTGTTTGTGTCATCTCCAATTTCTTTCATACATATTTTGTAGTTTTCCTTGTACAGGTCTTTCACTTCCTTGGTTAAATTTATTCCTAGGTAGTTTGGTTTTTCGTAGCAATTTTAAGTGGGATTGCCTTTTCCATTTCTTTCTCAGATAGTTCATTAATGTTATATAGAAATGCTACGGATTGCTGTAGGTTGCTTTTGTATCCTGCAACTTTACTGAATTCATTATTCAGATCTGAGAGGTTTTTTTGGTAGAGTCTTTAGGTTTTTCTAGGTGTAAAATCATGTCATCTGCAAAGAGCAACAATTTGACTTCTTCTTTTCCAAGTTGGAAGCCTTCTATTTTTCTCTTATTTGATTGTTCTGGCTACGACTTCCAGTATTACGGTGAAAGGTGAAAGTGGACATCCTTGTCTTGTTCCAGTTCTAAGAGGAAAGACTTTCAACTTTTCCCCATTCAGTATGATGTTAGCTGTGGAATTGTCATATATGGGCTTTATTATTTTGAGGTATGTTCCTTCTACACCTAGTTTGTTGAGGGATGTTGAATTTTGTCAAATGCTTTATTTGCATCTATTGAGATGCAAATCATGTGGTTTTTGTCCTTTATTCAGTTGATGTGATGTATCATGTTTATTGATTTGCATGTTTGAACCATTCTTGCAACGCTGGGATAAATCCCACTTGATCATGGTGTACTATCATTTTAATGTGTCATTGGATTTGATTTGCTGGTATTATGTTGAGGATTTTTGCATTTGTTTTTATCAGGGATATTGGCCAGTAGTTTTCTCTTTTTTGTGTGTGTCCTTGTCTGGTTTTGGTATCAGGGTAATGCTGGCCTTGTAGCATGAGTTAGGAGGAGTTTCTGCCCTTCAATTTTTTTGGAATAGTTGGAATAATTGGTGTTGGTTCTTCTTTGTAATTTTGGTAGAATTTGGCAGTGAATTTATTCATTTTCTCTAGGTTTTCCAGCTTGTTGGCATATAGTTGTTCATAATAGTCTCTGATGATCTTTTGTATTTCTGTGGTATCAATTGTAATGTCTCCTTTTTTGTTTCTGATTTTATTTGGGCCTTCTGTCTTCTTTTCTTGGTTAGTATAGCTAGCAGTTTATCAATTTTGTTTATCTTTTTGAAAAACCAACTTTTCATATTGTTGACCATTTGTATTGTTTTTAAGTCTCTATTTCATTTATTTCTGCCTTGATCTTTATTAGTTCTTTCCTTTTATTAATTTTGGGTTTGGTTTGTTCTTGCTTTTCCAGTTCCTTGAGGTGTACTATTAGATTGTTTATTTGAAATCTTTCTACTTTTTTAAAAACATAGACATTTGTTACTATAACACTATAAACTTACCTCTTAGTACTACTTTTGCTTTATTCCATATTTTGGTATGTTTTGTCTTGATTTTCACTTGTTTCAAGAATTTTTTTATTTCCTCCTTAATTTCTTCATTGACCTAATGGTCATTCAGGAGCAGGTTGTTTAATTTCTATGTATTTATATGGTTTTCAAAGTTTCTCTTCTTGTTGATGTCTAGTTTTATGCTACTGTGGTACGAGAAGATACTTGATATGACTTCAATTTTTAAGTTTTTTTTGAGATTTGTTTTGTGTTTTAACATATAGTCTGTCTTGGAGAATGTTTCATGTGCTAATGAGAATAATGTATATATTCTGTAGCTGTTGAGTGAAATGTTCTGTAAATGTCTGTTAGGTCCGTTTGGTCTAAAGTGCAGTTTAAATCCAATTTTTTTTTTTGTATACTGAGTATACTGAGAGTGGGGGACTTCAGCAACCCATTATTATTGTATTGGAGTCTTCTCTCCCTTTAGATCTGATAATATTTGCTTTATATATCTAGCTCTGCAAGCTCATCTTTAATGGAATGTTTTCCTCTGTGGGTGTTTGGTGTGTGCAGAGTGGAAAGTGGTTTTGTATTTGAGTCTGCTGAGGTCCTTTGGGTCTTACAGATCTGGGCCAACTTGGTTTTATTGGGTTGGAATCCTACTGAAACTATTCCAAAATATTGAGATAAAGGGAATTCTCCCTAACTCATTCTATGAAGTCACCCTAAAGCCAAAACCAGGAAAGGATATAACAAAAAAGAAAACTACAGACCAATATTCCTGGTGAACATAGATGCAAAAATCCTCAACAAAATACTAGCTAACTGAATCCAAGAGCACATCAAAGAGATAATTCACCACGATCAAGTGGGTTTCATCCCAAGGATGCAGGGATAGTTTAACATATGCAAGTTAAGAAATATGATACATCACATAAACAGAATTAAAAACAAAAACCATATGATCATTTCAATAGATGCGGAAAAAGCATTCAATAAAATTCAGCTTCCCTTTATGATAAAAACTTTCAACAAACTAGGCATAAAAGGGACTTACCTCAAAATAATAAAAGCCATATATGACAAACCCACAGCCAACATCAAACTGAATGGGGAAGATTTGAAAGCATTCTCCCTGAGGAATGGAACAAGGCAAGGATGCCCATTTTCACCAATTCTATTCAACATAATACCAGAAGTCCTAGTCAGAGCAGTCAGGCAAGAGAAAGAAATAAAGGGCATCCGAATTAGAAATGAGGAAGTCAAACTATCACTGTTCACTGATGATATTATTTTATACCTAGAGAAACCGTAAGGACTCCTCCAAAAGACTCCTAGATTTGATTAACAATTTCAGGAAAGCCTCAGGTTAAAAAGACAATATACACACATCAGTAGCACTGCTATACACCCACAATGACCAAGCTGAGAATCAAGTTAATAACTCAATCCCTTTAATAACAGTGGGAAAAAATATAAAATACCTAGGAATATACTTAACCACGGAGGTGGAAGATCTCTACAAGAAGAACTACAATACAAAACACTGCTGAAAGAAATAATAAATGACAAAACAAATGGAAATACATCCTATGCTCCTGGGTTCATAGAATCGATATTGTGAACATGACCATACTGGCCAAAGCGATCTATAGATTCAATGCTATTCCTATCAAAATATCAACATCATTTTTCCCACAATTAGAAAAAAGGATCCTAAAATTCATATGGAACCAAAAAAGAGACCAAATAGCCAAAGCAATCCTAACCAAAAAGAACAAATCTGGAAGCATCATATTACTGAACTTCAAATTATACTACAAGGCGATAGTTATCAAAACAGCATGATATCAGCATAGAAGTATACACATAGACCAATAGAACAGAATAGCAAACCCAGGAATAAAGGCAAATACTTAAAACCATTTGATCTTTGACAAAGTATACAAAAACATAAATTGGGGAAGGGACACCCTATTCAGCAAATGGTGCTGGAAAAACTGGCTAGCCACATGTAGAAGAATGAAACTGGATCTCTATCTCTCATCTTATACAAAAATCAACTCAATATGGATCAAAGACTTAAATCTTAAGACCTGAAACCATAAAAATTTTAGAACATAACCTAGGAAAAACTCTTGTGGACATTGGCCTAGGCAAAGAATTCATGACTAAGACTCCAAAAGCAAATGCAACTAAAACAAAAATAAATAAATGAGACTTAATTCAACTAAAAAGCTTCTGTACAGCAAAAGTAAGTAAACAGAGTAAACAGACAACCCACAAAATAGGAGAAAATATTTGCAAACTATGCATTCAGCAAAGGACTAATATCCAGAATCCATTATACAAGGAACTCAAACAAATTACCAAGAAAAAAAACAAATAATTCCATCAAAAAGTGAGAAATGATACGAATAGACATTTATCAATAGAAGATATACAAATGGCCAAGAAACATGAAAAAATGCTCAACATCACTAATCATCAGGGAAATGCAAATTAAAACCACAATGAGATACCACCTTATTCCTGCAAGAATGGCCATTACTAAAAGTTCAGAAAACAATAGATGTTGGCATGGATGTGGTGAAAAGGGAACAATTATACACTCTTAGTGGGAATGTAAATTAGTACAAACTTTGTGGACAACAACATGGAGATTTCTTAAAGAACGAAAAGTAGATCTACAGTTTGATCCAGCAATCCCACTACTGGGCATCTGTCAAAAGGTAAAGAAGTCATTATATCAAAAAGACACCTGCATAAGTATATTTATTACAGCACAATTCACAATTGCAAAGATATGGAACCAATCTAAGTGGCCATCAACCAATGAGTGAAGAAAATGTAATATGTATACCACAGAATAATACTCAGCCATAAAAAAAGAAGGAAATGTCTATTGCACAACTTGGACAGAGCTGGAGGCCATTATTAATGAAGTAACTCAGGAACAAAAAAAAAATATATGTTCTCACTTATAAGTGGAAGCTAAGCTATGGGTATTTAAAGGCACACAGAGTGATATGGACTATGGAGACTCAGAAGGGGGAGTGTGGGGGGGTGGTGAGGGATTAAAAAAATTATGTATTGGGTGCAACGTACACTACTCAGGTGACAGGTGCACTAAAATTTCAGACTGCACCGCTATACAGTTCATCCATATAATCTGAAACCACATGTACCCCAAAGGCTATTGAAAGAAAAATAAATAAATATGTTTGGCAAGAATAAAAAATATTATCGGCTTGGAATGCGTGCTTTACATATAAGCGGTATGAATTCAAGCTCCTCATCCACATATGGCATGAGTTTACGGTTTTACTTTCTCATGGATGTCTTTTCCCCCCTCTACAGCCCTGTGGATGGCAGGCTTTTTTTCTCCTCTCCTGCACTGATGAGATGATGAGAAAGGTTTTTCTAGTTCTTGTCACATGATCGGCATGCCTCTGGGAGGTCCTGGTTTGTGTAGGGAGTTTAGTTGCTTCTCCTGCCTTGCATGAGTTGTTATGTCTTCTCTGCTTGCAGGGACGGTGAACCCAGCTGGAGCCACTGAGGCTCTGTTCTGCTTCACCTTGGGCTCCTGCTTAGTGCTATGCTCTGGACATCTTTCTTTTTTTCTGGAATGTGAGGACTTGCTTTCTTTCTCTTGATTATATATTTTAAAACTTTTCCTTTTTTTTGTATATGGTTTTGCAGGTGGAGGGGCGCTTCTGCATCACCTCAGCCCATATTGCTGCACCTTAATGTAAGAAACAGAGACTAAGGGATCCATTGGTATATACACAGCAGAAATAGGGAGAGAAATCCCAGAAGGAGGTGGGAGGAGCACACAGCAGAAGAACAAGGACAGAGCTGGTCCCTGGGAGCCATGGAGAACAGCTTTTAGAAAGGTCCTTTCGGGGGATGTGTGGCCAGCTTTTCCCAGATGTGGCATATTGTTCACCTTGCAGACTCAGGAGGCTTCTTTGAAATGAAAACTCAGAAGCACAAAAGCAGGGAGATAGGCTGAATTTATAAAGGGAACCCAAGGCACTGCACACTGTCTCTCTCAATCTCCCTCCCTCCACCTAGCTCGCTCTCTCACGCTCTCTCTCTCTCTCTCTCATTACTCTCCAAGGAGAACTGCTTAGGAGTAATTTGGAAACTTCTAGCTGCTCTTGTGAACCTGGGAGGGACTCTTCCCTGCTTCTGTACCAACACTCACCCCGCAGGGAGCTTCAGAGGCCTCAGGAGGGTGGCGTGGTTTTGTATGTTGCATGTCGGCTTGCCTGCTCTTGCCCTTCTCTCGGTGTCTGTCTCTGCATCTGGTTACTTTGGGGATGGCTGTGACATCTGTGATAAGAGCAAAACCCATATTGCTCAGATCCTGTTCTTCCCTTTCCCCTCCACTCCTGCTGGACTACTCTTAGCCATTATCTCTTTGAATAGTGCCTTTCCAGCATCCCAAATCCCACAAACCCACACACTTCAAGGTTCTTTTTTAGGGTCCAATTGGAAGGCATTTGGGCTTCCGTTTGGAGGAATCTCAGTTCTGATTTTGTGGATTTTCATGGCTATGAGGATATCTTGCAGCTTGGAATGTATTTCAGCTGTGCAGGGCAAAACAAGCTGTGTGCGTATGTCTGTGTGAGCCTGCAACAAGAAGGCTTGGCTTTTACACCACTTCCTAAGTTTTCAAACAGTCACCAACTCATATCATCTCTCTACAACCCTGGAAGTGAGTAATGCTGATATCAATATTCCCATTGTACAGATGAGGAAACTAAGCCTAGAGAGGCGAAGTGACTTCCCCAAAGTCCACAGTAAGTTAGAAACAGAGCTGTGTTTATTGTCCAGGCATCCAGCCTCTGAGCCTTGTGCTCTTTTCTCTGCCCCATGCTGTCCACACATGTTTGTGCAGGCTTAAGTGGAGACACCCACTTCCTGTCTACACCCAGGTTTCTGTCAACCTGATCACAAGCATCCCATGAAGCCTCCCTGCCCCTTACCCCACCCCGTGATGGCATGCCATAGACTAGGAGAGACTTAGTTCTCTCCTCCCTTTTCTCTCCTGGCTCCTGTGTCTTTTAGATATTGGCTACTGCTGGTGGCAGACCCCAGACAAAGGCAAATGAATTGTTGACCCAGCTCAGAGAATTTATGACATTACATTTTAAAGCGAGTCTGGGTAGAAACAATGGGCAACATCATCTTTCTTGGCATTACTTTTTATTGAATATAGACTTAGAACAATTTTTAAATAATTTGAATATAATGCTTACAATATACAGTTCTTTAATCTTACATATATTTCTTCAAAGCACAAAACTAGAAATTAAAATCAAAAGGCTATACACGTATATATTGCCATAAATCTAGAACTATTTTATAAAAATAGAACTCAAATATTAACTTTATATATTTTAGCAACTTAGCAGTATTGTAAGGTGGCCACATACATTTTATTATGCATCACTGTTCCAAATGACTGTCTTGTTTTCCATCTCTTTGGGGACACCTGGAGCAGGCTCCTTTCCCAGGATCCCCACAGAGATGCCCTTGGCCATGGCTCAGTGTTGCCTTTGCATAAAGACTCAGTGCACCCGTGTATTCTTGGAGGGGGAAGACCAGCTTCCAGCCTCTTCCTCAGAGAGAGGAAGTGTTCCCTCCTGCCAAGCGTTTACTGTTTGCGCTTCTCATAGCCCTCACAGTGCATAGTTTGATATCTGAATGTACAGAGTGAGTTACCTTTCCATGTGCTCGGAGAATAGCAAATATGAGTTTGAGTCTGTCATATCAGTGTAAATAGTTTAAAAGAAAACCACCCAAACAATGCCCACTGGGGTAATGTCATCCCAAAGGTAGGCCCCATGAAGCCTCCCTGCCCCTACTTGACCCCATGATAGCAGGCCATAGACTAGGAGAGACTTAGTTCTTTCCTCCCTTTTCTCTCCTGGCCCCTGTGTCTTTTAGACATTAGCTACTGCTGCTGGCAGACTCCAGACAAAGGCAAATGAATTGTTGACCCAGCAAGGTCCTTGACACACATGCTCTCCAATCCTCATAGTCTTGCAAGTGGGGACACTCTTGTTCTCATTTGACAGTGGAAGGAACTGCGTCTCTGGGCATGCATGTCATTTGGCCGAGGTTGGTGGGGCTGCCTGGCCCCATAGCTGGAGCTCTATGTCTGCCCAGAAATCCATGGAGGGAAAGGAACCGGAGGAGAACTCGGATCTGCACTGTGGTCACTTGGAGAGAACAGACAAGTAGCTTTGGGCCAACTTACAGCAGGTGGGCTGCCTTTCCCCAGAAAACCCAGGACCCTTGTGCTGCAACTTCCTAAGCAGAGTAGGAAGGTGGCCGTGGGAGGGAAGGAGCATAAATCTCAGGCCAATGACTTAAGTTTGTATGTTCAAAGGGTAGTGCCCAAATCTCCCATGACATCTAATAGAGATCCTCCATCTAAAACCAGGGGTTCAAGGAACTCACTTCTTGAGGCTGCTTGTGTTTTCAAAGAGCTGAGCAAAGGTCAAATGCCCACCCCACCTCTGCCAGCCTGTGACAGTCCAGGTAGAAGTGTGGAGAGCCTTCACAGTGGCACAAAGAAGGGAGACCTACAGGATTGCTGGGCTAGAGCAGAGTGCTCAGCAGGAAGCAGCAGGATTGGAGGGATGTGGAGCAGAACACACGGGCTCTATGCTGTAGATTTCTCTGGTTGCTTTCTTACTCCCTCCCTCTGCCCTTTAGACTTCCCATAAAAATGTGCTCTAATAGGAAGTGCCTCTTGTGTCTCTCCTATGATCACAGTCTCTGGAGACATCTCAACTCTGCCTCTGCTGACCTGCCTGTCCTGCCCATGCTGGAGCTGGAGCTGGGGCTGAAGCTGGAGCTGGGGCTGGGGCTGGGGCTGACTCTGGACGAGGCTGTGCCCTCCTCCCAGCCCTGCTCCCTGCCAGCTGTCCCCTAAGTCCCTGAGGCCAGAAGAGAGCCCTGCTCTAGGCTCTACCACATGGGTTTTTGTCAGAGTCCCTGGATAGCCTGCTCCAAATAAAGGAGCCCAGCTGCCTAAGGGTCCTGCTTGAATCACTAAGAATTTCTGAAATTAATGTCAGGGTGGTTTTCTTAAAAATCTCTGTCTTAAAACAAAACAGATAATGGAAAAACCCAAAGTAACCATCTCTCTTCACCTACTGGAGCATGTAGGAGGGGAGGAGAGGGGAAAAGATGCAGAAAAAATGCAAGTGGCAGGACCCCGGGAAGGGGCCAGGTCCTCTGCAAACCCACCGGCACCAGGCACCATCTGTTTGGGGCTGTGCCCCTGGGCTGTGCACCATCTTGGACTGGCCCTGATGCCACCTGCTAAGCAGAGAGTGGCAGCAACTCCAGGGCAGTCACAGATAAATTTTTTTTTCCTTTCAGAATAGCTGGACACAATTTTCTAAGCTCAACAGAAGGCTGCCCCTGGGCACGAAAGCAGAAATGTGTTTGTGGGCCCAAGTCACTATATTTTAAATGGGCTTGGGCTCTGTGGTGTGTGTGGGAGGAGCGGGTGCTTGCAGGACTGTACGGCTCAGTGGAGACACTGGGAATGCCACGATAGGAATGCTCTGAATCTCAAAACACAGCCTCCTCTCCCCCAAAAAAGAAAAGAGGTAATGACCTGGAGTTAGATTCTTCCTTCCTAACTCATTAGGTACATTGCATGTAATAGAGTGACTCATCCTTTCCTTGGGCAGAAGCATCACCTGGACATACTAGGTCCTGCTAGGGAAGGAGACATGAACACTAAGCTTCCAAGGACCACAGAAGGAGTCCTTAGTGTGGTTCCCCAGTGCATCCAGGCTGCCTCTGAGCCAGGCAGGTCCCATTTCCCAGTGTGCAGGCCCAAAGCCACCTTGAAAATGACGATTCCCATGCATGAAGAGGGGACCCTTTCCTCCTAACACTCCGGCTCTGTGTGATGTCTCTGTATGGTCTGTGAGTTGGACCCTGAGGACAGGGAGCTGTGGAAAGCTGGGGTAAGGGACGGGAGTGGGGATCTGCAGGGTCTGGCTGTTCTAGAGGCTGGGTTTGGGAGGTGAAACCTAGTGGCAGGAGTCAAGGTTGGTGTCCCTGGCTGGGCCTCGTGGCTTTTTCCTTTGTTGCCAATGGCTTGCTCTCAGTAGGCGGCAGCAGACTGCAGAGGTCTCTCATGTCAATGAGGCTTTCTTCCACAGCTTTTGCAAACTTGCTAGAAGAAGTCTCTTTGCAGCTGTGAAAGCTGGAGATGCAGAAAAGGATGGTCTCTGGCTGGGGGTTGTAGCAGGCACCATACCCATTTGGGACCACAGGACCATAGCAGCAGAACATCTCCGTGGTTGTGGGCACCTGGAGGAGAGGACAGGTCAGGAGCTGCTTGTTCTGGAATGCAGCCTGTCAGCCTCGACTGGGCTTGGCTTCTCTGTTTTCCACCTGGGGGTTTGACTGAATTAACCAAATCAAGTGATTGCTTTAGCATGGATGGACACAGCCAGAGTCATAAAAACAGACTCATCTAACTGCATGATATCAGAGGATGAGGGGCCCCAAGCCCACTCCCTGGTGTGCAATCTGCTCTACTTGTGGAGTTGGAAGCTCCCGGAGTGACCTGGTGCTAGGTCTTGGGCTGAGTCTCCACTTCACCTGGGGGCCATTTGAGGCACGGAGGCAATCAGGTAATTTACTAAATGGTCCCCTGGTGGCATCCCACAGTTAGATGCTTTCCGGAGGGAGGAATTTATGAACTGGAGGAAATCTGGCCCATCCTCTCTGTCGATTTCCCCCAGATCCTTAATTACTGTCAGTATTGCCTGGCTTCTCTGATTTCTCCCTGCAGCCTGGCCATGCACAATTACCCAGAGTTGGGTGTTTCAAAGATTGCCATCAACTGGAGTTTTACTTATGCACCTAGTATGTTTTGAATCAGAGTGCCGAGATTTTGTAATCCAGATCACAAACCAAGAAAGTATGTTTCTGAAAGCATTCAAGCCATAAATGCTGCTTTCCAGTTGGAAAACAACAAAACTCCCACACCCCAGATTAATTTTATTAGCTGGTCCTTGGGAAAAAAATAGAAAGGATTCTTGGGCAGGTGCAGGGCCTGGTTTGTTTTAAACCTACAGGTTTCTGGTGCTGTGTGCTGAGGCCTTTGGAAGTGACACTGGCTGTTTTAATGGGGCAGAACAAACCATTAGTCTTGCTAATAGAGTCACCGCATTGTCAGATAAATTTGCCGTGCAATAGCCGAAGGCCATAAAGCCATTCCAAAGCACTTTTTGCCCATGGATGATTTCCTGAGAAATTTATGGTGCTGTGTTCTGTCCTCGTTTATTCACGTCTGCATGCTCACTGCCATAATGACAACATCCCATTACTGAGTGGGCTTCTGTCCTCAAACACAGCTTATCAACTCCAGTACTGCCCACATCCAGCCTTTCGCAGATGAGGTGGCATTTTAGTAAATTGATGGCTGTGGGGCATTTCCCCTCCTAAACCACGACCTCTCTCTAATGGATTGCATTCTGTCTTTGTGGCAGTGGCTCTCATACAGGACACGCTGAGGCACTGGTTAGATGTTGGGCTGGCCACGAATGTTCTGCTGTTGGTTGCATGGCCCTTTATAATAATATCTGTGACCTATTTAGAGGGCCCTGTCCATGCCAGGCCCTGGGCTGGGCTTTCTCCCTACATAATTGTATCTGGCCAAGCCAAGACTTCACTGCAGACCTGCTGGGCATCAGAGCCTGTGGAAACCGTGGCAATAGATTGAAAGGTAGTAAGGTGTAATGGTTAGGGCACCAGAATGGGTATGTTCCTGTACTGTCTCCACCTCGGCTAAGTAGGGTCTGCTGATTACTCCCATTTAGGAGATGGGAAACCTTCTTCTTCCTTTTTTCTTTTTTTGAGACAGGGTCTCACTCTGTCACCTGGGCTGGAATACAGTGGTGCAATCAGGGCTCACTGCAATCTCCACCTCCCCAGCTCAAGCAATCCTCTTATTTCAGCCTCTTTAGTTGCTGGGACTTCAGGCACGCACCACCATGCCCAGCTAATTTTTAAAAATAGGGAGATGAGGTCTCCCCATGTTGCCCAGGCTGGTCTCAAACTCCTGGGCTGGAGCAATCCTCTTGCCTCAGCCTCCCAAGGTGTTGGGATTATAGTTGTAAGCCACCAAGCCTGGTCAGTAAACCATCTTCTAATGAACATTCAGATCATTTTGCTGAAGGTCACATAGTTCAGAAAAAGCAGAGGCAGGATTTGCCTGATTCCAGCTAGTGGGCTTGTTGTCACTGCTCTTTAGAAAGCTTACTGACTACACTACTCTTGGGCGATAGCTGCACGGGGCTGTACCTGGCTAGTGGAGAGGACAAACCGGTTGCTCATCAGGTAGGTTTCATCCATGAACATCTCGGGCAGCTCCTTGCACATGGCCCGGGCCAGCTCCCGCAGTGCCAGCAGGTGGTTGTCAATGGCCATCCCTGTTATGGCCTGTGTAGTTGGGGACAAAGAACAGGAGATGAGAAGTGGGCCCCCTGCACCTCCTTGTTCCCTCCTCTGTAGTCTACAGGACTACTGGTGACTCCAGCAGCCACGGCTCATGCTTACCCAGTGCCTGCTGCCAACAATGTGTATGAGTGGCTGCTCAGGACTGACCGCTCTACCATGCGGCCTCTGCTCCTGGGCCCTTGCGCATTTCCACATGCACTGAATGAGTCCAGAGCAGGTTGGGTTCTAGCTTGAGACATCTGAGCTAAAGGTTAGTGAGTCTGAGCATCCCCTACACAACTACATCTGCCTGGTTCTCTAAGTGGAAAGAATGGGGCTGGCCTGGTCTTCTCAACTACCAACTGCTTGGGCAGGGAGAGAGTTTGGGAAGAAGGCTGTGTGCAGAGCTTGGAGACTACCGGATCCTGTGCAAGCATTGTGAAGGGCGTCCCAGGCTGTCCTGAACAGACTCTCACCACAACCAGCGCTGTCTCCTCCAGTAGAAGCCCAGGGAACAAGAGATAGAGGATAGACGGTGTGAGATCTGTTACTGAATCTTGGCTGCTATTTCATGGCTCAGGATCAATTCATTTAAACTGGATCCATAATCTAAGAAATCGTTTTGAGACAGGAACTAGACCCCTTAGCAGGCTCAGCTGACATTTTCAAGGGGAAAGAGCCTGTTGAATGATAAAAGTTCTTTTTCTTTTTACCACAAGATATTTAAACTTTTATCAAAGGATAGAAATATAGAGAAAGCTCCAGGATGTCAATGTAGGAGGGGTTCACGGAGGGTGAGGTGTCCGGAAGTGGGGCCGGGTACTCATTCTACAGCTCCCCCACTTGAGGCTGGGTATGTAGTATGCACACTGGTTTTTTGGACTGCATGTTTATTTGGAGCAATTCTAGGGGCTGATGGAGACTCAGGGGGCCACCCTGACCCATAGTAATCACTTTTGGGTCAACATCAGGGTAACTGTGAGTAACTCTTGGGGTTTCACAGTTCTGTAGGATGGCCAGTTAGCTGTCAAAGCCCTGCACAGGAGGAAACTTCCCATTCACAATGAACTTGGTATAGGTTTACAAGGCACGTTTAGGGATTTGACAGCTGTTCTCTTTCAGTTGCGAATGAATGCATAAAGATGACTCAGGCTCTGGTCTCTCTGAACGCACCTAATTAGAGGCTGAAAAGACAAACATTACACAACCACAGCTCACTTTAGACGTGCCCTACCTGTTAGGACAGAAGGAAAGAACGGTGAGCCCATCTATGAAGGAGACTACTCTTTTAATTTCTCTGGTTTCCTCTATTTAATTCCTGATTTCTGTTGGTCCATAGAAGCAGCTTCCCTGTGAACAGTCAACTCACCCCTCTTTTCGCCACCTTGGAATAACTGTAGCAAGGGAGACTGAGTTCACAGGTTGTTTGGCTCAGAGCCATGAGTAATAACGAGTAAAATGACTTATAATTCAGTCTTTCATTCATTCATTTAAGGAATCTTAATTGAGTGCCTACTATATGCCTGGTGCCGCGGGTCCTGTAGCCACAACAGAGAACAAGACAGTTGTAGACTCAGTCCTTGTGGAGCTTATGGTGTAGTGGGGGACAGATTTCATCAACCATGCAAAAAAACATGATCATAAACTCAAGTGTGAGGAAGGGAAAACATAGAACAGTGGGAGAGTTAGTGATGGGGGCTCTGGACCACCTTGCCATTGGAACTTTATTTCTCCACGACCACTGGCAAATATGCTTACCAGTTATTAGGTTTCCTTGCTTCTTTCCCCCTTTCCTTACCCTCCATGTCCAACCACACACCAGATTCACATCCTAAGCATCTTTGTATCTCTCCTTTCCCCAAACCCATCTCTTTGATTTGGTTGTTCTCATCAACTTAAAATTGTTAACGCAACCCTATGGCAATGCTTTGGAGGGTGTTTTCCTAGACATTTTAATAAATTTAAAGTTGTTATTGTCATATATTTATATCGTTTAGAAATCCAAATAAACCAAAAGCCTAGGTCATTTTGCCAGCACGGATTCCTACCCCACAGAGGTAATTCCTTACAGTCTTTTAGCTATTTCTTTTGGGTATATACTTTCTTTCCTCCAAACATATGCTTAGGTTACCACTACTGAATTTCTCAGTTTTACCTATAATCTTCTTGTTATAGACAGTGAAATTTCAGCTCTTTTTTTTTTTTTCTGAGATGGAGTCTCACTCTGTCGCCTAGGCTGGAGTGCAGTGGCGCGATCTCGGCTCACTGCAGCCTCTGCCTCCTGGGTTCATGCCATTCTCCTGCCTCAGCTTTCTGAGTAGCTGGGACTACAGGCACCCGCCACCACACCTGGCTAATTGTTTTGTATTTTTAATAGAGATGGGGTTTCACCGTGTTAGCCAGGATGGTCTCGATCTCCTGACCTTGTGATCCACCTGCCTCGGCCTCCCAAAGTGCTGGGATTACAGGCGTGAGCCACTGCGCCCGGCAAATTTCAGCTCTTTTATGACCCCGCTCCCCCAGCACACTTCTACTCTCCCATCTTCCCAATAAGATTATGTTTTAACTCTTTGTAGTTTGATCAAGATACAGCATAATCATGTATACAGAACGATATACATAAGTATAATTAAGCAAGTATTCACAGCTGGGTCATGTAGTGTACTATGATTAGATTTCCTTTCTTATTGAATTTTTTGTTTTCCCTAGAATTGACAATGTATAAATTATTTTTTTACTTCCTTAGCTTTCCATGTATCTGTTTTATTTATTTATTTATTTACTTTTGAGATGGAGTTTTGCTTTTTCACCCAGGCTGGAGTGAAGTGGCGTGATCTCGGCTGACTGCAACTTCCACCCCCTGGGTTCAAGTGATTCTCCTGCCTCAGCCTCCTGAGTAGCTGGGATTACAGGTATGTGCCACCACACCTGGCTATTTTTTGTATTTTTAGTAGAGATGGGGTTTTGCCATGTTGGCCAGGCTGGTCTTGAATTCCTGACCTCAGGTGATCCACCCACCTCGGTCTCCCAAGGTGCTAGGATTACAGGCATGAGCCACTGTGCCAGGCCCCATGTATCTGTTTCTAATTGATTCCTAAACATGCAGCAAGAATTTCATTTGTCCTCTCACTTCTTGCTTCTTTATGGACTGATTGCTCTCTAGGTGTACTCAACAACTGTTGATTTGTGATCTCCTTTTACTGTCATCCTGCGGGCACCCCTCTATCTTTTTCTTGTGTTAAATCTTCTGGTTTTTTTCAGCCTATGATTTCCTCTTTTATGTTTTATTTTCTCACTTTAGAAGTCTACATTCTCCAGTAGCTTTATGAGAAATGGTGCTTAATAAGTAAAATGTTTGAGACTTTCTCTGTCTAAAAATATCTTTGATGTATCTTCAAACTTGATGACAGTTTAGCTGGGTATGAAATGTGTGTTGAAGGTCACTTTCTCTCAGAATTTGAAGACACTGCTCTTTTTATCTTCCACCTTCCAATGATGCTGTTCAGAAATTAATTACATCTTTTTTATGGATCTTTGTATTTGATTTTTTTATCCTCTGATAGATTTTAGAATCTTCTCTTCATGTTTAGTGTTGTGAAATTTCCTTTGCTATGAGTCTTTTCCATCTATTAAGCAAGTTATTTGGAATATTATTCTCCTGGACTAAGCCTCTTTTCTCTCTTATATTTCATCTCTTTATTGTGTTGATATTTTGGGGATATTATCTCAGATTATCTTCTAATTCTTCCACTGAATTTTTTTCTACCATATTTTCCCCCAGAGTTATTTTTATTTTCTGAAAAATGTTTTTAGTTTCCTATCATATATAGATGTAATAACTCCTTTTATTTTTCAGAGAATCTCAATGATCACTTTTAAACTGTTCAATTGTTTCTTGTACTTTTTTCATTTCAAGTTTTTGTTTGTTTGTTTGTTTTTTGAGAAGGAGTCTTGCTGTGTCACCCAGGCTGGAGTGCAGTGGTGCAATCTCAGCTCACTGCAACTTCCGACTCCCGGGTTCAAGCGATTCTCCTGCCTCAGCCTCCCTAGTAGCTGGGATTACAGGCATGTGCCACCACACTTGGATAATTTTGTTGTTGGTGGTGGTGTTTTGGTTTGTTTTGTTTTTTGAGATGGAGTTTCACTCTTGTTGCCCAGACTGAAGTACAATGGCGTGATCTTGGCTCACTGCAACCTCCACCTCCCGGGTTCAAGCTATTCTCCTGCCTCAGCCTTCCCGAGTAGCTGGGATTGCAGGCATGCGCAACCATGCCTGGCTAATTTTTTGTATTTTTAGTAGAAAAGTGGTTTCTCCATGTTGGTCAGGCTGGACTTGAACTCCCAACCTCAGGTGATCCGCCTGCCTCAGCCTCCCAAAGTGCTGGGATTACAGGTGTGAGCCACCACACCTGGCCTTTTTTGTATTTTTAGTAGAGACAGGGTTTCACCATGTTGGCCAGGCTGGTCTCGATCTCCTGACCTCAGGTGATCTGCCTGCCTTGGCCTCCCAAATTGCTGGGATTACAGGCATAAGCCACTGTGCCTGATCCATTTTAAGTTTTTTTAAAAAGATTTTTTTAATTAGCAAAAATATTTGTTGGTGTTGGTTTTACTCTTTTATGTCTCCTCAATGTCGGAGGATCTATGGCTATTTGTATTTAAGAATAAAGCACTGAAAATATGATTAGAAGATTTATGTATGATAATGTATTTGTTAACCTGGGGGCTTCACTGTCCTTACAGTAGCTCTTCTTCAATATTAAAATGGTTCTTAACTAGCAGCTCTGCCTCTTGGCAAACCACTACCTCATCTGCTGACCAGGCTCTTTCACTGTGGGCCCCAACCATTAGTTTCTGTGAGTGTTCTCTCTTGGCTTGGTCAATTTTACCACAGAGAAATCTTCTAATCTCCTGCTTGGTGAGGGATGGTTACAGAGCTAGTTCCCAGTGTGTATGGAGCTGAGTGGCTGAAGGGCTTAATAGTAAGTAAGAAGAAAGTAGTAAGACTTTAATTAACCAATGAATTTCCGTACAGTATTCCCTCCCTCAGCCATGCTTAGTGTCCTCAAGTCTGGAGTCCTTCTGCTTCAGCCTCTCCAGAGAATGAACTTCTAGCCCACCACTGGGGAGGGGGGCTAGTAGCCTGGCTGCCTGGGGTGGTAGAGAGGAACTGAGGGTCTAACTGCTTTTTATATAGATCATCAACTGCTATGGTTTGGATGTTTGGGTCCTGTCCAAACTTCATGTGTTGAAACTTAATGGTATGATAGTATTAGAAGGTGGGACCTTCAGGAGGTGATTAGGTCATAAACGGGTTTAAGGCTCTTATACAAGAGGCTGTACACAGTGTTCAGCCCTCGGCCTTTCCACCTTCCACTATGTGAGGACACAGCACTTGTCCCCTCAGGAGAATGCAGCAACATGGCACCATCTTGGAAGCACAGAGCAGGCTTTGCCAGACACTGAACCTTCTGGCACCTTGATCTTGGACGTCCGACCTCCAGAACTTTAAAAAATAATTATCTGTTCTTCATAAATTACCCAGTCTCCCAAGCTTCTCTCACTGTTTGCTGAGTCAGTCGCCATGTGTTCTACTTTCCAGCTCTAACATGTTGCTGCCACTCCTTTCCTGTTCTCTTTGCCCTGGTGTATTTACGGCTTTCAAAAATCCCTTGCTGTTGTTTTTGGAGGGTTTCAGAGAGAGTGACAGTAACCCTGTGTGCAGTCCACCATGCGCGAAGAGTTTCTTCCACCAAGAGGAGGAGTTTACGACTTTCCCTTCACCCTGCCCCTGTCCTACTCCAGTCCAAACACCAGCTCTTCCTCCATATTAGGAAGGTTCTTAACCAGCAACTCTGCCTCTCAGCAAACATTCCCACCCCCAATTCCAACCAGTCCTTCTTCCACCCAGTCACCATAACACACTTTGTAACAGGGAAATCCAACATCTCCCCTGCCCCACTGTCCTTTGCAAGCTGTGCTCTGCTTTTCCTCGAATGGGTCTTATTCTCTTAAGGCTCTCAGTCTTTGCACGTGGTGCCCTTCTTGAGCCATCTTTCCCTTCTGTGTCTGGCTGACAAGCCTCTCTTCATCCTTTGTGGCTCACAGGAAGCACCACTTTCCCTGGGAATTCTTCCTGGCTTTCCCAAGCAGAGGAAACAGCTGGCTCCTCCATGTCCCCTGCTACTTTCTGAGGGCTCTTTTCACATGGGATTGGTGTTCACGTTGAAGGGCCTCTTCTCCCAACTACATGGTAACCTCCCTAAGGACAGGGCTTATGGACTTCATATTTTGTTTCCTAGCACCCAGCACCTTGCCTGGCATAAAGCATGAAGACCAAAAAAGAAAAAAAAAAAAAAACAAAACCCACTGAATACATGAGTGGGTGCTATGTTTTCCCCAAATAGAACAAACACTGAAGTATTTAGATGAATTAGGGACCTAGCAACTGAATTAGAGAGAAGTCTATGTTGGCTAGTTCTAAAATCCAGAAATGCATTGTTTCTCTTTTCAAGTATCTATAGTGAAGTTTGTTCAGCTCCTTCTCATAGATTATATGATCCTTCAAAGACTGTATTAGAATGACTTGCAATGCAGGTATTGATGAGCAGCCCAAGTCACTGCTTATTCTCTATTTTGCTATTGCAAACAATAGCTTTGCAGTGCCAGAAAATGAATTATTTCTTTAAGCTAGAGAAACATTTCCCTTGCAAGTTTGATTTCCCTATTAATTTTCAGCAAAGACTTTTTATTCACAGGTAGTATAAATGAATATACAGAGAATGAGAGGCAAAAGCAGCCCTAGGTGGGAACAGATACTGTTTTGCCTGAGATTGGGGAAGGTGTGTGACCCCCACCGCTTGCCAGGCTTGAGCCCCTTCCCCTCACAGTTGACTCCTCTTGTATTAACTGCAAGATGCTATACATATTAGGTGCTATTATTGTCATTATGGTTGTTTCAAAGGGTTTGAAAAGTGGTAACTTTTGTATTCTTATAAAATCCATGTCAAAAGCAGGAATGCTATGTTACTTAGGTTCTAAAACGAAGAAACAAGAGACCGAGTGGTGAAGCGGCCTTGCCAAGTCCCTGAGTAACAGGTGGCTGGGCCCTCACACAGGGTCTTATGCCGTGGTGCCCATTCTGGCAGGCCCCAGGCACAGCTCAAGTGCAGTGTTGTGAGGTGGTGCGACGTCACTCACCATGACTGTGTACGCAGTCTGGGCATGGATGGCATCCTTCAGGAGCAGAAGCTTCTCAGAAGCCTGTCAACAGAACACAGAGGCAGCGCGGGGTTTAAAAGGCTGCTTGGAGCCAAAGTGTCTGGTGGTCAGAGGGCCGAGCCCACTGCAACCCAGGGCAACCACAGCAGCCTCACTGGTTTCCTGTGGCCGTGGGGTGGGGTGGGACTTACTGGCACAGCAGCCTTGTGGTCAGTCATGGCTCTCACAAAAGCCAGTGCCTCTGGAGTGGCCGATCTGATGTTGTCCACGCGTCCCTCCTGGAATCGGCGGATGGACGCGCTCTCGTAGGTGGGCACCAGTCTTCGGTGGAGCCTGCGTGGGATGAAGGATGAATGGCACATGGTAATTTATTCTTGGGAAATCATAAACTCGGAAAGAAAAATTGCCTCAGCAAGCTTTATTTTCACAGCCCTGACTTGACTTGGCAGAATATTTCATTTTAATATTAATAGAATTCTAGAGGGAATTCCCAAAGATGACGCTGGGGAGTCTCCCACATGGAGAGCCATGTTTGCTTATATACACCCGGGGATGCTGCACTGACATAAAATAAAGAAGTGACGGGTAGCGCTTCAAAAAAAATTCCCAACCTGGTGGGAAACCTAGAGTTTTCTGTGAGACCTGAGTGTTTGATGAATAGCACAGAATGGAATAATTGTGTAATTAATCATTCCCACCTATGAGGGAATCCTGTTTTATTTAAACTGATTCAAGCATGACCTCCAGAGGGAGGCAGGGAGGGGCCTTAATGGTGGTAAGCGTAAACGGCTGTCCAGGCCCTCCCTTCCAGGGGCAGCTGGGCTTCTGACAGACCCATGGGCACCATGGCTGTGCCTCTCCTCCCTGATGACTGTGTCCTGAGCAGCAGTGGCCGCTTCCCCACCAGCCATGGGACTCCTCTGTCCTTATGCATGGTAACTGGGCCAGCGTCCCTGGGCTTGCACCCCTGGTGGGCACACTCCCTTTCTCACCACTTGGTAAAGTCCTTGATGTTGGGAGTGGGGGAGGAAAAAAGACACAGAGCTTGGAGAGAAGCAGTGACAGCCCAGTGTCACCCAGCAAGTCGTGGCCCCACATCTCAGCCCTCTCAGGATGTCTCTCCCTCACTGGCTGGGCTCCTGGAGGTTTGGGAAGGCCATGTCCAATTCTGCAGGGTGTGTGACACTGTCTTGCTTGGTGAGCAAGGGAATGACCTTCCTGTACACTCTGACATATTTCCCCAAGACTCTGGCAAGGAGCTCCTGTCCTGTCTCTATGGTCCCTGGAGGCAAACACCATCACTGCCCAGTCATTGACCAACCCGAATTCAGGCAGCCTCTAGGTTTCTGCTGAATCTGGGGGCAGATAAAAACAATTGTGATTATTACAGCTTAGAGCCTGAAGAATGCTGCTCATGGGAAGCAGATCCTCTTTGGCCATTCGATGAACCCAGGAGCCTCTGGCTATGTCCTTTCCTGGCCTTGTCCAGTGACAGCACAGCCCACAGGCAGGTGGAGGAGGGGTGCATTGTGCAGGCTGCACTGTCCCCCTCAGCTCTGGATCTGAAACTTGGAAGTGCTCATAGTAGAGAGGTCCCGAGCAGCTGGTCTTAGTGGCATCCCCAGTCGAGGCTCCGGCAGGATGCTGACCTCACGGCCTATCTCGGCCCCATGCCCTCTGAGTATCAGAAGGCACTGACCACCATTCCAAATGCCAGGCAGGTCCTGCAGCATCTCAGTACTGGTGAGGTTTCTGCCTCTTCAAGTCTCAGCAGCAAGCCCAGTCCTCATGTGGGATGACATCGGCCTTCCCCAAGGTGTCCCGACAGGACAGACACTCAAAGTGGCTGCACTCACTTCCTTGAGAATTACAGCCCCGCAGGGGACACTGGGCTGCTGTGTCTGCATGGGTGCTGCCTGTTCATTAGTGAGAATGCCTTGCCCTAGCTTTACTGCAGGGTAACGTTATGCCCTTCATGGAAGTTGCAAACTGAAAGCAGGTTGGAGGGCAGAGCTTTACCGTTCATAGCAGGCAGTTGATGAGCCGCTGCTTCTGCAGCCCTGGAACTGTCAGGAGCTGGCCCCATCTCCAGGAAGATCTATTTCACATTTTGGTTTCTTCGCCTCCTGTAAGGCTAATTGACCTCTCCCCCTGCCTTCACTCCTGATTTCCCTACTATTCACCCCTTCCCCGACACACAGCTACCTGGGCCCCCAGGTCTAAATCCCAGACCTGGCCGGACCACTTCTGGCTAAACCTCCCGTCTGTGATTCAGTCTCTGGCACCTACTCTGTGCCAGGTATGGTGTGGGTGCTAGGGACTCAGAGGCATGCGAGATGCCCAGAATGTCAGGGTTGCGGGGATAGTCTAGAAAACAAAGCCAGCAAACCTGCAAACAAGATAATTCACATGAGTAACAATTGCCTGAAAGAAAAAGAAAATTCAATGTGGTATGACACAGAATGGGTGGCAAGGGGGCCACAGGGGGCTGCATTAGATAAGGGGGTGGGGAAAGGCTTCGAGGGATGGAAACTGGGCTGGAAAGGGCTGGTGCGTGTGGAGGGTGGTGACCCTGAGCCCACACGCACACCTTCCGTGGGTGGCAGAGGCACAGCCAGGGCAAAGGTCAGGAGGCAGGAGAGAGCTGGGGGTGTGGGAGGGCCTCAGGTGGGGCCAGTCCACAGGGGGCACTTCTAAGCCTGGCTTTTGTTCTAAGCCTGGTGTGAAGGCACTGGGAAGTTTCATGTGGAAAGTAATCTAGTCTGATTTGCATATTTCAAAGTTCACTCTTCATGAAGACAGGATTACCAGGGGCAACACTGGAAGCAGTGACCCTAGGGAAGTGCTGCCGTTGGCTAAGCATGAGCTGATGGTGGCCTGGGAGGGGCCAATGGCAGTGGAGGTGGAGGGCAGGTGAGAGACATTTGGAGGAGAACGGATATGGCAGTGTGCGGGGATACGAGAAAGGGCAGAATCAAGGATGAGTCCAAAATCTTTGTCTTGATCAGCTGGGGGAGCTGCTGGTTCCATTTCCTTAGCAAGATTGGGAAGACTGGGGAGGAACAGGTTGCAGCAATAGGGCTTGGGTGAGGTGGGGGAAGTTGGGATGGAGAGCAGCCCCCCAACCCCAACCATGGTCCTCATCCCCTCCTGGCTCTTCTCAGCTCTACACTCCAGTCCTTTGGAGCTCCGTGCCCCTGTGCCATCACCCAGGCAGTTCCCTGAGGTTGGATTTGTAACCCAGTTCAGTCTGCTCCTCCTTCATGCAGCCTCAGTCCCTCTCCAGTCTTCCAGGCCCACAGAAGGCTGTCCCTCCCTCCAGGATGCTTCTAGACCCTAGATCCTACAGCACTGTGTCCGTCAGCCCTCCAGGGTACAGACTCACTCCACCTTCACTCACCTGTAGAAGGCCAGCTGGAGGGCCACCTGGATGAAGGCATCAGGGCTGCATTTCTGCTTCTTAATGAATGTTTTCCCATAGTTGTCAAACTTATAGACAATGAAGTCAAGGTTCTTTACTATTCTGAGGAAGAAAAAGAAAAGATGTTTTTATTGCATGCAAAACAGTATGCATGCATCTGGGGTTTCCCCGGGCTTCTAGAGCCTGGTCTGTGTCCTAGCGTTCTGGAAGGTGCGGACGTAGTCCCTGCCCTTCAGGAGTGCACTGAGGTGTCAGAGACATGCCTTGACCTATGAAAGTGTCAGAAGACAAACCAGGCCAGGACTACTATGACCCAAGGTGAGCTCAGCTGAGTGGAGTGTCGGCCCTGCTCTGGAGAGTGGGTGGGGAGGTGGGCCTGGCTGTGTTAGTGAGGCAGGGATTCACTGTGACACAGGTGACATGCCCGGGATTTTGTAATTCACTGTCGGAGTAACAGGAACATTTTCCAAGTCTGCACTGAGACTCTGGAGCACTGGCTGACCCTCATATTGAACAATCTCCTCCTCCATCAGGAGTCTGGGGTCTGGGCTGACTGCCCACTGGAGCAGTGTCTGGCAAGGTCTATGTGCCTCCCCACTGGAGAGCGCATAGCCTGAGTGGGAACACCGAGCCCACACGCACACCTTCCGTCGGGACTCCATGCTCCCTGCCTGCCTCTCCTTGAAGTATTCCTCCTGCTCACAGCAGCTCAGCTCTCGGTGGGGCCAGGTGCTAGGAACACAGGGGGACTTGGAGGAGACCCAGTTCCCATGAGTACTCGCCCCTCAGACCTACCTGTTGACAGAGTCTGGGACAGACTGAGCTCACTATCACCACAGCCACCTGGAAACCTCTCCCCCAAGCTGTGCCCACTCGGGCCTCACCCACTTGTATGGGCCCCTCAGGACCCCCAGGAAGAAGCCTCCTGCTTCCCCATCCATGGGCCTTTCCTGGCTCTCCTCAGCCTCTGGAGGGTGGAGCTGGGGGCCTTGGGGAACGTGGGGTCTGCTCAGGTCCCTGGAAGTGAGTGGACTCCTTCACCCGCTGAGGACTCAGCAGCCCACCAGCTCACTGCCTTGGCCCCTGACTTAGCTCCTGAACAACCCTGCAAAGCTGAGATGTGAGCACCACTTTATAGAACACCTGAGGCCCCTCCATGCCCACTGAAGCCAGGCACCCTCTCCAGCAGCTCCCAGTGGATGGGTCCTTCCCGCTCTTCAGCTTCCCAGCCTGGCCACACTCTGTCCTGCTCACATGTGCCCTTCCCACAGCCTCCTCAGGGGCGTCCCCATACCCCCTGCACAGAACCCTCCAGTGGCAGGGCAGGCTCTAGGCCCATAACAGGACAGTGACACTCATCACAGTGTGGCCCAACTTCCTTTTTGTGGCCCAGCTCTGGCCATTCTCTCACTTGCTGGTCTCCAAACCAGCCTTCATCATTATGAACTTGTACAAGCTTGAAGAAGCTGCCTTTCTGCCTCTTCTCCATCTGCTTGCACCATGAACTCCTATCCATCCTTCAAGGCCCGTCTCTACAAGGCCCTCACTCACAGTCCTGACAGAGTTCAGCTTGTATATTTTTGTGGGTTCAGGTCAGCATGGCTGTTTCTGCTTTTGGCATTAATCTTACTGTATCACACGTTTTGGCCTGGGAGTCTACTTATTCCACTCAAATATGGAGTGCAGGTCCCATGGTACTTAACTTTCTGTGTTCTCAGAGCCTTACCACAGGCCGGGTGCACACCAGAGCTCTGCACATGTTTGATGAATGAATGAGCAAACCAGTGAATGAATGCATTCGTGCTTGCTTACTGAATGGGAGAATCAACAGCTACAGTGCAGACATGGTTGCCAGGATGTGGCTGCCACCACTGCTTGCTGCTGCCCCAGGCCCTCCTGCCTGGGTCCCGTTAGGGCCTGAACGGCCCCCTCCCCTTGGGGAAAAAGGCCCCTTTGTCAAGTTGCACTGTACATTCAAGCAAATTGAAATAGCTTGAATTCAAATGACCTATTCAAACCAGTTGTTTATTACTCCCCCCTAAAGCAGGGGATGATTTCCCGGCCTTGACTCTGCTCAGTCAGGTGAAACTGAAAAAAAAAAAAAAAAATAGCCCTGCGTTTGCATTTTAGGGAAATGATGGATACTTCAGCAAGGTTATTTCCCCAGAGTTATATCTCTCCTTTAGTTTGACTACATTTCCATGAGGGATGGGGACGAGGTGGAGCCCAAGGAGAGGCAGAGGAGCTGGGGTCTTTGGAAACTTCCAGGGAGCCTTGGGAGCTAGTAGGCAAGGGCGGGGTGGTCCCTAGGGGACCCCTCAAAGGAGACTTCGGTTATCCTTACCGTTGAAGTTTTTCTGCCGAGGAGGCTAAGTGGCCTTGAATTTCCGGGGAGCATTTCCACCGCAGCCTCCGGGGGGCGGGGAGCTCGCTGACGGAGTCTGCTCGGATCAGCTTCCTGCTGCTCTGCGTCCTGTGGGCACAGAGGCAACCTCCTGAGGCTCTGCGGCCAGAGAGCTGTGGAAGGCATCTCTTCTTTGCTCTGTGCAATCATCTTAGCTGTCAGTGTTTGCGGCCATGGAGTTTCAGGGGGTACGAGCTGCCCCTGAACCACCGTGCAGATGAATAAACTGAGGCTCAGAGAGGCCACCAAAATCATTAAGTGGCAGGGCCAGGGTTCCATCCAGTTCCGCCTGACTCCAAAACCCATTATTTCTTTTCATTGTTTTCCTATTAGACCATGTTACACCCTTACAGAAGACTTGGAGAGAAATTTAAGAGCAAGCTGTGTTGTTCTCTTCTACAAGGTTTGTGCCTACTAGGCTTGGTTTAGGTTTCAGTAACCCTGAGTTTCATGGAAGAAATTGAAGACTTGGATGCAGGGAGACGATTCTAGGAGAGAATGGGTAAAATTGGGAATGGAGGAAGGAATACCATGTGTTTAAGGCACAGAGGAACCCTGCTGGGGAGCTAAGGAGGGACCCAGCCTTGGGATTTGGAAGCAGTGAGACTCAGAGAACTCCCCCTGTGCTGGGGCAGCCGTGGGCCTGGCCCTGACTCAGGATAAGCAATAGGTATCGATGTAGGCTTCCCCTCTCTCAAGGCAGAGGTTCCTGAGAATTCCTTGCCATGCTTCTCCCTGACTGCCATAAATCTGCTGCCTCCTATCCATGGCCCGTGAAGCACATGATGTTGCATACAAAGCTGGGTTTCAAATTCATCGTGTGTGTGTGTGTGTGTGTGTGTATAGTACACATTTTTTTCAAATTCATCTTTTGTTAAGACGCTTTCCAGACTGACACAGCCCCCAGCGGCCACCCACATTTTTTGGGGCCCAGCATGGCAGCCCTGGGATCCAGACTCACATGTGCTTGAGCAGATGCTCAGTGCACTGCACCAGGACGATGCCATCGAATGGGGAGTGTTCGCACACCACACCGCAGGTGCCGTCTCGGCCCACCACAAACTGCAACAGGAAAGAGGGAGTGGGCGATCATGGGAGAGTCAGCATTGCAAGGCAGCCCCTTGGCCCCAGGTTAGGCCCCTGGCTTCTCAGGGCACCTCTTCTCCAGGGACACCAGAGCACATTATTTCCTGAAGAGAACACTGCATGTGATTGCAGTGGCCTGAGAATATGAGAATCCAAGACTACTCTGCACTCACGACCTCTTTCCCGTAAAAGCTGTGGGCAGTGAAGGTGGAGCCCCAAGTTTCCGGACTGAGCAGTCCAGGGATTTCTGAGGAGTTCATCCTCAGGACGAGTCTGCCCAGCTGCCCTTGGGGCCTGGGTGAGGCCCTTCAGCCCTGTTTCCTGTCATAGCTCACATCGGGGTCTCCTCCCAGTCTCTTGCCTTGTGTGCCAGAGGCTGGATCTTTACTCCCACTCTACAAAGAAACTCACTTCCCACAGAGCTTCTCCCCAAACTCACCCTTTGCAGGCCCTCCCCTCCCGCCCCCAGTGTCCCCTGCCTTGCTGTCCTGAGACCAGTTTTCCATCATCTTGAATTCAGGTCCATGAAGCCCTGCTGGCTTCTCTGGTTCGCCTGATAATCTGCCCTGCTGATGAAAAGAACCTGGAGGTCAGCATAGACTAACCCATGAGAGGTGGTGGAGAGGGCTGCACCCACCCCCCACATTAGTACTTATCTGTGCCTGTCACTAAAAGGAAGGAAGGAAGGAAGGAAGGAAGGAAGGAAGGAAGGAAGGAAGGAAGGAAGGAAGGAAAGCGGTGTCTTTTAAAAACTGCTACCAAGGCTGAGTTCCAGATTCTGTGCATGTATTATATCGGTTCACCCCCACAGCTGCTCCATGAAAGATGGTAAGCCATTAGCACCACTGTAGAGGCTAAAACAGCTGGCCCAGTAGCTGGAAAGCGCATCAGAAATAACAGAATCAATATGCAAACCAATAAAAAGGAAAACCTGCAGAATGTAGGGACAGAGAGAAAGGAAAACGAGGTGTTGTCTAGATATGCTTATCAATGTGAGCTTTGCTAACCCAAAGTAGAGAGATGTTTTGTTTGTGCCTGCTGTTTTATACTACATGGCATATCATATAAAAGTGTAGTGACTTTAAAATAAACAAGACTAGGTTCAGGATTGGCATGTTGGGGGAATAAAAGGAGGATGGCAGAATGGGAATGAATGGTTTGACCTTGACTTCATCCCGTCTGCATGGGTATTTTTCTCTAGGTCAAAGTAAATTTCTTGCTTCTAGGCTGATGTCATGTAAATGAACATATATGAATTATTTTATCTCATCTTACAGACTTTCTTCCATGGAGATGCTGGGCTGTTCTACTTCTCAGGGATTGAGGGAGGTATGTTGAAATCGCCAGGCCACGGGGGTGGACATCCAAAAAGCTGACAGCTCTGGGCATCAGAAATTATTATTTCAGCATGCATTAAGGATTTGTTCAGTGGGGCTGTTATACTCTCCTACTCCTGGCACACCTCCACCTCACAGGTGTGATGGGTGATGGGAAATGGGCCCCAGGTCTGGCCCAGACCTTCCTGGCACAGGCTGCAGGAAGGTTAGGGAGTTTGAGTTGGGTTCGGCCACTGGCTCCTGAGAAGAGTTCTGGCTGGTCCAGAGATTGACATCAACAGCACATCTCAGACCCCTCCAGCTCTCCTGACCCCTCAGACCCAGCCTCTTAGGCAGCAGAAACCAGTGAGTGCGCCTGCCAGACACAAGCACGTGCGGGCCTGGGCACCAGGCTGTGCCCGCTTGCCTACTCACTCTCTCGCTGGGGGCATGGCTGTGCTCTTGCAGGGCCACCTGGACAGCTTACCTGCAGGGACTTGTCGTACCAGCGATTGGCCCCGTTCTTGCTGTAGCCTCCGCCATGAAGGAGCTGGAGTGCCCTGTGGGTGTCGCTGAGCTCCACGCCTCCTGGCGCGTCCAGGCATACAACGCAGATGCAGCGCTCAATCATGTCCAGCGAGTCCCGGTTGGTGGAGTCTGCAGGGGAGGCAGGCACGGCCCTAGCACCTGTCCCGCTCCAGGCCAGTCTTCTCTCCTCAGAGCCCCACACAGGGCAGGGCAGCCCTGTCTTCTGGGATCACAACAAGACCCAGGTCTTGAGCCAGCCCTGACCCCCCACCTTGCCCCACTGTGGGTGGGCAGTGAAGTCAGCCAGAGTGTCCTGAGCCTCTGTCCTACCCCAGGATCCCAGCTCATTCACACGGTCCCTGCAGGAGCCCTGCTCTCCAGCTGTGACCAGCTCTCCTCCAGATGTGTGGGCTATTGGTCATGCATGCCAAGATGAAGCGGGATGCTTAGACCCTCAGGTCAGCCCACATCAGTGGAAGGGCCCTTAATCCCCCACCCAACAGCACCCTCCACTGGGGCTCCTGTGAGCCACATCTGTGTGTAGGCATGCTTGTTTGTGCTGAACTATGACTTTCAGACATCTAAACTGCAATTTCAAAATTGTTGTTGCAATTTCAAAATTAGGCGATTTCACATTAAAACCTGAAGGAAGTGTATTGCTCACCTCCCTGCCCCCAAGCTGTTGGTTCAGAGGCAGAGCTGCAGGCAGAAGGGCCAGGCTGCCTTGAACCCACATCTGGATGAGCTTGTAGGGGCAGTTTTGGACTCATGGATCCAAAGGAGCTCCAAGCCTGGCCCACAGCTGGCTTTTGTGTTAGCCTCTACCAATTCCCAGGCTCCTCTAGACATTCTTCTACAGTAAGCAGGTCTCAAAAGGGAATCCCCCTCCCTGGTGGCACTGGAAGAGTACAGACAAGGATGGCTCTTCAGGAGCGGGAGTCAGGCACAGAGCACGTGATTTCACCAAGGACACATGCGTTCCTCCCAGAGAGCACCAGAAGCTGCCCTCCCTGGCAGCTTCCTCCACAGGGCACAGGGAGGTTCACCAAGCCCACCCGGCAGGACCTGTTGGGGGCCAGGCCTGCTCCCGCTGCATGTTCCCATTTCTTCCAAACAGGAGTCTTTTGTGCTGACGATGTTCTCTCCACTGCTCGGTACTGGGTGTGGGGGTACACAGCCTGCCTCTTGGTTTAAAGTTCACCAAAATTTAAAAAGTCCACCCAAAGTTTAACATTTTGGTTTAAAATTCCAAGGAGTCACTTCAAGACCCAATGGTGAGGGCTGCATATCACCAGGGGAGCCTGACTTTGGGGGCTGGATGCTGGGACAGGATGAGGCACCCAGGGCAGAGGTGAGAGTGCTCTGTGTGTGGGAAGATGGGTGCATGGCATTTGCAGGGAAAGGTTCATTACATGGTAGAGACTCCTAGTTGCACACCACATGTCCTTTCTTTCCTTGCTTGTAGAACCCCTGGTTTTTAGCTTGGTACATGGATAACAAACTAGAGCTGTACTTCCCAGCCTCCCTTACAGCTAGGGGTAACCAGGTGTCTAAATTCTATGAGCAAGATCTCAAAAAACTACACCACAGCTTCCGGGGAACCTCCTCAAAGATAACTAGCATGTGCTCTTTGTCCTGCTTCCCACCTTCCTCCATCCTGCTGCCTGGATCACAGATATGATGGTGGGAGCTCTTGCCTGCGTTTTGCCTTCCTTGGGCATGTGGACAGCTCCCCTTCCCAGGGTGGTTAGTAAATCTTTAAGACCATCCCCTAGGTCTTCTCAATGCCTGCTGTGTACACAGATGCTAACTGCACTGGTCTTCGCTCTGCCCGGGTGAATTCTCCAAGTTCACAAGGAGTGTCCACAGATGCCCTTGCCTGAAAGGAGTCTCCAGTCCCCATGCATCCCCTTTCTCTCACTTTTTGCAAATCCTGGGGAAGGAGATGTCTCCCACAGCAGACCTTCTACTCTGGGAAGCCAGCCTAGCCTTGGGACATCCTCTCTTCCCTCCTGTTGAGGATGAGGCTTTGGGAGCCCTGTGCTTTCAGAACCCCCCCTGGTCCCTATGAGGGCAGGATGCCTCCTCACTCTCTGCATGGCCTCTTGGGCTTCCCTGCCTCAGTCTGATCAGCATCAAGGATCCGGCCATGCCCTGAGGATCTAAGCATAAATGAGAGCCAGCCCAGGCCCTGGGGAAACTCCCCTTCTTGTAAGCTCCTTAAGGAGGTGCAGTCACCACATTACCCTCTTAGAACTTGAAACAGCTTCTACCGCCCACAAGGGAGAATCCAAATTTCTAAACATGGCAACATGGGCTCCATGGCCACCTCCTTCCCACCCTAGATCCCTGCGTGGACCTCACAGACAACCTCCTGCCCCTCCCTGATCCTGTGGACATCCCATCTCCTCATCATCATGCAGGCTGTGCCCAGGACAAGGCCCTTCTCCTCCTCTGTCTATGACAGCCCTCCCTGAGCTCCCTCATCCTCTGGCAGTACCAGCCCTGCCCTGGAGGACTCCTAACACCCAGAGCACATGGCCTCCACAGCTTGCTCAGTGCAGATGTGGAATTGCACTCTTGTCAGGCCAGCCTCGCACAGCACCTGAGCCCAGAGGTGCCCCCCAATCCCTGACCACCATCCCCTGCTGCACAGCACATGACCCCACTGCCATTCCCAGACCACCGTGCTTTGGACAGTCAGCACTTGTAGCCCCTGGACCCCTGGTCTGGTCCCCTCCCCCATATCAGCACTCACTGAGGGTGGGTCCTGGGCCTCCTGAACAAGGCAAGCACAGTCCATGCTGGGTAATGGACTTTAGTGTGCTTCCCTTGGCCTGGGCAAGGTAGAGCTGGGATCTGTGGACCCAGTTCAGACAGGGGGCCTGGAGGTGTCCAGCTGGCTAATGGGAAAGGGAAAGGCCATGTCCTTATGAAGGGCAAAACCCAACTACTTTTGAGGCTTTGAGCTTCATGAGTTGATGGGGGAGTGGGGGTAGGGTGAGGCTGGGACAAGGTAGGGCTTCTTCCCCCCTGCAAGGCTCCCTGCTCTGCCCTTCTCCCCTCCTTAGGCATCTCTGCAGATGGCCATAGTGCTTGCCCTGCACTATGTGCTGTGCTAGCGGTCCCTGCAGGCTCAGGCTAGCCAGTGCCTTCAGAGCCCTGGGGAGGCCTTGGCCAGGTCTGGGTCAGGTTCAGATCAGCAAAGAAGAAGGGAGAGGCATGCCAGGAGGTGTATAGTAGTGCAGGGTGGTGGGTGGAGGGTGGGACAGTGGTTTGGATGGCCGGAGAGCAGATCCCCAGGCTTGTAAGCAGAGCTTGTGAGTGATCGGCTTGACCTCCAGCTTATGGGTGAGGGCATGCAGGATTTAGGTGGGGCTGGAAGAACATAATGATGTGATGCTATTAGCTAACCTTTGTTGAGCACCTACCATGTGCCAAATATCAATCTAAACATGCATATTGATGCATATAAGATAGGTATCATTGTCATGCCTCATTTACAGGTCAGGACCAGAGAAACCAAATATCTTGACCTTAGGCCATTTACAAGGTTTCTCTTGTAAACACGGATGATAATAATCATCCACTAAGTCGAGGGAGCTGGGTTTGATCTCAGGCATCCAACCCCAGTGCTCAGGTTCATCAACAAGGGCTATGAATGCCCAGCTCAGTCATGTGACTTCAGCCAGCAACAACAGGGAGTGCTGAAGGATCATGGAAGAGCTCAGTGTGGTCAGAGCAGAGTCTAGGATACCTGGCAGCTTGGGAAAGGCATGGGCCTGAAGGCCAGCCAAGCTGGGGCCATAGGCAGCTTGAATGCTGTACACCTCATTCCTGTTGGCCATACCTCAGGGTGAACTCTGAGAGCCCTGGCTTAGTAGCTGCCTTCACTAAGGGCTCCTTAAAAACAGCCCCAAAGCCAGTGTGGAGTGGGCAGACTGCAGCTCCTGAGGCAGCCCACAGCATGCCTGCTCAGTCAGGAGGCTGAGAGCAGGCCTTGATGCAGGCTCGAGGCAGGAGAGTGGAGGCCTGGCACACTCCTTTTTAACTGGGCAATGCAAGGCTGGCAGCAGGAAAGAATGGCTCCCTGGGCATCACTGCCCTCGTCACCTCCAGGCAGGGGAGGCAGATTGTGAGGAGGCACTGAGGCCTTGCCATCATGTGCAGGCTCTGCAGGGCCCAGGAGCCCAGCGCTGCCCAACAGGAACCAGGTCCTGGCTCATTAGACAGGGTAAAATGGGAGCAGGACAACAGAGCGGGGAGCCAGGTGGCCTTGCAAATGAACTCCCTGCATATAAGTAGCTGATCAGTCAAATGCTGACAAGTTTATCATGTAAGGCAGAAAATGAGCACTACACCCAAGCTCATCCACCATGACTGTGGCCCAAATGTAATGGAAACACGGGACAGCGGGCTGAAGGCGCACGGCAGGAGCCGTTTGTCTTGTGGCATCCTCATCAAGCACATCGAGGCTCCTTTAAAGTGGCGAATCAATCTTCCTCAAGGAGCTCGGCGTAATAGTGAGAGGTGGGGATTGAGTAATAGGAGGAGCCTGCTCTGACACCCATGCCCAAGGAGGAAGCTGACAGCTTTGGTAGTGTGGAAATTCCAGAGGCCAGGAGGCCTCGGGGAGCCCTGAGGCTGGCATTAGAGGTTGGAAGCTTACAGGCTGAGACTCTGGTGAGCACAGACAAAATAGCACCTGGTACCTCTCTCTGTGCAGGGCTGCAAGACTCAGGAGATGTTCTTTAATGTGCACTACTGTGCACAAGTACCCCTGGACATATACCACCCTCTTTGGGACACTTGCCTTTGCTTGCTCTGATCTATTCCCTGAGAAGTTAGCACAAGTCAGATTTCTATGCCATGCCCATCCCCCTTCTCACAGTCCAGGAGATGGATGAACTGGGCTCTTTCTCAGGGGCTTAGACCTTCTTAACCTTTCCCAATCCTATCTCAGCATCTTTCCTCGCATGATGAAGGAGTACTTTTTTCTTTTGGGAGGTAAATCTGCCATCGCACATCTCATATTCTTCCCGACTCTCTGGCCTAGGGGGTGATCTTTATGCTGTCAGTCCTCAGAGACTATGAGAATTCAAACAAAAGTATTTCTCACTCTTGCAAAACAGAACTGCTTTGACTTGAGTTACATCAGGCACCTTTAAAGAGCTCTGGATAGAGGGTCTTCCGATTCCAGGAACATATACTTTTCCCCATTCCTCCTGCTAAAAACTTGGACATTTTATTCAAAACAAAAGTAAGAAGACTGAAAGATGGCGAGAGGAAGGCAGACCAGCCAGGGACCTCAGGACCCAAGGAACATCATAGCAGCAGATTCTTTGGGTATTACGGACTGAATTGTGTCCCCTGAAAAGTCATACATTGAAGCTTCAGCTCTCAGTGTGACTCTATTTGGAGGGAGGGCCTTTACAGAGATAAAGTTAAATAAGGTCTTAATCCAATAGAACTGGTGTCCTCATAAGAAGAGGAAGAGATACCAAGCATGTGTGCACAGAGAGAAGGCCATGTGAGGACACAGTGAGAAGGTGGCTTGTAGTTGCCTACCCTGTGACACCTTCATCTTGGACTTCCAGCCTCCAAAACTGTGAGGAATAAATGTCTGTTGTTTAAGCCACCACTCTGTGGTATTGTTATGCCAGCTCTACAGACTAATACACTGTGGGGTTGTTTTGGTTTGTTTTTTACCTGAAACATCCAATTTGCAGTTGAAGAACCCAGCAACGTAAAAACACAAGTGGGTATAGTTAAAAAACAAACAAACAAACAAACAAACAAAACAATCAACAAAAGCCTGCTCTCTCTAGTCGAAGGATCAGAATAGCAAGACATAAAACTTTTAGGTAATAAGCGTTCTACTTCAGCCAAACACCACAGAGAAAAACCGTGTCATCCCTCCCTCCCCCAGCACCCTCGCCAGCAAAGGCCAAGTGGAGAGCCCAGATGTCTACCATCACCAGTCAGTAATGAGGCATCTCAGCTTCTGGGGTATCAAAGAAGGCACGGTCTCAGATGGAAGCTGGGAATTCTATCTCCATTGAGCAATAACCAGCCCTCCGTCCTTTTCCCCACACAGCATTAATAGAGACCGTGTAGGGAGCTTGAACTTCCACCCCCCAACCCTGCAGTAATAAGGAGTCCCCTCCCACAGGGTGTCAACAGAGACCCAGTGAAGTGCCTGTGCTTCCACCTCCACCTCGTTATAACCTCCCCCATTCTCTTGCTGGACCAGTGTCAGAGGAAGCCAGTTAAAACAAGCTTAAATAAGATCCCAAGTCTTATAACACAATATATCCAAGTTTCAACAGAAAATCACTCATTCTACCAAGAATTAGGAAAATCTCAGTTTGAACACGGGAGGCGGAGGCTGCATTGAGCCGACATCACACCACTGTACTCCAGCCTGGGCAACAGAGTGAGACTCTGTCTCAAATAAATAAATAAATAAATAAAATTAAAATAAAATAAATAAAAAGCAGTAATCATAAAAAAGCCTCAACAAGCAATTTTAACATATTTGAAACAAATGAAAAAGAAAAGAAGTCTCCACAAAGAAACAAATTCTCAGCAAGAAAATAAAATATATAAGAAGAACCAAATAGAAATGTTAGGACTGAATAATAGAATAACCAATATAGAAAGCGCAGTGGATGGACTCAACAGCAGAACCTAGGGAGGAGAGAAAAGAATCAGTGAACTTGAAGACGGAATAACACTGATTAGACTGGGGGAAAAGGAACAGAGTCTAAGGCACCTTTGAGACAAAAGGTGATGTTTATGTCACCAAATTCCCAGGAGAGGAGAAAGAGGGCAGAGCAGAAACGACTCAGAGAAATAATGGCTAACACATCCCCAAATTTGGCAAAGGACACACATCTAAAGATTCAGGAAGATAAGTTAACCCCAAACATGATAAATTCAAAGAAGTATACACCAAAACATATCATAGTCAAACTTTTGAAAACTAAAGTCAAAGGAAAAATCTTGAAAGCAGCAAGAGAGAAATGATATACATATATACACATGTATCTATACATAGACACACACACCCATATATATGTGTGTGTGTGTGTGTGTGTGTGTGTATATATACTATATATATATTCTATAGGAGAAAAGCAACTAGGACAACAGCAGATTTTTTTTTCTTATCAGAAACCATGAAGACCAGAAGGAATTGCCATAATATTTTGTAAGTGCTGAAAAAAAAATAACTATCAATCCAGAATTCTATATCAAGGAAAAATATCCTTCAGAAATGAAGAAGGGGAAATCAAAACATTTTCATATGAGGAAAACTAAGAGAATTTATGCCAAGCAGACATATCCTGAAAGAATGGCTAAATAAAGTGTTTTTTTGTTTGTTTGTTTTTGGTTTTGGTGTTTTGAAATGGAGTCTCGCTCTGTCACCCAAGCTGGAGAGTGCAGTGGCCCAATCTCGGCTCACTGCAACTTCCGCCTCCCAGGTTCAAGCAATTCTCTGCCTCAGCCTCCTGAGTGGCTGGGATTACAGGCACCTGCCACCACGCCAGGCTAATTTTTGTATTATTAGTAGAGACAGGGTTTGTCTCTGCTTGGCCAGGCTGGTCTTGAACTCCTGACCTCATGATCCACCCTCCTCAGCCTCCCAAAGTGCTGGGATTACAGGCGTGAGCCACCGCAGCTGGTCCCTAAGAAAGTTTTTTTTTTTTAAAAGAAAAGAAATGGTAAAAAGAGAAACATTGGAACATCAAGAAGAAAGAAAGAACAATAGAAAGGGTAAATATCTGAGTAAATAAATTCATTTTCATTCTCCTTTCAAGTCTTCTAAACTATGTTTCAATGTTGAAGCAAAAATCATAAAATTGCCTGATGTGGTTCTAAATGTATATAGAGATAATATTTAAGACAAGTGTATTATAAACAAAGGAGAATAAAAGGTGGTAAGCTTTCTACACTTCACTAGAACTGGTAACATTTCAACACTAATAAACTGTGATAAGTTATGTATATACAAGGTAATACCTACAGAAACTGTTAGAAAAAGCTATACAAACAGATAATTTTAAAAAAGTTACAGGTATATCAAAATTGAATTCTAAAAAATGTTCGGGTAACCCACATGAAGGCAAGAGAAAGAGAACAATAATTGAAAAACAGAAAATAAAAACTAAAATATCAGAGTTAAGCCCTAACACATCGATAATTATGTAAAGTGTAAATGTTCTAAATACACCAATTAGAAGACAGAGATTGATGGAATATACGACAAAACATTACCCAGCTATATGCTGTCTACAAGAAGTGCACATCAAATATAATGATATAGTTTGGTTATAAGTAAAAGGAAGGAAAAATATATAGCATGCAAACATTAATCAAAAGAAAGCAGAAATGGCTATCTTAATGTCAGGTAAAGTACACTTTAGAGCAAAGAAAATTTACCAGAGACATAGAAGGGCATTATATAAAAGTGAAGGATAAATCCTCCAAGAAGACATGGCAACCCTAAATGTATCTATACCAAGCATACTATAAAATACGTTAAACAAACTCTGACAGAACTGAAAGGAGAAATAGCCAAATCCACAATTGTACTTGGAGACTGTAACACCGCTCTCAACAGTTGTTAGAACGACTAGACAGAAATTCAGCAAGGACGTAGAAGAAATCAACAATATCATCAATCATTCTCTTCAAATACCCATGGAACATATGCCAAGATAGACTATACCCAGGGCCATAAAACAACACTCAACAAATTGAAAAGAATTAAAGTCATTCAAAATATGTTATCTGACCACAGTGGAATCAAAGTAGAAATCAGTAACAGAAAAATAGCATAAAAAGTTCCAAACATTTGGAAACTAAACAACATACTTCTAAACAATTAATAGGTCAAAGAGGGAGTCTGTATTAGTCTGTTTTCACACTGCTATAAAGAACTGCCTAAGACTGGGTAATTTATGAATAAAAAGGTTTGATTTACTCACAGTTTCACGTGGCTGGGGAGGCATCAGGAAATTTACAATCATGGCAGAACGCGAAGGGGAAGCAAGGACCTTCTTCCCATGGCAGCAGGAGAGACAGAGAACAAGGGGGGAACTGCCAAGCACTTTTAAACCATCAGATCTCCTGGGAACTCACTGACTGTCATGAGAACAGCATGGGGGAAACCGCTCCCATGATCCAATCACCTCTCACCGGGTCCCTCCCTTGACATGTGGGGATTACAATTCGAGATGAGATTTGGGTGGAGACTTAGAGACAAACCATATCAGAGTTTTAAGGGAAATTTTAAAAATACACTGAAATGAATGAAAACTAAAATACACCATATGAAAATTTGTGAGACACAGCTAAAGTATTGATGAGAGGGAAATTTATAGCATTAAATGCTTACATTAGAAAAGTCTCAAATCAATAATTTCTTACCTGAAGAACCTAGAAAAAGAAGAGCAGAAAAAAACCCAAAGCAAGCAAGATGAAGGAAATAATAAAGAGCAGAAATCAATACAGTTGAAAACAGGAAAAAAAATCAACAAAAAGAAAGGTAGTTATTTTAAAAGATCAATCAAATTTACAGAGAGACTGACAAAAAAAAAGAGAGGGAGAAAGACACAACCACCAATATCAGGAATGAAACAGGATATCACTACAGACCCTGCAGACATCAAAAGTATAATAAGAGGATACTACGAACAATTCTATACACATAAATCTGACAACTTACATGAAATGGACCAACCCCTTGAAAAGTATAAACTACCACAATGCATTGAATATTATGATTATTTGAATAGCCCTATAATTATTAACCCGTTTATGCTGGAGGTTGCAAATTTTTTTTTGTGAAAAATCAGACCTTGGTGATGACCTTAAGCAGTAGGACATAAATAACTCCCACAAGCTTAGCGTTCTAATAATGGAACACTAGGCTTAAATGAGTTAAGGGTATTGAATTAGCAACATTAAAACTCCCCGAAAAGAAATCTTCAGGCCCAAATAATTTCACTGAAAAATTCTACCAAACATTTGAGGAAGAATTGATACCACATTTATACAATCTCTTTCAGAAAATATAAGAGGAGGGAACATTTCCCAATTTATTTTACGAAACTGGTATCCTGATACCAAAAGAAGATAAATACAGTACAACAAACAAAAAACCAAACCAACTATAGACCAGTGGCCCTCACAAAAATAGATGGAAAAAATACTGAACTACATATTAGCAGGTAGAATTAAGCAATATATGAAAAGAATTATACACCATGACCAACTGGGGCTCATTTCAGGGATGCAAGGCTGGTTCAATATCTGAAAATCAATCAATGTAGTCCACCACATTAACAGACTAAAGAAAAAAATAACATGATTACATTAATTGATACAGTAAAAACATTTGACAAAATTGAACATCCATTCATGATAAAATCTCTTATTGAACCAGTACCAGAAGGGAACTTACTTGACTTGATAAAGAACATCTACAAAAAGCTTATAGTTAACATCATATTTAAAGGTGAAAGACTATAATTGAGTTTTGTACGTTAATCTTTTATATTGCAACCTTGCTGAATTCATGTATTCTAGGAGTTTTTGGAGTTGTAGATTTGCTACTATTTTCTACATACATAATCATTTCATGAAAGTAGGGATCATTTAATTTTTTTCTTTCTGATCTGTATCCCTTTTATTCCCTTTTCTTGCCTTAATGCACTGGCCAGAACTCCAATACTGTGTTAAACAGAGTGGTAAGAGTAGGTATCCTCTTATTCCTGATCTTAGGGGGAAAGCATTCAGTCTTTCACCTTTAAATAAGATGTTAGCTATAAGCTTTTTGTAGATGTTCCGTATCAGGTCGAGCAAGTTCCTTTCTGGTCCTAGTTCTCTAAGAGATTTTATCATGAATGGATGTTGAATTTTGCCAAATGCTTTTACTGTATTGATTAATATAATCATGTTTTTTTTTCTTTGTTAATGTGGTGGATTGCATTGTCTTCACACCTATCAAAATGGTTACAATAAAAAAAAGTGACACCACCAAATGCTGGCAAAGATGCATAGAAACTGGATTATACATATATTGCTGACAGGAATTAAAATGGTACAGTCACTCTGGAAAACATTTTAGCAGTTTCTTAAAAAACCAAACATACAACTATGGTGTGACCTAGAAATTTCATTCCTGGGCATTTTCTTCCAGTAAGTGAAAACATAGGTTCACACAAAAACCTGTACACAAATGTTCACAGTAGCTTTATTTTTAATAGCTCAAAACTGGAAACAACCCGGATGTCCTTTGATGGGTAAACAATGAAAGAAACTGATACCTAGCACCATGGAATATCACTCAGCAATAAAAAGGAAAGAACTGTTGATACATGCAACAATTTGGATAAATCTCCATCCGGAGAATTATGCTATTTGAAAAAAGCCAGACCCTGCATCATACATGCAATATGATTTCATGTATATAATATTCCTGAAGCAATAGAATTATTGAAATAGAGAACAGATTTGTGGTTGCCCAGGAGTTAAGAAGGGGGTGAAGTGGGTGTGGTTATAAAAGGGCAGCATGAGGGATCCTGGTGGTGATGGAATGTTCCGTATCTTGACTGTATCAATGTCAGTATCCTGGTTGTGATATTGTACTATAGTTTTGGAAAATGCTACCATTGGGGGAAGATGGGTACATATGAGATCTCTGTACTACTTCTTACAACTGGATGTTAATCTTCAGTTATCCCAAAATAAGTACAATTTAATTTAAAAAAAGAACTTAAGAACCAAGAAGTGCTCTTTCTTCTGGGTTCTAACCACTCTTCCCACAAAGGCAGAGGGTATAAAGAGCTGTCAGGCTTCCAGAACTGAGGGAAAGGATGGTGGGGGAGAAAGGCAGGAGATACAAAAACAAAAACAAAAACAAAAACAAAACAAAACAAAACACCTCCTCGCTATCTTGTACCCCAAACATTACTGTGCTGCACATAAAATGGAAAACGAGGGCCAGAGAGATGGTGACTAGGGAGAAGGTAAAGAGAGGAGCCCAGTGTGTGTGCACACAGAGAGAGTGGTACGTGGAGGGCCCAGGGAAAGCAAAATGCACCGCAGAGTTCATAGGGATTAGGATTCCATGCAAAGAGCAAAGCAGCCTGAGGGCCCACGGGCCCCTGCCTCTGACCACAAGGACAGTACTCATGTTCAAGTTCACCAGATTTTTCCAGAGGGGTTGTGGGCATTGGGCAAAGCATCCCCAGGGTGATCCCCAAATCTAATAAGAGCTACCATTTAGCCAACACCCTCTGTGTGCCAGGCGCCAGCCCATCTGCTTTACCGCCCATCCCCTTGGTCCTGCCCACAGTGCAGACTGCTATCTTCATATAGACGAGGAAGCCCAGGCCCCAGGAGACAGCAGCCGTGGTAGGTCAAGGGCAGGCCTCTTGCCCTGGACCACTTGCCTTTCCTGCCTGGATGCTCTTGTCCCTAAAGGCCTTCATTCTCCTACTGAAGGAGGGAGGCATTGGCCCAGCCCCTTTCCAGAGCAAGAAAATCACATTCAGTCTTGAGAGCTCGGGAGGTATTTCTGGGCCAATTAAATCAGAGAGGCTGTTAGTGCTAATGTGTAATTGGTTTTAAAATCAGCAGACATGCCTAGCTCTGGATGACAATACGTAAATAGCAAAATGCCCCCATCCTGAGTGGTTCTTGTAAACCATGACCATGGCCTTCTGCAGCTGTAGCCGCCTTCTGTCAGTTCCCTCCTTGCAAGCAGTGGCTCAGCTCTAATTGACTGTCGGGGATAAATATTTACGGGACTGTGTAAACGAAAAGCATCTGCCTCTGAGGTCTGGTCACAGGCTCTTCACGGCAGCACCCAGGAAAGCCAGAGGGCTGGGGGGCTCTCCAAGCTGGCCATTCTTTTCCTACAAATTGACAAGTGCTGTAGTCTCCCAGACTCGGGGCTGAATGTCTAATTAAATTTCCAGACCAGGATAACGGGTTGGCTCCTCCTGGGTTCAGGAAGGCCACAGCTTGGAGGCGGTGGGGAGGGAGGTCCTAATAGGGTGTGCAGGCTCCCTCTGAGGCCCCAAGCCTGTCTTCAGAATCCCACCTGGCCTCCCTGGCACTGCAGGTCTCAGGCTGGCTAGGCAGATGCTCCCTTCCAGTGTCAGATCCTGCTTCACCCCCGGCCACCCCTAAAGGAGACAGACATAGCCTCTTCCTCGGTTCAGTGGGAATAAAATCCCACCTCGCAGGTGTAACAAAAGACAGAAGGTGCCCAGGAAAGAGCAAGCCAGAGGGGGACCTGGATGCTCTGCTAATATCCGAGTAAGCAGGTCCCAGCCTGGGCTGCACATGAAAACGCCAGAGTGCTATAAAAATAGATTCCTTGGCCCCACTCTGTCCCTCTAGAAAAGCACTGGGGCCCGGGAATCTGTTTTATTTTGTTTTATTAAGGAATGCTCTAGACAATCCTGATGTCATCATCCAACCCCAGTCTGCAATTAGGGCTGAGTCACACTGGCCTCAGCACACCTGGCTTTAGCTTCAAGTTCCTCTGTGGACGTGGCCTCCCAGCCCCTCAGGACTCTGTCTGAATTGCTGCTTTGGTTTAGCCTGTGTATCCTGGTGCTTTGGGCCCCCAGAGGACACTGGTAGTGGCCTGTGGATGATCAGGCCACCTTCGTTGATGTCAGTGCACACACTCCTGCACCGTGTCTGAGCCCATGTCTGAGCTGGAGCTGAGAGGTGCGGCAGGCAGCCCTGCTCCCCTGCGCGTGGGCTGTGCCACCCTGGCAGTCCCTGGAACCCTGTGGGCCTCATGCCCTCAGTGTCGTGGCAGAGGGTGAGGCTAAGCAGCCTGGGGCTCACAGGAGGGAGTCATCCTGGTTGGGGGCAGGGTGGAGGCTCAAGGGCAGTGTCTTGAAGGAGAGAGGTTGATAAAATGGAGGGTCGGGGTGGAAAAGCCCCTGCCCCAGGCCTCAGTTGACCACATGAGAATCCGGGGAAGTGTTTCATCTGAGCGCAGGCTCCTTGGTCTAGACCTCCACCAGGCTGAGAGGAGCTCAGCTTGGCCAAGGCTGCCTGCCAGCGAGTGCTTGCCTGGACTCTGTGCCCATGAGCACTGTCCCTGTACCCAGGCTCCAGGAAGTGGGGGCAGGATCTTAGGGCTTCAGCTGAGAGGGTTGGGAGCTATGCTCCCCTAAAATAGCTCAACCCATTCCGTGGAGTTAATCAGGATACTGCTGTGGGTGAGAAAGCACCTCAGCCCCAACAGCCACACTAGGCAACCACCCTGGGGGCTCCCTGGCTCCCCCATCACCCCACTCCCCAGGCCATGTGTCCTCTACGCGCATGCAGTCCTCACACTTGTCCTTTACTCCTTCTGGAGCGCTTCATGCCTGTCTCAGACGGGCCATTCCCCTGCATGGCTAAACTCTTCTGTAGGTGTCTGCCCAGCTTTGCCTCAACTGCAATGTGGCACTTCCCGAGGGGTGCTCCCCTGAGGTGCCCGCTCCCCTGCCACCCTCTCAAGCATGCTGTTGTTTTCCTTCACACTCATGCACCCCAGGGCCAGGTGGGGTAGACAGCTTCCTTCTCCCTGTTCCTGCTTCTAAACAACTCCCCCTCCCTCATCCCACTTTGTTTTGGAGCTGGAGCTGTTAGGTTTTACCCCCCCATCACCATCATCCCCCTTGTTTCTGTGCTGCGCCAATATCTTCCTAGGTCCCCATCATGAATATCTGGGCTCTCAGTTCACCTGCTTCCCCCATGCTACTGGAATCATCGTTATGGTAGTATGAGCATCCATGTGGACGCCCAGTCTCCATCCTCCTCTCCAAACTCCTCCATCTCCACACCTTTGACAGTCTCACCCCTGCACCCATGGCCAGTATCATATCTGGGAACTTCTCTCTACCATGAGCCCACCACCTCTAAAGTCTCAGTTTCAAGCATCCCACACTCTGACCACATTCCTGGCTTTCTAGTTCACATCCTCTGATACCCACTGAACACATCTCATGTCACTGAGACGGCCAAACCCCTTGGCCCTGCTATGCTCTCACCATCTGTCATTTACCCTGTCTGTCACTTCATTCCTCTTATGGGCCAAATTGTGTCGTTCCAAAATTCCTTTGTTGAAGTCCTAACTCCCAGAAGCTCAGAATGTAACTGTATTTGGAGATGGGACCTTTAAAGAGACAATTAAGTTACACGAGGCCATTTGGGTGAAGCCTAATCCCATATGACTGGTCACCTTATAAGAAGAGATTAGGATGCAGATACGCACAGAGGCAAGACCACATGAAGACACACAGAGAAGGTGGCATCGACAAGCCAAGGAGAGAGGTGTCAGGAGAAACCCACCTGCTAAACTGTAAGATAGCAAGTGTCTGTTGTTGAAGCCTCCCAGTCTGTGGTACTTTGTTACGGCTGCCTGAGCAGACTTGAACCTGCTGAGCAGACTTGAACACACTTCCTTACTCAGCTCAGATTCCAGCATGACCGTTCTCAGCCACACCTTCACCGTCCCTACCAGTTACACTCACCAACTCTGGCTGAACCTGAGGAGCTGAGCATTGGTGGGGAAGATCACATAACAATGTTAATTAGCCTCTCCTAAAATGTATCACTTTGAACCTTCATATATGAGCTCAACACAGTCCATAAATCTTATCAAGTTTTTCAAGTCTTCTTTCCCACTTTCCAGGAGGCTATTTCACACAGTCGATTTCATCTTCAACATCCAACTGCCCACCTCTTATCTCAAGGTTGTGATCTGAGACCAGGAGGTACCAGTTGGGAGCCTCTGCATGCTCCTACCTCTGCTGCCTCAGGCCTAAGCTTTCCACTTCACCCTGTACCAACCAAAGGCCTCTTATTTTCTGAGTTCTATCTCCTTTTGCCTTTGTAAGAATTCCACCCCTCCACTCATCTCCTATCTCTTCAACAATTTCTTTACTAAATTCCTTCCATACATTTGTCTCTCCTCCTAAAAACACCTCCCTTGACCCTCATCCTCTTTCAGCAACTCCCTCATTTTTCTGGTCCTTTTAGTATCAAAATGTCTGAGAAAAAGTCGACCATACTCACTGGTTCAACTCACTGACTGCCTCATCGACAATTTCTTTCTGCTGTTGGATCACTTCTGTCAGTGTGCAAGCATTTGTTTTCCTGCTACTCCAGTCTGACCCTCAGTAAGCCCAGTGACAACTTCAGGGTTGCCAAGCCGGGTCCCCTGTGTCCTGTTCCTCCTCCAGCTCTCCACAGCATTCCATGTGGCTGGCCGTTCCCTCTGTCTTGAATCTTTGTGACTCTTCTGGCTTTCCTTTACTTCATGGGCTACTCTTTCTCAATCCCCTTTGCATCCTTCTCTACCTGACCTCCAGGCTCCCTGTTCTTCTGTTTCTAGATTATCTCACCCAGGTCCATGACTTTAAGGATCATTTATGCGCTGATGTCCCTCAAATTTATAGCTCTGTACTGACCTCTCCCTTGGGCTCCAAACATATATATTAAGCTTGACGTCTCCACCCAGATGACCCAAGCACCTCTAACCCAACATGTGTGGCAATGATTTCTCCATCCTGTACCCACTCCCCGACCCTGTTTCCCATCTTACTAAATGGCACTAACATCCACTTACGGCTTGGATAAAAAGCCCAGGAATTGTTCTCGCTTTCAATGGCCTTGACCTCACTGGTCTCTCCATCTTCACTCTCAACCCTGTCCCAAGCTGCCATACTCTTTCACTTGGAAACCGAAATCATTTTGTAAATGGTCTCTCTGTTTCTGTTCCATAGGCAGGGCTGCTCTGGGGAGGGGGGATCTGTGAAGGATCAGTTTCCTGTTGTGTAGATGACACAGTTGGCGCTAACTGGATTAATCGGATTACCCAAGGGGAGGCACATGTGTCCCCTCCTTTCTGTCGCATTTCCCTCAGAAACAGCACTTCCATTCAGAAAGCCAGATCAAGTGCCATTAACAAATCAATTCTGATCCACAGCCCAAGTGCTCAGACCTTGGGGCAATCCAGCCAGCCCTGAAGGGCGTGTCTTGGGCCTGGCCTGCTAATAAAGTGGAAACTATGCTGGAGGCAGAGGCGATTATTTTGATGCCTGTCTCTGTCCCTGAAGGGGAGAAGAGTGGGATTTGATTACACCGTGGTCTCCCGAGGGAATTAACTCACTGCGGAATGCTAAGTTATTAATTCTCCAGCACGAGGTTAGGTCCAGGAGGGCAGTCAGCTCTCACACCCCTCTTTGGCTCCTACAGCCCCCTATTTATGACAGCATTCAGGAGGTGCCCAATAATTGGATGAAAGAATAATTAATTGGTAAGTCGGGGAATAAGTCTGGGGCCTGGCATTTTTAATCACCCTTCATTCTTTTATTTAATAAATGTAACTGGGCCCAGACTGTGTTTCTCAGAAATTAAACCAAACAGACAAGGCCCCTGTCCTTCTGACCTTATAGGCAGTGGGTAGGAGGTGGGGGGAAAGGCAGATAATCAGCATTTATCAAACAAATGCAAAGTTGTCCTCAGAGAGTGAGCAACAGAGTCAAGGTAAGCGAACGGGCCACAGTGACAGAGTGTGCGGGAAGGATGCCCAAGGCAGGCCTGAGGCCGGACACCTGGGCTGAGCTCTGCGTGCGGCAAGGAGCCAGCTGGGTCTGGGGGAAGACCCTTCTAGAGAGAGACCAGAAAATGCAAGTGGCTGTTAGAAAAAATAGGCCCAGTACATCCGGCTCAGGCCACCTTCGCTGGGCAGCTGTTCTCCTCCTCACCCTGGGGGTAAGGTGGGTGTGTCCCTGCTGGGCCTCAGGCTTTGCCCAGGGTTGGTCTGCCTGCCTGGGTACCATCCTTCCCTCCAGCCTTTCTCACTCATGGCATGGGGCTTTGTTCCATTCCCACCTCTTCTAACAGAGCCTTTCACAATCCCACTCGGAAGGGCTCCGTCCCCTCTCTGAAGTCCTGGAGCACGTTTTTGACGCCTGTCTGAAGTGGGTCAGCACTGCATGCACCTGGATGTGAGTCTCCTCCCCATGCCCCCTCTTCCTGTTCCCATCATGGGGCTGCTCTTGGGTAGAGGCCTCAACTCCTTTGTCTCCCATACTCCCTGCGCCGATCCCAGGGCCCTCAGTAACAGATGTGGAGAGTCTGAATAGATTGCCTGACCCAGTAAAATTCTGAGGGGTAAATAAAGACTCACAGAAGTCTTGCTTCTCATCCAGTATCTCTAACATGGGCAAGGAAGGAGAGCATTCCATCAGCTCCTGGAATAGGACCAGCTTTGGATTTGAAAGTAGTTTCCAGAAGGGTGATGAAAAATTTTCAAGAATATTCCTGGCTTTCTTATGGGAATGCTTGGAGACTTTCATCAGAACAGTGCCACAAGATAAGGGACAGCTTGAAGATGAAGAGTCCCAGGATGGAGAGATCAGGTGAAAGAGGTGGTGAACCACTTTCCCAGAGGCAGGCTCCATCCCACACCCCCATTCAGCGACTCCCCCAGCCACTATCAGTGAGCGCCACCCACCAGGAAAACACACCTGCTCACTTGCAGCCAGCCTTCCTCCAGCTAACTCCCCCGCCCCGCCCAGTATTCTCAGACATCCCCAATTCCAGCACTAGTTAGTCCCACCAAGAAAGCCAGATACTGTCAGATGGAACACGAGGGCACAAAAGGTGGCTTCAGTGGCAAGGCACTGTGGCTGGCCGCAGGGCATGCTGTGGGCCCTGAGCTCCCGCACTATGGCTGATGGGGATGAGGCCCTGGCCCAACCCTGGAGGAGGGAAAGCCAAAGGGCACGAGCATGAGATGGGCATGGAGATGTGCTGGGCACTGCGGCTGACCTTTCACGAGGACCGTCCTGGCCTCGGCCCACTCGCTCCTCCCGTCAGACGTCAGCAGGCCAATTGGAGGCAAACGCTCGTCCTCGTTGGAAGCCATTTTGACTATCTTTCTCAACTGAGTGAACAGATCCCCCTCACTGAGACGGCGGAAATTAATGACAACATCCAAGACAAAGAACTGTGGGGTAAACAGGTCAAACATGTCACTTGTTGGGTGGCCCGTGGCACCAGGCCTTCACTCAGCCTTCACAGGTAAGCTTGGGACAGGGATGCTCAGGCCCAAGGTTCCCAAGGTGTTTGGTGGTTCTAGTCTCAGTTTAGGGACCAAGCCAAGGCTGTTGACTGTGCTGGATTCCACGCTGCCCCCAATCAAAGAAGGCAACATTAAACTTAGCCAAAAGAAAATGTGTTTCATGGTTCACGGAATCCATTATGTTTGTGGGGAATGGAATATAAATTGGCACAGCTACTGTTGGAGGGCAGTGTCTATCAAAACTAAAAATGTGCATACCTATGACTAAGCAATTGCACTTATAAATGCATATTTTAGCCTGAGGCTTAGAGAAACGTACCCGTGTGTACCGGAAGACACGAGGAATGTGCCTCTTGGCCTTGTTTGCAACAGCAAAATGGTAGCAAGAGCCTCACTATTCTCCAGAAGGGGAATGGCTAAGTGAAATGTGGTGTATAGGTCTAGGGCATGTCTACCCAGCCATTGAAAAGAGTGAATTAGCAACAGATAGAGCCACAGTGATGGGCCTTAAACACACTGGTGAGTGGAGGAAAAAAGCAAGCCAGCAATCATATGCAGAGGAAGATTAAAATGGAAAACCAACACATACCATGCGTGCATGTGCACCTACGCATGTGTGCATGCGTGTGCACCTTCACATGTATACCTACATGTGCTTTGTATGTCAGCCCTGTGGTTTTGTCATTTTGTAGCTTTGAAGGCTAGAGCCTTGGGCTTTGTGAAGGGTCTATTCCTAGACCCAGGTCAAGATACACTTTTCAGCTGATTGACATGAGTACCTTGTTTTCCCTTCCCCTCCAACCCCCTAGCAGTGTCTGTATGGCCTGGTCTAGTGCAGGGGCCCAGAGCATGTCTGGAAGAGGTGGATACGGTGGCCTGTGGGAGCTGGGAAATACTTGGCTTGACTTTTGAATGAAGATGGGGAAACGTCCTTGGTCTATGGCCAAGGTGTCAGGTGGGCTGCGAGAGCTCCTAGATGGCCTTCAAATCTAGGAACAGAGGTCACAGCTGCCCTCAGATGTCAGGGCTCCACAGAGCTCCCAACTTACTAAAAATGTGAGGAGAGCCCAAGATCACATTGTAGAGCAAGTACCAGGGGAGTCCCTGGGATGGTTGCCAAACTTGGGTTTTAGCAAAGCAAAAACAAAAACAAAACTGTTTGTCAGAGGAAATATTTATGTGAAGCTCAATATATGGAATATATAGTGCAGTGGGCACAGGGAAGAGGTCAGGAGCCCTCATGCTCAGCCTGTCCCCCAGGACCCATGGGTCCTTGTTGGCTCTGTGGAACCCAGTCTGAGGACCTGAGCTGCAGGGGGTAGAGCATGACCTTAGGGCACTGGCCAGACCCAGGAGTCCTTCCCACTCTTGGACAGACCACTTAACTTGTCTGAGTCTCATGTCCTCAACTGTCACACAGAGATCCTAAGGCCCCCTCTGCATGGTCACTGTAAGGATTAAGTGGGATGAATGCATGTTAAGTGCTGAGCCCACAGGCTGACACATGAAAGGTCCTATTTGTCAGTCTGTAACACTGTCTGTCTGTGTGTGGTCTCCAGAAAGGCCGGAGCCTGGGTGACTGCATGGAAAAGAACAGATGTACAGGTGGAGGTCTCGATCATGACCCTCAGTGCATCAGTGCTGAAGTGAGAGTCCAGTGAGGATATTCTCAAACTGACGGCTCTCATTCTTAGAAGGCAACTGGTGGAGAGACATGGGACTGACTGGAAGTAGGGACCTCACTTTGGAGACATGGTGCCCCAGCTCCCTGTGTGACTCAGGGAAGGAGGCTGAGCCCCCTCGGAGAAGGTAATGGACGTGAACGCATGGCCACTGCATGCTCTGTGCCCTCCCTCACCAAGACAAGGGGCTGCTTACCTGATTGCAGCAGGCTACGATGACGTGCTCAGGCTCCGGCATGATGCTGCTGTTCTGAGCCACCAGCGTGTCCTGGGTATGGCCGGGGAGCCGGTAGGAGGAGAAGAGCCCATAGTATTGCTTCATGCAAAGGGGCTGCCCTGACAGCTGGCCTTTGGCACAGTCAGTGGGAATGGAGTGGCTGAAGGAGAGGAGTGGGAAGGGAGGCAGCCACGAGGGGATGGTGGGGGGTGAGGGGAGACAGAGAATGGGTTTTATTGTAACTTGATCAGGCAAAATGGGGCACAGAACCCAGAATTGCATCATCATGGCAGATGCAGAGCTCAATTCTCCACTTTTCAAAGTAGTGGAGGCCCCATTTCCATAACACATGGAGACCCTCAGAGTTTTCTCAAACCTCTGCCTCATGCACGGCATGTGCAAAGCCTGCCAGTTAGCCTTCTGCATCTTTGCTTATGCTGATCTTCTCTCGGCATGCCTTTACCCCAACCCCAGAACTCAACTGTTCTATTCAGAAAACTCCTTCCCCTCCTTCAAGAGCCTACTCCTTTATCATCTCTTTTAGAAGCCTCTTCTGAGGTCAATGCAGGAAGTTCTTTTTCCCTCTGGTCTCAGCATGCCTTGTGCCTATCCTTCCTCTCTCCCTCCCTTTCTTCCATCCATCCACCCATCCATCTATCCATCATCCATCCATATATCCATACATCTACCATACTTCCACCACGAAACATCCATCCCTCCTTCCACCCACCACCCACTCATCTATCCACCATCCACACATCTATCCACCATCCATCCATCTTTCCATCCATCCATCCATCCATCCATCCATCCTTCCTTCCTTCCACTCTTTCAGCCAACAAATATTTGTGAAGCACGTCCTCCGTATAGGCCAGGCACCATTCTGGGATGTGGGGATACAGCAGCAAATAAGACATGCAGCTCCTGCTCTACTGGGGTGCAAGTCCTAGGATGTATAGGTGGGGAGTAGACCACAAGCAGCAAACCAGTGAACAGGAGACTTTCAGGCAGTGAGACAGAGTGTTGGCAGGGACAGGAGGTGGTGACCAGGGGCAGTCTCACTGAGGCAGGTTGATTGAGCTGAGCCCTAAGGGTGAAGTGTCCCAAAGCACTGCAACTCAAAGTATGAGTATTGCACTGAACTGCTGTGACTGACCCATGACTTGGTGTAATGCCTGAACCCAGAAATGTTTGTAGCAATGTGATGGGAGTTTTATGTCTGTTGAATCCTGTAATAAAACACTTGGTCTCATATTTCATACCGTTTTTCTAGTAATCAATTTTTTGTTGTTTTTCACAAATTTTACAAAATGAAAGAAAATATATTGTTTCTTCCCCAGAGGCAGCTTGAGAAGCACTGGTCAAAGGCAGAGAGAAGCCAGTGGGGCTGAGGCCCAGTGAAGACAGGGCCAGAGAGGTGGGCAGGCCAGGTCCTGTGGGGCTCCAGTGGCAGTGGGGAGGAGCTATCGCCTTATTCTTGGTGCAGTGAAAGCCCTTGGGAGGCTTTAGCACGCAGGGGCAGGACTGGGTTTCCATTTTGTTGTTTTACTGACCCTGCTTATATGGGGAGAATGGGCTGAAAGGTGTCACAGGAAGAACAAGGAAGGAGGTTGTGGCAGAGAAGGAACGTGATGTCTTGTGAGGGCAGCAGGGAGGGAGGAGGGAGCTTGGGGACACAGTGGGGAGGGAGAATGACCACATCTGAGCACCATGGGTTACATGAGGGTGCAAGGGAGAAAGCAGAACAAGCACAGGTGACTTCTAGGTTCCCAGACTCACCAACAGGGCATGTGCTGGTGCACTTATGGACATGGCTCGACAAGGTGTGGGAGGAGTTGGGGAACGGGGAGGGAGAGGCGAAGCTCTCCCGGCTCATTTGTAATGACTGAGAGACACCCCGGTGGGGATGGCTGAGGCTTGGGTGAGCGAGTGTGGGACTCAGGGGAAGGGACACAGCTGTATTTTGTGTCTGTTTAAGTGACTGTCTTGCCCAATAGTCTAAGGACATTTTGAGGGGAGGATGAGGCCTTATTTCTCTTCCTCTTCCCAGCATAACTACATTGCAAAGTGAATAAGTAAATTAATTAATTAATTAATTAAAGGTTCAAAACAGGCACTCAGGAAAATGTTCCAGTCTTAAGTCCTTTTCAATCATTGGACATGGGAACCTCCACGTGGATATGCGTGGGTATTCGTGTCTGTGTGAGTGTGCACACACACATGTGAAAGTCTGGGATCAGAAGGAAAGTGAAGTCTCGTGGGGGCAGTCAGTGATGAATGGGCACCAAGTCCCCAGGCCCAGCAAGACAAGGGTGTTTGAAAACAGACAGGACGGTGAGCTAGAGGGGCGAGTTCTGGGAGGAAATAGAATGCTGTCCACGAAGAAGGGAGAGACCAAAGACACACCATGAGGAGACAACAGCCCAGGGCCTAGTGACCCATGGCATTTAGAGAGGAGTGAGCAGAGCGCACAGGAGCGTATGGTACAGAATGCCCTGGACAGCCTGAACTGCTCCACCCTGAGAGTCTGGGAGCTCTGCCTGCCCATCTCCAGAGGGAACAGCCCTACCCTGGAAGGGGCTGTGGGTCTGAGCCTCTGTCCCAAGGCTGGGTAAAGATTGAATTGAGTCAAGTTGAACAAAGAGTGAAGTTTGCCCCTTGCCCCCTCCTTGCTCTGCCACCACCTGGCTCTGTAACCATGGATGAGTTACTTAACCTCTCTGAGCTGCAGCTTCCTCATCTGTGCAAGGGATTCTTCTTTGGGCCTCTCTCTCTCCTTCCAGCTTCGAATGCCCTTATAGTCTCTACCTTGAGAGACTTGGGTCCTCCAGACCCACTTACTCTCCCTGCTGCTCTCAGACACCCTCCTGCTCTCCTAAGCTTGGCCAGGAGAGGGACTTTCTTCCTAAAATCAAAGAGAGCCTGTGGTGCTTGAGCAGCCCTCTCCATCTGTCAGAACAGCCTCATGTCCACTGAGCTTGGTGGGATTGAGGATACAGTCTCCCACTGGAGACACCATTCCTCCAAGTGGCAAAGCAGAACTCCCCATCACCTTACTCTAACAACTCTTCCTTCCCCGCCTTCCTATGTGTTCTCCAGCTTCAAGTGAATTCACTCCACCTGTGCACGTATGTGTGGAGGGAGGAGGCATTTTTAAAAGATCAAGGAAGGATGGTGCTTGCCCCAGGAAAAGGAACAGTTAACAGACAGGCCAGCCAAGCTAAAGGTCATCCTGATGGTGGGGGAGTGGGTTGGGGCAGGGACATCTGCTCTGTGCCAGGAGCCAGGAATGGGAATACAGAGCTGGAAAAAGACAAGGTCCCTGCAAGGGAGATAGACGCATAGGCAGACTGTGCTGGAACAGTGCACCACCCTCCCAGTCCTACCTGTCCAGCAGGGCCTTGTAGCTGAGTACACCAGAGATGAGGCTGGCTGCAAACCTGCAGGGAGAAGGGAGGCCTGAGCCCTTCCTCCCAGGGCCTGGCTTCCTCCCTCCCTCCCTCCCTTCTGCCTCCCCTCCCTCCTTCCCTCTTCCTTCCACCTCCTTCCTCTTCCCTCCCTTCTCCCTCCCTCCTCCCTCCCTCATCCCCACTGCCAAACTCTGTGATCGCCCATTGTATGCCACCCCCGTGTGCACTAATCAGATGTGGTTCCTGCACTAATCAGATGTGGTTCTTGCCCCCCAGCCCAATGCCGAGAGCCCACCACAAGCCTTGGATTCAAAATGGTCCTTTGGTGAGAACTGGGAGTCGAGCAGCTCTTGGGGAAGGGAGAGGAAACTGGAATCACCTTGAAGAGGAGAGGGAGCAGAGAGGGAGACGGAAGCCAGGAGAGGCCACAGAGCAGGCCAGAAGGGGTGGAGGGTGAAGGGTGGAGTTCTTCCTTGGAAAGGCCAGCCCTGGGGCTGGACAGGGCAGGACCCCTGGCCTTGTGGAAAATTTTCTCCTGGGAAAAGCCAGTAATTTGGTCCCTTTCCTCCCACCCCCCGGTACTAATGAAAAGGAAATCGAGTGCTTGGGGAAAGGCACTGGAGAAACGAGCAGCGGGAACTGTCATACCAGGATTCTGGGCCTGGCTTAATTGCACCAGGAGGAAAATACCCCCTCAGATGCAATTGTGAGAACTGTTTTCAGAAGTCATTCATCTGTCCACACCTTCCTTCTTCCCTGGGGAGACTCCAGCTACAGTGGGAGGGAAGGCTGGCCAGCTGGTAGGGTGGGGTGGGGAGGTCTTCCTAGCATGGCTAAGCCCTGCCCAGAGGAGAGGTGGGCCCTGCCTCTTGTCCTCGGGCCACTTTGGTCTGCCCTCCCTCTAAACTGTCCCCACCATTTGCCCCACTCAGGTCTTAAGACCAGACTCTGAGAGACTCCAGAAGGGAAACCCTTTCTCCCTGCACCGATCCTCCATTGTCATTAGCGGCCAGAGGCCCTTCCAACGGCTCAGTGAGCTCTGAAATTACAGCAGATGGCACAGGCTCTGGCTGCTGGCAGGGAGGAATTGTTTCCAGCCTTCTGGGGCCTCTGTTTAGAGCTGGGGGCTCTGGAAGGAAGCAGAGGCCCTCTCAGACAGCCTGGGGCAGTGTTTCCCAGGAATAAGTACTGGCGTGGTCCAGGGACACATGCCTCCTCCCAGGGCCTCAGCCAGGTGGAGGCTGTGGGGATATTTGGACCCATGACCTCCATGAGTGTCCATTCCACTGCAAGATAAATATAGACTAAGGCTAATTGTGTGATTGTCACTCGAGTGCAGCCACACCTAACCTTGCTCCCCACCTGATGGCCTGGACGTCCACTGTCTCGGGGCATTTGGCCCCAGGAAGCTCAGCCAAGGCTCCAGCTTTGGCCTTTCTTTGCTGGCACTGGGGTAAGGGCCCCTGCCTTGGGTGGGTCCCCAGGTTATGAGCTAGGAGCACCAAGGCCTCACCTCAGCTGGTCATCGGTGCCAGGGAAGTGCTGCCGAGCAAAGATCACGGCAGGGCTGGAGTTGACAGGCAGGGCCAGGCGGTTGTTGAGATACATGTCATTCAGCCAGTACTCAGACACCTGCAGGGGAGGGCAGGGAAGGCCGTCACATCCCTCCAAATAGTCCCATCCTGACAGCCCCGAGAGAAAATCGGGACACTTTACCAGAGCATTAATTCATTCATTCCACAAATATATGCTAAGCCCCAGGTATGTGCCAGGAGCTTCCCAGTCCACCAGGCCTGTCCTTCACCTTTGTGCCCTCCTGTCTCCTTTCTTCTGTCCCAGTCCCCATCCTGGTGGCTTGGTGCTACATCGCTGTCCTCTGCCTGTCCTTACAGGTGTCTTCTTCCTGCCTTTCACACTCTCTTCTTTCCTAATGCGATCTCTGTCCTCATCTGTCCCCATTCCTGTCCCCGATTTGTCCTCCTCTTTCTCTATCCGTATTTCCCATTCCTCATCTTGTTTGTTTCTCATCCTTGTCCCTTCCTGTCCTCCAATCCATGCCACCTGCCTGTTCCCACACCTATCCCCCATCCCTGTCCCTCGTCTCTCCTTCTGCCCTGTCTTTGTCCTCTACCTGCCTCTCACCGAGATCCCTCTGTCTCCAGGTCTGCCTCCCGCCCCTCTTCTATGGGTTCCTTGTCTGCCCCTCTTACCCAGTTGGCTGTCTTCTCCTGCCGCTCCAGGAGTTTCTGCTGCAGGGTCTCGCCGAGGCCACCAGGGGCCCCAAACCGCTGCACAATGGCCTGGCTCTTCCTGAACTGCTCCTCAGACACCAAGTGTCGCATGCACTGCAGGTACGTGGCCAGGGTCTGCTGCAGCGGGGGCACGGGCAGTTTGGGCAGCCCCTGGAAGAAAGGGTTCATAGGCATTGTGCCTCTAGTATGTGCGCCCCATGCCTGTCCCCAAGTTGGTCCCTAGTATCTGTATCGTTCTGCCCCTGTGTTGTTCTCTACCCTGGGACCCCTCCATTTCTAGGGCTCAGCTCAGCAAAATTATGAATTTAGGAAGTTCCTGTTTGGCGTCCCTGACCTCATTGTGCTCTGTCCCTAGAAAGGGATAAAGTGCAGAGGAAAATACGGTGATATTGGCATCAGACAGACCTGGGTTTCTACCCTGACCCTGCCGCTGACCAGCTCTGCAAACTTGGGCAAATCAGCCTCCCTCTGTGCCTCAGTTTCTTCCTCTGTAGAATGGGAGTAGTAACCCCTATCTCTCATAGGATCAAACAGAAAATAGATATGAAAGTGCTTTTAAGCCATAAAGGATGGACCTAAGATGAAATAGTCCTGTTATTGATATTGTTGGCTGCTGGTGACTCTTAATTTAGAGATTGTTCCCAGCTGGGGCTCCAGAATCTGATTGATCTCTGGACCTGAAGGGGGCACTCTTACGGAGAGATTTGGAAGGATAAAAGATGGTTTTGGATGAGAGACATAATTCAGTGCTGCCCTAATGACTAGAATTCTAAAAGAGGGTTCCTCAGAAGATGATTCATGCCCTGAGCTTCTTATAAGTCCCTCCTACTTATAAAACCCAGGCAGGGAATTTTGTTTCATGTGGGTGTTAGGGGCAGTGGATGTCCTTCCTCTCCGAATCTCTCCAAGCCTCTGCTCCTCATCCATAGGACATAAATAACAATTCCTACCTGAGAGGAACACAGAGAGAATTAAATGGGGGAACAACTGGCCTCAAATAGACACATCTAAAATGTTATGACCTCGCTATCTTATACTTCCAGAGGAATTCCCAAGAGGAAACCCATATTCTTTGGGGGCCCCAAAGTGTGGCTAGAGTCTAGGAAGAACCCCCAACTCCACCCTCCTATACGCATGCTGTGCCTCTTAGTTCACCAGCAGCGTTCACCACAGAAGGCTTCTGTGTGGCTTCAATTTTGTGACTTCCCATTTATGAATGAGGAAACTGAGTCCCAGAGAGTGGAGCAGCTGGTCCAAGGTCACATACAAATCTGATGGCAGACTAGGAGCTAAAATCAGTCTTCCATGTCCACTCTGCTTCTTTCTCCTGGGTCGTTCTCTCCCTTCCCTTTCACTCCCTTTTCCATTTGTTTCCTCTTCTTGTCCCTCACTTGGCCAGTGACAATAGGAAGGCAGAACTTATAATAATATTGCTAAAATTGTACAGTTTCTTCTCCTGTAAAAAGGTAGCAAACCCTGCCTTTCATAGGATTAAAGAGCTAATGTATGTGAAAGTGCTTTTAAGCCATAAAGGATAGATCTAAGATGAAATAGTCCTGTTATTGATATTGTTGTCTCCTGGTCAGTCTTAATTTATAAACTGTTCTCAGCTGGGGCTCCAGACTCTAACTGATCTCTGGACCTGAAGGGTGTACTCTTGTGGAGAGATTTGGAAGGATAAAAGATGGCTTTGGATAAGAGACATAATTCATTGCTGCCCTAATGACCAGAATTCTGCAACATGGTTCCTGGGACACACTGGTAGACAGTGAGGCACCTTCCTTCAGGGGCTTCTTTGTGCAGTGATGAGTTTCCATGAGACAGTAAAGGGTTCCTCCCCATAGGCTGCAGAGTGAAGGGGCCCCTTAAAAGCACCCTCTTCTCTGCCCCTGCTGCTGATGGATGAATGACGGCCCTCTGCCTGTCTGATCCTGCCTCTAGGGTTCACTTCTCTGGCAGCGGTGGGGTGTCAGTGCCAACTACGGGCTGCTCCTGCCCTGGGGAATGACGCGAGGATGGATCTGGACAGCATCCCAGGCTGCCCTGCCCAACCCCAGCGAGCCAGGTCTGGGCCCCCAACCCAGCTGATCTTGTTCTTCCATCTCTTGCGGTGGGGGGTGGTCTGTGTGATGGGTGGGTGAGCACCTACAGAAAGCCCAGCCCAGTTAGTGACCTGGCCAAAAGGGCCCACAAGTCTGGCTAGATCCTCTGCCAGACACTGCTCCCCTTCTTCCAGGCTCTGACAGTGCGCTGTGACTTAGCCTGGCTAACAGGGAATCAGCAGTGGGTAAAAAGGAATAAAGCAGGAAATCGCAGCTCAGACATCTCAACCCCCCAGGGATCCTCCCCAGACTCTCCTGGACTTCTGGCCCTGTGCTAAGGAGTGTCTTTGGACCTGGGAGTCTCAGATCAGTGCTCCAAAACTCCATGTTTCCTGGGCAGTTCATGTGAGTCAGATCCTGGGCTGGACTCAGACAATGGAGAAACAGAGCCTGCTCTGAAGGAAGCCACAGCCCAATGGGGTGGGTAGAGAAGCATGCCAGTGGACCAGAGGTGACAATAGATGTTTGTCAGCTGCAGAGGTCAGGGCAATGGAGTGAACAGCTTCTTGGGGAGAAGCCAGAAAATTCTGCTCAGGGTTTCAAATGAGGGCTGGGGGAAAGGGAAAGGGGGAAGGGGGAAGAGGAATGGCAAAAAGACAAGTGTGGGAGAGGGGAAACACATGCAACCACCTGAAATCAGGTGTGTTGCTCTGCCACCCGAAGGCTGGCTGGGGTGGGAGGGAGGATGCCTGCCCAGGGAGGATGGCATTGTCTCAGGCCAGTGGAGAACATGGTGCCTAAGGCTCCAAGGCTGAACTAGTGATAGCAGCTGGAGCTGGGACTTGCAGGGCTTGGAGTAGGAATTCAGCCCCACCCTAAGGCAAAATCACTGGGCTCAAAGCTATCAGAAGTGGAAGCTGGGATGAAGAGAGGCCCTGGAAGGAAAGATAGGGCCTAGCCTGGCCAGGGGATTTGGAAGTTAAGCTCTTAGCATTTCCGTGGCACCCTGAGGCCCGTCTCAGCCCCTCCAGGCCCTTCTGGGATCCTCAGCAAGCTGGGGGTGGAGCTGTAGCCTGGGCCTTGTGCCAGTAGAGGGCAGGGCTGGGGCCAGGCAAATGCTGGGGGCCAGTCCCACTCAGGACTGTTCTAGAAGCAAGGGCATGTAGGTGGGGAAAGCAGGGTTGAGAGAGGGCTCCAAAAGTCACTCACAGACTCCTCACTGCTGGGAGTTTTTGCTGCCATCTTACAGGGGACCTTTTCCAGGATGGGCGTCTTGGTGAGTCCTGGTGCAGGGATGCAGAGGTGTGGACCTGGGGACCAAGAAGTGGGAAACATCAACACAGCAGCCACATAGGCCTGTCACAAACCCTCCACCTCCCGCCAACAGACCCCCACCCCAGCCCCATGAGGAGGCCAGAGCCTGACAGCTGTGTATAGGGGTCTCATTGCAGGCCTGGCCCCAGTCTCTACTTCCACCTGTACGTGCTGACCACAGTGTTCTCTCTGGGCCCCCATATGGGAGAGAGTGGTTCCTAAAGTGAGGGTCTGCTCTCATGAGGCTGTTGTCACCCAAGGCCAGCTGACCACTCTGGGGCCATCCAAATCCACCAGGGGTTGCTGGCAGAGTGCTGCCTTTGTTCCTGCCTGGAACCCAATAGATAAGTGCTTTGCCGATCAAACTCTCTCTTTCCCACTAGCTTCTCAAGGGTAAGACCATACCTACTGTGCTCAGTGCTTCATCTCTGCATCCCGGCCACATCTCTGGTGTGGAGTAGGGTGAATTCCCTCACTCCGTTGGTGGAAGGAAAGGAATGCATGCGTGGGTGAATGGAGGCCTTTAAGGCCCTGTGCTCCAGGATGCATCTGGGCTAATTGGGAGCCTGGCCTGTGGCCAGGGCAGGGAGACTCTGGGCCTGCTGGAGGGGTTGTGACCTAGGCAGTCTCGGGTCTGCAGGCTGCCAGTGTAGATGCCATAGGAGTGCCCAGGGAGGTATGCAGGGAGGCTGGGCAGCCAGGGCCCCTAGGGGTCACCTGCCTTAGTCTGGGGAGAAGCAGATTAATTTTGAAGGTACAGTAGAAGTGAGCCAGGCCAAGAGGGCAAAGACTGTTATTATTAGGCTGTGGGTCACAATTGCTACCCTCTGAGATCCCCCTGAACCTAAGCCTCCACAGGCACATACTCATGTTTTCCACCAGCCCACCCTCTATTCTCTCAAGTCTAAAGCTGAGGTTTAGCTAATTTCCTCACCCCTCTCCCCACCCAACACCACCCCTACCCAGAGGCAAGCACCGCCCACGTATGGGCACCTGGCAGGGTTGTTGCCAGGAACAGAGAGTCCAGAAAGATGGATGAACCAGGCCCAAGGATGGAGGAGCCTGGGGCTGCCTTGCAGTGCTGGGCAGAGAATGTAAAGCCCTTGCTGGCACAGTGCAGGGACACTCTCCACAGGCTTGTTCCCAGGCCTCCCAGTGCTGTGGGTTCGTAGGGGCTGCCCCCAACTGCAAAGTGAAAGAGATGGCATCCTGGTGAGGATTCACCGGAGCATGGCAGTCTTTTGAGAGGACAGCAAGGACAAGGTCAGGTTGGTAAAGGCCCTACAGACCATGCAGCCAATGCATCCTTTTGCTCTGGCCCAGAGCCCCCCCCTCCCCCCCATTCGGGAGACATTAGTCAGGCTTCAGGGACCCTGAGCTTGAAGAAGGCAGAGCTGGGTGGGATGGTTTCCTGGTGGTCCCACCTGCCAACTCTTCTTCCTCCATCACTCCTGGGCAGATGCCTAGAGGGTGTATGTGTATATATGTCTGTTTGTCTGTGTTTTGTGCCTCCCACCCATGCTCCTGCCAGCCTGGCTTTCCAAGGGCTGCCTGCTCTGCCCCGAAGGACCAACCCCAGTCTGGCCGGTCATTCACAGGCTGTCATCGGCTATGTCCTGGCTCAGACTTGCCACCAGCCGCTGCTCCTCCTTCCCCACCCCCTGCTCCCGGGAGAAGCGGTTGCCAACCAGCAATTCAGGCGAGTCGGGTCAGACCCACGGACCCTCCGACTAGACACAGAAAGCGCGGACCTGGTCACTTAGCAGATGCTGGGCCAAGTGAAGTGAGAACATGCGCTTGGAGTCCCGAAGCCCTGATGGTTAAGCCTCCCCAAGCCCAGGCACCGAAGCAACGCAATCCTGCAGCTTCCTAGCTGACCCCCGACGGCCGCTGCTGCGCAGGACTCAGAGGACTCCACGAGTCCTGGGGCCTCTCGGCCCCGGTGCTGTCCCTGGATAGAGCCCCCGACCGCCGCCCTTGCTCCCGGCACCGCGCTCCGCCAGCCCAGCCCAGCCCTTCTTCTCACCTGCTCTCCTCGGCTCTGCTGCCTCGGCCGACGCTGCACCGCACCACTCAGGAGTGTGGGCGGGGGTGTGAGCCGGAAGGGGTGGGGGGCGTGTCGCAGCGCGGGGGCGGGGGCTGCAGCCTGGGTTCCCGGCAGGGCCTCCGACGTCGCCCGGGTCCCCGCGGCCACCCGACTGGAGAAAGCAAGCTGGCCGCACTTCTCTCCTTCCTCTTGTACCTCCTCCCTCCTCTCTCTTCCATTTCCCCCCTCCCCCAAGCCCCCCCTTCTTCGCCGTCCTCAGCACCATCCCTTCCCCCGCTCCCCGCCCAGGGATCTCAGCTCCCAGCCCCCAGAATCTACCCGGAGGGCTTCCCGGAGGAACTCGGGCAACAAATTTAGGCTCTAGAAGGGGGCACAGAACACTGTCCCGCCCATGCCTCCTGCCCCTAGCTCAGCATTTCCCAGTCACCGCACTTCCCCAACCCCATTATTCCAGCCGTGGGGTGCTGCTGCTGAATCCTGGAGAGGGTTGGGTCTGAGGAAGTCTCTGCTCGCTGCCCTCCTCTCCCCACTATCCAGGCCAGTCTCAAACCCTGCTACACCATCTTTCAAACTAATAATAAGAAACAATAACTGGGATCAATATTCACTTCAGGACTTCTCTTTCTGTTACCATCCCATTCCTGCTGGCACTATGGGGTGGGGAGCAGAGGTGGGGTGCTACAGACTTGGGACAATCCTGATGGCAGACCTGAGGATGCTTAAGGACTGCGGCAAGAGGCAGGCTCTCCTCTCAGACAAAAGCATCCCCCACCCCAGATAGAGACCCCCACACAGAAATAGCACAGACAGACCGACAAAGGCAGACTCCGCCCAGGCACACACAGCCCGACTCGCAGATCGAGGACAGACATGCGCACAACAGCAGAGCAGACCCTCACAGGCGCAGCTAACACACAGGCGACCCTGACCAGCCGCCTCTTCACGCTGTGATGGGAAGACTCTGCCTCGATCATCAGACTACGGTCTTCGGGACATGGAGTGTTGCGCGAACGCTGGCTTGAGGCTCTCAGGGCTGGGACTAAGGATGGGAAACTTTCCTGACAGTCCTGGGCCGCTGCTCCCACTCAGGACAGGGTGGCAGTGGGAGTTGGCACCAGATCCCACACTCGCATCTCTCCCTTCAAGACTCAGACCCTCGGGACTGACAGGGACACAGCAAACACCAACCACGGCTCCCCCACTCCTCCTAGGACAAGTTCTCTAATGAACACACACATCACATCATACACACATTTCCAGAGGTCGGACTCTAAAAGATGGGCCGTTTTTCTTCCTCTGCCGGAATGCTCGGCTCCTACTCCTTTCTCAAAGCCTCAACGGGGCGGGATTCTGGTCTGAAGGGAAGCTCAGCCCAGGCACCTCAGAGCTCTGAGGCTGGTGTGGGGCGTGTCCTCAAAGGGCGGGGCCTGGCGTGCCCAGCTGGAGCGGGTCCTCAGGCTCCCCCGGGCGGCATCCCCGGGCTCTGCGCTGGGCCTGGAAAAGAGGGTCTATTCTGGGCTGAGGGGAGCATGGTGCTCCTTGGTGACCGTGGGTGACAGCCTTTGTTGGGTTTGCTTCCTTCCTATCCCCTTTTCCAGGTAGAAAAACAGCTACAGGTGCCTACGTGTTAGTTTGGCTCAGGTCTGGATTGGGACTTGGAGACCCAGTTCACCCTTCCCTCTGCTCTGGCCCTGCGCGCCTCCACGCACCCCCCACCAGTAAAGAGACTCGGCCTCCTGGGACAGACACAGTTTATTGATTTGGGCGGAGGCGCCGCGGTGCAGCGGCCCAAGTTTGGCACTGGGAGCAATGGAAGGAAGGACAGACAGATGCAGGCTCTACACAGGGGAGCCGCAGGTGGGGACTCAGGGTCCTCTTCACCTCCGCAAGGAGCGCGATGGCTTCGCTGGCCTCGGTGCTCCAAGCCCCATTGGACAAGAGAGAAAGGGATATGGAATGGGTCACAGGGAGGGGATTTGGGCAGAAGTCAAGGTTGAGGAGTGGCTGGGGTACTCGCTGGAGGAGGTGGGCCCTGAGCCAGAGCTGGCCAGTGGGCTTGCAGAGCAGCCCCCTTGACCCAAGGCGGGTGGGTGGGCTGGAGGAGGAGTGGGGATGCTAGCTGCGGGTGTAGTAGTAGTTGTAGTCGTCCTCGCACTCGTCAAAAGGGCCAGGCGGGCTGTGAGGCTCGCCGTCCTGGCCAGACACAGGACGCTCACGCAGGCGCACCGCATCGTACAGACCTTGCGGTGGCTCATCAAGCAACACATCGCGCTCGGAACGGGAGCGCGTCAGGAGGCCCACGTTGCGAAGCAGCAGCAAGACGGGAGCATAGAGCAGGTTGGCCAGTCCCATGCCAAGGCTGAGCTGCTCAAAGCCCAGCGAGTGCACAATGTGGCCTGCCACTATGGGCCCGAGCGCGTAGGCCACCGAATAGGAGATGTCGGCGATGGCGTAGACGCTGCCATAGACTGAGACATGGCGCACGTCCACTAGGAAGGCGAGCGTGGGCAGCAGTGCTGTGTCGACTAGGGCTATGCCAAAACAGAGGCCGCATAGTGAGACCACTAGCGGCGCGAAGGAGCGGCAGGAGGGCACGATGCACGAGCTGGCGCCGGTCACAGCCAGCCCAAGCGCGCCGTACAGCCACTGCAGGTGTGGGTAGCGCGCCGCCAGGCGCACGGTGAGGTAGACGCCCAGCACATGAGGCACGAAGGCCGGCAGCCAGGCCATGCCCATCTCCCACTCGGAAGCCGCCATCGTATGCTTCATCCACGTGGCAATGGTGGGCTCGAGGAAGGCGAGGGGAATGTTACAGGTGGTGAGCGCGCCGGCCACCACGGCAATGTAGGGGTCTAGCATGAGGCGGTGGATGGGAGTGCCCACTGGCAGGTTGGCCCGAGCCCGTGCAGCCGCCGAGAAGGGTTTGGCCACTGCCAGCAGCAACAGCGCGTCAAAGAGCGACACGGCAGCTAGCACCAAGAAGGGCACGCGCTTGCCGGCGAACTCATAGAGGATGCCCCCGAAGGGCGGGGCCACTAGGCTTCCGAAGCTAATGAAGGCCAGCGCCACGCCCAGTGCACGACTGCGCTCCGGCTCCTCGGGGTACTTATCGGCGATCATGGCTATGCCAGACGTGTCGGCGAAGGCTGAGCCCAGGCCCTGCAGGCTGCGCGCCGCGAACAGCGTGGCGTAGTCCTCGGCGAAGGCGAACAGGACTGTAGAGGCGAACATGACGCCCAGGCCGATCAGCAGCGGCACGTCGTAGCTCATGCGGTCGATGAAGGGCCCGCTCAAGGGGTTCACTAGCAGCTGCAGGATGGCCTTGGAAGCAAACAGCACCCCGATCTTCACGTCTTCGCTCTCCGTAGGGTAGCGGGGCCGAAGGGCTGAGCCCACTGGCCACGCAGCTGTCGGGGACGATGAGGTGTTGGCCGTGTAGGCGCTGGCATTGGCCGGAGTGGGCAGCGGCAGGGTGGGCTCCCACACCTCGGGAGTCCGGGTGGGGCCCTCGCCGCCCCCGCGCATGTGGGCGATGTAGTCGGGCACTATGGGCACGATGACCATGTACAGCATGTTGTCCAGTAACAGCGCCACGCACACGATAACAAGCACCAGGCGCCTCTGCCGCCGGGGCTCCTGCAGCGCCGCGCCCACCGCCTCCGACAGCTTGGTGGCCGCCGCCCGGGCCTGGCCCGCAGGTTCCGCGGATTCCATGCCCCCACCCCGATGCTCTTCCGAGGACGCCTCCGCCAGGGCCGAGCGCTGGCGTCCCGCAGTGCAGAGGCGAGGGCACGGGACTTCGGGGAGGCTGTCCTGGCCGAGCAGACCCCCCTGTGCCTCAGGTGGCCGCGGAGCTCATGGCCCAGCGTCCCGGGAAAGGAAAGGACTCCGTCCGGCGAGGCGTTGCAGCTACTCTTAGCCGATCCCTGGACCCGAGGCTGCTGGGCTCAGGGGCGGCCGGGAAGTCGGGCGCGCCGAGGGGCCGGGGCCGGAGACTGGGCGCACTTCGCCCGGGGCGCGCCCAGAGCAGCCCCCGCCGCGCTGAGAGGCCGCCCGCGCTGGCCGAGGGGCATGCTGTTGCCGCCCGCCCGCTTGCCTGCCCGTTAGCCCCGCCGCTGCGCTCCCCTCCCCTCGCGTCGGCTCTTGCCTCCTCCGCCGCCTCCTCTTTTTTTTTCCCCTTCCACTCGGGGCTGTGACGCGGCGAGTCCCAGCCCCCGAGTGGTGCCCCGGCCACTTACGTCGCTCATGCTAATGCGACGTCGGCGGGGCGGGGGCCGGGGGCGGGGCGTGGCCGGGCAGGGGTCCGCTCTCCAGATGCTCCAGGGCTGGAGGCCCAGGAAGGGCTCTCGGTGTGGAAGTCTTGAACCAGCCCCTGGGATGGGCGTTCCGCGCCGGTAGCTGGCCCTCTGCCCCCCGCCCCCTGCCTGCCCCCCGCCCGCGGTTCTAGGACTCGCGGGGTCAGCGCCCGCTCTTCTCCTCTTGGGGAAGGGGGCGCGGCAGCCGGTTCCTCGAGGCCCCTTGGGAGAGGCGGGAGCCAGAGGCTTGCGATCTCCGCTTCAGCCTGGACCTCGGCGCACAGCGAGCAGGAAGCCCCCGAGGTGAGCCGCCGCTGCGTCCATCTGTTCTCGCAGCTGGATTGTGGAGCCGCGTCCGGAGGAGCGCTGGACACGGACACCCCCAACCCTTTCTCCGACTCCGCCCCCTGGCCCCTTGCACACACACTCCCGCCAGGAGGGGAGGGGAAGGCTCAGCAACTGCCTGGCCTGGCTCTGACCCACCGGCCCCTCCGCAGAATTTCTCGGCCGCGAATCCCGGCCGGGAGCTTGTGGGGACTGAGGGCAGAAGTTGCCGCGCCCCCACTCGGGGTCGCGAATATTAGCCTGGCCGCTGCCGCCCTCCCGCACTGCCTGGCCACATTCCCCTTGCCTGGAATCCCCCTTTCTCCTTTAGCGGTCTGGTCCCCCAGCTCCGCCTCTTCTCTCCCCGCCGCCGCACCCCCTCCCCACTCTAACTCCTCCCAGGCACTCTTCGCACCCGACCAAGCCCTCCCTCGGCTCCTGTCAGCCTCCGCCCCCTGTTCTGCACACTCCCCCATCCCTCATTTTCCAGAGCCTCCTCCAAGCCCCGGGTGGGCTCTGGAGTGACTGTGGCTGGGGTCCTCTCTTGGAACTGTAAGAAACCCTTCTTGGGTGCCGCGCCCACTCCCCGGAGAGCGCCCAGCCGCTTCGCTGTCGTCAGGGGCTCCAGGGAGACTCACCTTCCTTCTGAGAGGGCCGCACCCCTTGAGGCGCCCGTGCTCAGCTGACAGGCTGAGCTGCCCAGGCTGTGCGCTGGGCCTGACGCGTCCCCAGAGCGGCGTTGACCCTGGATGGCACATGGAGCCCGTGTTCCAGTGGGCGGACTGGCGGGAGAGAGGCTCCAGGGCGGCTGAGGTTGGAGGTGGGGATTGTGTTGTGAGATTACGGTTTGCGTCTCTCTTCCAGAGTCAGAGGGGAGCCTTCCCATTTTTCTGGCCTCAAAAGTAAAGCAGCATCAGACGCAGATGCTTCTCCCATCGTGCCCCCCACCCCGCAGGAAGTGCCGCGATGCAGTGCAAAGAGTGTGGTCTTTCGAGGCAGACAACCAGGATGGCTCCCAGCTCTGCCACGTACTCATTAGAGTACCTGCAGGGAATTACTTTGCCTCTCTGTCCCTCAGTTAGTTTCTTTGTAAAATTTAATAATAATAGTACCTACTGCTAAGGGGGCCGGGCACACAGTAAGAGCAGTATAAGGACTTGCTATGTTGTTATCGTGTGTAGAATGTGCGGTTTATCCTCATTTTTCACTTGTGGGTCTTGTGAAGAACGGATGAAAGACACAGGGGGCATTTGGCTAGCTGGCTGATCCCTCTGGCTAGGTGGGCATTGTGACTCCAGGCTCTGTCTGGGTTGGTGGAGGACCCGGAGGGCATTGGAATGTCTCCATCTGTCCCTGAGATGGCTGTAGGATGAGGGGATGGGGACCAATGTGTCAGGGTGAGAGGCGGCAGCCTGGCCACCTGTTGCTCAATCCCTTCACCCACCCAGTCACCCTGGGAAAGGAGAAACTCATCCACTGAAGGGCTGCTGCCACCTGCTCTGCAGTGACTGAAGTGCCCTCTGTCTGAGGGAGGAAAAGAGTCCCGATGTGGGCACAGGCCTGGCCCTGGATGACCTTGGGCAAGTCACAGCCCCTCAGTGGGGCCCAGCCTCAGCCTCCATCTGGTTCAGGTTGAGGTGAGAGCCCACTCACTGCAGCCCTTAGCAGAAGTGTGTGCTGCAGAAGACTCTTTGGAGTGGGCTAATTATTTTAAATTGTATTTGATGGCCTTTCGTCAGTACATGCACACTCTCCAGCACATCCCAATCTCGCCCCAGCTGACTTCACACACTTATGCCACTTGCTGGTTCTCCAGTCATTTCCGTTTGAGACCTCTGGGCTCTTCTGACTCTCCCATTATGAGGCTCTTAAAGGGGCAGTCTCCCAGCCTACAAAACAATTATTATTTATGCACATGCTGTTTCCCCTGTCTGATTAAAGAAAGGAGGAAGGAGGACTTGAAGGACAATTTTTTTTATGTCTAGTGGCTGAAGAACAGAGGAATCATAGAAGACAGGAACTTTCCCAGGGCCTTCAAGGTGCAGACCACATCTCCAGCCCTCTGGCCCACATGGCTGTTCCTGAGCATGAAGCCAGGTATCTCTGGGCTCATGACTAGCTCTCCAGTCCTCGGTTCCTGTATGGCAGGAGGCACACTCATTTATTACTTGCTTTGTGCCAGGAGTATTGTGTGTGCTGTTTTACTCCATTCTCCTGCAATCCTGGTGCAGTGTAGGTGCTATTCCCCTGGTCTTATCAGGTGAGGAAGCTGGGCGTGGAGATGCTGGGTGCTTGCCCAAGCTCCCAGCAGCAGATCCTGGAATTAAACCCAGGCTGGGGGACCTGTCTTGTGGTCCTCACACTGCTTCCCTATTCTCGGCACGGCGTCGTGCTCCTGCTGCTCCATCTCCAAGGTGGCCGCACGCTGGCAGTGTAGGGGTGAGGAGCAGATCAAGACCCATGGGAGGAGGAAGGTCCTGGGCTGGCTCCCTAAGGAGGCTCCAAAGACACTAAACTCCCTCATTCTCTAACTTTCAGATCAGAGGGCAACGCCCCCCCAATCCATCGTGGCTCCAAATACGGGGGTGCCGGGGTTGCAGGGAGGCGACAGGCCCCTGCAGCAAAAGGCTACGGGAGGGTCTGAGCCGAGATGGGACCTGGCAAAGCCTCTTCTCCCCGCCAGCCGCCGGGAGCTGTCCAGGGTGCTGGCCCCGGCCCCACCGCAACCAAGAAGCCTCCCACAGAGGCCCCGCCCCTCTGGCTTCCTCTTCACTTGAACGCTTGGTAAATTCCTTTCCGGACTCCTCTATCTGAGCATAACTTGCAGGCAACAGAGAACTTCCTGTCCAATCCTGTAGGAGAAAACGGAAGCATTTTTCTCTCCTTTCTCAACCAGAAATAGCAGCTGTTAGGGCAGCGTTCATATCTGGTACTCAATTAAAGTTGAATGAGTAGAGGAAGGAAGGAACGTATTTACTAGACACATAGTAGAGCTTATAAGGCATCAGGCACCGTTCTAAGCATTTGATAAGCATTAACTCATTGAATTCTCTCACCAACCTTCATATTACTTTCTTATAGGCAAAGACACTTAGGTAAAGTAATGTATTCAGTCAGAGAGCTCACAAGTGGTAAAGATGGGATTCCCATGCAGGTGATTTAGTTCCAGCTTCCTGCTCCCAGCCACCATGTGGCCCTGCTGCAGGATGGCTAAAGACTGCGAGATAGCTCACTTGAACATGTCTAGCCCAATGCTTGATACCTAGTAGGAGTTTAATTGTTATTATTTTATATGGATAGGGACAAATTGGTGATTTCTAGCTGACAACACTTCTTCTCATTTTGTCCACAAGATACAACTGTGTCCACAGTCTGATGGACTAAAATTTCTTCCTTGCTGGATCAGTGCCCTGTCAGGGGAGGGGGGCTTGCTGGGGATGGGGGAGTCCTGGTGTGTGGGAGTTTGGGAGGGGTGGAAGGATAGCCATGCTGCACCAGTGCCTGGGTGAGGTCTAGGGGGTGTTTGGAGGTCTTGGGTGGGTTGTGGTGGTGGGGTGCTGCTGTGGATGGAGGTGCCAGCCCAGCCTGGCCTCATTTCTGAGAAGGTTATGGGGCCATGTCATTTCCAGGGCTTTGCCATTTGTTGCTTCCCTGAAACATCTGGTTCCAGAGAGGTGAAACCACTGTATTTCTGTGGAGAAGCAGGCTGGTGTTGGTGATGGCAGTGTGTGGGTGGGGCACCTGCTCCTGATTTATTATTTCTTTGTCTCTCTGGAAGCACTTAAGCACAGGCTTCGTTCCAATCGAGCTCATGAGCCTCTCTGGATTCCAGCACTGGGGGCTGGGGGTGCAGTTTGCTCAGGGCTCCATAACCCGTCCCCTGTGCACCGGCTCAGGCGGGCCTCAGCATCATTTAATTAATTTAGGCTTCCCCAGTCATATATTCTCAGATTCAAAGGAACAAAGTGGCCCCAGTCAGCCTTTCCCAGAAACCTGTGAGTGTGGTGGCTGGAAGCCAGAGGACTACGTGCCTGCCTGCCTGCCCTTGGCCAGCCTGTCCTCGGTGCCCAGACTTGCTTTGTGCACAACATAGCTGGGCTTCGAGAGGGAAAGAGACTGCAGGTGCTGCTTTGTGGGTGGGCCCCAGGGCTCCTCTCTACAGCTCCCAGGGACAGGACCTTGCTCACTTGCTTTTTTTCTGGCTCCCTGACACTAACTATGAATCATTCGTTGGAAGCATGGCCTCCAAATCCCTTTGGTTTCTGTTCTCTCCACTTTCTTTCCATCTCAATCCAATTAATGTCTCAGATTCATTTCCCTCCTCCATTGAGACCACTCCCTGCCTGCCCCCAGCCCAGATCCTACGTCTTCCCTCACAGTGGGACAGTTAATCCCTTCACTTGTCCCTTGCCTCCAGACCCTGACAATCCACCCCTGCAGGGATGCCAAGCTTCTTTTCTCTGCAAAGTTTCAGGCAAGCTTCCAGTCTGTTCACAGACCTCTCAGGGACCCCTGCTGCCTGGGACTGGAGTCAGCATCATCTCCCCACATGGTGGCCTTCCTTCCACAATGCCTCCCACCCTTCCCATCTTCATCTTCCCTTACAGGCCCCAGGAGCTCCTACCTCCACACCTTTCAATCAGTGTTGCCTTGGTTCCTGCCCAGTTTTGCCTCTCCTTGGTTGCCATATTCTTCCCTGATTCCCAATACATTGTGAACATGCCCCCATCCAATCAAATTTTCTACTCTTCTTCTGAAATGTATCCCACACAATGTTGGAGGTGTTCCCCTACACCTCAGAGCCCCTTGCAGACAAGATCTGTATTCTGCTTGTTAGGCATTCTGCACAGCACTGGCCATAGCATTTTGCATGAGAACTGATGTGTCAGTCGTTTTTAAAAATCCATCTCTACATTTATTAGAATGAAAATTAATCATGTAATTCATACATATATGCATTCTTTTCATAGAAATCAGAGCACCATGAAAGTTCTGAGTGGTGGTCACCTCTCAGATGCCACCACCCTTACTGTTTTGGTGTGCGTTTTCCAAACCCTTTCTAAATTTGTTTCCATACATACATATGAGCTCATATAAAATTTAACATAAGTGGCATTATACTTAAACAAGTACATATTCACATAAATTTCGTTATATATGTATCATTCTGTATTTCTCTTGTTTTCCACTCAACATTATATCCATTTTAGCCTACATAGAAATAGTTGGATTTTCTCAGCTGCTGCTGCAGCGTATTTCTGGCTATGAACATGCCCCAGTGTTTTCAGCTGTCCCCTATGGATGGGCATTGGGTCAGGTCTGATTTCTAGGTGTTACAGTATTGAGATGGATTTCCTTGTGTTTGTGTGGAGGTGCTTCCCCAAGTGATAGAAAAACAATGGAGACTGCTGGGTCAATTCTAGCAGCCTCCACATTTTAAAGTTTAAGTCTCCAAATGGCCCTATAAAGTGGTAGTATAAATGTATCTCCCTTGTCCTCCCACAAACAGCATATAGGAGTATAGATCCTCCTCCACTTATGATGGGACTATGTCCTGATAAACCCACTGGAAGCTGAAAATATTGTTAAGTGGAAAATGCATTTAATACACCTAATGTACAGAACATCATAGCTTAGCTTACCCTAAACATGCTCAAAAAGCTTCCATTAGCTAACAATTGGGCAAAATCATCTGGTCACACATCATGGAGTATTGGGTGTTTTCTCTTGTAATTGCATGGCTGACTGGGAGTTGTGGCTCGTGGCCTCTGCCCCAGCATCTTGAGAGTATAGTACAGCATATCACTAGACCGGAAAATATCAAAATTCAAAATCTGAAGTATGGTTACTACTGAATGCATATCACTTTTGCACCACTGCAAAGTTGAAAAATCATGTCATACCACGTGTAAGTGGCAGATGTTTGTACACAATTCCTCATATTCATGCCAATATTTGCTCTTATCTGTCTTTTTCCATTTTATCAATCTGGTGGGCGAAGAATGGTATTTATTATCATTTTAATCATCTAATTGTTTAATTGGCTGAGTACTTTTTTATATGTTTATTGGCCATTTGTATTTTCTTTTTTGAGAATTGCCTGTTACTTGTTTCTCTATTAGTCTTTTTCTCAACATTTTAAAACAGAATGTCTTTGCCCCAAATATTTACATTGTGGATGAAAATTATTGCTTCTTCTTCACTAGTAGATTCTATGGCTAATACTTCTTGGGCTGGATGAATTAGAGTGGATGTGAGGTTGCTGCATCAATTAAAACCCTTAAGAGCCTCTTCATCATCAATGGGAGATCCAGATTCTCAACATAAAAGATTGTCTATAATCTGTCCACCTCCATGCTCTCAATGTGATGCCTGGATTTGACTCCTGATTCCATCACCTTCTATCTATCTAACCTTGAACAAATTTACTTTCATGCTCTGGGTCTAGGGTCTGTTATTTAAAAAATCTTACAGAGTTGTCTCTTCTTTGCAAGTTTCTAACTCTGACCTTGTGCAAGTTACTTAACCTCTCCAAACCTTACTTACACATCTATAAAATGGGTGCATTGACAATACCTTGTAGGGTTTGGTATGAATGGAATGAGATTACTTGTAAAGTAAGCTGATCCTGTTGTAAATTATACCAGTTCCTGCCTTCCTGGATGACTCCTATTCATCTTTTATGGTCGAATTGAGCTGTGTCCCACCCCTCAACCCCTTTGTGTTATGGTCACGCATCCACTACTGTACTCATCACACTGAATGGTGGGGATGTGTTCACATGGCAATTTCCTCACCCTGAATGCAGCCTTGAGGGTGGGGGCTGAGGTGGCCAGGCTCACTGCCTGGTACAGAACACCCTGAATCAATAACTGTGGAATGGAGGAACAAGCCTGTTTGTCAGTTTTGAAAAGACTTAGGGCTTTCTCATTATGCCAAAGTTCTGCTGAGTTTGGAGTGGATGCAGGGACACTTAGAAGGAAGTTGAAGTATTCTTGACAAATACTCCAGACACACCCTGGGGAGACCAGGAAACAGCTACCCTGGTTGACTAGTCAGGTAGGCAGAAAAGATGTTTAAGGGAAACTGTATTTTACAGTCAGTTGGCTTTGTTGGGAAAACCAAGGAGACAGATGAAGGCTGCAGCCATCTCTCCTGAATTCCGAAGCTTGTCATGATTAGAAAGGTCAGCACTGATCAGCCAGGTCACTTCCCTTTTCATATTGGAAAGTGTAGGTTTGGTGCAGGGGTCTCCTAGGACACCAGGGCAGAGGGAGGGTGGGGCTGTGTGCAGGGGACTGCCTCGGAAGGATGCCCATGGAGACAAATGCTATGCCTCTGCTCTATATCCCAGTGCCTGGCAAACAGTGGCAGAGGGAGGCTTAGTGAAAATCCAGTGGACAAGCTTGTTTAGGAGCCAGTTGTTCTGGGTGGGTAGATAGCAACCATCTACCTGTGCTTTGTTAATGAAGCCATGGGTTCAAGATCATCTATCTTGAGGTAAACAGGCTTCTGCTGAAAGGGGCTCCTGGATGCAGTTGGGGGAGACACAGGAGGAAGCCCCATCTAGTGGGAAGGCTGAGCCCTGAGGAGCACGCATACTGTGCTTGCATGGTCACTGCAGGCTGGGTACAGAGAGGAGCAGTGGCGCCTGCAAAGTCCCCCAGTTTCAATGACGTGTGTCTTCCCAGGCTGTCAGCCACCGCCGTGTCTAGGCAAGTCTGATGTGAGAGAGACAGGTCAGGAGATGTCGTGGTGCCAGACACAGTGGAAGGCTTTTACTGTCATTAGCTTTCGCTCTCAGAACACCCCTGTGAGGTCAGTCCTCTTCTGGGCCCCATTTTATCAGTTGAAAATTGGCAGCACAGGTGGATGAGTAATGTGCTGAGACACAGGCCATCTGACTCACGCTCATGAGTTCTTCATCCACTTGGCTGTGTGGCTTTGGTGCTTGGAGGTCTGAGGGGTTCCTCTGTGGCCTTCTCTTTCCATAGTCCCTCCGACCTGTGTGCAGGGTCAATGTAGGTGTCCTCCCTTGGGTAAGGGGGACTTTTCAGCCCCAAGTACAGAGGGCTGGGCACCCTTTATCTCTTCTTTCTCTAGACATTCTGACCTGTGTCCTTAAGAGCTCTTGCTGGGGCTATTGCAGTAGCCTGTTGGCAAATCCCCTCACCCGGTGTTGACACCAGCTCCTGATCCCCCAAATTGCTCCCTGAGTCAACCTTTAGAAATGTAGCTCTTCCAGGCCGGGCATGGTGGCTCACACCTATAATCCCAGCACTTTGGGAGGCCGAGGCAGGCGGATCACAAGGTCAGGAGTTCGAGACCAGCCTGGCCAACATGATGAAACCCCATCTCTACTAAAAATACAAAAAATTAGCCAGGCATGGTGGTGCATGCCTCTAATCCCAGCTACTTGGAAGGCTGAGGCAGGAGAATCGCTTGAACCCAGGAGGCAGAGGTTGCAGTGAGTGGAAATCATGCCACTGCACTCCAGCCTGGGCGACAGTGTGAAACTCTGTCTCAAGAAAAAAGAAAAAAAAAAAAGAAAAGAAATGTTGCTCTTCCCCATAGTAGGAACTCATTAGATAGTTGTCTAATGGGTCATCTTCCTGCTTTATATTCTCTTTGCCTGGGGTCAAATGTACCAGTGCAGCTTGGCTTTTGAGGCCCTGGGTGTGTGGACCTTGCACTGTCTGCCACACACAAGGGTGCCTGCCCAGGACACATGTGTCCTGCTGTCCTGGTCCCACTGCTGACTGTGTTTCCTTTCCCCCTTTCCCAGCAGAGTGGGGTCCTCAACACAGGCGAGTGCTGGCCCCTGTGCACACGCCTCCACCCTAGTCTTGTCATGAAGGGCTCTTGGCCTGTGTTGAATCCATCTCATATCTCCCAAGCCCAAACAATGGGACCTCAGGCAGAAAAACACCTGGAATGGTTTGCGCCACACATGCATACCAACCTCTCTGAAGTGAGGCATGCTCTTTTATTCATTTTATTTGTTAAATGCAGTTCACAACCCACTAATTTGGTTTTATAACCTGCAGCTCCTCACAACACCCTTATCACGTTCATATTATTATTCTCTCCCATTTTATATATGATGAAACTGACACACAGAGAGATGAAGTAATTTACTGCACCACTAAGAAGTGACAGAACCAAGATCTGAACCCAGGCAGGTGGACCCAGAGCCTGTGTGCCGAGACCCCATGAATGTAGCTTTAATGATTGATCAGGGCTCCAGGGGCTGGGTGACTCATAGCACAGGAGGCCATACTGAGTGGCTTCAGGGGTGGCTTCAAGCTCCTCCCCACCTTTGGGAAGTGGAGGCAGGAAGAAAGAGCTGAAGCATTCACCATCCCCTCCAGTGTCCAGCCTCAGCTGCAGGTGGCTCTGCCCAGAGCCCTCCTCTCACCCCTGCAGGAGCCAGGGGACAGTGGGCTTGTGCTGAGGTGAGGGGTGTTGGGACCCTTACCTCACCTGTGGTTTGTGCTCAGGTATGGGGCTGGGACCTGGAAAGGAAGCTGGTAGAGCCCCAGCAGAGCAGGGAGGGCACCAGAGCAGCATCCAGGAGGAATGGTGGTCACGTGGGCAGTCCTGGGCCACGAACAGCGGGCTGCTTGGCAATGCCGCCCCTATCACTACATGTGATTACGGTCTGACAGTGTGTCACACACATGGTCTGTGACCCTCTCAGATCTGTCATCACCGTGTCCCAGCACCTGGTGCCGTGCCTGACCCATGCAGAAGGAATACACCAAAGGTGGCTTTCTTTGGAGGGTCTCTCAGGAAGCTAAGTGACCAGAGTTCTGATTCTCTCTTGTTGAGATACAGGATATTAAAACACATCTGAGGGAGCTTGGTAGCCTACACAGTGTCCATGTGGCAAGATGAGGTCTCCATGAGAGAAAAAGTCTGGAATGTTGACTCGAGATCCTGAGAGGACCAGACCCCAAACTCCTAGTGATGTCACAGAAGGGGCCTGGAGAAAAGGCTTACTTCGTGATGGGAAGAACTGGCTCCTTGTGGTGTGGGCAGGTGTGAGGGACATCCCTGACTGACCCTAACTCTGGCCCACTGGCCATATTGGTCAGGTTCTGCAGGGAAGCCTGACTCATGGCTGTCTGAGTAGGGGAGGGGTGTCCTCTAGATAGGCCTGGAGCTCCAGATGGTGACATGGCAGGGACTTGGATACTTTGTAGCTAGAGATAGGAATTCAGGTGTAGCCTTCAGCTGTGTGCATCCCACAGGTGTGTGGGGGACAGGCGTGGGGGAATGTCTGTGGGGCCGATCAACCAGGCACTCCAACCCAGTTGAAAACATGGTCTGCTTTGAGTGCCAAGAAGAATTACCAGAGCATTGTTTTCCCGGGTAATTAAGATGCTATTAATTAAACTGCATTTAAAGCTAGTTTCAAACTAATTCTTGATGACACACACATGTATCTTTCATAAAGGAGTGTGCTTCTCTCCCCTGGGCTGTGAGGCCCCAGCAAGTTGTGTTTGAGCATCGGTGGGCTCCATGTCCCACCAGGCAGGCACAGAGCAGGCTGTCCATAGTTTGTAAATGACCGAGTGATAAACGGGCAGGAGCCATTCCTCATTTGAACATCTCAGATGCCATCTGGATGCAGACTGCATGACCTGGGACATTCTTCTCATCTGACCCCAGATAAGGAGCAGATTCCAGACTCCCTGCACAGAGGTGGATCGGCTCAGAAAGCCTCAGGCTGGGCACAGTGACTCATACCTGATCCCAGCACTTTGGGAGGCTGAAGATGGGAGGATTGCTTTTAGGCCAGGAGTTTGACACCAGCCTGGGCAACAAAGCAAGACCCCATCACTACAAAATCACCCAAGTGTGGTGGCATCTGCCTGTGGTCCCAGCTACTTGGGAGGCTGAGGTGGGAGGACCCCTTAAGCCCAGGAGGTGGAGGCTGCAGTGAGCTATGATCCCACTACTGCGCTCCAGCCTAGGTGAGAATGAGACCCTGTCTCAAAGAAAGACTCTGTCCTTTCCCTGGTGGCTGGAAGGAGACCAGCAGGGCCAGGCCTGGCCCTGAGTAGTCTTGTTCAGCCATCTATGGTGAGGGGTGGGACACACTGACCAGGCACGGGGGCCAGGCTGTACCCACACGAGAACTTCCAGACAGGACCTGTTACTCGTGGCAGGAGGGAGAGGCTGGCCCAAGTTGTCCCCTCTCCTATGTCAGACAGGCCCATCTTTAGAGCCCATTAGAAGGGATGTCTGAGAGGCATCTGGCAGAGGGCATTTAGGACAGAAGGGTGAGGAAGACGATTTTTTCCTGCATTGGTGGGGACAGATCTAGGCCACACCCCAGGCAGGCAGTTCAGGTCCAGATGGGAGACCAGGTGTGGGGAGGGGGACGTAGGACTGCAGAGCCTTGAGGACTAGAGAGGAAGTGTGCCAGGCCCAGGAAGCCACCTGCCTTCCCATGGCTAATGAAAGGGATCAAGCTGAGGGATCTGATGTTTGGGCTTTTTCGTAAGGATACAGTCCCAGATGCGTAATGACTGGTCCTAAAGGTAGAGGTAGGACCATTTTTATACTTCTTAGTGCAGAAAGCCAAATGTCCTCTAAAAGCACAACGCTGGGCTCCACCTCACCCACTGTGAATGGGGCCTCTTTAAGGTAATCACCTTTACAACACCAACAAGCTAACGTGGGATCCCAGCCAACCTGTTTAGTGATGGCCCTGTGATGGTTGGCAGTGCCATCCCTCCCTCCCAGGCCCTGCCCTGCCCTGCCCTCACTTCTCCCAGTGGCTGCTCAGCATACCCCACTGTCCACCTCTGGTCCTTTGCCTGGGCCCTTCCTCTGCCTGGAAGGGAACCCATCTGCTGTCTCTTTCCCTCACCTCCCTGCCATCCATCCTTGTTAATGAAGGCTTCCAGGATGGCCTTGTCTAAAACCGCATACCAGCACTTCTTAGCCCCCTTGGATGCTTTAGTTTTTTCCAGTGTGTCTCCCCATCTGATGTGCGACATAGTTTATGGACTATGTTTACTCTCTGTACCCCCTCCCTGGAATGGATGCCACATGAGGGTACATGTGGGGAGGGAACAAAGTGGGGATGGGTGAGGAAACAGCTGGATGTCAGCTGGAAAGAAGAGGGAGTCTGGCCATGCGGGCCTAGCACCTGCTGCTGGCTGGAGTGGGGCAGGGCCTGAGGACCCTGCAGGAGGATGGGAGAAGAGATGGGGACGCTTCCGGTGTCTGACACTCTGCTGGTCTCAGGAAGGGGGGAGAGGAGGGAGAAGCATGCCCAGAGACCCACGCTTTAATGCAGAGGAGGTCTCTGGGTGTTTTCTGCTTCCACGGAGCTGGGTGACCATCCATTCCATGACATGTAGCCAACCCGGGATACATGGTCACCTCTGATGGGGACCTGGAGGTGGCAGATGCTGGTACTCAGAGGCCCTGGAGGGGCTATTGAATTAACCCAGAGGGAGGGCAGGAAAGGGATGGTGTCCCCAGAGAAAGCCAGGATCCTGGCCAGGTACAGTGGTTCATGCCTGTAATCCCAGCACTTTGGGAGGCTGAGGTGGGCAGATCACTTGAGGTCAGGAGGTTGAGGCTGTGGTGTGCTAGGATCGTGCCATTGCACTCCAGCCACTGCACTCCAGAGACAGACCCTGTCTCTGAAAAACAAAAAGCAACACAACAAAACAAACAAACACAGAAAAGGAGATCCAGGATCCAGGAAAGCACAGAGGTGGAGGGCACATTTGAGGAAGTGGGGAATAGAGATGGGTGGCTGCCCACAGCAGCAGGAGCAGGAGGGAGTGGGCTGAGCTGGCTGCATGCAACTTTGAGAGGGGAACCTGGACGGCGCTGGAGGGGCACCTACTGTTGTTAGGACCCCACATCTGTAGAACCACAGAAGATGAGGTGCTGAGAAACCTTTTTCTCTGAAATCTTAGACAGCCAGACACTGGGCTGCTTGGAATCCTAAGTGAGAATGGGACCTCCCAGTAGTCTCTGGAGGACCCAAGTCAGGGGCTCACTGTGGCTCAGAGAAACAGCCTCCATTTCCAACCCAGCTGCAGAACTCCAGGTAAGGGACCTCAGACACAATCTGCCACATTGATCTTAACTTTGTAGCTTCCAGGGGCATAGGAGCCAAGGTCCATCTCTCAGCAGAGCCCTTCCCTACAGCCCTGTTTTATGTAAATCTGTCCCTGTGCTCCACCCTTCCCCCATCCTGTAGTCGCCTGTTACTCCTCTTGGGGGATGCCCCATGCTCCCGGGTGTGCACTGTGCAGTCTCTCTCATTGCATCAAGGTAACAAACCTGACTGTGTTGGGCTCTAATGGTGCCTCCCTGGGAGTCCTTATTAGATGTGCTTTGCTCTCCCTGGTTGACAGGAACACCCCACTATGGATGCAGTCTCAAAACCCTTTCACAACTGCCATTGCACTGGTGAAGTCAATACGACGAGTAGCTCCCTTTTACAGATGGAGAAGAGGCTCCTAGATCTCTTGTAAGTGGGTGCTGGAGTCAAGCTGCAAAGCCCAGGAGACTCCCAGGTGCCAGCTGCAACAGGCCACAGCAGGAGGGACCTGGGCCTGGGTCCCCTCTGCTACAGTTGAGTAGAACAGAAGTGGCGGGCTGTAGCCAGGGCTTCACACCCACATCCATGTTTCCAGCTTCTCTTGAAAAACAAGAAAGTCTGGTGACTCTAGGCCGCATACTAGCCCGGTAGCTGCCCCGCTGATCCCTTTAGACCCAGCATACACCCTCCCGTTTCTCACGGGCCCCATCCAGCTACTGCACTGGTTTCTGTGATTCTCCTGCATCCTATAGCCATTTGAGTTTGTAATCTATGCTCCACAATGTTTCTGACAAAATGGGAGGCCCTTTCTGCTCCTAAACTGCGAGGCACAGGAAACTCACTGCTTCCTGAGGGAAGGGAAGGATGTCCATGTACGGGGGCCCTACCATGTGTGACTCGCTGTGCTGGGCATTTACATGCTTGCTCATTTAGTGAACTGTGAGAAATGTAGGTTTGGCTTCATTTCAAAGATTTGCAAACTGAGGCCTCAATAGCAATGGAGTCTCGGTGACGTTTGGTGACTTGGATGAACCCTGCAGGAAGTGACGGACTGAGACTGGGCCAGATCTGTTCTCCTCCACAGACCATGCTCTGTCAGCTGCTGTATCCAGACTTCTGTTCTAAGGCTTTGGGGGTCATGTCATCATCTCTTCACCTCCCTCCAGGCACCCCAGGTGGAACACCCTCATTGGGTGTGACTGAGGGTATCACTCGGCCTTTTGTGGGAGGAACGAGGACAGAGCTGGTGGAGTAGGAGGGCCCTGTTTGGGTTTTTCCTCTAATTTATCAGCTGGGGACCCATGGAAAGAGAGCTCTGTGGTGCATAACGTTTGACCTCCAGTGCCGGGGCTGGGAGGAGCCAAGAGCCAGAAATGCAAACCCCATTCCCCAGGGTAGATTATAGGGTCTCTTCCCAAGAGGAGACCCAAGACCAACAGAAAACCAGCAGCTCCAGGGAATCAGTGTGAGAAGCAAGAGGCAGGAAAGGAGGAGACAGGTGGAGACGGCGGCCACAGTGCCCAGGCCAGCAGGACAGCTGGGGCAAGGGTGGCCAGCCTCAGGGCTATTCTTGCAGACACAGGGCTCAGACCACCCCCCGTCCCTGTTTCAGACTGGACTCAAGGTTGACTGCAGCAGGCACCTGAGTCTCACAGAGAGCTGCCTGCATTTTGTTTCTTTCAAAAAAAGCAGTTTAGTGGCTAGGCAGAAACTGTTTGGTAAAATAAACACATAATCGACTCCTCGAGTAGCACCTGCTAATGTTGGAGAAAATAGCCCTGTGCTTGGCTGCAGGGTTTAACTGCTCTTGGGGTAAACCTGAGTGTGCACCAGAATCACCTGGAGAGCTTCTCAAAATGCAGATTGCTGGGCCTCATTCCTAGCAGTTACTGATTCAGTGGGTTCGGGATTTGCCTTTCTAACACGTTCGCAGCAGCGTGTTGTTTGTCCTTGCCTGGGATGATTCTACACTTTCCGGTACTAGTGGGAAGACCACACTTCCAGAACCTTGGCTGGGCTGATTCCATCACTGGTGTTTGCTGCCACCATCTGGTCACTCCTGAGAATGACGTGCTCTTTCTCGGGTTTGCCTCAATTTCGTTCATTCATCTGGTTGTTCATTTTAATTTTTATTTCACTGAAAGTATCTTCACTGGGATAAATTATCTTTCTTATAGGTCTCTCAATGAAGATTTGATTTATCCATTGGGCCTTAAAACTTCTTATCAAATTTTGCCAATGTAACTCCTGCCTCTGCAAGTTTTCTTTATGAACTATTACTTTATCCATGGTTTAGTCAATTAAAAATTTTATCTGTGATTATTTACCTATTGTATTTTGTACTGATTATTTCTTTTTTCTTCTTTTTTTTTTTGATATGGAGTCTCACTCTGTTGCCCAGCCTGGAGTACAGTGGCGTGATCTCAGCTTACTGTAGCCTGCTGTAAGCCACTGGGCTAGAGGTTGCTTGTGTGCAGGATGACTGTGGGGCAGCTGACAATACAGCCCCCTGCTCCCTGTTGGTCCTTGGAGATAAGGCAGAGAGCACTGTCACTCACTGAGTGCCTGGGCCCTCATCTCAGACCGGCTGCTGTCCAGATCCTGGCCATGCCACTCAGAGTGATGTGACTTGGGTGTGGTGGGATAGACACTTGAATGTGGGAAACACAGGTTGTTCTTTGAGCACCCAGGAAGTAGCAACTCCTCCAGTGTGGGAGAATCAGGGAAGGTTTCCCAAGGAACTATGGCTAAGCCGAATATCCCCAGAAAAGTAGAATAACCCCGCATGTTCTCGAGGGGAGAGTAGAGAACAGCTACAAAGGCAGAGAAGCAATCCCCTAACAGCTGGGCAGTGGTAGGGAGGGTCACCCATACAATATAGTGAAGACTCCCTTTTGGGTCCCCAAATGGATCTAAGAATAAATCAGAGTTCAGTGGACATGGAGAGGGTAGTGATTTTCCAGGAGGAGGGACAGCCCATATGAAAGGAGTCTGCCAGTTCAAGACCCATGCGGAGTTGAGCAGGGCTGGGTGTGATGATGCAAGGGGTGGAGGGGAGGCTGGGCTGAGCTGAGGCCTGTGCGTCCACCACACCACGCTGGCTCTCGGCCTCAGCTGGAGCTCATCACACTGAGCCATGGAGCAGGGCATTGCACACAGAGGGGCAAGCTTGAAATGAGGTTGAGTTGGCACCTAGGCTGACTGTATTAGAGACTTTAACTTGCTTCTTGTGTTTCTTGAGTCTTTTCCACCTTGCTTGAAATAGCCATAGTGCAACCATCCCTCCACTGACTCCTTTACCCATTTATCTGTCTGACCATCTGTCCTCCTTCCGTCGATTTCTCTACTGGGTGATGGGAACACAGAGGAAAATGGGCCATGGCCCTTCTGTCCAGATTCCAGACTCAACAGCCTTTCCTCATGTGTCTGGATGTAGAGCCACTCACCCTACCCTGTCTCGTCCATGAAATCCTGTTCACCTTTCAAGGTTCCCCTTTCAATGAATCCCTCCTCTGTGAAGCTCCCCCTGGTGGTGCCAGGCAGAATCAGCACCTCCCTACACTGCTGCCTGGGACACAGTTCCTTGAATGAACGGATAGATGAGCCAGGAGTGGTCACTTCCTGGTTATTTCACTGCATTGATCCATTCATTTGCTGTTGAGTCAAGGAAAGGTGAAAAAAGAAACAAAAAGGGGGTCTTGGCAGCAGCTCTCTCATTCTGCAACTCAGAGCTGAGACCAGATGCCAGCCTGACAGATGCTCAGAGCATCCCTGCCTGCCTCACCACACCCCAACAGGCTATGGGAACCTTGAGAGGTACATAACTCTGGGTAGGCACTGGTCGCGGAGTCTGGAAAACTGGTGCTGTCTGCCCCGCCATGTCTTTCTCTCCAGTGCACATCCTGTCTCCGCCCTCTCACATCTGCCTCTACTACCTGTCTTGCATTCTACAGCAATGAGCACAAATTGTAGCCACTACTCAGGCATGCAGGAAATAGAAATCTTCTTTATTCTAATTCCAACCCCCACTCTGATGAAGTGCAAGAATCCTAATCTTGGCCAACACAGGACCTTCTCTCTTCCCTTATAGCTGAGGCTGGAATTTGGAGAAGAGAGGGCTTCTGCTTCTTGGTATCATTTGTCTGTGCATGTCATGGAGTGGGGAGGGTGGCATCCTTCATCCCTGTTGTGTGACCTCATGACCTCTTAGGGTCTGGCTGGCTACCTTCCTGCCCCTTCTGGGCTGATTTTGGCTCTCAGGAATTCTTCTGTTGAGAGATTACCTAAGATTCCCTCTGCTTAGACGTCCAATGCAACCCTTCCTTCCTTCCTCCCTCCCTCCCTCCCTCCCTCCCTTCCTTCCTCCTTCCCTCCATCCCTCCCTCTCTCCCTCTCTCCCTCTCTCTTTCTTTCTTTTATTCTTTCCTTCCTTCCCTCCATCCCTCCCTCTCTCCCTCTCTCCCTCTCTCTTTCTTTCTCTCTTTCTTTCTTTTTTTCTTTCCTTCCTTCCTTCTTTCCTTTCTTTTTTTCTTTGACAGGGTCTCACTCTGTCACCCAGGCTTGAGTGCAGTGGTGCAATCTTGGCTCACTGCAACTTCTGCCTCCCGAGTTCAAGCAATTCTCATACCTCAGCCTCCCGAGTAACTAGAACTACAGGTGCGCGCCACCACGCCTGGCTAATTTTTGTATTTTTAGTAGTGACGCCATTTTGCCATGTTGGCCAGGCTGGTCTTGAACTCCTAACCTCAAGTGATCTGCCTGCCTCAGCCTCCCAAAGTGCTGGGATTACAGGCATGAGCCACGATGCCCAGCCTGATGTGATCATTTCTCTTGAGAACACCCCTGCTACATCTCCAGAGTCTTACCTGGATACAGGCTTAGCTTGCCTCTGCTCAGAGACCCAACACACTTACCTGTATTCTTATGTTTCCCTCAGTCTCAGCCTGCGAGCAACTTGCAGGACCCCCTCTTTGGGATCTGCTCAAATCTACTCTCTCGTTGTTCCCCCCAACTCCTCTTTTTCCTGTTAGCCTTGGTAATGGGGTCCTGATTGATGGGAGGCTGGTGGTGAAGTAAGGAGAGGTGGTGGAATCCTTATTCTTATCCACCATGTTTTTCTTGTCCATGAAATCCTATTCGTCTGTCAACGATTATCTTTCAGTGAGTCCCTCCCCTGTGAAGCTCCACCTGATGGTGGCAGGCAGAATCTAAGGGCCTTCTTACGCTTTGAGACTCAAAGCCTGAAAAATGTCCCTTTTTGTAATCTACCTTCTTTTGTGGGGTCATGAGCACCCAGTGGGGAAGGACTGGGTGGGGTGAGGCAGGAACAGTCAGGAATGAATGTTATCCTCCTCACTGCCTCGCAGCAGCCCAACTTCCTAGACCCCACAGGTTCCCATCTGTATCATGCAGTGCCTGCTCAAACCCATGGCTGTTACTATGAGCTTGCACCAACTGGTGCTATTCCACTTCTGGAACTATATGGGACTTCTAGTTCCAGAAGTGGAATGGCACCAGTTGGTGCAAAAGTAATATATATATAATATATATCTTACTTTTCTGTAATATATAATATATATCTTACTTTTCTGTAATATATAATATATATCTTACTTTTCTGTAATATATAATATATAACAGAATATATATTACAGAAATTAATATATATAATATATATTACAGAAAAAAAAATAAGAAAGGAATCAAAGAGGTACACTCCAAAAAATAAACTAAACAGAAGAAATTAGTAATGGAGGAAATAAGGAGCAAAAAAGTGTAAAACATACAGAAAAAATGGCAAAATGGCTGAAATAAGTCCTTTCTTATCAGTAATAACTTTAAATGTAAATTGATTAAAGTCTCCAATCAAAAGGCAGAGATTGGCAGAATGAATTAAGAAAACAATCCAACTGAAGGCTGTATATGGAAAACTCACTTTAGATCGAAAGACACAAGTGAGTTGAACATGGGAAGATAGAGAAAGATATTCTATGCAAATAATAACCAAAACAAAGCTAGGATGGCTACACTAATATCAGAAAAAATAGTCTTTAAGTCAAAAATCATTACAAGGGACAAAGAAAGTCATTGTGCATTGATAAAGGGGTCAATTAATCAAGAAGATGTAACAATTATAAACATATGCACATCAATCAAGAGAACCCTAAATTAAATGGAGCAGACATTAACAGAATTAAAAAGCAAAATATTTCCATAATAATAGCTGGAGACTTCGAATACTTACTTTAAATAATGAATAGAAAACTATAATTAAATAGAGGACTTCAGCAACACTAAAGATCTAACTAGACTTAACATACATCTACAGAACACTCTACCCAACAACAGAAGAATACACATTCTTTTCAAGTGCACTTGACTGCACTCCAGAATAGAACATGTTAGGTAATAAAGCAACTCAATAAGTTAAAAAGCTTGAAATCATACAAAATATCTTCTTTGACCACAATGGAATAAAGCTAAAAATCAATAGCAGAAGGAAAACTGAAAAGTTTATAAATATGTGTAAACTAAACAACACACTCTTAACCAATAGATACCTCCAAAGTATGAGGAATAGAAAATACTTAGAGATGGATGAAAACATCAACACAACATACCAAAATGTAGGGGATACAGCAAAAACAGCACTCAGAGAGAGCTCAGCAACTTAACTGTAATATATTAAATAACTAGAAAAATCAGAGCAAACCAAACCCAAAGCTCACAGAAGGAATGAAATAATAAATATAGAGCAGAGACAAATGAAATAGAGACTAGAAACACAACAGAGAGAATCAACACAACAAAAAACTGATTATTTGAAAAGAGCAACAAAATTGACAAACCTTTAGCTAGACTAAGAAAAAAAAGGAAAAGATGCAAATAACTAAAATCAGTAATGAAAATGGATACATTACTACTGCTTTACAGAAGTAAAAAGGATTATAACAGAATACTATGAATAATTGTGCACCTATAAATTAGATAACCCATATGAAAGGGACACATACTGATATGGTTTGGCTCTGTGTCCCCACCCAAATCTCATGTTGAATTGTAATCCTGATTGTTGGAGGTGGGGCCTGGTGGGATCATGAGGGTGGCTTCTAATGGTTTAGCGCCATCCCCCTAGTGCCGCCTCGTGATACAGTTCTCACAAGATCTGGTTGTTTGAAAGTGTGTAGCACTTCCCCCATTGCTCTCTCCTTCCTGCCAGCCACGTTAATATGTGCCTGCTTCCCCTTTGCCTCTGCCATGATTGTAAGTTTCCTGAGGCCTCCCAAGAAGCAGAAGCCTGTACAGACCTGCAGAACAGTGAGCCAATTAAACCTCTTTTTCTTTATATAAATTACCCAGTCTAAGGTATGTCTTTATAGCAGTGTGAGAATGGACTAATATGCATACAAATTACCAAAAGTGACTCAAGATGACCTCATAACAACAACCTATTTTCACTATCAGTGTGATCTCACCTAATCCTATACCTTTAAACACTATCTAAATGCTGTGATTCCTGATTTTTTTCTGCAGCCTGACCTGGCTCTTGAACTCCAACACATGTATATTCAGCTTTCTATTCAACAGCTACACTATGATAGCTTATAACATTTCAAATTTAAATGTCCAAAACTAATATCCTGATTTCATCACACTGCACCAAAACTATCTTATCCTGACTAATGCAACTCTCTACACAGCAAAAGAGTAGATCTTTTAGAAAATATATAATCAAATTTTAAACAAATATCTTATTTTATTTTTTGAGAGGGATTCTCACTCTGTCACCCAGGCTGGAGTGCAATGGCATGATCTCGGCTCACTGCAACCTCTGCCTCCCAGGTTCAAGTGATTCTCCTGCCTCAGCCTCCCAAGTAGCTGGAATTACAGGTGCCCACCACCACACCCAGCTAATTTTTGTATTTTTAGTAAAGACAGGGTTTCACCATGTTGGTCAGGCTGATCTCGAACTCCTGACCTCAGGTGATCCACCTGCCTCGGCCTCCCAAAGTTCTGGGATTACAGGTGTGAGCCACCGAGCCCAGCCAGATAGATATTTTATTGAGGCACAATTCACATAATATAAAAGAAACCATTTAAAAGTGACATTTAGTATGTTTGTAATATTATGTAACCAACACCTCTATAACATGGCAAAATATTTTTATCACCCCCAAAGAAAACTTTGTATCTATTAGACTGTCACTCTCTATCCCCCCTCCCCACTGCTTATCTATCATCCATTGATGGACATTTAGGTTGTTCCCACCTTTTGCCACTGCAAGTAGTACTGCTATGAATATTAGTGTACAAGTATTTGTTTAAGTACCAGTTTCAATTCTTTAGGGTATATAACTAGAATTTGAATTGCTAGGTCATATGGAATTCTGTATTTGAATTTTTGAGGAACCACTGTTCTGTGTGGAAACATGCAAGGGGAGAAGAAAAGACACACACACAATACCTTTAAGGGTAAACGACCTTTCTCCCACGTAAATGGCAATGCAGATATAATAAGAAAATGATATAATAAGCAAATTGATATAATAAGCAAATTGCAATGGGAAGGGGAGAAGGGAAAAGATATATACATATTTACACTCAGTAGACTATCGGGATTCATCACCAGACCGCAAAGCAACAGCCTGGGTTCCAGAGTTGGCCACTACACTCACCAGACTATGGAGGTTTCACCACCAGACTGGGAAGCAGCAGTCTGGGCTCCAGAGTCAGCCACTTGTCTGTGCACTGATGAGGAAAGGTCTCATGAAGCTTTGGTGCGGTCTGGGACCCTAGGTCTTTTTGTAATGAGTTGTTTGGCCTGAGGTCCAGTCACGAGGGACCTTCATGACTGGGATTAAGGAACACAAAAAGGTCAACTTGTTCTGGGGATTGTCTGTTGTTTTTCAATAACTAACATATAGGAATAGATTGAAATAGAGATTTGTCCAAAACAGTGCTGGGTGAATGCCTCAAGGGGCTCACACAACCTGTTCTGGGACTTGGTGACCATTGTTTGTGTCCATGTTCAATTCAGTTTAAATTTAATATTTAACTTTTTGTCCACAACTACCAAACTGTTTTCCACAGCAGCTGTACCCTTTACATTCCCACCAGTAATGCACGTGTGTTCCAATTTTCTCCACATCCTTACCAACACTTATTATTTTCTAGTTTTAAAAAAATTGTACTCACTGTAGTGGGTGTGAAGTGGTGCCATTTTGTGGTTTTGATTTGCGTTTCCCTAATGACTAATGGTGTTGAGCATCTTTTGATGTGCCCATTGGCTATTTGTATGTATTCTTTGGAGAAATGTGTATTCAAGTCCTTTGCCCATTTGAAAATTGGGTTGTCTGTCTTTTTCTTATTGAATTGTAGAAGTTCTCTATATATTCTGGATACTAGAGTTTTATTAGACATACAATTTGCAAATATTTTCTCCCCTTCTGTGGACTGTCTTCACTTTCTTGGTGGTGTCCTTTGAAACATGAACATTTTAAATTTTGATAAAATGTAATTTATCTATTTTTTCTTTCGTTGTTTATGCTTTTGGTGTCATATCTAAGAAACTAATGTGAATCCAATGTCATGATGATTTAACCTATGTTTTCTTCTAAGAGTTGTATAGTTTTGGCTCTTACATATAGGTCTTTCATCCATTTTCGTGTTAAATTTTGTATATGGTATGAAGTAAGGATCAAATGTCCTTCATTTGCATGTGAATATCCAGTTGTCTCAGCACACTTTGTTGCAGAGACTATTCTTTACCCATTGAGTAGCCTTGACACTCTTGTTAAAAATCAGTTAGCTAGCCACAGACATCTCTTTATTTCTAAGATTCTCAATTCTATTCCACTGGTGTAAATGTATACACTTCTGGCATTACCACGATCTTTTGATTATTGTAGTTTCATGGTATGTTTTCAAATCAGGAAATGTGAGTCCTTGAACTTTATTCTTCTTTTTCAAGGTTGCTTTGTCAATATGGGGCTCTTTAATTCCATATGAATTTAGGATCAGGTTTTCCATTTCTGCAAAAAAGGCCATTGGAATTTTGATAGGAATTATAATGAATCTGTAGATAATTTTGAGTAGTATTGCCATCTTAAGAATCATCCTTGAATATGGAAATTTTTTTTAAGTATTCTTTAATTTCTTTCAGAAATGTTTTTGTAGTTTTCAGTGTACAAGTTGTACATGTTCTTGGTTAGATTTATTCCTAGGTATTTTATTCTTTTTGATGCTATTGTAAATTTGTCTTAGTCTGTTTTCTGTTGCTATAACTGAATAATTGAGAGTGAGTAATTTATTTACTTGTTTGTTTGTTTGTCTTTTATTTTTTGAGATGAGTTTCATTCTGCTGCCCAGGCTGGAGTGCAGTGGCCCAATCTGGGCTCACTGCAGCCTCTGCCTCCTGGGTTCAAGTGATTTTCCTGCCTCAGCCTCCCAAGTAGCTGGGACTACAGGTGCCCACCACCACACCCGGCTAACTTTTTGTATTTTTAATAGAAACAGGGTTTCACCATGTTGGCCAGGCTGGTCTGGAACTCCTGACCTCAGGTCATCTGCCCACCTTGGCCTCCCAAAGTGCTGGGATTACAGGCGTGAGCCACCACACCCGGCCAAGACTGGGTAATTTATGAAGAAAATATATTTATCTTTTATAGAACTTTTATTTGTTTGTTTGTTTGTTTGTTTTTTGAGACAGTCTCACTCTGTTGCCCAGGCTGGACTGCAGTGGCATAATCTCAGCTCACTGCAACCTCTGCCTCCTGGGTTCAAGTGATTCTCCTGCCTCAGCCTCCCGAGTAGCTGGGATTACAGGCATGCACCACCACATCTGGCTAATTTTTGTATTTTTTAGTAGCGACGGGGTTTCAACATGTTGGCCAGGCTGGTCTTGAACTCCTGGCCTCAGGTGATCCCCCTGACTCAAAGTGCTGAGATTACAGGCGTGAGCCACCATGCCCAACCTTTTATAGTACTTTTTAAAAGATGTATTTTATTTGTAATTGATATATAATAATCAATTATTATTTATGGGGCACAGTGTGCTGTTTTGATACATGTATACATTGTGCAATAATCAAATCAGGATGATTAGCAAATCTATTACCTCAAACATTTATTATTTGTTTGCGGTAAAGATATTAAAAATCCTCTTATTTTGAAATATACAATATATGATTGTTAACTATAGTCACTCTATTGTGCAATAGAACACCAGAACTGATTCCTCCAATCTAACTGTAACTTTGTACCTGTTGACCAACTTCTCTCCACCTCCCCACCCCTTGTCCTCCCCATCCTCTGGTAACCACTTTTCTGCTCTCTATTTCTATGAGATCAACATTTTGTAGATTCCACCTGAGTGAGATCATGCAGTGTTGGTTTTTTTGTGCCTGGCTTATTTCACTTAATATAATGTCCTCCAGGTCCCTCCATGTCATCACCAGTGACAGAATATCATTCATTTTTATGCTAAATAGTATTCCATTGTGTATTTATACCACATTTTATTTATCCATTTATCAATTGATGGACACCTAGGTTGGTTCCATATCTTGGCTATTGTGAATAGTGCTGCAATAAACATGAGAATGCAGATACCTCTTCAATACACTGGTTTCATTTCCCTTGGATATGTACTTAGTAGTAGGTTTGCTGGATTTTCTTACTGTTCTGGAGGCTACATCTGGTGAGGATCTTCTTGCTGGTGTGGACTCCGCAGAATTTTGCAGCAGCACTGGGCATCACATGGAGAGGGAGCTAGAGCATGCCAAAGTGGCTTTTATAACAGACTCACTCTCGTCATAACTAACCCACCCCTGTAATAGCTCATTAACCTATTAACCTATTAGTGGTTAATGGCAGAGCCCTCACGACACAATCACCTCTAAAAGGCCCCACATCTTAATACTGTTGCATTAAGTTTCAACATAGTGTTAGAGAGGAGAAGCATTTAATCATAGCGGAATGTTTCCTTAATTTTCTTTTCAGATTGTTCATTGCTGGTGTTTAAAATACCACTGATTTTTGTGTGTTGATCTTGTATCCTACACTTTGCTGCATTCATTTATTTGGGATTTCTTATGTATAGAATTATGCCACCTATGAATAGGTATAGTTTTACTTCTTCTTTTCCAACTTGGATAACTTTTATTTCTTTTTCTTTCCTATTTGCTCTGGCTAGAAATTCTAGGACAATGCTGAATAGCAGTGGCAAAAGAGGGAGAAGAAAAGGTGCTCCTTGTCTTGTTCCTGATTTTGAGGGTGCCTTTGTCCATTCAAGCTAGAATAACAAAACAGTTTAGACTGGGTAATTTATAAAGAACAGAAATTTATTTCTTATACTTCTGGAAGCTGGGAAGTCCAAGATCAAGACACTAGCAAATTTGGTGTCTGGTAGGGGCTCACTGTCTGTTTCCAAGATGGTGCCATGTCGCTGCATTGTCCAGAGGGGACAATTGCTCTGTCCCCACATGGTGGGAGGAGCTGAAGGGAGAAACTCTTTCCCTCAAGCCCTTTCATAAGGTCATTAATCCCATTCATGAGACTGGATCCCTTATGGCCTAATCACCCCAAGGACCTCACCTCTTAATATCACCACTTTGGGTGTTAAGTTCCAACATATGTATTTGAAGGTGACACATGCATTTAAACCACAGCAGGGGAGAAGTTTTCAGTTTATCACCATTATGATGTTAGCTGTTGTTTTTTCATAAATGCCTTTTATTATTTTGAGGAAGTTCCTTTCTATTCCTAGTTTTCTTAGTGTTGTTATCATGCAAGGGTGTCAGATTTGGTGAAATGTGTTTTCTTCATCAACTGAGATGATCATGTGGTTTTTTTTCCCATTTATTCTCATAATGTTGTTTATTACATTGCTTAATTTTCTTGTTGAAACATTCTTGCATCCCTTGAATATATTGCATATGGTCATGGTGTATATTTCTTTTAACATGCTTTTGGGTTTAGTTTACTAGTGTTGAGAGTTTTGCATTTGTATTCATAAGGAATATTGATCTGTGGTTTTCTCTTCTTGTAGGGTGTTGTCTGTTTGACTTTGGTATCAGGATAAATATGACCTCATAGAATGAGTTAGGAGGTGTCCTTTCTATTTTGGGGAGAAGATTTTGAAAAAAGGTATTAATTCTTCCTAAAATATTTTGTAGAATTCACTAGTGAATATGGTGATGGTCCTGGGCTTTTCTTTTTTGGGAGGTTTTTGATTACTGATTCAATCTCTTTTCTTCTTATAGTTCTGTTGATTATGCAGATTGTTGTTGTGAGATCTTCGTGAGCCTGTTTTGATAATTTGGTAATTTCAATCTGTCCCATTCATTCGGGTTATCAAATTTGTTGGTGTACAACTGATATGGTTTGGCTCTGTGTCCCCATCCAAATCTCGAACTGTAATCCACGTGTTGAGGGAGGGACCTGGTGGGAGGTGATTGGATCGTGGGGGGCAGTTTCCCCCATGCTGTTCTCATCGTAGTGAGTGTGTTCTCACAAGATCTGATGGTTTCATAAGGGGCTCTTCCCCCTTTGCCCGCTCTCTCTCCTGCCATCTTTCTAAGAAGGTACTCGCTTCTGTTTCCTCTTCTGCCACGATTGTAAGCCTGAGGCCTCCCTAGCCATGTGGAACTGTGAGTAAATTAAACCTCTTTCTTTTGTAAATTACCCAGTCTCAGGTATTCTTTACAGCAGTGTGAAAATGGACTAATACAACAGTTGTTTATAGTATTATTTTGTAATCCTTACTATTTCTGTAAAGCAGTAGTAATGTACCCATTTTCATTTCTCATTTTAAGTATTTGCATTGTCTCTTTTACTTAGTCTAGCTAAAGGTTTCTTAGTATTTTACTTTCAAATAAGCAACTTCTTGTTTTGTTGATTCTCTCTGTTGTTTTTTTGTTTCTATTTCATCTGCTTTGTATTTATTATTTCCTTTCTTCTGTTAGGTTTGTGTTTGGTTTGCTCTGATTTTTGTAGTTATTTAATGCACACAGTTAAGTTGTTGATTTGATATCTTTCTTCTCTTTTAATGTAGGTATGTATGGTTGTACCTTTCTCTCTGAGCACTGTGTTTTCTGCATCCCATAAGTTTTTATATGTTATGTTTATGTTTTCATCTCAAATTTCCCTGTGATTTTTGGGGACCTATTTGCTGGTTGGGCTGAAAAGAGAACATTGCCGAAGGCAATCTTGTGTGCTCCAACATTTAGAAGTTGAAAAATGATAAGGCAATAGCAGAAATATAGCCAAAATTTGTCCAGAATTTGTCCACTTAATCTAGGTCATGAATTTATTGGCATAAAATTGTTCATAATATTCTCTTATTATTGTTTTAATACCTGTATAATCTATACTGATATCAGCATTCCTATTTCTAACCTTGGTAATTTGTGTCTTCTCTCATTTTTCCTGATCAGCTTGGCTAGAAGTTTACCAAGGTTACTGATCTTCCTAGAGAACCAGCTTTTGGTTTCATTTTCTCTCTGTTTTTCTGTTTTCAATGGTAATTGACTTCTCCATTGATCCTTATTCTTTCCTTTTCTTTGGCTTTGAATTTAATTTGACCCATATTAAATGTTTCTACTTTCTTAAAATGAAAACTGAGGTCACTGATTTGAGACCTTTCTTACCCACTAGGTACTGTTTTACTGGCATCCCCAAAATTCGGATAAGTTGTGCTTTCATTTTTATTAAATTCAAGATACTTTCTACCTTCTCTTTGATTTCTTCTGGACCCACAGATTATTTAGAAGTTTGTTATATAATTTCCAAATATTTGGAGAGTTTTCAGACATCTTTCTGATATTGGTTCTTAATTTAATTCCATTTTGTTGGGAGAACATAGTTTATATGACTGGAATATTTTGGGATTTATTGAGACCAATTTTGTTTCCCAGAATATCTTAGTAAATGTTCTGCAACCACTGGAGAAGAAAGAACACTTTGCCATGGAGCATTCCATAAGTGTCAAACAGGTCATGTTGATTGAGAATATTTAACTCTACTATATCTTTGCTGATTTCCTGCCTGCTTATTCTATCAATTATTGAGGAAGAGTATTAATATTCATAACTGTAGATCTGGCTACTTTTCATTGCAGTTCTATCAGCTTTTACTTCGTGATTCTGAAGCTCCCTTATTAGGGGCAAACATGTTTATTATTATTATGTCCTCTTGGGAAATTGACCCCTTTGTCTTTATGAAATGACCTTCCTCATCCCTAATATTATTTTTTGCTCTGAAGTCTTTGTCTTATGTTGATACAGCCACTGTAGCTTTCTTTGACTGGTGTTAGTGTTATATATCTTTTTTTCCATCCTGACTCTTAATCTGTTTCTGTCTTCATATTTAAAGTGCATTTGTTTTAGGCAGCATGTCATTTAGTATTGATTTTTTATTCAGTTTGACACTCTCTACCTTTTAATTGGGTATTTAAACCATATACATCTAATGTGATTTTTTGAACATAGTTAGGTTTAAGACTGTCACCCTTCCTTGTTTTCTGTGTATCCCATCTAATGTGTTCTTTTAAACTCTTTTTATGCCTTCTTTGGATTGAATGTTTTCTAATGCTCAATTTTGTTTTATCTGTTGGCCTATTATCTCTTTATTTCATTATTTTAGTACTTGCTCTAGAATTTATTATGTATATTTTTAACTTATCACCATCTATTGTCAAGTGATATTAAACCTTTCCTCATATAGCATTGATTTTCAGCTGGGAACAATTTTGTCTTCCAGAGGATTATTGACGATATGCAGGGACTAGGGGCCTTTAGTGGGTACAAGCCAGGGATCCTGCTAAAATCCTACAATGCACAGGATAGTTTTTCACAGTGGAAAATTATCTGGCCCAAAATGTCAATGGTGCTGTGTTTGAGAAACTCTGACATATAGTCTAAGATTCTTCTATGGTACTGTCTCCCTCTGGCCTTTATGTTGTTGTCACATTTTACACAATACATTGTCATTATTTTGTTTAAACAATTTATATTTTAAAGCAAATTAAATAGTAAAAAAGTCTTACTCATTTATTCATGTAGTCACTATTTCTGGTGCTCTTCAGTTCTTTGTGTATATCCAGATTTCTCTTTGGTATAATTTTACTTCTGCTTGAAGAATTTCCATTACTGTTTCTTGCAGTTTGTGTCTACTCATGATGAATTCTTTCAGCTTTCATATGTTGGAAAAGTCTTTATGTCACCTTTCTTTTGGAAAGATTTGTGGGGGCGTTTAGAAATTGAAATTATTATTTTTTTCTATCAGTGCTTAAAGATATTTCCACTGTGTTTCTGCTTGCACTGTTTCCAAAGAGAAAACTACAGTTGTCCTTATCTTTGTTCTCTGTACATACCATGTCTTTTTCTTCTGGTTGCTTTTAAGATCTTCTCTTTATCACTGTTTTTTTTGTTTTGTTTTGTTTTTTTGAGATGGAGTCTCGCTCTGTCGCTCAGGCTGGAGTGCAGTGGCATGATCTGGGCTCACTGCAAGCAATTCAATTATAATATGCCTTGGTGTAGTTTTCTTCATGTTTCTTAAGCTTGGGGTTTGGTGAGCTTCATGAATCTGTGCATTCATAGTTTTCATCAACTTTGGAATCTTTTCAGCCATTATTTACCAAATATTTTCTGCCTAACCCTGCCCTTTCAGAGACTCCAGTTACACATTTATTAAGATGCTTAAAGTTGTCCTAAAACTCACTGATATTCTTTTTATTTTTAAAATTTATTTTTCTCTTCATTTTGGGTAGTTTTTGTTACAGTGTATTTAAGTTCAATAATCTTTTCTTCTGCAGTGCCTATTCTGCCATTAATCCCGGCCATTAATCCCATGAAAGTAGTTTTCATCTCAGGAATTTCACTTGGGTCTTTTTAAAAAAATAACTTCCTTATTCTAATTATGGTCATGTTTTCCTGCCTCTGTGAATGCCTGGTAATCCTTTCTTTTTTTTTTTTTTTTTTGGACGTCAAAAAAGAGAGTTTGCCTTACTGGATGCTGAACATTTTCCATTCCTATAAATCTTCTAGAGCTTTGTTCTGGAATGCAGTTAATTCAGAGACAGCTTGATCTTTTAAGTCTTGATTTATGATTTGTTTGGTGGGTGTGGATCAGTGCCCAGTCTCGGTCTGATTATTTTGTACTACTGAGGCAAGACGTTCCTGAGTCTCCTACTGTGAAAGCATGAGGTTTTCCAGTTGGCCTGGTAGGAAAAGGCACTATTCCTGTCTCAGCGTGAGCAGGGGGCATTGCTCCTTCTAATCATTTTGGATAATTCTTTCCCCATAGCTGGGTAATTTCCTTACACACACATGCCGATCAGTACTCTGCTAAATGCTCTAAACCTCTCTCTTTGCTCTCTTCAGTGCTCTCTTCTTTGGCTCTCTGTCCTATGAACTCTAGCTTAGTTGCTCCAGGCTCTCAGCTGCATGTTCTCAAACCAGTCTTCCAGTTCTACTTGGCGCGCCCTCCACCCCGCCCCACCCCCGGCAGGCTAGAAACTCTCTCAAGGTTCTGAGCTGAGGAACCTAGTGTTCATCTCATTTTCCCCGTCTTTCAGGAATTCCCGTCCTTCATTGCCTGATGTCCAATGTGTTGAAGTCCATGGTTTCATGTATTTTGACTGGATCTTTTATTGTTCCAAGTGGGAGGGTAAATATGTTCCTTGTTACTTCATTTCAAAATCTGGTTTTGACTATTATGCACCTACTAGAATGGCAAATCTTCAGAACATAGCAACACCAAATGCTGGTGAGGAGGTGGATCAACAGGAACTCTCATTCGTTGCAGGTGGGGATGCAACATGGAACAAGCACTTTGTTTTTTTTTTTTTTTTTTTTGAGACAGAGTCTTGCTCTGTCTCCCAGGCTGCAGTGCAGTGGTGCAATCTTGGCTCACCGCAACCTCCGCATCCCAGGTTCAAGCAATTCTCCTGCCTCAGTAGCTGGGATTACTGGCTTGTGCCACCACGCTGGGCTAATTTTTGTATTTTTAGTACAGACAGGATTTCAGCATGTTGGCCAGGCTATTCTCGAACTGACCTCAAGTGATCTGCCTGCCTCGGCCTCCTGAATTGCTGGGATTACAGGTGTGAACCACCATGCCCAGCCAGAGCAGGCACTTTGGAAGGCAGTTTGTTTGTGATATAGTTTGGATATATGTCCCGCCCAAATCTCATGTTGAGTTGTAAACCCCAGTGTTGGAGGTGGGGCCTGGTGGGAGGTATTTGGACCATGAGGGTGAATCGCTTGTGGCTTGGTGGTGTCCTTGTGATAGTAAGTGAGCACTCATGAGATCTGGTTGTTTAAAAGTATGTGGCACCTCCCCCACCCCCTCTCTCTCTTGCTCCTGCTCTGACTATGTGAAGGGGCTGCTCCAGCTTTGCTTTCGACCATGAGTAAAAGCTCCCTGAGGCCTCCCCAGAAGCTAAGCAAATGATGGTGCCAGTAGGTGGTGCTTCCTGTACAGCTGCAGAACTGTGAGCCAATTAAAACCTCTTTTCTTTACAAATTACCCAGCCTCAGGCATTTCTTTACAGCAATACAAGAATGGCTTAAGACAGGTGGTTTCCTTTTTGAAAAAAAAATTTAATTTCAGGCTGCTCTCAAACTCCTGGCCTCAAGTCTTCCCCTCACCTTAGCCTCCCCAAACGCTGGGGTTAAGGCATGACTCACTGTGCCAGGCCCAGCTTGGTGGTGTCTCACAAAGCTAAATATACCAGACAACCCAGTAACTGTGCTCCTTCGTATTCTATTCACCCAAAGGAGTTGAAAAAGCATTACCACATGGATGTTCATAGCAGTTTTATTTATAAATTGGAAGCAATCAAGATGTCCTTCAGTAGGTGGATGGATTAGCTGTGGTACATCCAGACAATGGAATATTATTTAGCACCAAGAAGAAATGAGCTATCAAGTCATGAAAAGACATAGAGAAAACTCAAATGCATATTACTAAGAGAAAGAAGCCACTCTGAAAAGGCTACATACTGTATGATTCCGTTCATATGATGCTCAGAAAAAGGCAAAACTGTGGAGATAGTAAAAAGGTTGGTGGTTGCTAGGGGTTGGTGGCAGGGAAGGATGAACAGGCAGAGCACAGAGGATTTTCAGGGTAGTGATATAACTCTGTGTCACTGTGTGACACTGTAATGATGGGTACATGCCATTATACACTTACAAAAACCCATAGAATATATAACACCAAGCGTGGACCCTGATGTAAACTGTGGATTTTGGGTGACAATGATGTGTCACTGCCATTCATCAATTACAACAAATGGAGGGGGGAGATGTTGACAAGGGAAAGGCTGTACATGTGTGGGGGAAGGGGTTATATGGGAATCTCTGTACCTTTCTCTCTCTCTGTCTCTCTCTTTCTCTCTCTCTCTCTCTCACACACACATACACACACACACATACACACACACACACAACATGCAGAGTCAAGTACCAGAGAAGCTCATCATTGTCATGCAGCTCTGTTTAACTGTGGCTTGTTCAAGACATGGAGAAGCATAGAGATGTTTAGAAATGACTGGATTGCTTTACCTTTTGAAACAATGGTTTCATACTGCCTGCTCTTTCATAAATAAACCCAAAGTTACTCAGTTCTTTCTGCTGAACCACTACTTTATAAGATAATCCCTTTTATCATCCAATGTGCAGCCAGGACTAACTAGGTGATGTTGGGGTCTGATGTCCTCATGAGGTTGGGATGATCCTCTGCACTTCCTCTGGCAACCAGTTTTCTGCATCCTTAGGGAAAATTCTTGCCCTCATGCATGATGTTTGTAAACTTTTTGTTCTTTTTCTTCATTTTCTTCTCCCATTTGATCCTTCTAGAACTTCATTAGAAGTTTCTTGGTATTCTGCAATTCCAATTAGATTTCATGAGAGAAATGATGCCATATTGCTCTTTCTTTTGTTAAAAGTCACTGGCAATTGGAGCACGGTCACTCATGCCTGCAATCCCAGTGCTTTCAGAGGCCAAGGAGGGAGCACTGCTTGAGGCCTCAAGTTCTAGACCAGCCTGGGCAACACAGTGAGACCCCCATCTCTACAAAAATTAAAATAAAATTAGCCAAGCATGGTGGTGTGTGCCTGTAGACCCAGCTACTTGGGAGGCTGAGACAGGAGGATCACTTGAGCCCAGGAGTTCAAGGCTGTAGTGAGAGGTGATCACGCTTACTTCACTCCAGCCTGGGTGACAGAGAAAGATGCTGTCTCTAAAAAAAAAGAAAGAAAGAAAAAAAAGGTCACCAGCAATTTGGAACAGAAAGGCCCACAGTGGAACAGAGCTTCATGAGAACAGTGGGCCCTGAAGGCCCACTGTGGTTTTTTTTTTTTTTTTTTTTTTTGAGACGGAGTCTTGCTCAGTCACCCAGGCTGGAGTGCAGTGATACAATCTCAGCTCACTGCAACCTCTGCCTCCTGGGTTCAAGCAATTCTTGTGCCTCAGCCTCCCAAGTAGCTGGGATTGCAGGCGCATGCCACCATGCCTGGCTAATTTTTGTATTTTTAGTAGAGACAGGGTTTCACCATGTTGGCCAGGCTGGTCTTGAACTCCTGACCTCAGGTGATCCTTCTGCCTTGGCATCCCAAAGTGCTGTGATTACAGGTGTGAGCCACCGAGCCCAGCCACTAACTTTGAATAATAATAATGGTGGCGCAGAGGGCATGCCCCATCATGCCCCATAGGAGCTCTTACTTTGTTTAGTTTTTAAAGTGGTCCTAGGCAGTATGTGGGATAAACACATCAAACCCCTCCCTGCTTCTTGACATATCTCCTTTCTTGGTTTTCGTGCATTCTCTCGTTCCCAGTTTTCCTCCTACCCCAGTGGCCTGTTCTTTCTCAGTCTCCTTTGGTGGTTGCTTGTGCTTGTCCTCTCCATGGTAGAGGCCCCAGAGCTTGGCCTGTCTTCTCCCTTTACACGTTGCCTCAAGGTACTCTTATCTGGTCTCATGATTCATGTGCCATCCACATACAGTCACGTGTCACATGATGATGTCTTGGTCCATGAGGGACCACACAGATGACAGTGGTCCCATAAGATTATAATGGACCTGAAAAATTCCTATTGCCTAGTGACATCGTAGCTGTCATAACTTCATAGCGCAATGTATTGCTTGCACGTTTATGGTGATGCTGGTGTAAATAAACCTGCTGTGCTGCCAGTCATATAAAAGTATTGAACAGGGCCAGGTACAGTGCCTCATGCCTGTAATGCCAACGTTTTGGGAGGCTGAGGTGGGAGGATTGCTTAAGGCCAGGAGTTTGAGATCAGCCTGGGCAACATAGTGAGACCCCATTTTTATAAAAGGAAAAAAAATTAGCCAGGCATGGTGGTACATGCTTATAGTCTCAGCTACTCAGGAGGCTGACGTGGGAGGATTGGTTAAACCTAGGAATTGGAGAGTGCAGTGAGCTATGATTGCACCATTGCATTCCCCAGCAAGACCCCATCTCAAAAAAAAAAAAAGGATTACAGAATTATGTACAGTACCTTATACTTGATAATGATAATAAACAACTGTGTTACTGGTTTATGTACTTACTATACTATAATCATTATTTTAGAATGTACTTCTACTTAAAAAAAAAAAAAAAACAGTTAAATGTAAAATGGCGTCAGGCAGGGCCTTCTGGAGGTACTCTAGAAGAAGGCCTTGTCATCATAGGAGACGAAACCTCCAGGTGTGTTACTACCCCGGAAGACTGTCTGGTAGGACATGATGTGGAGGTGGAAGACGGTGATATTGATGATCCTGACCCCGCGTAGGCTTAGGCTGCCGTGTGTGTTTGTTTCTTCACTTTTAATAAAAACATTTAAAAAGTAAAACAAAAAAATTAAAAATAGATAAATGCTTATAGAATAAAAATATAAAGAAAGAAAATATTTTTGTACAGGTATACAAAGTGGTTTTTTTTTTTTTTTTGAGATAGGGTCTCGCTCTGTTGCCCAGGCTGGCACTATCAGGGCTCACAGCAGCCTCAACCTCCCAGGCTCAAGCCATCCCAAGTAGCTGGGATTATAGGCATTTGCCACCACGCCCAGCTAATTATGTATATTTTGTAGAGACAGAGTTTCACTATGTTGGCCAGGGTGATCTCAAACTCCTGGGCTCAAGCCACCCACTTTAGCCTCCCAAAGTGCTAGGATTACAAGCATGATCAAATACAAAGGCCACTGCCCCGGCTGTGTTTGTGTTTTAAGCTAAGTGTTATTACAAAAATCAAAGTTTCTTAAAAATTTAAAGTTTATAAAGCAAAAAAGTTGACATAAACTAAAGTTAATTTATTATTGAAGCAAAAAAATGTGAAGGAAATCTAGTGTAGTTTAAGTGTACAGTGTTTGTAAAGTTTATGGCATACAATAACGTCTAGGTCTTCACATTCACTCACTACTCACTAACCCATTCAGATCAACTTCCAGTCTTGCAAGCTCCATTCACGGTAAGTGTCCTATCCAGGTGTGCCATTTTGTATCTTTTTACTGTGTTTTACTGTATCTTTTCACGTTTAGTTACACAGATACGTACCATGTGCTATAGTTGCTTACAGTATTAAATACAGTAACATGCTACAGGGGTTTACCATATAGGTTTTCTTACCGAAAACCATCCAGTGGTTTTGTAGTAAGACTAGAATGCAGTTTAAACAGGGACCTTGCAGGCCCTGGCCCTGCGCAATCCAGCCTGACTCACATCTCGGCCCTAGATCGGCCTCAGATCATTCCCACCCGCTCTGTCCATTCACCCTCTTCTGGTCCTTGAACCCAAGTCCCTCTGACCTCTGCTTCTCGCTCCTCGCACCTCACTCTAGGTCTTCCCACGCTGGCTTCCTCTTGGTGACCAGGCCTCACCTCAAAGACCACTCCTCAGAGCCGCCTTCCCTGGCCGCTCTAACCAAGTCCCCCTCATCTGACCAGCCACAGTTCCTCTATCACAGAACTTTCCTCTTTTGCTCAAGGCATTTGTCACTGTCTGACTATGTTGCATTTATTTATTTGCTTACTCATTTATCATTTTTCTTTCTCTACTAAAATGTATGTGCCAAGAAAACAGAGATTGCATCTTTGTTCTTTGCTGCTATATCCTCAGTGGCTAGAACAGTGCAGGCCCATGGTAGGCACAGTAAATGCTCATTGAATGAGTGAAGGATTCGGAAACAAGGCTCAGATAGATTAACTGGCTCATAGGGATGCACAAGACTCTGGGACTGAGCCAGTGAGGCAGAAGAATAGGGTCTGGAGGCAGGGGACCTAAGGCCAATTCAAGCTGACTTCCTAGAACTAAATAAAAAGGAAAACCAAAACTTTTCACGCCTAAGTAACAAAAGGACTGGAGGCTACTCCCTTTGCAACCTGCCCCTGCTCCACCCCACTCTTTTTCTGTGTGGGAGATGGAAAATTGAAAGTAAGTCTGATCGGTTGCTTTCTACAGGGCTCACTGCAGCCTCAACCTCCCAGGCTCAAGCCATTCCGAGTAGCTGGGACTATAGGCATTTGCTTTCTTCAACTGATCAGACATTTGCATAGGAGTGTAACTTTGTAATTTCACTTCAGTCTCTGATTGGTTGCTTTCCACAGCCAATCATAGTTATTGCAGGCCACTATTTCATTTATCTAGGGTATACACCAGGTAACCAATGGGAAACCTCTGGAGGGTATTTAAATCCCAGAAAATTCTGTAAAGGCACGCTTGATCCTCTGTACTCAGGACCACTCCCACCCTGTGGAGTATACTTTCATTTTCAATAAATCTCTGCTTTTGTTGCTTCGTTCTTTCCTTGCTTTGTGCATTTTGTCCAATTCTTTGTTCAAAACACCAAGAACCTAGACACCTCCCACCAGTAACACCAGGGCACCAGTCCAAGTGTGTTGCCAGATGCACACTCAATGGCTATAATGAGGAAGAGTCCCAGAAACCTCACCTCTAGTTCCCTGAGTGCTACACCGGAAGCACGTCAATGGCCTGAGAGGGAGGGCCTGATCTTCCCCTTGCTGAAGGCTGTCAGGATCAGCCACTCGGGGCAGGGTGCTGTGTGTCCAGGCTGTGGGATGCTGCCAGTGAGTCTTGTGGAATAAGCCAGGCAGCCAGCTGCCTGAGGCTTGTGTGTTCTGGGTGCAGGTTGCAGGCCAGCAGTGGTGCCAGGTGGTATGGTCGCTGCAGGGAGGACGCTGCTCCCATGGAATCTGGCTGTGCACAGCAGAGGGGCCCGGATGTTCTTTCAGAAGGCTCTAACCACGGAGGAACTGTTTAGGGCTCTTGGGGCCTGCTGTCGCCCATCTGGATGGAATCGGTCAATCAGGGGAAGGTGGGTTTCAGCATCCCAAATGTTTAAAGAAAGGTTTCAAAACTGGGAAGTTCCAGGGGAGTGTATGGTCAGGCAGCCACAGTCTGACTTGCTTGTAACCATCTGATTTCCCAGGATTAGAGATTTGCGTTTTGATGGCTAGGGTGGCAGAAACCTAGATCTCTTCAGGGACATGAAGAGATGTTCAGGTACAAGGGAAGTAAAAGAGGTGTATGAGCAGGTTTGGGTAGATGGCAGAGAAGCAGAGCTGATTCCAGCTGGGGGCTGGCTCGCAAGACCTGATAACAGATGGGGCAGAGAACTGGCAGCATGGGTGGACGGAAGGCCGTTCCAACATTCTTCTGTGGGCCCAGAAACTTCTAAAGATCTCACCTCATGGAGGTTCTGCTAAGAGCCAACATCTGAGCCCAGAATCTCAGCTTCACATAGTACCTGCTGCATGACTTAGAACCTCAGTTTGTCCATCTGAAAAGTGGGAATAATACAAAGAATGCAGAACTACCAAGGCACGAGATGAAAATGTGATGTGCAAGGACGCAGAGCAGCCTCCCAAGCAAGCAGGCCCTGAACGCACCAGTGCTAGACCCGCATCTAAAGGTGGAGCAGCCTGGTGTGTGTGGGATGCTCTGCACCCCTCCTGCTCCTAGCTTCCTGGAAGCTGGAGCTGTGTTCCAGAAAAACCCCGAGGGATGGTTTGTTCAGATGGAAACACAGCCCCCCTGGGGGCTTCTTTGGGATAGAAAGAAGGAGGCTCCCTGAAGAGTGAAGGTGCATGAGCCCTACACCTTCATTTTTCTTTACCTCAGCACTCCATCCTGTCTCCTCACACATTAAGTCAATAAAACCCAGAATGCAGCCATTTTTCTATCATTTCCTCTCTGCTGAGCCCAGTGTGCTCAAGAGCCACTTAAGCTGTGCACTAGGGCAGGACTGTTTTGCTTTTGCTGAGAGTACAGAGATCTGACAGGCCACAACCTTGTATTTTTCAAGTTTTATGATGTCAAAGATGACTCATTAGGTGGATGCTAGCTTTACTGATTAATCTTACTTATGCACATGTCTCGTTTCTCCCTGAAGGTTTGCTGGGAGCATTTATTTCTGCTACACTAGGAACAAACTCACAGGCAGGTCTCTGGAGCATTGCATATTGCAGACTCCATCTCTTTGGCCCTCCACATTAATTTCCTTCAAATGACACCAAGGGGCCAATATCTTGCACGCACACCTTTGCTTTGATGAAAATTTTGCTTTCATTTCTAATCATTTGTGTAAAAAGCCCTGGTTTGGGTTTGTTTAGACCTTTTGGGCAGGGAATTGATCTCCAAACCACTTCCAAATTGCTTCCACTGTGGAAACTCGCTGAGCCCGGCATTTTCTCTGCTGGACCAAAGGCCTCAGATTCCTTTGTCAGTCAGAAAACAACACATACCACACCGGCTGCGATTCCCAGACCTCATCCCCAATGAGGATTTAAAATTTTTTGATTAGAGCCGTGATCCCAAGGTGTTAAATGTTTGAGAAGGTTTTGCATTCTTTTCTTGAATATTGTTCTGTTCTACTGGGATTTTTCCTGGGATGCTTGCTGATTTCTGCACCCTGGCTCCTGCTTTCTACCTGCACCCTTCTGTGTTGACCCCTAGGCTAGAACAGCCAACCACAAATAAAATACCACATTTCTCAAGTGGATAATGTGAAACTGTGACTTTTGGAAAAAACATTACCATTGGACACCATGACAGTTATTCTGGTAAGCAAGACAGGCCGAGCTGATAGCAGGGAAATAACGAGGGGGTGGAGGGAAATGTAAAGAGAAGCAACATCAGCCACACTGAGGGAGCATGCTGAGGATAAGCAGCAGAGGCTGAGAGGCGCTTCCCCAGGAAGGCAGAGTTATAAGGCATGTGCCACCTGGTCTGGATCCTAGAGGCCACATCTCAGTGGGCACCAAGTCCCCAAGGAGCTAGAGAGAGAGCCTCCTTCCTGACTCACCCCTAGGATTCTGGTTCCAGTGGTCTGAAGGGGGCCTGGGAATCTGTGTTTAACAACAACAACAATAATAAGAGCCAACACTTGACAACAGCTATGTTCCAGCCATTGTCCTAAGAGTTTCATATATATCAACTTATTTAGTCCTTACAACAACTCTGTGGGGTAGGTGCTGGTGGTAGGCTGAATTCTAAGATAATCGCCAGTGACTCTCGCCCTAGTGTGATCACCTGCTTTTGAATATGGGCAGAACTTCTAAACATAATCTGACTCCCATGATTATGTTAAATTATATGGCAAAGGGGTGTTGTAGATGTTATTAAGATCCCGAAGAAATTGACCTAAGGAGAGGGAGATGATTTTGGGCAGGCCACACCCAATCAGGTGGGTCCTTAAAAGGGACTGGACTCTTTTTGATGAAAGAGATTTGAAGCGTGAGAAGGATTTGACATGAGAGAGATTCTGCATTACTGGCTTTAAAGATGGGGAGGAGGGGATATGGTAAGGAACATAAATGACCTCTAGGACTAAGAGTATCTCTCAGCTGACAGCCAGCAAAGAAAGGGGACCTCCATCCCACAGCTGCAAGGAACTGAGTTCTGCCACCACCACATGACCTTGGAAAGGGGTCCTGGGCGCAGATGAGGATGCAGTGATGGCCAATGCCTTGATTTTAACTTTGTGAGACCCTGAGCAGAGAGCCCAGTCACGCTGTGCCTGGACTTCTGACCTACAAAGCCACGAGCTGATAAATGGTTATGTTAAGTGGCTAAATTCATGACACTTTGTTGTGCAGCAATAGAAACCTAAGACAGATTTTGGTACTATAGAGTGGGGCACTGCTGAAGCCACCTTTGCAAAAATTATGACAGTGAGAGAAATCTTACATAGCCTACTCCATCTTGCTTCTAATCTTACAAGCTGTCTTTGCTCATTCCTGGGCATAAATCAAACTAACTATGGGAGGCATTTAGTGAAAAAGGTGATAACAGTTCTTTCCAGAAACTAACAGTTCTTTCCAGAAATGAAACCCCTCCTGTCTTTGTAGGATTATGACTTAGGAGTCATGTAGCCAGAGGTCACAAGATTTGTAACTTCTCCAATTGCTCCTGTAGATAACATCACTGTTATCAAAACCTAAGGTTGATCTTTGAGATATTTTTCAGACTTTTGCATTCTGGTGACTCCACCTGGGCTTGTGACTCATACCATGGAACGAATTCAACCTCTTTTGTGACGTGCCCAGCCCCCAATCCAGGAGCTGCCTCAGTGCAAGGAGACAGGTTTGACCCCCCCATGATTTCATGCCTGACCCAACCAATCATCATTTCCCATTCCCTAGCCCGCTTCCTGCCAAACTATCCTAGAGAAGCCCTGGCCTCTGAGCTCTGTGGGAGGCTGATTTGAGTAATAACTCCCGTCTTCTGCTTGGCTAGCCCTGTGTTTATTAAATTCTTCCTCTGTTGCAGTACTTCTGACTCAGTGAATCAGCTCTATATGTGCAGTGGGCAAGAAGAACCTGTCAGGCAATTACACCAAAAATGTGGGAGTGATTCTGGAACTGAGAGTGGGCAGAGGCTGAAGAGAATTTGAGGAGAATTTTGAAGATCATGATGGAGAAAACTTAAGTCACTTTGAACAAACCTAGTAGAAATCTGGTCTTTAAGGGTGCTGCCAGTGAGAGCCATAAGGAAGTGAGAAACACTTTATTGGAAATTGGGAGGAAAGGAATCCTAGTTATGAAGTGGAAGTAAACTTAGCCGAGTTGTCTACTCCAGTTCTTTGGAAAGTGGAACTTGTAAGTGATAAACTTGGATATTTAGCTGAGGAGATGTCCAACGGAACTATTGAAGTGCAGTCTGGTTCCTTCTTGCTGCTTATAGTAAAATGCCAGAAAAAAAAGAGATAAATTGAGGGAACGGTGAAACAAAAAACTTTGTTCTTGATGATTTGGGAAATTCTCACTTTATCCAGCTGGCAAAAATGCTAAAGAGAAAAGATTGCATGTGAAAGTCTGGCAGAGAGAAAAAGCCAACGGTGTGACTGCACAAACTTTTACTGAAACCTCAGAAACACCAAAAGGTCAGAATATTCAGTCATGCAAGGGGGTTTTTCAAGTTGAGGTTAAAAGATGCCTCACGGATCTTCTGGGCCAAACCAGAGGGCTTCTAGGCTTAAGGGTGTTGTACTTAGCTATCTCAGCAGGAGACAAAAACAGAGAAGAGATCATCTTCAAACAATGTGTGGGTGTGGGTTTTGTCTAATGGAAGGAACCCTAGTGTAATACACAAGACCATGAAATTCTTAAGAAAATTATTTTGGCAGAAACACTACCAGCTTGGACTAAAAGAGTCCTAAAAGACAGAGAGTGCAAAATGAAAGATGCCTGCTGAACCCCTGAGACTCTCCTGGCAGGAAACAGGGTGAGAAAACTGCAGCTGATCCTTGAACAATGTAGGTTTGAATTGTGTGGGTCCACTTACACCCAGATTTTTTTCAATAAAACTTACTTTGAGTGTCCCCGCCTCTCCTGCTCCCCCTTCTACCTCCTCCACCTCTTCCACTTCTGCCACCTCTGAGACAAGACCAACCCTTCCTCTTTCTCCTCTACTTCCCCCTGCTTAATCAATGTGAAGACAGTAAGGATGGAGACCTTTATAATGATCCACTTCTGCTTAGTGAATAGTAAATATATTTTCTCTTCCTTATGATCTTCTTAATAACATTTTCTTTTCTATAGCTTATTTTATTGTAAGAATATAGTATATAATATATATAACATACAAAACAGTTGTGTTAATCAACTGTTTACATGACCAGTAAGGCTTCCAGCCAATAAGCTACTAGTAGTTAAGTTTGGGAGGAGCCAAAATTATACATGGATTTTGGACTGTGTGGGAGGCCTGTGTCCCACCCCCAAAATTGCTCAAGGGTCAACTGCTGTCAGCTGTGCTACCTTTCACAACAAAGGATGAATGATGAGGGCTGAACCAAGAGCCCAGAGGGTCAAACCCACAGCAAGTAAGTTTTGGCCAATGGCCACCCCCAATGGGAGATAACATGAAGGAAAGAGCCAGTTCAGGGTCTTTTAAAAAAATTTATTTCAAGTTCAGGGGTACATTTGCAGGTTTGTTATATAGGTAAACTTGTGTCACGGGGGTTTGTTGTGCAATTATTCATCACCCAGGTATTAAGCTTAGTACCCATTAGTTATTTTTCCTTATCCTCTCCCTCCTCCCACCCTCCACCTTCTATTAGATCCCAGTGTCTGTTGTTCCCCTCTCTGTGTCCATGTGTTCTCATCATCTAGTTTCCACTTATAAGTGAGAACATGCTGTATTTGGTTTTCTGTTCCTGTGTTAGTTTGCTAAGGATAATGGCCTCCAGCTTCATCCATGTTCCTGCAAAGGACATGATCTGGTTTCTTTTAATGGCTGCATAGTATTCCATGGTGTATATGTACCACATTTTCTTTATCCAATCTATCACTGATGGGCATTTAGGTTGATTCAATGTCTTTGCTATTGTGTCAATACTGCTGCAATGAACATGTGTGTGCATGTGCCTTTATAATAGAATGATTTATATCGTTGGGTCACTCTTCTACAATGGGTCACTCTTCTACAAATGGGTCACTCTTCTACAATGGTTGAAGTAATTTACACTCCCACCAACAGTATATAAGTGTTCCTTTTTCTCCTCAACCTCACCAGCATCTGTTATTTTTTGCCTTTTTAATAATAGCCATTCTGACTTGTGTGAGATTGTATCTCATTGTGGTTTTGATTTGCATTTCTCTAAGGATCAGTGATGTTGAGTTTTTTTTCATATGTTTGTTGGCCACATGTATGTCTTCTTTTGAAAAGTGTCTGTTCGTGTCCTTTGCCCACTTTTTAATAGGATTGCTTGAGGTTTTTTTTTTTTGTAAATTTGTTTAAGTTCCTTATAGATGTGGATATTAGACCTTTGTCAGATGCATAGTTTACCAAAATTTTCTCCTATCCTGTAGGTTGTCTGTTCACTCTGTTGATAGTTTCTTTTGCTGTATAGAAGCTCTTAAGTTTAATTAGATCCCATTTGTTAAATTTTGCTTTTTGTTGCAATTGCTTTTTATGTCTTTGTTATAAAATCTTTGCCCATTTCTATGTCCTAAATGGTACTGCCTAGGTCGCCTTACAGGGTTTTTAGAGTTTCGGGCTTAACATTTAAGTGTTTAATCCATCTCGAGTTGATTTTTATATATGGTGTAAAGAAGGGGTCCAGTTTCCATCTTCTTCATATGGCTAGCCAGTTATCCCAGCACCATTTATTGAATAGGGAATCCTGTCCCCATTGCTTGTTTTTGTCAGCTTTGTCAAAGATCAGATGGTTGTAGATGTGCAGCCTTATTTCTGGGTTCTCGATTCTGTTCCATTGGCCTATGTATCTGTTTTTGTACCACTAACTGCTGTTTTGGTTACTGTATCCCTGTAGTATAGTTCGAAGTCGGGTAATATGATGCCTCCAGCTTTGTTCCTTTTGTTCAGAATTGCCTTGGCTATTTGGAGTCTTTTGGGGTTCCATATGAATTTTAAAATAGTTTTTTCTAGTTCTGTGAAGAATGTCAATGGTAGTTTAATAGGAATAGCATTGAATCTATAAATCGCTTTGAGCAGTATGGCCTTTTTTACTATATTGATTCTTCCTATTCATGAGCATGGAATGTTTTTCCGTTTGTTTGTGTCATCTCTGATTTTTTTGAGCAGTGTTTTGTAGTTCTCCCTGTAGAGGTCTTTCACCTCCCTGGTTAGCTGTATTCCTAGGTTTTTTTTTCTTTGTGTATTTGTGTATGTGTGTGTGTGTGTGTGGCAGTTGTCAATGGGATTGCATTCCTGGTGTGGCTCTGGGCTTGACCGTTGCTGTCCCGTATAAGAATGTTAGTGATTTTTGTACATTAATTTTGTATCCTGAGGCTTGCTGAAGTTGTTTTATCAGCTTAAGAAGCTTTTGGGCCGAGAATATGGGGTTTTCTAGATATAGAATCATGTTGTCTGGAAACAGGTATAGCTTGGATTCATCTCTTTCAGTTTGGATGCCCTTTATTTTTTTCTCTTACCCTACTGCCCTGGCCAGGACTTCCAATACTATGTTGAATAGGAGTAGTGAGAGACAGCATCCTTGTTTTGTACTGGTTTTCAAGGGGAATGCTTGCAGCTTTTGCCCATTCAGCATGATGTTGGCTATGGGTTTGTCATAAATGGCTCATTATTTTGGGTATATTCCTTCAAAGAGGCCAAGGTCTTTACTCTCTGGGCAAGTTTGCCTCATGTCGCAGCTCCTATCAGGAAGTCCTCTCCATGAGGCTCTTCTTCCTAGCTGCAGCCCCACTGTGACTTCTCTGCCATTCAGTGACCCTTGGCCATGTCCTCTCCTACAAGGTCTGCATCTCAGCCTGAGGGACCTCTTCTCTGGCAACTTCATCTCAGCCCTAGGGGTGGTAACTGCTCTTTATAGCTGCCATTCTGATGTTATTTCAAGTTCTCTTGACTTTTTACCAGAGAATCCTTCATCACGCTCATCCTCTGATATATTAATAATTTTTTATGTTGAATTTTTTCCTGATAAAATTACTGTCTGGTTTTGTTCTTCTGACTGGATTCTCACTGGTACAGAATGGATATCAGGAGTTATCCCAGGAGAAAGGCCACACAGGCAGAAATTTGCATTGGTTTGGTCAGGCCCTTGGGCTTAAGTGCAGTTCTGAGCTCCTTGCCAATGGGCAGTGGAATGCTAGAAACCCATGGCATGTGGCGGTGCCACACTGAATCAAGCTGTCACCTATGGCTGATTGTGATGAAGAACGAGCAGAAGCAAGACTCTTGGGAACCCCAGTGCCACTGCACTGAACTGCGATGGCAGTAATGATGACTATGAGGACTGCGATGTGAGGCAGATTTTCTTCTTAAGCACACTTGGGTACTTACAAAGAGAAAATGGGAAGCACAGTTCTGTTCACTCTCAGCTTGAGTCACAGTCTGGAAACTGGAGAGCCCTAAAAAAATCTCTTATTTTTGGTAGCTGGACTGATAATGCTGAAAATAAAACACCAACTTAATTTTTTGCCGAATTGCACTGGAAATTTAGAACATTGATTGGTAAAGAATGGGATTCTGAAACTTTGAATGGGAGCTTCTGGTTGAACCCAGAAGAAACTGACAATCTTAGACCTCCAAGTCGCTCTGATATTCCTTTACCCATGGAAGGAGCCTGCCCTCTGGTGTCTGAGAATAATAGCCTTCCTTTTCTTTGAGAATCTTGTGATAAGCTCACCTGAGGCAGATGCTTTGAAAGGGGATGCCCTTTCTCCTCAAGACCCAATCAAACCATATGCACATAGACCCATAACTAGTGTCAAATCTCAGCATGCTCCAGAGAACAGGTAGACACAGTGACCCAAAAAGAAGTAGCTTACACAAAGAATAAGGTTTTGTTAATGTATATTGTCAGAAGCCTAGGATGCATGTGTGGAAGTGCATTCTAAGGGCGTTACACCAAGGAGGGTGGAATCTAACACTAGATCAGCCCTGATTGTGAATATGGGTGCTCTTATTGGAGATTCTGGATTTAGTGTGTTTGCTCATGCGGCTGAAGGTGATTCTAATGGCTTACCTGGTTGGTTGACTAAAACTTGGACAAAATAGTGGCCAATATGATTCGATAAATGGACTCCAAAGGCTATGGAGATAGGAGTGTTGGGCTGGATTTATCATTTGCAAATGTGTACCTACCCCCAACCTATGTTCCAGCAGGAGGCCCAGAAGACACTCCCTTGACTAAGGCATTGAGAAATGCATTAGTGAGCAAAGCATCTGCACCCTTGGTCAGCTCTGCAGTAGATTTCTTCTGCAGGGCAGATATGACTGTAGGGGATGTTGCATTGAGATGGGCTCTGGTTTCAATAGGGTTGAAATCCCAGAGGATCATAGGCCAAGAGGCAGCACCTAACTGCCAAAGGCACATTCACTTTAAAGGGCAGCAGGGCTATGCAGGCAGTCAGAATGCCTTGAACCACAGAGATATTTGGCAGTGGTCAATTGATATGGCATTCCCAGGAATCAAATAGATGGACAGCTCACTACATTGTTTGATCTGTATAACAGGAAAAACTCTAGGTCTGGTAGCCAAAAGTCTGGCTTGAGTCACAGCTTCTCACCCCATTTCTAGACCTAAGGCAATTTATGTACTTAGCGTGTCCCTTGAATAAAGAAGCCCCTTGAGGAGGGACCCTGCATCACTATTGCAAATTTCCACTGTAAATCTTACTTTAAGTCTTCTCCAAAGCGACCTGTAGCTGTTTATTAGAGTGACTGCATTTGGGAGAAGAGAACTCCCAGACTTTTCCAAGATTATGACATTGGCTCTGAGTTAACACTGATTATTGAGGAGCCAAAATACCACAGTGGCTCACCAGTCAGAGTGGGGGTTTATGGTGTCAGGTGATGGAATCTTAGCCCAGGTCTGACTCACAGTGGGCCCTGTGGTCTACAGACCAAGTCTGCAGTTATTTCCTCAGTTCATTTTTTGTTTTGTTTTGTTTTTGAGACAGGGTCTTGATCTGTTATTCAGACTGGAGGGTAGTGATGGGATTGATCACAGCTCACTGCAGCCTTGACCTCCCTGGGCTCAAGTGATCCTCCCACCTCAGCCTCCTGAGTGGCTGGGACTACAGGCATGTGCCACCCTGCCCAGCTAAAGTTTTGTATTTTTTGTAGAGATGGGGTTTCACCATGTTGCCCAGGCTGGTCTCAAACTCCTGGGCTGAGGCAGTCTCGGCCTCCCAAAATGCTGGGATTATAGGCACGAGCCACTACATGCAGCCCTCAGTTCTTGAATGTATAATGGTAATAGACACACTTGGCAACTATGTGGCCTCTCTGATCTATGAGATGAAGATAATTATGATTGGAATGCCTAAGAACTAACTAACTTCTAGTAAACCAGAAGCCATATTACATCCTTGGGAGAATTGCAGAGATTGATGTCACTATAAAAGACTTAAGAAGAGTAGGGGTAATGATAGTTGTCACATCCCTATCTAATACATCAGTGAGGCCTGTGTAGAAGTCAGAAGAATCTGGAGAATGACTGTGGATTGCTGTAAACTTAAATGGTGACTCCAATTTCAGCTGCTGTCCCAAATGTATAGCTTTACTAGAAAAAGTGTTCCTAGTACTTGGTATGCAGCTGTTGACCTAGCTGATACCCTTTTCTCAACACTTATTTATGAGGACCACCAGCAAATCAGTTTGCTTTTCACCTGTCAGGCTCAACTATGCTCCTTCACACTCTTGCCTCAGAGCTAGTCAATTCTGCTGCTGTCTGCCACATTACAGTTCACAGAGGTCTGGATAATCTTGACATCTGATGAAACATCACAGTAGCCCACTGCATTGATAACATTGTGCTGATGAGATCTGAGGAGCAGGAAGTAGCAAGTTCTTTTGATGCCTTAGTAACATATATGCAAATTAGAGGGGGGGAGATAAAACCATTTGGGGTACCAATTCAGTATCAGTCAAGGCTCAATCAGGAGAGAGAAACCACACAATAATTAGAATGCAGGGAGTTTAATATAAATAATTATTAACTATAACAGAGGAATGGAGAGATCGGGCAGTAAAAACTAAAGAGAATGCTAAAGAACACAGTGGTAGCAGATACAAGGAACAGCCTGTACTTCTGGGGCTGACATAGAACGCTCGAGATAATAGTTCCTTAAAGCTGGGAGATCGTGTGTGATTGCAGGGGGACCTTCTTTCTGAGGACCTGGCCTCTCTTTCAGTCAATGGATTTCAGGTCCCAAAAGTGTCTCAGGGCCAAAAACTGGGCAAAAGTTTATGTTAGAGCTTGACGTTTGTGTCTTCTACCCGCAAAGCCATATGTTGAAGCCCTAACTCAAATGTGATGGTATTCGGAAATGGGATCTTTGAAAGGTAATTAGCATTAGATGGGGTCATGAGGGTGGAGCTGTCATGATGAGATTAGTGCCCTTATAATAAGAAATACCATAGAGCTTCTTACTTTCTCCCTGACTCATGCAAAAAGAGTTCATGTGAACACATAGTGAGAGGTGGCAGCCTGCAAGCCAAGAGAAGAGAAGTCAGAATAAAACCCACCTTGCTAGCACCATGATCTTGGACTTCCAAGCCTTCAGAACTGTGAGAAATACATTTCTGTTGTTTAATCTACCTGGCCTACAGTATTCCATAATGGCAGACCACACTATGACTAAGACAAATTTTGACTTTTATTGAAGTGGCTTTCCTCAGCCTTCTGCCCATCATCCTAACTTTCTTTTGATTGTATAGATTGAGCAATGCCTTCACTGACTTCCCTCCTCTCTTGTTCTTAGGAATTCAATATTCTATTGCCTCATGTCCATACCTTTCTGCAAGTCAGGTCACCTGTCCACACTATCAGCTTCTGTTGGTATATGGTGGCTAGGTCTTAAATTTCCTTTTCTTCCTTGGTCAACTCAGTACTCATAGCCAGGATATATGTTGTGCTTTCACACTAGTTCTTGGTCTGGTGATTAGGAGAGAGGGTAGGGGGAGATCCTGAGGAGGTCTATATTATGTAGCAAGGCAGATACCTCCCCCTATTTTTAAGCAAAGGAGAATTCTAGCCTTTAATAAAGAGGAGTGGGCCACTTCTGAAGACCCAGAGAGTTCAGGGGGCAAAGTTCTTAAATACATTGACCCAGATGTCCCTGTCCCTCACAGTCTCACTCCTTCCCATCTCAGGCTTTGGTCTTGGAACTGCAGACTTGCTGGGGGTGAGAATTCAACTTCCTTAGAATTCTACTACTTTTAGAGTGAGTCAACTCCCAGGCCTGATCTCAGCTTTTTTTCTGCAAGAGATGAGAATCTCTTTATGTTGCCAAGATGGCTCTCTGACTTTCACACTATGCCTTTAATTGATAATCAATCACTCTGAAGTCTTTCTTCGATGTATCAATGGCACTCAGTAAGGGTCAACCAGTTTGGCTTAATAATTACTTTATGGTGCCTGAATCATTGTGCCTGCATTATCCCTTCACTGCTGTTCATGGCCCATTTCATGCTGTTCAAGTTTATGGCATGTGTGTTAATGGCTGCCCTGCTTCTGCATGCTCGGGACTCTTGACTCCACCTGTCCCAGTTATGGGATCCTCAGTGTCAACCAGTGGGCGATACAACCTTGAAATTCCATTTTAGAGTCTACTTCCTTGAACTACTCCTGGCCTCATTTGTTTTAGGTCATGTTCCCTGGGAAACAGACTCTCAGGCAGAGGAAGTTCATTGGGAAGTGCTTTTGGTAACAGTACAGTGTGGAAGGGAGGGAAGCTGGACCAGGCAGAGGGAGAAAGTTCCATTGGAATGCAGTTACAAGAAAGGCAGAGGCGGGGGCTGGGAAATCCTGCAGGTCATCTTGTGCGAAAAGAAAATAAAAATGTCGGGACCCCAGACTCACTATGTCAAAGGGAAAAGTTAGGCTTGGGAACTGAGTCACGCAAAACTGCCTCCCATTTCCTAAATGGATAGCTGCAAAGATAGAAGTCACACACATCCCCAGGGGCCTCCTCAAAATTCGCTTACAAGGAAATTCCTGTGGGCCGAAGATCTTTACCCTAAAACCGACTTCTGTTGAATTTCACTCTGACAATTTAATCAACAGCCTATCTTCACAGGTACAGGACAGACAGGACTTGTGTTCGTCCCTCTGCCCACCTGAGACAAAGGCATATATGACTGCATCTTTTACTCTATATTTCCTTTATTTTATGTAAAAAATGCAGATTCACTGAGCACAAGACCAGTGCATAGTTGACTGTTCCTCTACCCCCTCTTTTCACATGTGCAACGTGGATTCTGTGAACGCTGACCAAAGCCTGGCAAGAATGCAACCATTTGGCTCTGTTATCTACCCTCCCCTTTTTCTCTTTCCTCTGCCTGCTCATTGCTCTTTCAATACTGAAGCCTCCAAACCCTCTTTGGAAAAAACGTGGATCACAGATATTCCTGTGATTTTTGTTCCAATTCCCAGGCACATCCTCAACCTTGGTAAAATAAACTTCTGAATTGATTGAGACTGACTTCAGTCATTTTCTTTGATTTACATGAGGAATCCTCCCTACCATGCTACCTCTGTGTTCAGGTCAGGCCTGGACCCCTACCTTCATGGCCACCCAGCCCAGACATAACAGCAGGTGGGAGAGTCAGGAAACCCTGGTAAGGAACACTCTTGGGCTTCCTTGAGAGGGTGCGGGGGCACAGAATGGGGGATAGGAGCAGGCAGCCAGCTGGGTGGAGGATTTAGACTGGGCCCATGTGCCCAGACTGACAAGCTGCTCCAGGGGCCCTGACATGGCTTCTCGATATCTCCTAGGACTTGAATGAGAAGTGAGGGGTTGATGGGGACTGGGAACAGGAGCAGCAGTGGAAGAATACATTATCCAAAATCCTCTCAGCAGTTTTCCCGGCCATATGTTGACATGAGCAGGGATCCTCTCAAACTCATCTGCCCAGTGCACTCATTTCTGTAACAAATATCTCTTAATACCTCCTAAACACACACACACACACACACACACACACACACACACAAAAGAGTTTTTCCAAAGTCAGTATAATGCCCTCACTGAATAAAAGGAAAGTAATTTATAATAAAAGAATATTGGCCAGGCATGGTGGCTCACGCCTGTAATCCCAGTGCTTTGGGAGGCTGAGGCGGGTGGATCACGAGGTCAGGGGTTCGAGACCAGCCTGACCAACGTGGTGAAACCCCGTCTCTACTAAAAATACAAAAATCAGCTGGGCAGGGTGGCAGGCACCCGTAATCCCAGCTACTTGGGAGGCTGAGGCAGGAGAATTGCTTGAACCCTGGAGGCGGAGGTTGCAGTGGGCCGAGATTGCGCCACTGCACTCCAGCCTGGGTGACAGAGCGAGACTCTGTCTCAAAAAAAAAAAAAAAAAGAATATTCATTTCAACATGTAAATATTCGGGCAGGCCTGGCCTTGAAGACAAAGTGAATAGTAAGATGTTTGTACCTGTGTGTAGAGTCAACACGAGTGCGGCCATGTCTGCTATAACACATTGCGTCAGTCTCGGATGCAGACTGTCACAGTGTGCTATACCAGAGTCGTGAACACTAGGAGGGGTGTTTCCATCAGGGATGTGGTTTTAAAAGTGCTGCCAGTCCCAGCTTACCTCACTCCACACAGTAGTTGCATTTCTAGAAAAATGCCTTGCATAGAAAACTGTGCAAAAAGGACTTTATGTTACATGGAGTTCAGGTCTAGGCCTAAATAATCATAAAAACATTTCTCTCCTGCATGAATGTCTGGGAAAGCATTTGAAAGTCCTGTGGGATGTAAGACAACTCTTTCTGCATCTTACATGGGGAGAATGTTAGAATTCCTCATCCCGTCCACTAAATGTCTATGGTGCTGCCCCATCCGTGTGTCCACTGTTCCCCTTCACAAAGACCATGACATTAAGGGGTGCCCAGAGAATGGGCATCCTGTGTGTGGCCCTGTCATCACTTTTTTTGGAAGGCCTAGAAAACAGAAACAGTTCCTGCAGAATTTATTAACAAGATACACCCAAATGGAGATTCCACCAACTTGCAAATTGCTATGGGTGGAGGAGCTCTCTACGGCCTCCTTTCTGCTGCCCTCACACTTCTGCTAAAGCACATCACTTGCTGGTGACACATTCATTATTTACTCATTTCAGGCTCAAGAGCAAAGCAGCCAGGCTGGTCTCCACTCACTCATTCATTTTAATTAAACTCTCTAATTTTATTTATGCTGCGACAAACTGATTAACAATTTGCCAGCAGAGAGTAGGAAATCTTAAAAAGCACCTTGAAGAATCTGTGGGTCTCAAAACACAAACCTCACAGAAATGAGGTGGGCTGTGGGTGGGGGCTCCTGCAGGCTGGAGGAAGCAAGTTGTTGAAGCTTCACCACTTCCTACAACCTTGGAACAGCTTCTGGCTCTGAGATCTGGGGCCACCAAGCTGATGGATGGAGAGGCTATCTCTTTGTCTGACATCCCTGAAGCTGTGGGGGAGGGGTTGGGGCTGGCATGGTATCCTGTGTCCCTGGAGGACGGAGATTGTGGGTGGGGGCAGCAGAGATCTCAATCCCCAATCAGTGGGAGAAATGGACATTGATCCAGCCAATTACAAAACACTTTGGTTAAGTGTTGAGGTAGAGTTGAGCCTCGGGTGTTGGAAAAGCTTAGAAAAGGGCTGGAATTTCAGTTAAATCATGGAGGTCTCCTAGAATATTACCAGACTGACTAGCTGGAGAGGACATGAGCAAAGACTCAGACATTCATTCCTCCATTCTCCAAAGGCCAGGAGTGCCACTAGTTCCAAATATTAGGGAGAGAAAAAGGAATGAGAGACTGTAACAGGCTGAATTGGGGAATTTTAATCCAGTAATGTGCAAATGTGATTTCCTCCCCCCCATGCCCCTACAATAACCACTACTATCAGTTTTGCCTTTTCAGATTATTTTTCTGATCCTGAAAGTGGAACAGAAAGAAAACTTGATCTCTTGCCCAATAAGTTTGGCTAGTATTCTGATTCACAGTTAAAACTTTTACCCCCTTTCAGGCAAATACTTAGTTTACTTGGATGTGATGATCCTCTGCCCTGGTCTTCAGCAGTGAGCTGCTGGCAGAGGAGATCATGTGGCTTGCTCTCCCCGCAAGCCTCTCTCTCCTCCCTCTCCTCTGTTCCCTGCCCTAGCCATACAGAATTCAGGGAGGCATGAGAAGAGTCTCATGTAGGGAGCACTGGCTGGTGGAGGAAGCGGCCATTGCTGGCTCATTCCTGCATCTCATCTGGATGCTGGTGATCTGTGCAGCCTTTAAAGTCCTGAGGATCTGCTTGCTCCATGGTGATTGTGCAGTGACCCGTTGGCTGCCCCAGTGCTTTTGTGCAAATGGCAGGTCCTGTCTGGTAGTGTAAGCCCTCAGAGGGAGCCAGTTTTTTGTCCTCCACGTCTTTGGCAATGAGCATGTCACAGCTTTCTAGGTCACCTCCCATATTTGTTAGCTCTTGCTGTATGACAAGGTATTAGAAAACAGTGTTTAATATAATTAATATGCATAAGTTCTTACAATTCTATGGGTCAGCTAGGAATTTCTCTGGTTTGGGTCAGCTTTCTGACTGCTGAGATCAGCTAAAGGCTCAGCTGGGCCTGCATGGTCTAGGATAACTTCACTCACATGCCCTGAGTTGACCTGACACCCATGAGACCCATGTTGGACTTCTGCCTTACAGAACTGTCAGATAATAAATATAGGTTGTTTGAGACAAAAATAAAAAAAGAAAAGTATCCATTGCCAAACTCCAGGTTATAAAGACTCACCCCTAGGTTTTCTTCTAAGAGTTTTAGCACTTACATTTAGGTGTTTGATCCATGTTGAATTAATTTTTGTATATGGGGTGAGGTAGGGGTTGAACTTCATTCTTTTGCATGTGGACATCCACTTGTCCCAGGATCTTTTGTTGAAAAGACAATTATTTCCTCATTGAGTGGTCCTGGCACCCTTGTTGAAAATGAATTGAGCATAGATATATGAGTTTATTTCTTGACTGTCAATTCTATCCCATTGATCTATATGACCATCCTTATGCCAGAATATTTTAAAAATGTAAATGTAATCGTGTCACTTCCTTATTTAAAACCCTCCAACAGATTTGATTTGCATTTAGAATCAAATTTCATGCCTAGGTTACAGAGCTCTAGATATTTGGCCCCTTTCTATCTTGGCTTCAGCCAGAGTCCTAATTTCTAGTCTGAAAACTTGCCAACTTTGTGCCTTACCCCCTTCACACTACTGCTTCCTGTCAAGAATCTTCTTCTGCCTGATCTTCCTACAGCTATCTTCTTCCTGCTATTTGGACCACAGTTGAAATGTCTCATATTAAGAGACCACTTCATACCCACCAAAGAGGCACTTGTTCTCTGTTATTCTGTTTTATGTTCCTCAATAGCATTTATTACTTTATATATTTGATTTGTATAGTGCACTTTTAATTTTCTTCCTCTGCTAGAATGCAAGTGCCATGAGAGTAGGGACCTTGTCTGCCTTGTTCATTTCATGTCCCCCGCAACCATCAGAGTACCTAGCTCCAAGCAGCCACTCAATAAAATGAATCTGTTGAAATGGAAAATGCCCACATCCATTAGGTGGTGTTCTGGTCTCTCTCACAGCCATTTGCTGAATAGCAATTCCTGAGAGTAGGCTAATTTTAAAGGGAGTGACACTGACAATTAAGGAACAAACAATTACAATTGCCCCATGGTATACAGTACAGTAAGATCATGTGATAGTTGATTTTAGGTCAATTTTACCGGATTAAGGAATATCTAGAGAACTGATAAAGCATCATTTTTGGGTGTGCCTGTGAGGGTGTTTCCAGAGGAGATTGGCTGTGAGTTAGTGGACTGAATGGGAAAGATCCCCTCTCACTGTGGGTGGGCCCCATCCAATTGGCTAGGGACCTGGCTAGAGGTAGAAGAAAGGTGAATTCTTTTCTGTCTCTCTCAGAGCTGGGACACACTTGGTCTTGGACATCAGAACTCCAGCCTTTGGACTGCAGGACTTATGACAGTGGCCTCCTGGGTTTTCAGGCCTTTGGCCTCAGACTGAGAGTTAAACCATTGGCTTCCCAGGTTCTTAGGCTTTAGGATTTAGACCTATCCCAGGGTCTTCAGCTTGCAGATGGTCTGTTGTGTGACTTTTTAGCCTCCATAATCACATGAACCCATTCCCCTAGTAAATCCCTTCTCATACATCTCTATCTCTATCCCTAGCTCTGTCTCTATCATCTCTATCTCTATCTCTATGTCTCTATCTCTATTTCTATCTCTATCTCAGCTATCTCTATCTCTATCCCTGCCCATATCCCTCCCCCATCCCTATCTCTATCTCTACCTATCTCTATCATCTCTATCTCTATCTCTATCTATCTCTATCTCTATCTTCATCTCTATCTCTCTGTCTCTATCCTATTGGTTCCATCTTTCTAGAGAACCCTGACTAATACAGATTATATGATTATATTTTCTTTCTACATATTTTATCTGGAATTAAATACCCTGAAAACATGTCCATGCCCTCAGGTTATTCTTTACTGTTGCTACATTCTTATTTATATTTACACTTGCAGTCAGTTTCCTCTGATATGAATAATAGATCAGCAATAACTTTTCCTCTTGTGTTCAGAATCATTACAATTTCCTTCAAAATCTCTTTCATGTATAACTGCACATATTAATCACAATGCTGGTTATTAATGATAAAATTACATTGAAATAGTGGAGCTGCTGAAATTAAGGTACTCTGAGATCAGCCCATGTCTTCTTCTAAAGTTTGAGCAGAACTTTGCTCATCCATCTTTTAGATCAGCTTTGAAGAGTAAGATGATTGTTGGAGATTATCAAAATGACTCTAAAAGATTACCAAAAAACAATGCCCAAATTAAGCAGGGAAGATCTTGACAAAAAGTCAGGGCAGAGAAAAAGTTGGACAGAATATATGAAACAATGAGAAAAAGAGTAAAAAAAGCACAGAACACCATGGTAGAGGTGGGACTAAAAAGTTAGGGGACTGTTCCTCATTCCTACCTTTCACCCTTCCACTATACACACGCACACACACACACACACACACATGATTCAATGGAATCATATTTTTTTTTACTAATGAAAAATTGTATTTACTTAGAAGCATTCAGAATGTCAACAAAACTGAAACCACCTTTGCAAAATTATGACAGTAATTAAATTATGATATAGCTGATTCCATCTTGCTTCTAAGATATCCTTGTTCATTCCCGGGTGTAGGCGAAGCTAACTTTGGGAAGAATTTAGTTTATGGTTTAGCTGATAAGAGCCCTTCCCAAAACTAACCTGCCTTTGTAAAACTAATAAAAGTCCACAAGATTAGGACTGTGAGAGTGGCCTGAATCTTGCTAAGATGCAGGCGTAGTTAAACAATTACTGGCCATTGTTCTGGAGGTCACAAGATTTGTAAATTCCTCAATTACTCCTGTAAATAACATCACTATTTTAGAACCTAAGATTGGCCTTTTGAGATGTCTTTTCAGACTTTCGCATTTCTCATAACGAGATGGCTCCATCCAGACCTTCCACTGAAGACAGCTAGTCCTATGGCCTCTGCCAGAAGCAGACTCAGCACATGAGGACCATTTTCCCACACCCATATGATTACATTCCCAACCAATCAGCAGGACCCAGTCTCTAGTCCCCCACCTGCCAAACTATCTTTAAAAAACTCTAGCCTCCAAATTTTTGGGGAGGCTGATATGAGTAATAATAAAACTATGGTCTCCCATTTAGCTGGGTCTACGTGTATTAAACTCTTTCTCTATTGCAATTCCCCTGTCTTGTTAAACTGGTTTCATCTGGACAGTAGGCAAGAAGAACCAATTGGCAGTTACAAATTAGCAGCAACTTCTTCTTCTTTTTTCTTTTTTTGCAATTACTGAGTGTTATTCAGTTAACAAACAATTGTTTCATACAAGCCATATCAGAGCAAACTGAAGATGAAGAAACCATCATTCCTATATGTAACTGATTTGTGCTGTGCACCAAAGAACCTGCTTTAAATTTCCATGCCAATTTACAACTCCCATACTGTACCAGGCAAGGTTAGAGTCTATTGAAAATACCATCAAGGCTATCTAAAGACAAATTTGATAGTGGGTCGGCTATACAAACGGAAGACACTGTATAGTTTAAATACAAATCTTACACATTTCAATTGTTTCCCTTAAAATGAGTGAGTTGTATACACAGGGGTTAAATGCTTTATAGATAAGAAAAAAAAAACTGGGCTAGAACCAATTCATTCATCATCATTTTCATCTTCTATCTTCTTCCTCCTCCTCTTCATCTTCCTTCTATTTTCTTACTTTCTTCAGCCTTGATGACTCCCTTTTTGGCAGGCTTTCCTTTAGCTTGGTATGCAGTAATTTCCTTTTTGTATTTTTCCTTCAGCTTCTCAGCCTTCTTTTCCTAAGGCTGCTTGTTATCTGCAGCAGTATTATTATTCCTGAGAAAAGAAAAATAGCTTAGAGCATTCTGAGCTATGTGAAGTATGCAAAATTCATCCGGTCCACAGAGACATAAGTATGAGACTTCAGTCATGTCCTCTACACCCATGCCCGAGGGCAATTGTTTAAAGACTCCTTGTTCCTGACTATCTGCCTCACCCGTTATCTTCATGTTCTTGGAATTTGAATTATCTTCATGTTCCTACACACAGAACAATATATAGACAATCAATAGCTTATGTTATTTTAATGTAAATTCTTGGTAAACAACTTAAGAAGCTCCTCTTCTTTTCCTTTAAAAACCTACTTTTAACAGACTGTATATCTAGGACAACTTGAATCTGTGCTCCCAGATTGCAGTCCTCAAGCTTGGCCCACATAAACTCTCTACTTATATTAACTTTGCCTCAGCCGCTTCCTTTCAAGCCAACTCCACTTCTCTCCAAGCTTCTTTGCAACATCCCCAAAGGATAGTCCAGGTGTTTTCCTTTGACTCTGGGGTGATGGAATAGAATAAGAAAAATGCCTGAGAAATCATCTTGTGCACACTGAAATTCCTGAAGTTTTTATTTGTTTCTCCCTTAGGAGGAAGATAGGTTTTCATTTCTCTCTCTTTTTTTTTTTTTTTTTTTTTTTTTTTTTTTGAGACGGAGTCTCACTCTGTTGCCCAGGCTGGAGTGCAGTGGCGTGATCTCGGCTCACTGCAACCTCCACCCTCCGAGTTCAAGCGATTCTCCTGCCTCAGCCTCCCAAGTAGCTGGGATTACAGGCACCTGCCACCACGCCCAGCTAATTTTTCGTATTTTTAATAGAGACGGGGTTTCACCATCTTGGCCAGGCTGATCTTGAACTCCTGAGCTCGTTATCCACCTGCCTCAGCCTCTTAAAGTGCTGAGATTACAGGCGTGAGCCACGGCGCCTGGCCTTCATTTCTCTTTTATAACAGGCCTTGTCTGCCTTTGGCATGTCTTCAGATTTTCCTTTCCCTTTAGCAGATATGGACTTCCGCATCTCTGATCACTTCTTGGTAAACTCTGAGAATCTGACTGAAGCGTCTGGGTGCTTCTTCTTCTGCTCCTCCAGACAAGCTTGCACAAAGAATGCATGATAACATTTTGCCTCTCAGCTTCTTAGGGTCTCCTTTGTCCACATTTAGTTGTTTTTTCTCCCAGTGCCCATCTGGCTCTCATTTGTCCTGGCTTAGTCTCTATGGAGCACCATGTACTGCAATTGAAACTGCCTTTGCAAAAATTGTAACTGAGGCAATTTCTATGGGAAAGAGATCTGACCTGATTCCATCTTGCTTCTAACCTCCAAGAGGTCCTTGTTCATTCCTGAGTGTAGGCCAAACTAATCTTGGGAGGAACTCAGTTTATGGTTTAGCTTTGAAACAAAGATGATAATAGCCCTTTCCCAAAACAAACCCCCCTTCCTGCCTGGGGACTAGAGTGCCTTTGCAGGACTAACAAATTAGCTGCAAGATTAGAAATTATGGTTTAGGAGTCATCCAGCTGGAGGCTGCAAGATTCTAAACCTCCTCAAATTGCTCCTGGGGATAACATCATTATTGTAAAACCTGAGATCAGTTCTTGAGATATTTTGCTGTACTCAGTGAATAAGCTGCCCCCCCCCCCAGATTGATAAACTGGCTAATCTGGTCTTGTGGCCCACACTCAGGAACTGACTCAGCACAAGAGGACAGCTTCGACTCACTGTGATTTCATCTCTGACCTGCCCAATCAGAACTCATGACTAAGGACTGGCCCCTATCCACCAAACTATCCTTAAAAATTCCAATCCCCAGCCGGGCACAGTGGCTCACACCTGTAATCCCAGCACTTTGGGAGTCCCAGGCAGGCAGATCACTGGAGCCCAGGAGTTCAAGACCAGCCTGGCCAATGTGGTGAAACCCTGTCTTTACTAAAGATACAAAAATTAGCTGGGCTTGGTGGTGCTTGCCTGTAATCCCAGCTACTCAGGAGGCTGAGGCACAAGAATTGCTTTAACCTGGGAGAAGGAGGTTGCAGCGAGCTGAAATCACAACACCGCACTCCAGCCTGGGCAACAGAGAGAGACTGTGTCTCAAAAAAAACAAACAAAACAAAACTCTGATCTCCGAATTCTTAGGGAGACTGATTTGAGTAATAATAAAACTCTGGTCTGCACAGCCAGCTCTGCATGAATTACCCTTTCTCTATTGCAGCTCCTCTGTCTTTATAAATTGGCTCTGTCTAGGCTCTAGGTAGCAGGCAAGGTGAATGTGTTGGGTGGTTATGTCAGAGGTGTTTAAACCAGAGCAACTCCATCTTGTATAGGGTCTGGGTAAAATAAGGCTGAGACCTACTGGGCTGCATTCCTAGGAGGTTAGGCATTTGTAATTACAGGATCAAACAGGAGGTCAGCACAAGACACAGGTCACAAAGACCTTGGTGATAAAAGGATGCAGTAAAGAAGCCAGCCAAAACCCACTAAAACCAAGATGGTGGTGAAGTGACCTCTGGTCATCCTCATTGCTCATTATATACTAATTATAATGTGTTAGCATGCTAAGAGACACTCCCACAAGCACCATGACAGTTTACAAATGCCATGACAATGTCAGGAAGTTACCCTATATGGTCTAAAAAGGGGAGGAACCCTCAGTTCTGGGAACTGCCCACCCCCTTCCCAGAAAACTCATGAATAATCCATTCCTTTTTTAGCATATCATCAATAAATAACCATAAAAATTGGCAACCAACAGCCCCTGGGGCTGCACTGCCTATTCTTTATTCCTTTACTTTCTTAATAAACTTGCTTTTACTTTACTCTATGGATTTGCCTCAAATTTTTTCTTGCACAAGATCCAGGAACCTTCTCTTGAGGTCTGGATTGACATCCCTTTCTGGCAACATCTTCCTGGTGAACCACAAAGGGACTATACTGAGGAGACCCTGACCCAAACGAAATAGACTGCAGCACCAATTGGCTAACTTTGGGTACATGGTGAGGTACATTTTACTCAGGTAAAGGATGAGATTGGGTTAGAGGCCTAACTTAGGAAGGTTAGAGTCTCTCCTAAGACAGAGAGGGTTAAAGGCCCCTCTTAATAAAAGGCAAGGATGCTTGACTGAACTTGAGTTTGAGACCCAACTTAGGAAGGTTAGAGTCCTTCCTAAGATTTAGGGGGTTAGAGGCCCCTGTCAGTAAAGTCCTTCTTGGTTAAAAATGGATTTGGCCCTGCAGGATGTTGACTATTATTCTCTCTGGATTAATCTGTCTTGCACTCTTTGCTGATGGCTGTGGGTGACAGAATTAAGCATGTACAGGACCATGGGACATGGGGAGCTTTTTCCTCCCCAAAGGGGGACAATTGAGAGCTGATGGGCATGCTGGAAAATATCTCTTTGTGGCTGACAAGTGGCCACCTGAACTTCTGGTTCAGTGTCACTGCAATGGGTGGGTCTTTCTCTGGCCTCCATGAGCTCTTTGCCTTCCCTACCCCACTGCAGGCAATGCTTTTCTCCCTTCCCTTTCCTCTCTCTCTGCACAAACTTGTTGTAGGAATGGTAAAAATCACCATCTCTTGCATTATCTCTTGCAATTTTAATTAATGAGAAAAAGGATTTCTGAGGCTAGTCTTAAGCTGTAGTGAATCTGATGTATTTTGTGCTATAAATTTGTCTTTCTGTATCATTCTGTCATAAAGAAGAGTATCTTAGGAGAGAACATGGGCTTAGTATCCCATAAAACCACTGTTCAACACACTCCAGCAAACTGGTCAGTAACAAACTTTGCTGCAGGTCCCTGAAACAATGAAACTGGATGAGGTTTCCCTCTCATCTTGTTCTACATTCTTGGGAGCTTGATCTTGTAACTGCGGGGCAGTAGTTTCTCTTTCTCCACCATCCGGAGAATAGGAATTTTGGAATTCATGTCATAGCCTTAAAAATTGTCTTGAGCAGTTAAAAGTTTTTGCAAGCTAAGAATTGGCTGCTTCTAGGCTCCTTCTGGGAAGAGTAACAGAAACTGTCCAGTGCTGTAGCTTAGTGGCTAAGGCTTTGTCTTTTCACAATGGGGGCCCGGGTTCAGGGTTCAATTCCTGGCCTAGGGAATGAGTACTTTTTTGTTCATATCTGTGTGAATGTTGCCATTTGTTGAGTCTCTGCCCCTCTGTGAACAACTTCTGACTTCCTTCTTGAATTTTCCTTTCTCTGAGCTACCTTTGGAGATTTTACATTTTGTAAAAACTGCTAACCATCTCTTTGAAAAAAACTCGTTGACTCGTGGTTAAGTTATAACCTTAGTTAAGGCTTACTGGTTTTGCCTGAGAGGTTACTGTTGGTAAAATTCAAAAGCCAGAAATATTGGCCATTTGGCCTGGGTGAGATCAGTAACAAGAAATTTAAAAGGACTTTTTAAAAAGAGTGGTATGGTTAAAAGTTAGCTTAATTAAAAGTGGATAGCCAAGCTTTACATATATTTAAAAGGACTTTATGTTTCTTCTCTTCTTGGAAGATGTTTTTCTGGAAAAAAGGTTTTTTTTTCTTCTCAGTTGAATGAACTGTTTTTCTCCATTTTGTCTTCTTGCCACTCTTGATGCACACATGAGAGGACCTAAGAATTTCTAGCAGCATGGGACTTCTTGGGAAAAACAGAGGAGGTGCCACAGACCTCATTTTGGGAAAAATCTCTGTTTTCCTCATAAAATCCCAGGAATCGAAAGTGGATAGATCCCTCTAAAATATTAGGCTCTGTTCTCTTTTGCATTGCATTATCTGATATTTTTGACTTTTGGGGGTATCAGAAATTTGCACTGTGAGAGAACTTTAGTGTATAATAACAAGGGAGGAAATGTACTTTTAGGGATGGCTAATGACAGTTATGGGGGGATACTCAACTCTTTGCACATTTGGATCAGAGAAACATGCTCTTGGCCCCCTGGAAGATATGGAAATATACCCACTCACCACTGAGAGATAAGACTCCCATGGGAAATGGGCTGATTTCCTCTTTTTGGGATCCAGGATCTGGTATAAAAATGGGACCCAAAATTTTGGGGAATCTGTTTTGCCTTCCAGCTGTGCCTGCTTATTAGGCCCTAGAAATTGCATACTTTAAAGAGAAACTTAAAAGCTGGCAAATGAAAAATCTTACAACTACTAGATCTGTCTGTCTATTTAAATGTGTTGTATGTGTGATATGTATAAATGAAAGAGCTCTGATTAATTGGCTTAAAAATAATAAGAGCTTAAATCAATCAAGCAATCTGTATTTCCCAAAGATTATTTGATTTAATCTTTGGGAAATAAAGACAGTTTTACAGATTATTGGTAAAATTAAAACATTTGGTCTAAATTACACTGGTTGCTGAATACTTTAAGGTCAATTGCTTCTTTCACTTTTAAAAATTGTTCTAGTACCTGCTTTGGAGCCATTAGATTCTAAGTAAGGCCTGAGGACATGTGTAGTTAGCCAGGCCTCCTGGCTATGCTAGAAAGAGTCAGACCTTATCTACACTTCTGTCTGGTGTCTTAAGCTCCAAAGCTGGTACATAATTAGAATCACTTACTTACCAGGTTTTTCACCAAAAATAAAAGTTGCTAAGAGTTAACATTGTAACATGTAATTAAGACTACTAGAGATATACCAGGCATAGTGGCTTATGCTTGTAATCCCCAGCACTTTGAGAAGCTGAGGTGGAAATATCGCTTAAGCTCATGAGTTCCAGATTAGCCTGGGCAACATGGCTAAACCCTGTCTTTATAAAAAATACAAAAAGTAGCTGGGCATGGTGGTGATGTCTGTAGCCCCAGCTACTCGGGAGGCTGAGGTGGGAGGATAGCTTGAGCCCAGGAGGTGGAGGTTGCATTGAGCTGAAATTGTGTCACTGCACTGCAGCCTGGGTAATAGAACGAGACCTTGCCTCAAAACAAAACAAAACAAAACAAAGCAAAACAAAACAAAACAAAAAAAACGGACTACTAGGGAAACAGTTTTACATGCAAGGTATGTAAGGAAAGTGAAATGTATTTTTGGTAAAATATTATAAGAAGGCATGGGAATGTGGACTTTTTTTTTGGACTAGTTTAGAGGGCTAAAGGATTGGTTTAAGTTAGATAGGATAAAGCTGAAGGTTTGAGCAAGTGCTGGGAGGTTTGTGAAAAATGCATATTGTAAAAGAAATTCTGTGTGTGAACATATTGGCTAAAGTTAAAGGGGAATTATTCAGTTTTTTCATAAATTGAACATTGGAATAAAAACACAACAGGTTTTTCTTAGAGCACTTATCTACTCTTTAACAAAAATTTGTAAGGGGTTATAAAAGATTTATGAGAATCTTACCTTATGGTCAGACATTAAAATTGGATAGATTCGTCTTTAAGGTTTTATTAAGAATTTGGTTTAACATCAATAATGCACTAATGCCATGGTGAAATTTGGCTTATTTGGTATAAAAATCATACAGAAAGCACTGTCAAATATGAAATGGTGTTTGGCTTTCTTTGGGCTGTATTTTTTTAAATATTTATTGGTATCTGTTCCAAAATTACGAGAAACTCCTATAATTCTTTTACTTTTTTTTTTTTTTTTTTTTTGTGAGATGGATTCTTGCCCTGTCACCCAGGCTGGAGTACAGTGGTGTGATCTCTGCTCACTGCAACCGCCACATCCTGGGTTCACACCATTCTCCTGCCTCAGCTTCCCGAGTAGCTGGGACTACAGGCACCCACCACCATGCCCAGCTAATTTTTTTTTTTTGTATTTTTAGTAGAGATGGGGTTTCACTGTTTTAGCCAGGATGGTCTTGATCTCCTGACCTTATGATCTGCCTGCCTCAGCCTCCCAGAGTGCTGGGATTACAGGCATGAGCCACCACACCCAGCTGAGAAACTCCTATAATTCTTGTATGACTTAGTGTATATTGTTGATAATTATAATTATGACAAGTCTTTGTATGCACAAAAGTAACCAAAATTCCTAGTCAATTGTGACTTTAATAGTGACTGTCCTAAGGCTTTTTGTCATCCACAGACAAGTGTTATCTTGTATTGTTCCTCTTCAAAAGGTGGTTTATAATCAACTATACGACTTTGACAGGTGCTCTTAAATGCAGGTTTCTGATAACTTAGGAGATTGTGACATTAGAATAGAGGAAAAAACATTTAGGACTCTCATGGAGAGCTGAAATATTCATGACTATCAAGCAGAACAGGAGTCAACTGCATGGAGTAAACTAATAGAAGCCTGAAGTAATCTTTTTGACTTTTTTTCTTAAAGTGTTGCTGATCCTTTGTTTTGTTTTTCACAGTCAAGAAAACTTTTATTTACAACTTGTAGCAGCTGAGTATGCCTATAAACAAAATTTGAAGCATATTTCTCTCTACCTGATTTCTCCAGAATTTGGAAACTATTTGTGAGTATTCTTATGGCAATATAGTTATTTACATAAGTGCAGTAAGAATCTGTTTTCTTTTACAACAGGACACAGTTGGAGGAACTGATTATTTTACCAAGCCTTTGACTGGAATGGCATGCTTTCAAATATAAACAAACTGCTTCAAGGAATCAAACTTGACTTATAGAGACAATAAAAGCCCCTTGGGAAAACTGGCCTCATACCTTGTCTACACAGTCCTTGTACAGGGTTCTTGGTCTGTGATAAGTAAAGAATGCAACTTTCTGATAGGCCCAGGAGCCCCAATATCTTGGGACCTCAGGAGGAGAGGAATTTACCCAACTTACAGGTATTTGATGGCAGCAACCCATGGCTGGGCTCAGTTTTAAAAAAAGTCTTATTTAAAATTCCTTATAGAATGAAGATCAATCAAATCCAATTACAAAAAAAACCCATGTGAAAAATAATTATTCTTGCTGCACTTTTTACGAAGAATCAGGCCAAGTATAAAACTAAATTTATTTAGTTGGAAGCAAATCAGTCTTACCATGATTTGTCTTTAATAAAAGTGGGAGCCTGAAGAGAGAAAAAAGTTATGTTTCAACTATGGTACACCTGTTACTAGATTCTAGTCTCATCAGTTATTTTTAAGGGTTTTCTTTTTCTTGCAATTTAGACTAACCCTACTTTTTCCTGCCAACTAACCAGTGATCTCTGGCTGCTGCTCAGAAAAAAAATAACAGAAATGGGTAATGTAAAAATCTGGATCAATATTCTAATTCTAATTGGAACATATAGCATGTACAGCAACTTCATATCAGCTTGCCCAGTTCCAAATGTTGCCAAGTTCATGGAAAGCCTTCTAATTTAGTTTACTTGGGATAGTTTTACTTATTTTGCTTTACCGTTGTGGAATATATTGTTGTTGTACTCCGTGTGGGAGTGCAGGATAAGCTTACTCAATGTTTAATTAAATTGAATACTTTTTAATCTTCCAGATATCACCTTTTGCCCTCAAGAGTTATGAATGTCCCTCACCATAGTGATGCCTTCTGACTGAGCTCCTCACTACCCTGAATACAAGAGACCATAATAGTTAGGTAGGAATAGCATAGCCCTTATTCAGCTTGAAGAAGTTACAGAAGATGGATCTTTGTCCCTCTATTACCCTTTGGATTAGGCGTTCCCTTGTAAAAGGGAAGGGAGAAATATGTCAGAGGCATTTGAACCAGAGCGATTCCATCTTGAATTGGGGCTGGGTGAAATAAGGCTGAGACCTACTGAGCTGTATTCCCAAGAGGGCAGGCATTCTAAGTCACAGGATGAGGTAGGAGGTTGGCACAAGATACAGGTGACAAAGACCTTGCTGATTAAACAGTTTGTAGTAAAGAAGCTGGCCAAAACCCACGAAAACCAAGATGGCAATGAAAGTGATGTCTGGTCATCCTCACTGTTCCTTATATGCTAATTGTAATGCATTAGCATGCTAAGAGACACTCCTATCAGCACATGACAGCTTACAAATGCCATGGCAATGTCAGAAAGTTACCCTATATGGTTTAAAAATGGGAAGAACCCTCAGTTCTGGGAATTACCCACCCCTTTCCTAGAAAACTCAGGAATAATCTACCCCTTCTTTAGCATATAATCAAGAAATAACTATAAGTATTCTCAGTCAAGCAGCCCAAGTTGCTGTTCTGCCTATGGAGTAGCCATTCTTTATTCCTTTACTCTCCTAATAAACTTGCTTTCACTTTACTCTATGGACTTGCCCCGAATTCTTTCTTACTCAAGGTCTAAGAACTCTCTCGGCATCTGGATCGGGAATCCTTCCTGGTAACGGTTCACAATGGATGGTTTTTATACATTCATTGCTTTTAAGCTTGCTGGTTCATTTATTCAACATACATTTAACATGTTTTTCTAGTGGTTGCCAACACAATTCTAAATAATATGCTTTTGCTTCTTTTTTGATTTATAATTTTTACAAAGTATTTATTGTGTTTCCAATACATCTAATTATTTTTCATGAGTTTTTCCCCATTTATAAGGATCAGAGAACCAAACTGGTTTTGTTGCACTGCCGTTACCCAGAAGTTTTGAAAAGTGAGAGTCAACTCAGACCTCTGTTCTGTAGGTCAGTGGGAGAGTTCCTTATACTGAACACGAAATGTGAAATAAAGGCGCAAGGATGAATATGGTCATAGTTAAACAAGTTAACATTAGTAAAGCACTCAAGACAATGAAACCACCTTTGCAAAAATTATATCAGTTAGAAAATTATGACAGTGAAAGAGGTCTGAGTTAACGCCCCCACTCCAACACCTATCCTGCCTTTCCCTTAATTATTTCTAAGCTACTGGGGCCAGCTAACTTTGAGAGACATTTAGGCTATAGTTTACATGATAACAGACCTTGCCTGAAACTCAACTGTTTTTGTAAAGCTAATGGGAAGCTATCAGGCTGTGGGGGAGGAGAGGAGCCTGAGTCCTGCCAAGGCGCAGATATGAACGATTGTCAGTCATTATTCTGGAGGTTATAAGATACTCAACTTTCCCAATTACTCCTGCAAATAACACCACTGATATGGTTTGGCTGTGTCCCCACCCAAATCTCATCCTGAATTGTAGTTTCCATAATCCCTACATGTTGTGGGAGGAACCCGGTGGGAGGTAACTGAATCGTGAGGGTGGTTACCTCCATGCTGTTCTGATAGTGAGTTCTCACGAGATCTGATGGTTTTATAAGGGGCTTTCCTCCTCCTTCACTCTGCACTTCTCCTTGCTGCCACCATGTGAAGTAGGACATGTTTGCTTCCCCTGTCACCATGATTGTAAGTTTCCAGAGGCCTCCCCAGCCATGCTTAACTGTGAGTCAATTAAACCTCTTTCCTTTATAAATTACCCAGTCTTGGGTATGTCTTTATTAGCAGCACGAGAGCAGACTAATACAACCACTATTTGTAGCTTTTTGAGATATCTTTCCAGGTTTTTTGCATGTCTGACACCCATGGCTCCACCTGGAACGCCAACCCCACTCCCACAGCCCCACCCAGAAGTGATTCAGACTGCAGGAGGACAGCTTTGACTCCCCCTATGATTTCATCTCAGCCTCAACCAATCAGCAGCAAGCACCTATTACCTGGCCACTCCCACCCCTTCCTCCAAACTGTATTTGAAAAACCCCCAGCCTATGAGCTTCGGACTTTGGATCAGATGACCTGAGCATGCACTCCATCTCCCACCTGGCATGGTCGGCCTCGTGTCTATTAAGCTTTTTTTCTACCACAATGCTATGGTCTTTCTTTATGCAGTGGGCAGGAAGAACCCCTTGGGTGGGGTGTTTAAAATAATGCCCAGCTTAGAGTAAGGGCTAGAAAATGGTAGGGAAAATGGATTAAAATCCAAATCAATAACTACTATAATAATGACATTAGAAATATTGGTTTGGGGGTACACAGGAGATGCAAGAGCCCATTGCTGTCAGAGGGTAGGGGAAAGCTTCAGAAAAGAGAAACTTTGTCTGAGTTTGGAATGGGTAAGATAATTCTAAGCAGAGGGACCTGCTTGTAAGATCACAGAAGTGACAGAATAACAAGTAGGGGTATGTGGGAAAAGATTAATAATTGCCTCTCCCCCAAAGTTCCAGTTTATAGTTTGTCCATTTCTGTGGTATAAATACTCCTACTATGGCTGATTTCAAGCTATTAATGTGAAGTCAACAAAGGCAGAGTTGGTGCTATGGGCTAAACTGGGTGCCCCCCAAATTCATATGCTGAATCCCTAACCCTCAATGTGACTATTTGGAGACAGGGTCTTTAGGCAGTAAATCTGGTTAAATGAGATCATAAGGATGAGTCCCTAATCCAATACGGCTGATGCCTTAGAAGAAAGGGAAGACAGAACCCTCTCTCTACCCCATGTAAGGACACAGTGAGAAGGTAACCATCTGCAAGCCATGAGGAGAGCTTCCCCTAAATGAGGTAAATCTGCCTGCATTTGACCTTGGACTTCCCAGCCTCCAGAACTATGAGAAATAAATGCCTGTTGTTTAAGCTGCCCAGTCTATGGCATTTGTTATGGCAGCCTGAGCTAAGGCAGCTGGGAAGAGGTGAACAGTATGCTTGCTAGGCCGTAGAAGCCAATTGTAGCACACCCTTCCTGGGAGAAGAGTAAGTAGTTCCCTAAATCCTGAGCATAGGCATCCAGGGAGTGGAGGACACAAGTGATGCAGAAAAATTAGATGGGGCAGGAGTATAAAAGGGCTTGGACGACTTGCTAAATAACTTGGGACCTCATTTAACTAAATTCCCTCATTAAAGACCCTATCTTCAAATACAGTCACATTCTGAGGTCCTGGGGTGGGGGTGGGGAGTGGCGGTTAGGACTCCAGCATATGAATTTTGGGGAGGGGACACAATTCGGCCCTTAATAGCTCCAGTTGTGCCACCCTGAGTTGTTTTCCTGAACCGCGCCCACGTCTTTGTAAATAATAACTCTCAACTTCCCCTTTTGAGTGGACCATTTTTTTCCTGTCCAAATTCTGATATAGGAAGGGTCTCCAAAATAGCTGCAAAGGGAACCTCAGTCTCAAAAGTTGGGATCCACTATATATCTGCTTTTACTTTCAAGCATTGAAACTAATGTCAATCAACTGCCTTTCTATTCTTAATATTTTATCCAAGAAATCGCTAGAATTCTTTCTCCTTTTAAAAAAAAAGCAAGTTACAGGCCGGGCATGGTGGCTCACACCTGTAATCCCAGCACTCTAGGAGGCCGAGGCAGGTGGATCACCTGAGGTCAGGAGTTCGCGGACAGCTTGGCTAACATGACGAAACCCCGTCTCTACTAAAAATACAAAAATTAGCTGGGCATGGTGGCAGGCGCCTGTAATCCCAGCTACCCGGGAGGCTGAGGCAGGAGAATCGCTTGAACCTGGGAGGAGGAGGTTGCAGTGAGCCCACATCGTGCCATTGTACTCCATCCTGGGCGACAAGAGCAAAACTCCGTCTCAAAAACAAAAACAAAAACAAAACAAACAAAAAAACCCACTACCACCAACAAAAACAAGTTACATTGTGGGTTCGGGCCGCTGACAGGAGGAATAAGATGATGTTATGGAGCATTTCCTAGTCCCCTTTCCGACCCCATTTCCCTATTGTCCGACTTCAGGCTTCCAAGTGAGGACAGCACTTCCCAGGCAGTGACCCGCAGTCACTGCCCTCCCAGAGGACGTCCTGCCTCGCGGCCTGGAAAGTCCACCTTCTCCTAGCGCCGATCCTGAGCTGAGAAGCTCTGTCTGGTACAGCCATCCTGCATCGTGGGCTGCTTCTTTCCCCAGGCGAAGCTCAACTTCCTCCCATTGTTCTGAACCTCTGTGTGGACATCTTCTTTCTTCAAACGCACCACGGTAAAATTCTCGCCTGCCTCGAAACCCCGCCTACCTCTGAGATCTGAGGACGGATACTAAACGCTGGACTTAAGGCAATGTACACATGTAAGCAGGCTCTGTAGGCACTCACTCCGCCCAGGTGCGCGCGTGGCGGAGGGGCAACAGAGAAGCAGGACAGCTCTCCATCCTTCCCGTGTTCAGTCGTGGGAGACAACAAGAGAGGTCACAGCCTGGCGACCAAAAGGTGCGGCTAACTCCCCTGCCCAAGCTGACTTTCTCTGCAGGGTTCAAGGTTAATTGTGAGGATTTACATTCGCATGGCACACCCGCATCCCCCTCTACGTGGAAATATGTCTTAACTTTCATAACTGCCTTGCCAGCAGGGTATTTTTCGCTAGGGGCGAAGCGTCCTTCGCAAGCCACCCAGCTGACCCGCAGCGGAGATAGCTTTCTTGCCCTGCTCGCACGCAAGTAGAAAGGCGCTGCTGAGCCCGTACCTCCAAACCACGTGGTCTTGCCCGTGCTTAAAAACAAACGCTGAGCCAGGCGCATGCGCCGCGGGCGTCCCCGCACCAGCAGAAGTCGGAGTCGCTGTTGGGGGCGGTGTCTATGGTTGAGCTGAAGGCGCAGGCGCCACGGCCAGTCGAGCTGGGTTCCAAGGCGGCTGGCGGCGGTAGCGTCTCTGTTTCCTTGTGGGCGGTCGCGCGGCCCTGGGTGAGTGTTCGGGGGGCCCGGCCGAATGTCGGGCAGGGGGTGTCGGGGCCCAGCTCAGACTTCTCGGGCGGCCGCGGCCCCGCGCCTTGGCCTCGCCGTGGTAATTGAGCCTGTCAGCGAGGACGCACTGTAGCGGGCCTTAGGGCCAAGCGCCCGCTTCCGGCGGCCTCACCTGAGACCGGAAGTAGCGCCAAGAAGCGCTCACCTGAGGCGCCTTGAGTCCCTGGCCGGCCAGCGACCCAGCTACTTCTCCGACTTTGTATAAGGCCCCCTGCGCGCAGGGTCAGCTGGGTCCTTTTTGATCTCGATTAAAATGCTAGAGCTGTTATTTTAAAGAGAGTCGGGCTAGATGTACGTCCGACGTTTTCGGCGTTGATAGAGTCAAATTGATAAGAGTGTGGGCGGATGACGCAGGCCGCCTGTAAATGCTGCTGTTACGTGACTTCCACGCAGCGTCTTAACTGCTGTCATCCTGTGACAGGCAGCCCTCGCTTTTCTCCTCAACTTTTCCCATCATCTTCTTGTTGCTTTGTCTCCTCCAATCCATTATCCGCACAGTTGTCCAGGTGGTCTCTGGCATAAAGTAGGTCATGCCATCATCAGCCTACTTAACAGTTTTCAGAGTCATTCCATTGCACTGGGAGTGGAATCCATGCTCGTGTTTTCCCAGGCCTTGTGTGCTTTGGCCCTTGCCTGTCCCCTTTCAGAACTGTGCCTGTGTCCGGCCAACCCTCCAGATGAGACCCAGCTTGCCCCTGGCTGCGGGAGCCCCAGTGATGGGGGGAGGACGGTGAAGATACTAGTGTCCCAGATGATTAAGCCTTAGAAGATACTCTGCAAGACTTAGGCCATGAACGGAGCCCTTCTCTGCTCTTCTTAACTCAAAGTTAAAAATAAAGTAAAAAATTCGGTGTTCCAGCCTTCTTGCATTTTCACAAGTGCATCAGCTCTTTCTAGTCTTAAAAGTTACTCACGTTGTTGGGAGGCCGAGGTGGGTGGATCACCCGAGGTCAGGAGTTCGAGACCAGCCTTACCAACGTGGTGAAACCCTGTCTTTACTAAATACGAAAAATTAGCCGGGCGTGATGGCATATGCCTGTAATCCCAGCTAATCGGGAGGCCAAGGCAGGAGAATCGCTTAAACCCGGAAGGCGGAGGTTGCAGTGAGCCTGGCAGAGCCTGGGGGAGGTTGCACTCCAGCCTGGGCAACCAGAGCGAAATTCCGTCTCAAAAAAAAAAAAATTTCACACGTTGTTTCCTTGCAAGACGTTCACTTTACTTTCGACCTGACTGACTCATCAGATGTCACTTTATCAGAGAGGCCTCCTTGACCCCACATCTACCTCCACAATTTCAATTTGGTTTCTCTCATTTTGTCAGAAAGCCTTGTACTTTCCTCTTAACAGCAGTCACCACAATTATATTTGTGTGTGTGTGTATATATATATATATCGTTTTTAAATGTCTGTTTTTCCCATGAGACTCTAAGCTCTTTGGGGACAGGAATTAGTTAACCTAGTACATTGCCTGGTGTAATTAACTCTCAGTAACTATTTGTTAAATGTATGATTTCTTTCTTTCTTTCTTTTTTTTTTTTGAGACGGAGTCTTGCCCTGTCGCCCAGGCTGGAGTGCAGTGGTGCGATCTCGCTCACTGTGGCCTCCGCCTCCTGGGTTCAAGCGATTCTCCTGCCCTAGCCTCTCGAGTAGCTGGGATTACAGGCGCGCGCCTCCATGCCCAGCTAATTTTTGCATTTTTAGTAGAGACGGGGTTTCGCTATGTTGGTCAGGCTGGTCTCGAACTTCTGACCTCGTGATCCTCCTGCCTCGGCCTCCCAAAGTGCTGGGATTACAGGCATGAGCCACCGCTCCCGGCAAATGTATGATTTATTTCACTTCTGAAATTCTTTAACCTGATAAGAGCCTTCTGGTTTCCAACTCTCACTTCCAGAAGACTTGGTTTTCTGGCCATTGCCAGATACTAAGGGGCTTCTTGAACCCTTTCTCCCATTTCCAGGCCCCTTCTTTTTTTTTGTTTGTTTGTTTGTTTTTGTTTTTTTAAACCTACCCAGCTTGGACCCTGAAGTCAGTTGCTTCAGCTACTCTCCTCAGCATCTTCAACCCCATGACCCTTTTGCACTACCATTTCTGCTCTGAAAACCCTCAATAGTGACATTTCCCCCAGGACTGTGAATTACTGAAGGAGGAGATTGTTCAGCCCTGGAGATTGTTAGCAGTCTATGGCTTTGCAGGGCTGGGGAGATCCTCAGGTAGGTCCTCCACAGCAATCATCAGTGTTTGTTCCCTGTCAACTCCCTTTTCTCTTGTACAGGACATTTATTCCAGACTCTTAGTCTTTAGCCCCAGTGCCGACTTTGTCTCCTGACTCAGGAACTGCCCAACTTGCTGCTTTGTGGGATATTTTGTCTGTAATCCACTTCAGCTTCCCTCCTTTCCACCTGCAAATTTAGATCTATCAGGAATCCTCCTTCTGCCAGAGTCCGAGAAAGATGTGTTGTGCCTCCTGTTCATTTCTGCTTGCGACCTTCCACTTTTGCTGTCTCTTTTGGTACACCTTTCTGGGTTATCTCCTCTGTCTCCCTCCAGCCATTACGTGCTCTAGTTTTTCTTGCCCTAGTTCTCTCCCTACCCCCAACAAATCCATTATTACTTTATCACTGTAGCTGTCTCCCTGCCAGAGGCAAGCTCTTTAAAGGACAGGCCACTCTCTTGTGGCCTCCATTTCCTCATCCACTCCTTACACACCAACTACATTTCAACCACTACAGTCTGGTTTTTGGCCCTATCGCTCCACTGAAACTTTTTTATTTTTTCGAGACAGAGTTTCACTCTTGTTGCCCAGGCTGGAGTTCTGTGGTGTGATCTCAGCTCACTGCAACCTCTGCCTCCTGGGTTCAAGCGATTCTCGTGCCTCAGCCTCCCGAGTAGCTGGGATTACAGGCATGCACCACCACGCCTGGCTAATTTTTGTATTTTAGTAGAGATGGGGTTTCACCATGTTGGGTCAGGCTGGTCACGAACTCCTGACCTCAGGTGATCCACCCGCCTTGGCCTCCCAAAGTGCTGGGATTACAGGTGTGAGCCACCAAGCCTGGCCTGAAACTTCTTTTACCAAGGTAAATGGTTACCCATTGGTATCCAAATTCACTCAGCTTTTTCTAATTCACTGGACACTCTTCCTCCTTTTTTATTATTAGTTTTCCCCAAACTTCTTTATTTTTAACCTTGTCTTTACACTACAATACTATTGCTTTTTGATATTATTTTACAGAAATAGAAAAATGGTTACTTAATATTTTTGGTTGAATTGGCATCCTTTTTTCTTAAAAAGAAATCCTCATGTGTGTACAAATAAGAAAAATGAAAACAGAATTGTTAACTGCCAGCTAGTACAGACACTCTGAGCTGGAATCCTGCTCCTTCTGTTGGAAAGTGAGGTGAGCTGAGCCTTCCTCTTGAAAATAATCAGCAGGCCCCAAAAGAAGGAACTTTCTCACTGTGTTGTTCACTTTTTAACCTTTCCAATGTTAGCCTCCTCTTACCCTCCAAAATGACCTTAGGTACCTGTCAGAGCCTTGGGAACCCTGGAACTGCTCACTCTGCTGATGTGTCCACGTGTCACCCAGACTTTCCCTTGAGCTCAGATTTGCATTTCTGACTGCATGCTGCAAATGGTACTGATTACATGTAAGCTGCTTGCCAGTCCTGCTTCCTATCTGCTTCCTTTTTGAGAGTCTCATTTTTGTGACTGAATTCACTGGTGACTCATTTGTCCAGACCAAACTTTTTATTATTTTAGACTTAGCTCTGAACCTCACTTCCTTTCAGCAGATATTGAGCACCTCCTATATATCAGACCATGCATGGCCCATGTGTTCAAATCTCAGTTCCTCCGTGATATTTCTTGGGCCCCAGACACCATATATAGTTCGCTCGATGCTCGTGTGACCTCTTGTCCGTGTCCCGGGCTAGCTGACCTGCCCTGCTCTGTTGTTAACTGACATGCTGCTGCTCCAGTGGATAGCCACTCGGGTGTAGATGATGCTGAATTCTTTGTATCCCAGTGCTTTATTGCTGGGCTTATTTTACTTAATAAGGGATGAGTGGGGCCCATTGGGGGAACTTGTCATTTAACAGAAAAGTTACAGCGCTCAAAGAAATCTTATTCACAGTTAAACAAAAAGCAAGACTGATTTTTGGTTATCGTTTTGCTTTTTAATATATTTATTAGATGTGATAGTTGTATAGGTAATATAGTGAATATATTCTCCTTAAAGCAGCAGGTCCTGAGTATGTGGAGTACAATGTGAACATTCTCCCTTATTTTTCCCTGTGCTTTCTCTTCCCCATCCTGACTTGCAGGCTTAGTTTGTATCCTGCCAGATCATTCTGTGTGCAGGATACATACTTTTTTCAACATAAGTGTGTTCATACCATGAATTTTTTCACTTAACATGGCTTTTATATCAGTATACAGAATATACTTAGTAGTTACATTAAACTATTAAAAATGGGCTGCACTAAACATCCTTGCACCTGTGTGTGACTAGTTCTCTGGAATAAATACCTAGAATTGCTTGACAAAGGTCATGTGCATTTAATTTAATAGATATTGCTAAGTTGTCCCTGCAAAGGGCTTTACTAATTTATATTCTCAGCAGCACTATGTGAGGGGGGATCTTTCTCCTTGTCTGTATTGGATTTATCTATCAGGCTTTGAATTCTTGCTAACCTGATGGGCGAGAAATTATACTGTGTATTAAAATGGAGTGTTTTTTTTTTTTTTTTTTTTGAGATTGAGTCTCACTCTGTTGCCTATGCTGGAATGCAGTGGTGAGATCTCATCTCACTGCAACCTCCGCCTCGTGGGTTCAAGTGATTCTCCTGCTTCAGCCTCCCGAGTGGCTGGGATTACAGGTGCTCACCATCATGCCCAGCCAATTATTGTATTTTTAGTAGAGATCGGGTTTCACCATGTTTGCCAGGCTGGTCTCAAACTCCTGACCTTAAGTAATCTGCCCGCTTCAGCCTCCCAAAGTGTTGGGATTACAGATGTGAGCCATCGTGCCCAGCCTATTTTTGAGAATATTTTAATTAATCTTTTAAAAAAACTTTAAATTTATTTTACAAGGTCTTGCTCTTTTGCCCAGGCTAGAGTGCAGTTGTGCAATCATGGCTCACTGCAGCCTCCATCTCCCAGGCTCAAGTGATCCTCCTGCCTCAGCCCCTTGAGTAACTGGGACTATAGGTGCACATCACCAGGCCTGGCTAAGGTTTTAAATTTTTAGTAGAGACAAGGTCTCATTATCTTTCCCAGGCTGGTCTCGAAGTCCTGAGCTCGCTGTGTTTTCCTGGCTGGTCTCTATCCTCCCGCTTTGGCCTCCCAAAGTGCTGAGATTACAGGACTGAGCCACGTGCCTGGCCTAATTAATCTTCTGAGCTTCTGATTTGTTCAAAGCTCCTATTTACTGGATAGGTATTCAGCCTAGGAGTTTCTAGTCTCAGATTCACACAGAAGCTCTTTCCTAACATCACTGTTCCTATGCATTACAGTTGATCTTGCCACTATATTATAAATCATTTGTGTCATAATGAAATGAAGATGCTAACTTGGAAAACAGCAGCCAAATGACTTCAGCTGTTTTGAAGAATATTCCATGGCCATCACCCCAGGATTTTGGTGGCTGGCTTTCTTAGCTGGCTGCCTAAATGTCCTTTGTTGATGATACTGCATTTCTTTTTCTGGTTAATTTTTCTTATTTATTATCAGAACTCAAGAAGATACGTTGTCCCTTTTTAGTAAATTAATACTTGGAAACTTGAATTTATGTAGTTGAAAGATTATTACTTGATCTTTTGAGAAATCAGTCTGCTCTAATTATAAAATATTTAAGAACTACAATGAATCCTATATAACGAAAAGGCTTATAAATTTTTTTCCTTTTAGGTAGTCTGTAGAGAATGCCAAATGAGGGAATCCCCCACTCAAGTCAAACTCAGGAGCAAGACTGTTTACAGAGTCAACCTGTCAGTAATAATGAAGAAATGGCAATCAAGCAAGAAAGTGGTGGTGGTGGGGAGGTGGAGGAGTACCTGTCCTTTCGTTCTGTGGGTGATGGGCTGTCCACCTCTGCTGTGGGGTGCGCATCAGCAGCTCCGAGGAGAGGGCCAGCCCTGCTGCACATCGACCGACATCAGATCCAGGCGGTAGAGCCTAGCGCCCAGGCCCTTGAGCTGCAGGGTTTGGGTGTGGACGTCTATGACCAGGACGTGCTGGAACAGGGAGTGCTTCAGCAGGTGGACAATGCCATCCATGAGGCCAGCCGTGCCTCCCAGCTCGCTGACGTGGAGAAGGAGTATCGGTCGGTCCTGGATGACCTCACGTGAGTGCAGCCCATCTTCTTCCTTTCAAAGTGGTGGTAAAACATGACAGGGATATTCAGGTAATGGAAAGCTCTAGTATTCCAGAAGTTTAGGAGATGTGTAGAACCTTTTATTTGGAGGACAGAGTCAATAAGGGCAGTCCTCAACCTCATCTTTGAGTCCCAGCCCTTCCCCTTAGGAGTGGCATTGTACATGGTAGTTAGAGTCTCTGTCCAGCTCGTGAAAGCCAGTTGCATGCATAATGTCCAGAAGAGAAGGGCTGTTCACCAGCATGTGCACAAAGTGATCTCAGGAGAGGTGCACCTAAATTCGGGTGTTTCCTATTCGAGATGCCAGGAATACATTGCGCCTCCTTCACATTTTTCTCTGTGCGGTAGCTTCTTTCTAGCTTACTGTCCCCAAACTTAGTGTTCAGTCCTTGGGCAATTTTTCAGATTTGCATTTCTAGAAATAATAAAGATTCCCCGGTTTTCTTTTCTTCCATCCTTGTTCTGACTCTGGAAATGGAGATTTTATTTGTGTCTTAGAGAGGGAGAAGACTTGAGCTGTTTTGAGCATAGCACGTTAATGGGGAAGAAGGGGAGGCTGTAGACCTGAGCAAGGTTAGGAGGTGAGGACAGGAGAGGGGAAGTGGGAGGGGTTGAGCTCACTTATCATTGCTGCTTGGCCCCCGTTGGGCAGTGTTCCGGGCGGTGTCAGGTAAGCAAGAAAGAATGCGAGGGCTGAACGGGATGGAGGATGGAGCAGTGTCACAGAGGATAGCTGGGGAGGGTGGAGTGTGGAGCTGTCATGAATGTGGTTGTTGGTACTTCAAAGACATGTTTTCTGCTAACCATTCCCTGGTGTGTTCTTTTGGCCTCCTCAGGAGCAGGTGCTCGTTCATGGTTATAGTCTGAGTGTTGAGGACCTCAACTCTTTGTAATGATACTTTTACATTTGATCTTGGAAATGTGTCCTCTTTCTCCAGAGGTGACAGAGGAGAGTTGTGGGGTCTCCATGCAGAGTGATGCTAGATGGCTGGTGGCATGTGGTGTCTCAGCCAGTAATACGCATTGTTTATCCTGTAATCCACAGAGGATACAAACAGCAAATTACACAAGCATCAATGGAAGCTACAATTCTATGGTGTCTATTTTAGGAGTAATTTATTTTAAATTGATTTGTTTTCTTTGCACCACAAAGTTTAGTGCTGTAGTAAGTGAATCTTCCATTTATGTAGAAGAAAAATATTGTCGCAGATGTGTGATTTATATAAGAAAATGTTTAAGCATATTTAGGATGCTTCCAGACTTTGGAAGGCTTCCGTAATGGGCTTAAAAAACCCATGTATGCATTTTTTCATGTAAAAGGACAACTTATTGCACATTGTTCTAGCATAGTGTGTTGAATAAAGTAGGCACTTAAATAATGCTTGTAGAATGAATGAAGCAGCTTACAAATGGGAACGAGCTGATCTAAATCAGCTAGATAAAAGAAAACACTAGCAGTCATCTTAAACCTCTAATGATCCTACCAGTTTTATTTGTGGCCAATAAGGGTATGTATTCTGGTTTGGTTTCCTTTATCTTTTAGTTAATAAGAAGTAAAAGGGACATGTTTTTAGCATTTTTCTCTTTATATTATGCTATAAAAAAGTTATCAGAGTGGAAAATAGACAATTTATCTTATTTTTCAGGTCATGTACGACATCCCTAAGGCAAATCAATAAAATTATTGAACAGCTTAGCCCTCAAGCTGCCACCAGCAGAGACATCAACAGGAAACTAGATTCTGTAAAACGACAGAAGTATAATAAGGTGATTCAGAATAACATTCAGTATTGCATTTTTGAAAAAGTCATCATTTAGGGGCACTTAATTTAGGAAGTATTTTAAAAAGTGCTTATAAGATGTGAAGCAAATACTTATAATTACAATAGAGAAATTTTGGGTTTCTTTTGTATGTTTAATCTTTCTGCTGTTTTCCTTTAACATCCCATTCTATTGCATTTAAAAAAACACACATACATAGACACACACATCCATACGTATACAGTTGCTCCTTGATTTACAACAGGGTTACATCCCGACAAACCCATCGTAAATTGAAAATATTGTTAGTCAAAAATGCATTAAATACCCTGAAAAACCTATCTTAAAGTCAAAATATTGTAAGTCAAACCATAGTTAAGTCCAGAGGCTCCTCAGTTTATAATGGGGTTATGCCCTGATAAACCCATCACAAAGTTGAAAAATTGCAAGTCAGACCATGATAAGTTGGAGACCATCTGTGTATTTGAGAAAAGTTCCTTTTTGGTGTTGCTTGCCTCACTTGGGCGCACTTCCTTAGTTTTCCTGCATCACCATTTCTTTGGCCTGGCTTAGGGTCACACTGGCCTCAGTCTCCTGGTCTCCTGTGAACTCTTTTCTGCTTAGCCCTTGCTTCCTCTGATTGTCTCCACTCTGTTTCTTGGCGGTGCAGCCATTGACCCTCACACACCTTTGCTGACTGTTGCGAGAGCTTGGCCCTTCCTCCCACCTTGGGTGTTACAGTCAGCACCCAGCCACACTGGGGTTGTACTTAGCTTTGGAAAACTTAAGGGTAGGGAATATTTGTTACTTAGGATATTATTTTTATGAAGTTTGAAACTTTTTTTAAGGATTTATGTACAGCTTTGTGAGGTCTGAAACATTTTTTGTGATTTATGTACCCCTTTGTGAAAATACATTGCAATAGATAGGAATGACTAGCTGTAACCATTTCAGTTCTGCCATCCCAACTTGTGCTTACAGTTGATTCACTGCAGTGAGTAGAGTCCTTGCATCTTTTCTTTAAGCTCTCCAGGGGCAGGGCTGTGCGTTGGTTCAGTTCACGTGGCCCTCCTTTTATTATACTTTCCACTCACCAGTCTGTTACCTGCACTACCCCATCTTCTCTCACTTGCTTCCAGAATAGCAGCCCAAAGGTCAAAGCTAGCAGTTGCCCAAGGCAGGTGGGTCCTCCCAAATCAGAGAGAGGACATCTGGTCTCTTGTGGGAGCATGTGAAATTGATGTGCAGAGACCTTCTTGGGCTTGTAGTGGGCTGGAATTTCAAGGGTGTAGAGCATCAAACTTGAGACCACTTCAGGTCCTGGTCTAACTTAATTATGCATTCTTGTCTTTAGCAGCTCTTTGATGGTTAGAGGTAGACTATTCAGAGGGAAAGTGCTTTAGACAGAATGTTGCTGAGAGAAAAACTGAGAAAAAACAAATTGCAAGTCATTGCAGTGTGGCATTTATGTTCAGGATTTCCCCTTGTCCCACACTCGTATTTGAAGTTGAAACATTCTTGACCTTGGAAAGATGAACCAGGTACCACAGGCCCAGTTCATTGGGCCTCGCCAGTGAAGCCCAAGGGCACATATCTGAGTTCTGGTGATGTGGAAGGGAACAACACAAAGAGGAGTCTGGAGTGGCCAGGGTGGAGAGGCATGGCAAGATATATTTTTTTCTTAAAGCTTTTTGATTAGGTAGAATACTAAAAGGACAGTCATAAATATAGTAGGTTATCAAAGGAGACTAACTTTTTCAATTGAACATTTGTGTTTTTATTTCTTATCTTATGGCCTGTTGACTTCCATAGCCCATTGGTTCTGAATCAGAAACACAGAGTAGTTTAGGGATTTGCCCAGTGTGTAAGGGGGAAACCAAGTAGAACAAGTCCACCTTTCAGGTCAGTGCCCGTGTATTTAAGGGCTCGGGCACATAGAAGGCAGTCTGCCGTCCTCAGGAGAGCATGGGGGTGCAGGCATGCCTGTCTGCTGGGAATATTCACGGCCCCTTTACTCCTAGAAAAGTGGTAGTTGCTCACATAGGGCTCTCTAGTAATAGTAATGTATGGAATTTTTATGTAATGTATATTATTTTTATTTTACTTTGGATTTAAGTTTAAAATTTCATAGTGCTATCTTTTGTATTTAACAATAAATCACTTCATTGCTGTTTTCTGTCTTCTATATTTACCATTCAAGGAACAACAGCTAAAAAAGATCACTGCAAAACAAAAGCATCTCCAGGCCATCCTTGGAGGAGCAGAGGTGAAGATTGAACTAGATCACGCCAGTCTGGAGGAGGATGCAGGTGAGGATGCTAGGAGCAGTTTCTCTGTGTTCTTGAATTGATGCCTGATGCCTGTAGTCACTGGAGGGTGTCTCTTTAGTGTTTGCCTGGGTTTTGAGAAAAATACGTTTCTTTGCCTTAGTGTCAAAACAGATTTAGGAAAATTTTATTCTCTACACCTGCAGAACCAAATCCCTCTCAAAGAGAATTAAAGTAAACTTTTAACTCAGTTCATAGGAGGCTGCTGGTACACATTTATTATTACATTTAATACACTGGAAATCTTAAACATTCTTATATTGTTAATTTGATAAAGACAACTAGCATCATGATTAAATTACATGTTGGAAGCCCAACATCATTAATCGCATTTGTAGAATGGCTCTCACGTGTCTTTAAAGAGCGTATTTGGCAGGCTTTCCAAGCATCAGTTTAAGAAAAGACATCTTCATTCAGGTACTCTGGGCAGTATTTCATTTACATTACTGTCTTGGATGGTTGTCTTTTGGAAAACTTTTTGGGAAAATTCGTAAGCTCTGGAACTAAATTATCTTTGCAGTCATTGTGTGTGTGTATATGTGTGTGTGTGTACAAATTGTTGGTGGCTGCATAGGCATTGACTATTTGAAATACAGATTAAAGCTGCTTAGCATTAAATTCTCTAAGCAACTATTTTCTACTAGCTTTAGAAGTTTATTCAGTAAGATGAGAATTGTTATGAAGAATTAATTGAAGCAATAGAAAAAAATATGTATATTTTTGAAACAGAGTTTCGCTCTTGTTGCCCAAGTTGGAGTGCAATGGCACCATCTCAGCTCACTGCAACCTCTGCCTCTCAGGTTCAAGCGATTCTCCTGCCTCAGCCTCCCAAGTAGCTGGGATTACAGGCGCATACCACCATGCCCAGCTAATTTTTTGTATTTTTAGTAGAAACAGGGTTTCACCATGTTAGCCAAGCTGGTCTCGAACTCCTGACGTCAGGTGATCTGCTCACCTTGGCCTCCCAAAGTGCTGGGATTACAGGTGTGAGCCACTGCACCCAGCCCAAAAGTACGTGGTTTTAAAGTTCAGCCTCTCAGAATTCATTAGGCCTATGACCAGTGCTTTTAACTGCTGTGTACTATGTTTCTCATTGATAACAGATGTTTGTTCCTGTCTGGCCGTCTCAGATCTGCTGTTGTCTTTCACCTCCTACTGTGACTTTGGTAGTAGGGTTAATAGCTACCTCTTAGGGTTAATAGCTAAAACTTTGGTAGTAGGGTTAATAGCTACATTGTCTAGGGTTAATAGCTACCTCCTCAAATCCAAGAGCCCCTTTTTATCCTTGTTCCACTCTGCCTGTCCACAGCAGCTGACACTTCTGTTCCTTGTGGGATCCCTCCTTCTCTACTGGTTTTCTTTTTAGCCCTCTGACTACTTCTGCATAGTTATTTCTGGCCATATCTTAAATATTGATGTTTCTCAGGATTTCTCTGAGCCCTCTTCTTGTTCTACTGCCTCTCCCTGGTTATCTATTCCCCATGGCTTTTGCAGCCACCTAGGTTCTACTAGTACCTTACACAGATCTGTAGACATCTGGCTTTGCTCTTTTTTTGAGTTCCTGGTTCCTATTATATCTCTCCGTCTGGACACCAGCCAACACTTGAAGACATGAACTGAAATTGGAAGTTACACCATAACTGTAAAGTCACCCAGAAAGTATCCCTCTTTCATTAGTTGAAATTCATCTCCGGCAAAATTACCACATAACCAAAATACCAAAAGACCTAAGGCTTAATAGGAAGCAAAATACTCAGTGTAAAGACCTAAGGCTTAATTGAGGCAAAATACTCAGTGTAAAGGAAAAGATTTGTTAAATGGGCTATATATAAAACCAAGAACTTCTGTTCATCAGAAGATAGCATTTAGGGCAAGATACTGAGCTGGGGAAGATATTTGCAATACATGTGTGAATCAAAGGACTCAAATCTAGGATGTATAAAGAACTAGAAATCATTTAAAGAAATAGACAAACAAAAATGGGCGGAAGACTGGAACACTTCCTACACAAAAAAGGCTGTCCAAAAGATAAATTCATGAAAGGCACCTATTTTGTTAGTCATCAGGGAAATGTAAATTATAGCCATAATGTGGTACCACTACACATCTACCAAAATAGTTAACATGGAATGGCAAGAATATACACCAGTTGGAACTTTCTGACACAGTTGATGGGGACTTTGGAACGTAACACTTTGGAAAACTGACAGTGTCTACTAAAGCTTAGCATACCCAGATATATATATATAAATAAAACCAAAAGATGTGCATCAGAATATTCATAGCAACATTATTCCTAGTAGCCAAAACCTGGAAGCCACTCAAATGTGCATTAACAGTGAGAGTTAACAAACTACAGCTACATTCAACAGTAAGGATGCAGCTCAAAAGCATAATGTTGCGTGAAGGAAGGTGGACACAGGGCACAAACATTTCCACTTATGTAGCGTTCAGAGACAGGCACAACTTGTCTGTACGTTAGGAGTCCAGGTCCATCATTATCTTGGGGGGGCGTAGAGGCTGGGAGGTAGCCTGAAGGGCTCATCTGGTGGTGCTAGTAATTTCTGTTAGTTGATATGGCTGCTAGTTTATGAGTACATTTTTTCTGAATATTCACTGAGTTCTACACTTAATGATTTGTGCACTTTCAGATGTATGTTTTATTTCAGTGCAAGTTTAATGAAAAACTGGTTATCATTGGCCTGCAAGAATCGTAGATTTTAGAATATGGATTCCTTCCTATTAAGCCTTAGGTCTTTTGGTATTTTGGTTATGTGGTAATTTTGCCAGAGATGAATTTCAGCTAATGAAAGAGGGATACTTTCTGGTGACTTTACACTTATGGTGTAATGTCTTCAAGTCAGTTAACTTCACATATCTAACACAGTGCTGCTGTCCAATAGACCTTTTTGCAGTGATGAAAATGTTCTCTGTGTTGCCCATTATAGTAGCCATTAGTCACGTGTAGCTCTTGAGCACTTGAAAAGGACAAGTGCAACTGTGGAACTGAGTTTTTAACTTAATGTAATTTAAATTTAAATAGCTGCAGGTGACTGGTAACTGCCATGCTGGGCAGCATAGAGCTGACATTTATGTTTTTCCTTTTTAGGTACATGGTGATCCCTGTTTTTGGTTTTACTGTCTCTTGAATTTAAGTCCATCTGAATGTTGGTTTTAGCAATGACGTGAGAACTTCGGAGCTTGCTTCCTCATGGACGACTACTCAGCTGATAAGGAAACACAGCTAAACTTGACTATTTATAACAGTATTTATAGAGTAATAAGCCTATCTTTGGATGGCAGAGAGTATATTTATAGTGAAATATTTGGGGGAAAAGCTACTGAGAAGTCGTCTTTTTGAACAGGAATATATTAAATATAGCATGATGCTATAATAAATTTTATTCTGTCCTTCATGTGTAACATGCTTTAGTACATGGATGATTCTTTTTTTATATGAGTTATTTGTAGCTGCCTAATATTTCTTGAAAGAGTGAGCATTTCTTTTGTACCCTCGGAAAGTTTCATGCTAGTGCGAAACGCATTGCTATTGTTCTTTCAGAGCCGGGGCCATCCAGTCTTGGCAGCATGCTCATGCCTGTCCAGGAGACTGCCTGGGAAGAGCTCATCCGCACTGGCCAGATGACACCTTTTGGTACCCAGATCCCTCAGAAACAGGAGAAAAAGCCCAGAAAAATCATGCTCAATGAAGCATCAGGCTTCGAAAAGTATTTGGCAGATCAAGCAAAACTGTCTTTTGAAAGGAAGAAGCAAGCTTGTAATAAAAGAGCAGCTAGAAAAACTCCAGCCCCAGTCACGCCTCCAGCCCCAGTGCAAAATAAACCAAACAAGAAAGCCAGAGTTCTGTCCAAAAAAGAGGAGCGTTTGAAAAAGCACATCAAGAAACTCCAGAAGAGGGCTTTGCAGTTCCAGGGGAAAGTGGGATTGCCAAAGGCAAGGAGACCTTGGGAGTCAGACATGATGCCAGAGGCAGAGGGAGACTCTGAGGGTGAAGGGTCTGAGTATTTCCCCACAGAGGAGGAGGAAGAGGAGGAAGATGACGAGGTAGAGGGGGCAGAGGCGGACCTGTCTGGAGATGGTACTGACTATGAGCTGAAGCCTCTGCCCAAGGGCGGGAAACGGCAGAAGAAAGTGCCAGTGCAGGAGATTGATGATGACTTTTTCCCAAGTTCTGGGGAAGAAGCTGAAGCTGCTTCTGTAGGAGAAGGAGGAGGAGGAGGTCGGAAAGTGGGAAGATACCGAGATGATGGAGATGAAGATTATTATAAGCAGCGGTTAAGGTCGGTCTGTGGGGATTATAAATACATTGTACTGTTTGCTTTATCTTAGGTGACAGGTTTATTAATATGTAAGCATTCTAGATCCAGCTTAATATATTAGACCCCCCCAATTATACAGAGGTTGGATTTCTGCAGCCTTAACCTGCTAGAAGCAGTGGGGCCCCTGAGTCCTTAATGATGCTGGCCCCAAATGCATGTACTTCTAGGTCTTTAGTTGGATTTGGAGGCAAGTCTAAGATGAAAAACTTAAGGGAAGGCTGGGGCAAGAGGCATACAGAGGGCTGAGTGTGAGCTGTGTCGCCTTTATACCGACAGTCACCCTAGAATGAGTATCAGGAAAAAGAAAAGGGTGAATTAATGCATACTGGATAGGGGTTTCTGTTTTCCCTTTTGAAGCAGGAAAGTAATTTTAGAGAACTTTTCTTCAAAAAAGAGCTGAAACTTAAGCTTTGGCATAGAAAGAATAAGCTTGCTTTTGTAAATCCTTCCTTTGTCTTGAGAAAATAGTCATCTGCATAATTATAAGCCACCATCATGCAAAAAGTGTACTTTGTATGCACAGCATACCTTTCTTTTAACTGTTGTTTTTTATGTTAGAGACTGACTTTGGCTTTTAGCTCCATGACATTGTCATTGTATAAAGCAAGCACCATAAAAGGGAAGGTGAACATGTGAAACATGAAGTCTGAATTGCATATTGCCACACGTTTTCTGAGAGCCAGGAAAAATAATCTGCATTGCAGGCCTCCCCATGGTGGCCCACTGAACACTGTGCTACTGCCGCGCATTTCAAGTCTCCTTGACTTAGAGCTCACTTAGCTCTAAGGAAGTCAAAGGGAAAAAGGAACCTTATTACTTTTAAAATACTTGATAGTGGGATGGCTTTTTCCCAATCCTCAACAGTTTTTTCTTATTTCTCAAGGTGAAGAGACCTAGTTTGTTGTATTTATTGGCCTTTGTGAGTGAAGGTTGACCTGGTGTTTTTTCTTGTTACTTAGAACTGCTCATTAACCCCTGTCCAGACACTACAGACATTCCATAACCTTTCCAAAATAGATGTGTCAGAATTCTTTTAAACAGTAATTTGAGGACCTGTGACTTAAATCCTGTTCTTTAGAGTTGCGGCACTCACATTCTAGTAGCACCTTATGTAGTAATGCACAGGTGAGGGCTGGCTTATATTTGTCATCCCTCAGCACAGCTTTCGTTTCTGTGCACGTTTATTACCTGTGAAGTTGTTTGAGGAATGTTGCCCAGTACTCTTGAACAGTGAGCAGTGTCAGACTTTTTCTTAACTACTGCAAGGAATTAATAAAAGTGTTAATCTCAACATATTGATTATAAATGGAGCAATATATATTTTTCCAATTAAATTGGGTCAATATTAAATATGTTTAAAATATATCAGTATTTTGATCAAGAGCAATTTATTTTGATTGAATTTTAAATGTGGGTTTAGTTAATTTGATGGCAATAAGTTTTTCTTAATAATGTTAAGATTGTAAAACAATTTATTATTTCCAGAGCCAATATTTTGCTAAAGCTACAGTAAAATCTCAAATGAATTTCAGAAATATCAATAACTCTTAATTGCCACCAAAATACGATAGCTCTTAACATTTTATAGCTACAGTTATTAAGGCTGTTAAACTGCAGATATCCACGTTGAAATATTTGTATTACATCTCCTTTGGTGCTGTTTGGATCGGGGGATGAAAGAAAATAAAATGCTCAGGATTGAGAAGCATATTAGAACTGCCAGTCTCTCTATATTTTGTTACTCATTGCTGATCTTTGTAGACTAATTGAAATGGTAATGCTATTCCCTTGAGAAACAGAAAGACCTTTAGGGTTGCTTGTCTTAGCAGTGGTTTGACGATGGATGATTAGAATAAAGTCATAGAGTTTACAACATAGAAAATTAGTTTTTTTTTAGTGGTTAGAATTTAGGAATAGTTCCCAGGGTAGGCACCCTTTGCTGAACTTAACACCTTTTACTGAGGGTATAGCCTGTTAATTATAATGCTCTTTTCAACTCTAGGAAGTGAGAGTGGGTGACTTCTGGATATCTCATCCTCTTTATTCTCTCAGCTTGAGAGCCATCAGCCTTTCACTGGCACTAGGTTCACCCTAACTAGGTACCTTTGTTTTAGCTGATACTTACTAGGAATTTTCCGTCAAGCCCTTTCCATAGCTTTTTTTATGGAACTGGGCAGTCGCCCATTGGATCCTGCTTTCCTTCATTTGGCTCAAGCCCTCAGCTCAGTCTTTGAAGTTTTAACCGTTTTTCAAACCGTGTATTCCCCCTTCCCATGTGTTTCTCCTGCCTCCTCCTCTGCACTGAACTGTATCTCGAGGCTGACTCCTCAGTGGGTTCCCTGGTTTTCATACCCTTTCATGTCATACAGGATGGATGAGCCACTGCTTAGAAGTAAATGTTCTGTCAGTTCTATGGTCATTGGTATACAGGTCTTGTAAAACATACATTATTTTTTCATTTTAATTTTGTGCTACCACGGTTTCCATTTGCTTATGGCTGTTGGTTGTGAGGTCTAGTGCTTTCTTAAAATATACTACTGCTTTGCACATTGTGGGCCTGGGAGCTCCAGGTGCCAAATAAAGATTAGGACTAACACACCTTCAGTGTTTGAGTGATGTGGGTTCCCGGTGAGCACCTACATGCTGCTTACCTAGTACAGGCTGTGCAGCCAAGACAGCCCTGTGTGGCCCAGAAGACCAAACATTTCATGTGAACCTTTCCCCTTCAGGGTGATAAAGATCAGGTCGCTTGTCCCCAGTCCTTGTTACCTCCATGTTATTGATTCACTTCCCAGTTGCCATATTCGAGGTAAGCCTCCATAGCTTTATCTTTGCTTTCATGTCAACAATGCATGTCTGTATCCTTGGACTGGCTTCAAGGGTTTCTGGCAAAAAATTTGCAGTCTGTTAATAGACTTGGGCACAAGTAGGACCTAACCAAGTGTGAAGGGAATAATGAATTCAGACTGAGGTATTTGGGAGAGACTGTGGAGGAAGTTCATCCAGTGCAGGGCCTTGTCTTGTTGGGTGGCTCAGATATATTAATATGACCCTTATCCAAATTAACAATGTTACGCATTTGCCCCTAAACTCCAGGTGCATCATTGAGAAGGGAAGGAATTTGCTTTGCTTTGGAGGCACATTATTTCCTCAGGGTTCTCATTTGGATTGCCTTGGAGGTTGGTGTGATGCCACAATGTGCAGAGAGGCTGAGGACAGGGAGGGCAGGTGGGCTTCACTTTCCAGCCAGCTCTGATTTCTGGGGAGTGGTAGTCTATTCAGGGGGCTCCGAGGCCCTGTTTGGGTGGATTGGGAAAGAGTGTGCAGTTCCTTAGTGATGTCTATCATAGGCACAGTGGGGAACTAGCAACATTCATGCTAGGTATTTGCCAGCCTTGACATAATAAAACAGATGTCACTGACTCCTGCCTCTTTGTCCAGCAGTGGTCAGCACTGCTTGGTCAGGCTGCAGGGCATAGACGGGTTGCATCCTGAGTGAGAAAATGCATTTCCAGATATGTTTTTGTCTCTTCTTGCTGGCAGGACTAGGGTTAGTGTTTATCATTTGACTTAAACTCATTCCCCTAAGTTCTTACTCTATTTTCATCTGTCGGCAGTTACTATTTAGGTTGCTGCCCTCACAGACTACAGTGAGGGCAACGAGCACAGACTAGAGCAAAGCTTCCCCACCCACAGACTGATTATGCAGTGTCACTGGGAGCCCCTAACACTGGAAACGCTGACTTAGGAAGTGTAGCGTGGGGTCACCGGGCAGGACTTTTAAAAAATGTTCCCAGATGGCTCTGATCACTGTCAGGTTTGGGAGCTAGGGATGGAAATAAGTCAGTCTTATGTATTTCTCTTTTTTGGGGCTGCAGCTTTTGGCTGATGCAGTTTGTATATCAGTTTCTCAAAAATCCTCTTTTATGTGCCCTGCACAGTTGTATGTACACAGGGGAGGGCCTGGCAGGGAGCCTTAGCTAAATGCTGTATGTCATAGATCATCTGGTTCTTGTGGGGTGTGTGTGTCAGAATCACATGGGAAACACCTTCAGAGGGTAGGGGCCTGGGCTCAACGTGGGGAGTCTGAGGCAGCAGGTACGGAGTGGGAGGAGCTGGGCACTGCACTTGTGCTTTGGCTGAGCTCCCGCTGACTCTGAGGGGAGCTTGGTGACATTCTTCATGGTCCACAGGACCTTGTTCAGAAAGAACTATGTTCTCATTTAGGAGAGCTTTGAGGCAGTTGGGAAGCATTGTTGGTAAGGATGTTGAGGCTTGAGAATGTAATGCTTTTTTCTTTACTTTGGCCCACACTCAGCAAATAATTGCCTCTGGGATAAGTCCCCGACCCATGCCCACCCCGATCAGGGAAACATAGTGGGGAGTTCAGAAACGGACTCTTCAGTAGGCGGTGCCTGAGTCTCCTCAGATGACCTGGTACATTGGGCTAAGCTGCTAAATGCACAGCCTGAAGTGGATTTGAGTTGGTTCCTCTGCATGGTTTGAAGGCTCCCTCGCCACCTTTCAGCACTTCTGATGAGTCCCTATTTTTATTGTAAAAGTATGACAACAATATTAAGATGAAAAAATGACCTCTTTTTTTTATGTTTTTATTTTCTACATGTCATTCCAGTCTTTGGTTCTGTGAATACACATCTTTACATGGTTATAATCATGGCCCCTCCAGTTAATTGGCTTGCCCACAGTTTTACTGTGAAGTAGAGCTGAGATTTGAAGTCGGCTGGGCCCTCTACGTACATGTTTCCTTCCCTTTGTGGGATTGAGTAGAAGGTGCAATATTTAGGTATGACCACAGGGTGGTGCCAAAAATCAACACATAGCTGCCCCCACCTCCATTGGACTGAAAACCAAACCAAAAACCTAAGCCTGTAATCTGGGAATTTGGATGAGGATATAGGGAGATGGCTCAGGAGTCTAGAAGACCTGGCAAGTATGGTGTGGATGGGGACAGAATTTACTTCATGGTCTGGTGTAACCTGAATCTGTAGACTTGATGCCTGTTGATATAATTGGTTTTTAATAAATTTTTGATCCTAAAGGTTTTTCTTGTGCCCTATTTTTTACCTTTTTTACATGAGTAACTCTGAGATGTAAAGGGGTGATAAAGATTCCATTAATTGTGTAAGTCTTACAGAATGTCTTCTAATAGTCTGTGAGACATAATCTCCTGCGAAGATAATACTCGTCATTGTCCTTCCCCTGAGCACTGGGCCTCTGTGGCCAGGGCCCCATTGAACCCTGGCTTGGGAGGGTTGGGTTGTGCACATCCACTGTTCTGAGGAGGGAGCTGTCAGCATTTCAGATGCTAGGGGTCAAGCCAAGTAGAATGACTGTTATGAAGAGAGTCTTGTGGATTTGGAACGTTGCAGCCTTTAGGGCCTGAGCAAAGGTGGCATGAAGTGGAGGTGGGGGCAGGGGCGGGAGTGGTGCACAAGAACAATGATGGCTGACATGTTTGAATGCGTACGACTTAGTGGTTCTTGTGGTTCTTCTTGTTATATAGGTTAATTTGTTTAATCCTTACAGCCACCCAGGAGATAGGACTTTGAGCCCAGAGAGATGAAGTCATTTGCTCAAGGCAGCAGTCAGTGGAAGGGCTTGGAGAAGGAGAAGGGGTCTGAAGGTGGTTTGGGACACATGAGAGTGATCTCGCAGCTTGGTTTGCTGCAGCAGACTCGGACAAGCATTGCTTCAGTGCCTGGTTTCTCCCTCCACTTGATGGGGGCCAACTCCAACCCAATGTCCCATTCCTATCCTGAAATGCTTCTAAAGGCAGTGCCCTGAGAACCACCAACCTCACAGCCTGTCTCCATTTTATTGTCTTCTGGGAACTTCTCCCTTCTGTCTAGCACCTGTTTGCACTGGGATTGTCCTGTCTGTCCTTCAGTTGGATCCTGGTTTGCACCCGATGAGGATTTAGCAATTTTAGGCTGTGCTTCAGCAAAGGCCAACTCACAATGTGGAGGTTGATTTGATTGTGCCTTTTTTTTTAAAGCCCAAATTAAAGAGAAAAAACAAAACTCCCCCAAAATCTGAATTTAGTAAAAGTTTGAGATTTTATCCAGAAACCTAAATACAATTATTTTAAGAATGTTCTTAACATCTCTGAGAGTTCATTTTTCTCAAGAAATAAGCCTGGCCGGGCACAATGGCTCATACCTGTAATCCCAGCACTTTAGGAGGCCAAGGCAGGAGGATTGCCTGAGCTCAAGAGTTCGAGACCAGCCTGGGCAACATGGTGAAACCCCAAAAATAGAAAAAGTTAGCTGGGTGTGGTGATGTGCGCCTGTAGTCCCAGCTACCCAGGAGGCTGAGGTGGGTGGATCACTTGAGCCTGAGAGAAAAAAAAAAAAGAAAGAAGACTATGTTCATTTTCTTTTAGGAATCTATAAGTTGAAAGAAAAAGTTACACTTTTACAACCTGTTTATGCCTAGTGTTCCATTATTGGAACGCTAAGCATGTGGGAGTTATTTATGCCCTACTGCTCAAGGTCATTGCCAAGGTCTGATTTTTCACACATGTCTGCCTCCTGAGGGTACATGTTATCACTTGGTGCACAGAGTTAGTTACTGCTACAGATACTGGCATGCTGGGAGCTTGTCAAAAAGTGATGCGAGTTTTTAGAAACATTTTTGAGTATCCAAAGACAGGTACATATAACTTTACTGCACTACATCCTATACTAGTAATTTTTAAAAAATAACTTCTCTACTAGTTATGCTATTGTGCGGTAAAAAGAAAATACAGAAAGTATTATTGTTGCATTAGTTATGGGTTTGACATTTTTCATGTTCCATTTTTGGAACACTAGGCAAAACTACTACCACTAGGACTAATAATACCTTTTTTCCGTTTTAGTCCCAAGATGCCTCGAACACTAAGTTTACATGAAATAACTGACCTTTTAGAGACAGATGACAGCATAGAAGCAAGTGCTATAGTGATACAACCACCTGAAAATGCTACAGCACCTGTTTCTGATGAGGAATCAGGAGATGAAGAAGGTGGAACAATAAATAATCTGCCAGGTTCTTTGTTGCACACAGCTGCGTATCTTATTCAAGATGGCTCTGATGCTGAGTCTGACTCAGATGATCCCTCATACGCACCTAAAGATGACTCTCCTGATGAAGTTCCATCTACGTTTACTGTGCAGCAACCTCCACCATCAAGGAGGAGGAAAATGACAAAAATTCTTTGCAAATGGAAAAAAGCCGACCTAACTGTACAACCCGTAGCAGGTAGAGTTACAGCACCACCAAATGATTTCTTCACCGTAATGAGAACTCCCACAGAAATTCTTGAACTTTTTCTTGATGACGAGGTCATTGAACTCATTGTCAAGTACTCCAACTTATATGCTTGCAGTAAAGGTGTACATCTTGGCTTGACTAGCTCTGAATTCAAATGTTTTCTGGGAATTATTTTTCTGAGTGGTTATGTCTCAGTTCCTAGAAGGCGTATGTTTTGGGAACAAAGAACAGATGTGCATAATGTACTGGTTAGTGCTGCCATGAGACGTGACCGGTTTGAAAATATATTTTCTAATTTGCATGTTGCTGACAATGCAAATTTGGATCCAGTGGACAAATTTTCCAAATTGCGACCTCTCATAAGCAAACTTAATGAGAGATGCATGAAATTTGTTCCAAATGAAACATATTTCAGCTTTGATGAATTCATGGTTCCTTATTTTGGTCGTCACGGGTGCAAACAATTTATTCGGGGAAAGCCCATTCGGTTTGGCTATAAGTTTTGGTGTGGTGCCACCTGTCTGGGCTACATTTGCTGGTTTCAGCCGTATCAGGGTAAAAACCCAAATACTAAACATGAGGAATATGGTGTCGGTGCGTCACTTGTCCTTCAGTTTAGTGAGGCACTTACAGAGGCACACCCTGGACAATACCATTTTGTATTCAATAACTTTTTCACCAGTATTGCACTTCTTGATAAGCTCAGTTCAATGGGACATCAGGCAACAGGTACAGTGAGAAAGGATCACATTGACAAAGTTCCACTGGAATCAGATGTAGCTTTAAAGAAAAAAGAAAGAGGCACATTTGATTATCGAATTGATGGCAAAGGCAATATTGTCTGCAGATGGAATGATAACAGTGTTGTCACTGTTGCCTCATCTGGTGCTGGTATCCATCCCCTGTGTCTTGTCAGTCGTTACTCCCAGAAACTGAAAAAGAAGATCCAAGTTCAGCAGCCAAACATGATCAAAGTGTATAACCAGTTCATGGGAGGCGTAGGCAGAGCTGATGAAAACATTGATAAGTATCGGGCATCAATCCGTGGAAAGAAATGGTATTCAAGCCCTCTTTTGTTCTGTTTCGAATTGGTCTTACAAAATGCTTGGCAATTGCATAAAACATATGATGAGAAACCAGTGGATTTTCTGGAGTTTCGTCGACGTGTGGTATGCCATTATCTGGAGACCCATGGTCATCCTCCAGAACCTGGCCAAAAAGGAAGACCTCAGAAGCGTAACATTGACTCACGTTATGATGGCATAAATCATGTGATAGTCAAACAGGGAAAACAAACGCGATGCGCTGAATGTCATAAGAACACAACTTTTCGATGTGAAAAATGTGATGTTGCCTTACATGTGAAGTGTTCCGTTGAATATCACACTGAATAGCAGGTGTCACCACCTCCTGAGATAAGAAACATAGTTTTATACATTATGTACAGTGTAGCAGTGGTTTTGCCTAGTGTTCCAATTTTGGAACGTCACATAACAATGGAACATAATTTTTTTTCTCTTCAAATTTTTGTTCCTTGAATTTTTCTAGGTAACATATATGAATTTCATGCAAAAATTCAAAAAATTGTAACCTCAGACATAAATGGGTTAAAGATGTTTTCTTAGAGAGCACATTGCCTTCTTTTAAATAACAAAGCTGAGACACAAATGAAGACTAATTCTGCTTCCTGCTCTGCACACACCTTTCATTCTTGGCTCTGGGCATAATTGTCTGTATCAGTCTTAATTTACTCCATGAGATCTGCACTCCTAACTGAGGGTATTTCATCTGCTCAGATGTGCCAATTAAGTTTACCCAGATAGACCATAAAAAGGAAGATAAGAAAAGTAAAACACCAAGTATCTCAATTTAGCAAATTAGACTAATCTGTAAGGGATTCTTAGCTGTCTGAAATAGAAAACCTATCATACTACAGAATGCAAACTATATTAAATACCCAGCTTGGTGCCTGAATATATTTTTAAAAATCAAATTGTACTCATTGTGCCTCTGTTGTTGAATTTCTTAAATGGATATTGCAATAGGTAGAGAATGATCTTGAGGTTGAAATGTCACTCTGTATTAAGAATGATTTAACTGTATGATACACAGCCTTTTCCTTACAGACGGTGTAGATTTAAACTGCTCTGTGTACAATGATCCTTGCAACATAAAAATATTACAATAGAGCAGTAAGGTCTGTTTTGAATTTTGAGCACCACAGTAGGTGACCTCCTTGAAGTTTTGGAGAGGGCATGTTTCTTTTATTAATATGATCTCAGGCAACTAATATTTGATAATTCCCATTAATATGTGTATTCTGTCCCTTTTGTGTGTTGGTATGGGCAGTTGTGTACATTGATTTGTCTAGTATAAAATGTGTATTACATGATTGTTCAGCCTATATTATGTATAGTTCAAAGAACTGCTAAACTGATTTTACTGTTACTTGGAAAAGTTTGCAGGGGTGTAGTGAAGAGTGAGTTTTGACTTACTTTGCACACTATTAAGGTGGGGAAGGAATCATGTTATTGTACAAAAATGAAGGCAATCTTTCCCTTCTTTAAACCTTAGTCCTGATGTTTTTTTAAGACAACATTTGGATTGAAGTTTTAGAATTTGGTTTGTTCTTGTGCAATTGCTTTCGTTCTGTGGCAGTTAGAGGACCCTTCGCTGGCACTGTGAGAAAAGGGGTGGTACTAGGGAGTTTGGAAAATACTTTTTGAAGACAGTATTATGTAACAGATAGGAATATAGACTCTGGAACTTGATTATCTGGGTTTGAATCTTTTCCTTAACTCATTGGTAATCTTGGACAGCTTCCTTTCTTTCTCCCTGTCTGCTTTAATTGTTAAAAAAAAAAAAAAAAGAGAGAGAATAACAATAGTATCGATATGGTTTGGCTTTCTGTCCCCACCCAAATCTCATCTTGAATTGTAGTCCCCATATGTCAAGGGAGGAACCTGATGGGAAGTGATTGGATTATGGGGGCGGTTTCCCCCATGCTGTTCTCATGATAGTTAGTTTTCATGAGAGCTTATGGTTTTAAAAGTGGAAGTTTTTCCTGTGCTTGCACTCACTTCCTCCTGCCGCCTTGTGAAGAAGGTGCCCTTCACCTTCCACCATGATTATAAGTTTCCTGAGGCCTCCCAGCCGTGCCGAATTGTGAATCAATTAAACCTCTTTCCTTATAAATTACCCAGTCTCGGGTATTTCTTTATAGCAGTGAAAATGGGCTCATACAATATAGTATCTCCCTTATTAGGTTGTAAAGATTAAATGAATTAATAAATGTGAAATACTTAAAATAGTGCCCAGTACCCAGTATCACTGTCAGTCATAATTACTATTTGTTTTCTGACCCAATTAAAAAATAGGTATGTATGTGTGTATATGTAATCTCAAAACAAAACTTGTCCAGAGCTAGCTGACTTTCCTTAAGGAGGCAGTATATAGCATAGGGGTTAGACACCACGAGCCATGGAGTGAGTGCCAGAGCCTAGCCGAGTAGCTCTGAGGTCTTGTGTATCCACTCACCTGTAAGCTGGGGATCACAGCAGTACCTTCTTCATGGGTGATGATATGTATAAGATATTTGGCATACATCAGGCACTCAGTAAGTATTAGCTATTCTTGTTACATGCCCGCTAGCTAAAAGTTACCACAAAGATTCCACCAAGGCAGTAAGATGCTTGAAATGAGGGTCTGTGAGAACCGTGAAGGAGGGTGTATAATAAATACTTACACGTATGAAAAGGTGACCTTTCACAAGTAAAGGCGGTTTAACAATTGATATTACAGGTTGACCATCCCTAGTCCGAAAATCCAAAATCTGAAAATTTTTTAGCAACGTGATGCCACAAGTGGAAAATTCCATATTTGACCTCATATGTTGGGTCTCAGTCAAGACAGTCAAAGCTTCGTTTCATGCACAAAATATTGTATAAAATTACCTTCAGCCTATGTGTATAAGTTATATATGAAACATAAATGAATTCGTGTTTAGTCTTGGGTCCCATCCCAACATATCTCATTGTGTATATGCAAATATTCCAAAATCCAAAACACTTCTTGTCCCAAGCATTTTGGATAAGGGCTGTTCAACGTATCATAGGCATAGTAAAATCATTGGCTGTTACAAACTTTGTTTTATTGATGTTATGCTTTTGGTACCTTTCATACTTTTTAAAAATAAGCTTAAGGCCCGCTTGATGATAAAATATCTATAAAAATGTAAGTACAGCATCAATATTGGGAAGAAATATAATTATTTCTCCTTTGAACACACTAGGGGGCACTAGACATCTGTCTAGGGGACAAACCGTGCAACATGCCCCTTGGTTCTAAGTGTAGGTAGGTCAGGATTGCAGTATGGTTTCTCACAGTTGTATTCTGAGGTAGATGTACCAGATCCTTCTCTTGTATCTCTTTTGTGTCTTCTCTTTTGGCTTGATTTCCAGCCTCCTTGCTGTCCTGGATGATAGGATGTCCTGACTGGAATGTCCTGCTGATCTTGACTGACCAGTATGGAGTGAGCTAGCATGACAGTCTGCTATGCTTGGGGGTTGAACTGAGCTCCTGCTGGCTCAAGACTGCAATAGGTGTTTTGACATTTGTTATTTTTTATTCACATTTAACCTGCAATTAATTAAAATTTCTCAATCTTTTTGTGTAATCTGCCAACTGTTATAGCATCTGAAATATATGTAGTTTCAAAAGTATAATGTACATACGTAATTTCATTTAGTCCTCATAAAAAGTCATTATTTGGCTCATTTTGTGGTGGAGGAGGCAGATTCAACAACGTTACATTATATTTTCTAAAGTTCAGGCCTCCCCTTACCAGTTAAATGCCTGTAATGCACCTCTTTTGCCTACATTCGGTTTTCACTTCTCTGTGGTTATCTTAAATCTGTGTCTGTTGTTGGGTTCTCCTCTAGTGACCACCACTGGAGCCTGAGACGGGCTTTAGGAGTTAGAAAATGCCCTGATGGGTCGGGAATGGTGGCTCACACCTGCAATCCTAGCACTTTGGAAGGCAAGGCAGGCAGATCACTTGAGGTCAGGAGTCTGAGACCAGCTTGGCCAACATGGCAAAACCCCATCTACACCAAAAAATACAAAACTTAGCCGGACATGGTGGCGCATGCCTGTAGTCCTAGCTATTCTGGAGGCTGAGGCACAAGGATTGCTTGAATCTGGAAAGTGGAGGTTGCAGTGAGCTGAGATCGTGCCACTGTACTCCAGCCAACGTGACGGAGTGAGACTTTGTCTCAAAAAAAAAAAAAAGTAAAAAAGAAGATGAACAACACACTTACTTTATTTGGGTGCAGCTGTGACTTTTACATGTATAGATTAAAGAAAAAAATGAAAGTGGGAACATCAAAAACACTATTTCCTTCCTAGTAATGTAAATATAGTTTAAGTCTAGACTTTTTTCCCATCATAAGAATTCTTTCAGAAGAAGGTGCTTCTTTTGCCCAGCCTTTCCCACCTGGTCCTGGGGAAGCTTGGGACCAAACTCAGGGCTCCTGGTTCTTTCCATCAGCTGATGTGCAGAAACCAGGCTCCTTACAGAGGAGACCTACTGGTGATGCACCCAAACAATGGAGCTCAGACTTAAATCACTCACACAATTTTTATTTATTTACCTTTTTATTGTTCAAAATAATGAGATTTCCTTCTCCTTATCTTTTTTTTTTTTGTTATAAGATTCTAAATTAAGAACTTCTCTGATGTTGCAGCCACCCTCGTTATGGGTCATTTTTTTGTAGCAAACCTTAACCATTTTTATCCAGTGGACAGAGCTAGGAGCAGTGCTTTAAAGTCATATGGGTAGAAGGAGTAGGAAATGCAGCAAGAGGTAGGCTCTAAATGAGACAGAACAGAAAGTTTCCAGAACCCATTTCTGGATGACCCCATTTGACCATTTTCAAGCCACGCTTCTCTGTCTGTGTCTTCCTTTTCCCTAACCGAATTATGAACTTCATTCATTCATTCAGCACTTAACGGTCTGCCATGAGGAGGCATTATACCAGTCTCTAGTGCTATAAAAATGGCTAAGACAGTGTTTGTCCCCAGGTGGCTTCCAGTCCAGTGGAGGACACTGGTATGGATTTCACAATATGCTACACTTGATGGGCACTGTAGTAGAGATCCCAGGTGTGTCCAAGATGTCACGGGATTGGGAGGGCCCTTGGAAGACAGGACACCTAAATCTGGCTGGTCATGGGAGGTTTCTGTGCATGGTGGTGCTGCATGAGTGAGGGTTTGAAAGGTCTGCTGAATGTGTGGATATGTGTGTTAGGGGAAGGATTTGGGGACAGTACAGGAATGCAGGTGCACAGAGATGAGGAGGCTGCATACATGGTATGGCACGGTGGTAGCTAGCTGTGTCTTTCCACTTATTTATTTTGAACATCCTTGGAATGCTGAAAATTCTTCTAAAATAAATTAACTTTAAATGACAGCAACTAGCTTTCAGGGTTCCATTGACGAGGCACCCTAATAGGTTACAACTGGGGGAAGCATTGTTCCTGGTGTCGTTCAACTGGTTGTGCTGGGTCTGAGTTGCTTCTGACAGATGATTATTGCAGTCTCAGCCCCAGGCCCCACAGCCTGGGCCAGATTCTCATTCCTACATGAATGTAGGGAAACCAGGGAGTGTTTTCTCTGTCTGCATCTGACTGGAATTATAGGTTTATGTTTGTTCCCAGCTTCTCTTGTAATTGGCTGCCAGTGGAGTTGACAGCAGGCTGAATCTGGCAGTTGTGTGAGGAGCTAGAAACACAGCCAGTGAACACCATGCCCACCACTTCGTTTTATGTGGCTGCAGCTGTGACTATTATGTGTGTGGATTTTTTAAAATGAGAGAATAGAGAACATGAAAAAGTCATTTGTTTTCTAAAAGGGTAAATATTGGACTATTTACTGCCCCCTTCTGCTTTTTCTCAGTTAACTGGTCTACTTTTTGAAATAACAGAATTTAGACATTTTGAGGTCATTTCTAATTTTTAAGATTTCAGCTCACTTGGCCCAGATTTTAATTCTTACCCACTCCCTACCAATTTTAAGTCAATCTGTATCTATTTTTGTTACTATCATGTAAAAGACTGCCATACTTAATGACAGTTTACTATTTACAAATTTGTGACAGAATTTTTAAATTGAGATATTCCAGCAGGTACCATCTGAAGACTAGGTGTCTTTACTCCTATGGTGAGCACATTATTCATAATAATTAACTGAGCATCCATTTGATGAGCTATCATAGTTTCTGTTCAAGTATACATGTTCAGGTAGTTCTGTTAAACAGAGTACGTTGCAATATGCACATTGCATTGGGCCACATACATAACCTGCTTTCTCTTCTTTCAGTGAACATAGTAATAGTATCTGCTGCAGGGTTGTAGTGAGGATTTCAGAAAATGTATGTGGTTTTATATAATACTATAGTAGTTTATTAAGCACTTCCTAATCTAGGTTCTGTGCTAAGGTGCTTTAATCCTTCCCAGAACCCAGTGAAGTAGGTGCTGCTGTTCTCCCCATCTCAGTGGAGGCAACTTAGATGCTGATGAAGTTAAGTTACTTGCTGAGGGTTCATGAGCTAGTAAATGGCACCAGGATTTGACTATAGCTAGTCTGAGCTCAGACTTTTGTGGCTGGGCGTGCACTTCTGCATATGTCAAACCCAGGATGTTTATATACAGAATCCTTTATATCTGCTGGCCAGACAGACTACTCAGCCTGCCAGACTACAGTACAGGCTGGTTAGACATGTTAAAGAGAGCCCTTAAAGTCTCTTGGCAGTGTCTGGGATGAGGAAGGCATGTTTCTGTGTATGTGCAGATGAACTTGGTTCTCCCCCTTTCCCTAGTGTGTTGCGGTGTACTTGTCGGCCCCATCTTTAGCTGTGCTGCGTCAGTGGACCCTCATCAGATGGTCAGGTCTATTTTGGCTACAAGTCACATGAGGAAGTATTGCTTATGTAACAGAAGAATCTCTTCGCCTGAGCTCTGTATGCATGTGGTTTTATAACCATGATATTTTCTGTCTTTAATATGTGTATAATTCTACTGGGGCAATTTGTCTTCACAATGATACAAATACTTGCAGGCAATAATGATTTTCCCCACCACTTTTAGTCATCCTTTAGCCAAACTGAATAAATGTTTGGCCCTTTTCATCTTTCTTTATGAAGCGGAAGGCACTAGAATGCAATCGTTTCTGTAGTGGCTTATGTGGTTTCCTAGGTGCTGAGTTCTGTGGCGACAAGATGCCTGTATATTTTAGAAGGGAGGGAGGAGGAGGAAACTGAATCTTGTCGATGCAGAGTGATGTGGTGGGAAATTTAGCAGCCACAAAGATTGACTGGCTAAGTCTAAGGAAATGGTCATCATATATCAATGAAGTTTAAAAAGTGATACCCTGTATATAAAATATTTAATGACCTTGTGCCAAACTTCTAAAGGCAATATATTCTGGTGTTTTTATTTCTCCTTCTGTAAAATTATCTTGGAGAAATTGCACAGTGAAGTATGTTTAAGTGGCTGTGATTCTTCCAAGGTTTATGTTATCCACAAGTTTGCTAAATACAAGTATCCTTCGTTATGCAGAAGTTTGGCTCTGCGTTCATAGTTTTGATACCGAGGACTCTCTCATTATGTAAACTCCTCGACTGCTGAATTTCAGAGTGAGTAGCAAGAATTCAGATATGTGTATCAGGAAAGTGTATATATATCTGTTCAGTTTCTAAGTTTTGATAGTAAGGGATACCTATATGCCAGGGCTTCTTGGCTTTGACATTATTGACATTTGAGACTTGATAACTTTTTACCGAGGGGTTTGGGGGCTGTCCTGTGTGGTGTAGGATGTTTAGCAGCACACCTGGACTCACCTGCAAGATGCCAGTAGTAGTATATCCTCCCGACTCCTTCCACAGTTCTAACAACCAAGAATATCTCCGGGCATTGTCAGATTACCCCAGGGTGGGGTTGAAGGGACAGAATTGCCCCCTGTCAAGAACGATTGTTGTACACCATTGCATTTAACTAAATTTGTAAATAACATGAAACCCAGAAGACTTTTATAGCCACCTAGAGATAATTCATTTTGTCCATTGCACGGAGATAATTTTTAAGGAAAAAAAAAATGCCAATGGAGAAGAAGAGATTGCCTTTAGAAGTTAAGCACAAAAAGGACATTAAATTTTTATATAAAAAGTATCACTTATTAAACTATTGTTAGATGATAGCTATTTCCTTAGACTTGGCCATATACTGCCTCTTCCATTTGCTGTTCTTCTCTGGAAATGGCCAACAGTGCTTCATTGATCTTATTTATAGGTCCTTTACTACCGTGTAGTGCAATTTCAGATCACCAGTTCTTGTTGATCACAAGTAAATTTCAGCTAGCCCTTCCTTATGTTACCTTGAAGAGTTGAAATTTTCAACAAGGCAAGAGTTTATCAGAGGATGTGCTTTAAGGTCCACCAGTAGATACTAGCATTGGGCTCTGTGTGGTTTTGTAATGGATACTGGACAACACACCATACCTCTGGCCAGGCAGCATGTGTAGTATTACCCTTTCATTTTCTCTTGCCTTCCCTCGGACATTCTCTCTTACTCTTGCATAGTCAGTGGCAGATAAATGCCTTATATGTGTTGCTGCTCTTACTCGCTTCCTATGAGTTTTTTTTTTATTGTAGTTTGAAAGCATTTCTCTGTATTATTGTTTTATTCCATTTCCACCATTTTGTGAAATTCAGAGCATCAGTTGCACCATGCTGAATGAAAACATCATCTTTTTATTTTGAAAGTGAATAGAATTTGAGGCTTTTTTTTTTCCCCACTCACGACAACTAGAGTCCATTATAGTTATATAAATGCAAAATTAGTCTGGTTAAATGGGTGCACCTTCTCCACAACCTTGGTGTATTGCTAAGACTTTCAGATATTTAGATGAAATATATTTCCTTCTGAAATATAAGTGTTCACCTTATTTTATATCTGAAAGTATCATATTACTAAATTTGTAACTTAGATTTTATTCAGTGAACACATTTTTTTGAGTGGTAGCACTATCAGTGCTTGTATATTGCTGATGCCTCTTCCCCCAGTTAAGTAATCAGTAATGTGAACCTGATTCAGTGATTTTGACCCAAAATTTGCTTTATGTTTAAGGTACTTTGTTGTTTTATGCTGTGACTATCATATCTTTAGAACAGAAATAGTAATTATAAATAAAATCTATTTTTTGTTACATAGTATTGCGGTTGTGAAGACACTCAATTATATTGAAATTTTTACTGAATCTTTTCTAGGACTAATTTCATGTCTTACGAACCAGCAGAGAAATTTTCCCTTAGGGTATGCCAGAAGAGGAGCAAGTAGTTTTGATAATGAAATGAGACCTTAAAGAAATATTTCTAGAGCAGCTATAATAATTTACATAAGAAATGAATTGAGATGGCCGGAGAAGAGAATTGTTTTTCCTCTTTGAATATCAGTGTTTTGGGTAATAATGGCAGCATTAACCTAAGAGACCGTTCTAATTTGCCTGTTTTTTCTTGTACATTATCAGGAACTACCTTTTTAAATCTGTCTTGTGATCAAAATAATGGAAATGTGATTTTTATTTTCATGGTAGGAGATGGAATAAACTGAGACTGCAGGACAAAGAGAAATGTCTGAAGCTGGAGGACGATTCTGAGGAAAGTGATGCTGAATTTGACGAAGGTTTTAAAGTGCCAGGTTTTCTGTTCAAAAAGCTTTTTAAGTATGTACCATATGTTCTTTCCTTTCTATTTGCTATCAAGCCATTATGTACAAATTAACATTTTAGGAATTACATAGTAGTTACCTGTGGGCCCTGAAGGTACTTGCAGCAATTTGTTGCAAAAACAGATAGTGTCAAATGAAATTATAGCCACGTGCTGTTCATTAAAATTGGATGATAATAAGTTGACTAAAATGTGCATTGGGTATGTTTGTAAACTGATGAATCTATATGGACCTGTCTCAGCAGACTAAAAGCAACACATTTAAAAGCCATTTATGTTGAATAATTTTTTTGTTCTTAGTAATTTTAAGGTGCCAAACTCCTAATTTCTTAAATCAGATTAATAGGAAGAGTTGCATATTAAAATCAATATTGGGAAGGATTTTTTTTCTTCTATGTGGAAATAAAAAACTTTTGAGATTTTTTTTGAGTGTCTTATATTGTACCTGAGGGTATAATATTTTTGAGCTGACCAAATGTGCATCTAAATATTTTATGTAGGATGTCATTCTAATGTCAAAAGAGAAGATATGGGCAACACCTTGATGATTAAGTTGCTATTTGAAGCCAGGTTTCATGTGTAAGTGGCCAAGCATTGGAGATGACCGGATGCTGCCTGATAGATGTGTTCATGTTGTCTCTAAGGGCTGGCCAGTCTCCCGTGATGAATGTAAATACTGAGGAACATTTTCAGTCTCGTCACTCCTGGGATTTACTTAACAAGATACTTTAGGAAGGCTTCTTAGATGCATATAGGAAGTTAAACCATTACATAGCTTCTTTCTGTCTCTTTTGTATAATCAATTTGTAGTTGGGAGCAGGATGCAAAGTTCTTTCTTCGAGATGATTAAGTTTGGTCTCCTTTATAGATTCAGCTGTCAGCCATGCCCTAAACTTGTGGAAGAAGTCTACTTAAAAACAGCATGCTCTTTATATTTTCTCTCAAAGAGCTTATATTATAGTTTTAATTTTTCTCTCCATTGGGGTAGTGGAGAGTGAAGAGTAGTTATTTTATCCCACTAAACATAATAGAAAGCCAAACTCTCAAGATGTGAAGTGACTTGATGTGATTGCTTTAACTGGACAGAGGAACAGCCGTGTAGAAGTTGAAATCTGAATCTGTAGTAATATTTACAGAGGTGGTTGCTTTGTTTATTGCTTCTCCCAAATGAGAATTAACTACGGAAAGGTAAATAAAGGCCACTTTTATTGGCAACTCTTTTTGTTTTCTCTACAGTGATTCTTTGTTAAGAAACAAGCCAAATACCATCAGTGTTGTACTAGCAAAAGGAATACCCAAATTATAGATTAAATTGATTTTAAAAAGACAGGATACTTCTGTGTATTTGTAGTAAGTGATTTGGCAGATATCCTCAAGGATCAAGTTGAGTCTGCATTTTTGTATAAATGTCAGATTTTCTAGCAAAGATATTTCACAATTAATAGTACTAAACTTTGCTTACTAAAAGTATTTAGGATTCAGTGTATTAACAAAACTCTATAGTAGTTAATATAAATAATATTTGTTTTTTAAAAATTAGTCTTAATTGCACATTCCTGGAAAGTATTGTGTTTTTTTAATCTGCAAAAACAGGATTTTAAATATTTTATGTCATAAAACTTCTGTTCATTTTCTTTTGCTGTATGAAAAAAATTAATAGGATTGATAGAGTCTCCATTTTTCTTTTATGATTGCGTTTTAGCGGGGCCAATTTAATTTTAAACTGTAGATATATTTTTTTACTGTATTTGCTGCATTCTGTGGAATTGAATTGACAGGGTATAGAGTTGTACACAAGGGAGTCAGAAGGTACAATTAGCCATTTAAGTACATTTTCTGCAAGATAATGTTTAACTTTTAAATTTCTGTTTTGACAGTTTGCCCAGCAAGTACATTTGTCTATCTAATTTAGCAGTCAAATGACAAACTTCAATCTTTTGACCTTACTTTCAGCCACACTAGTAAATGCAATCTTGGGTTAGTGTGGCAATGCCAATGTACACCAATTATTTGTGGTCACATTGTGATGCCTCAGTCTCAAGGGATAGCAGAATAAATTTTTTTATGTTGTATATTCATAAAAATCTTTAACTGTCCCTAAAGAGTAATTTTTATATGCTTTTCAAAAATTTTGAAAACTAGATTCTGTAATATGTTTTTATTTAAACTATGTAATTGGTTTACACTGTTTATTATTAGGAAGGTAAAGCAATAAAACCAAAGTCAGTTAGTGGCACAGCTGAAACCTGAGCTCAGGCCCTTATATTCCTCATCTAGCAACACCAGCTATGTATACCATCTACCAGCTGTGTGGCTAGTGCTTTTAATCTGCAAGTGAATTTCCTTTAAATACCATCTGAGGGCCTTCGTGTATTGTGTGGAAAGAAAGAGCCACTCTTTGCTATCTTTGTAACTATCCCTAGTTGTTGGGGATCCTGCTAGAGATATGACTTACATGCTGCCTAGTAAGATTTTTTTTAATGTCATTTTCTTAGTGCTGTTCATCTTCTTGTAAACACACTCACATGCTGTTTGAAAGCCGTCGAAGATTAGATTTGTAGATGAGGAAACACCCAGCACATTGTATGCTGCCTTTCCTGGGCCACACAGAATCTAGTTGTCTTAACCCCCTCTCAGGTTCCTTTTGGGATCCTATGCTGTTTACCATTCCTTTAATAATTTCTCAACTGCTCCTTTCCACACTCTCCCTACTTTAGTTAAGTTGATGAGCCCCAAGCAAAAAGAGTTGTTGGACCCATGTAGGATGGAGGCAGTGTGGTGTAGGAGTAATATACTAGAATAATCACTGGGAGATTTTGTTCCCCGACTGGAGGAGCTGGTCCCATAGTTGTTCTGTATCTCAGCAAAAAGAGGTCAACTGACTAGAATGTAGTGATCTGGAAACTAATTGCACATCAGTTTTTTTGGAGAGCTTTTTGCAGCATGTCTTTTTCAAAAATTGAGATTATTCTAGTGTAGCCAGTTCATGAACCAGCTTTTGTTCTAAATGAGGGTTTCTCGACCTTGACACAATTGACACTTAGGGCTAAATAATTTGTTGCTGTGGGGACTGTCCTGTGCAGTATCAGATATTGAACAGCTTCTCTGGCCTCTACTATTGCACTTCTCTGGTTGTAACAAAAATGTCTTTAGACATTGCCAAATGTCCCATAGGGAGAAGAATTACCCCTGGCTGAGAACTATTGGTCTAGATCATTTCCAGAATCACTTTGGAAACATACAGTTCTGGATTTCAGCTCTGGCTTGCTCATTTTTTTCTAGTGATGTGACCTTTGGCAAGTTACTTAACCATTCTGAGCTTTTGTTTCCTAATTATAAAGTGTGCTGATAATCTCCTTTGTGCAAGTTGATTGTGAGGCTGTGTCCAAACCACCTGGCCTGGTGCCTCCTCAGCAGTTGGTTCCTTAAGTGGTAGCCGTTATTCTCTGATTACATACCACATATTTTCGGAATTTGTCCTTCTTCCCAAATTAAATGATCTTGTATCTGTACTACACTTCATCGTGTTTTGATTTTTAGTTCTTTTCTCCAAGGTGCATATCCAGTGTGTGTATTATAATTAGCAAACTTAATAAGCAGCAAAGTTCTCATTTAGTTTTCCTTATGTAATAGGTAATAATGGAACAGCTAGAGTCAAACTTCTAGAATTGCTTTGCAAAATACTGGGAGAAAGTTAATTATGACATATTTACTGAGAGGAGATTAAATAAAACCAGTTAAATGAGCTGAAGTCCAAAATGAGATTTTAGGTAGACATACCTATAGGTACCAGATAGTAAATATTTGGACAGCAAAACAACAAAACTGTCTTCTTTTAAGGTGGGTAGCCCATTAGCCTTGATATTTTCTTTGAAAGAAAAAAATCCCTTATCTTGCATCATTTTTTTATTTATTTATTAGAGATGGGGTCTCACTCTGTTGCCCAGTTTGGAATCCGGTGGTGCAATCATGGTTCATTGCAGCCTCAACCTCCATGGCTCAAGCAATCCTCTCACCTTAGCCTCCCAAGTAGCTGGGACTACAGGCACGTGCCACCACTCCTGGCTAAATTTTTTTTTTTTTTTTTCTTGTAGAGATGAGGTCTTACTATGTTGCCCATGCTGGTCTTGAACTCCTGGGCTTAAATGATCCTCCTGCCTCAGCTTCCCAAAGTGCTGGGATTTACAGGCATGAGCCACCTCATCTAACCTATCATCTTTTAATTCAAGTGGTTTTTGCTTTAGATTTTGTAACTTGGGATATAATCTTCATACCATTCCCTGTTGTTAAGTGTTTCTTCCACTCTCCGAAAATTTTTTTGTATTTTTCCTTTTTTAACTTTATTTTTAGGTTATAGATTAAACATATCATTGATAGAGAAAGAAAAATATCAACTTCTGTTTTTTGCAGGGGGAGGGGTTAAGGTTAAATTATTTCTCTTTGACCCATATTCCTTATTTAAAATCTTAATAGCTATGATCTTTTCGTACCTTTGGTAAACTCCCTGAATCAATTTCTGCTTTGAAATATTAAAAAGACCTTTTGTATTGTTGAGTCTTTAAACTGTGCTTTTTTTTGCATCTGCTAGTAATAGACAGAATCATCTGTTATGTCCTAATTTTGAGAGCAGACCTATTATTCAGACTTGTTTATGGCCTTAAAATTTAATTTTTTCTATTAAAAGATAATATGATCACCAAGTGACTTTTCAACAGTATAAGCTATAGGTTGTGGTGTTCTCTGTCCTGCTTTTTTGATGCTATTCAGATTGAAAAACTAAACATTAGTGCCCCTTTTTTGTAGAAAAATTAATGGAACTTTATATATGAAAAATATTTGGGATTTTTTTCCCCAGAAAGTGAGTAAAAAATAGTAAGTTTATGCTTGTTTAGCAAGCTATTTCTAATGTTGAAAAGAAAGGAAATAGTCTCTAATTACCCCATCTGTCAGTTTAATTAGAAATGTGTTAATGTTTTGTAAAGAAAAATTTGTGATTTTTATGCCTAGGTGATCAAAAATGTATGACCTTATAAATATAATACTCATGTAAAACACACATCCCGCATGTTTCTCTGACTGGTACTAGAACCTAGCCAAATGATTAATTCATGAGTACTTTCTGTTATGATCTGTATTATCCACCATTTGCCATTTTCTCTTTTCTTGTTGGTGTTTGTTGTCGTAGGTACCAGCAGACAGGTGTTAGGTGGCTGTGGGAATTGCACTGCCAACAGGCAGGAGGAATTCTGGGAGATGAAATGGGATTGGGCAAGACCATCCAGATAATTGCCTTCTTGGCAGGTCTGAGCTACAGCAAGATCAGGACTCGTGGTTCAAATTACAGGCAAGTGCTCCTCTGCAGACTGTCAGTCTGTGGAGCTCAATTAATATTTCATCAGATGTATTGCTGTGGAGGAGGGTCTTGTGAATTATTGATGACATTTCAATTACAATATTCCTTTAATTCTTTTAGTGGGGGACATCAAAGGAAAAATTTTACGAGACAATGGAGCTGTAGGGCAGGAGAAATTAAACATGTAACACTTTTAATGAATTCCAGGCATTGATGCTTCATTTTGCAGATGAGCCCCACTAGATATTTTGGGTCAATACAATGTCTAAGGTTAGCTTCTACAAATGGATTGTTTACAAACTCAATTATGTTAATATCAATAGTTTACACAATATGGAATTTTAAATTAGACATAATACCTTTAGTTCCATTTATTAAATTTTACATTAAAATATTTGTTCTGGCAGGAGACCAGGTGAGCATTACAGTAAGTACAAAGTCTATTCATGGGGAGAGTTGGAGCTTTGAAGAAGCCATTCTCCCTAATTTCCTTTATAATGAGTGTGCATGATAGCATTTCTAGATAGCTTGCTCTCTCTCTTGTTTTTGAATGAAGTTACTTGTCTGATCCCTGTGTTTTCTGCCCTTCCCAATCTATGAACTTTATGTAATAAATTCTAACGCCAAAACGTAAGCGACTACCTAAAATGGTAGAAAACTATGTTTAGATGTTAATCTTTATTCTCTTTAGAAATTTAAATAAACTATTAAGGCTTTTGTATTCCAGAAGAATAAGCATTTAATCTATTTGATATGGTAGGACTGAAATACTTTATTTTGAAAGAAAGTACTATGAGTACTTCCATATTTAAACTGTAAATTGACTCTGTAGAAATCAGTATTGGTAAAAATATTGGTAGGTAAATTATGTAGGATATTTCATCATATTGAACCCAGATAAGTCCGAGCTCCTTGTGTTTCAGTAGGCTTATATAAAGAGTAAGAGCAAGGTAGTTGCTAGAGGGGTGTGCCCAGGAAACCTCAGACACTCCCTACATATGATTTGGAGATAACCTTTACAGTAGTGTCAGTGTGCCTGAAGTCAGCAACTGCCGAAAGTTCTTCCTACTCTCCAGCTCATCAGCAGCGAAATGCTTAGTAGAGAGCCAAATATGAACCATAAACTGAGTCAAGATCATGTTTCTTTAGTCTCCAGAGTTTAGTGTTTTATTTCTTACTCTTTCGTTAAGTTAGCAGATCAATACTTCTGTGAGGAGTGTTTGGAGTTTTAGAATATTTTAGAACGCCAGTTGCATTTATATAGATGTAGGAAGGGGAAGAAAACACTTGGAGATTTTTAAATGCTAAACATTGTGTTGTTGTTGTTACAAGGAAGTTATATTGAAGCAGGGGATTTTTTCAAATATGAGAATTCTATTACATTTTGCTTGGAAGCATGTGAAAACATTCCAGACCAAAGGAAAAGTTGAAGTTCCAAGTGGGCATTTAGTGTGGTCTTATCTATGACTGTTATTTTTTTAATATGCTTTTTCTGTTTCAAATAAAATGCTTTTTCTGTTTCAAATAAGCTCTTTGGTTGGCTTGTTTTCTGCAACTCTGTTGGGTGTTTTTGGTAACTAGACAACCCCAAACTCCTCCAAATGGTTTCTAGGACTCTTTCTTTCCTTAAATGGTTTCTGGGATTTTCTTATTTCCCATTTCTTTTCTTTGCTTCCCTTCCTATTATCATCACACTTATGTGGAGTCCAGTGCTCAGGTCCTAGGAGAACTAAAGTCATCCCTGCAGTGTAGTTTTGATCTAAAAATTAAAACATGCTCTCTTGGGTGGTGACAATCCTACTAAGAATGAAGTCAAGGCTAATAATGAACAGCAGCTGTAATCAATTAACTATCAATGCTCATATCCTTTTCTCTATAATGAAATAATGTGGCATATTGGACTACATCCCAGATTGTCTTTATTAAGATGGTATTGGTGGAAGTGGCTTGCGAGAATGTGGTGCTGCACCACAAACACCTGGGCTCCTCATGAATGGAAGTTTACAGAGGAGTTTGGTCCCCTCCGCTCATATGTACCAGGGCGGACTGGACCACATCTTCCTAACAACTTTATAACACATCCTCCTCTGGAACCAGATGAACTTGGGAGTTCTCTATATTTATGTCTTACAGAAAAATAGCTCTTAAGGTCAAATGAAGTTCTGTGTGAGCTGTTATTGCCTCATTGGCTATGTATATTTCCTGTGAACTCTTACAAACTGTAGAGGGGCCCTAATTTGAGATGATTTTGGTGTTGTAATTTTAAGGACAATGAACATTGAAATGGGAACAGTGTCTCTGTGATACCAAGAAACTTCATGGTAAAAGAAGTTTGATTTGTTATTTTTTAAAAAATGTGTGTTGTATGTGTGTTTCTAGAAGACAGAGAAACATATTGCTTATGGTTAATAAACATCTGTACTGGTTGCTGTGTTCCCCTTCATAATGGATACACCACCTTCTTTTCACTTTGCCATTCATATTATAATGATAGGCCCCTCAATCTTATAATGAAAAGGAAATAAATTGACTTTCAAACTCAGTTAATTTTTTAAAGTCTTGGATATCATTTGGTAATTCCTAATGTTATTGAATTTAATAAACTTTCAAGGATAAATATTTTACTTTGTAGTTCCTGGTAAGTTCTGGGTATGACTAGCAGATTTCCATCCTGCAGGTTGATATATTTGACCATGGAGCTATTGACTTTCCCTAAATTTATTAGGTAATCAATGGTAATCAAAGATTAAAGGAATTGTAGTCTGTTTGGTAATTGATGCTAATCACTGTAGTACACTTAGCCATTACTCATGTTCATCTCACTGGTATTAAGAGTTAGGAAAGGGTGGTTCAGTTGACGATGTGACTGTTAATGGAGTTGATTGTCCTGCTGTGGTCCAGCAACAGTCTAGGTCTGCTCCTAGATCTCAACTCAGCGTGAAAATCTCCAATTTTTTCTACTAAAGGGGAAAATGGCAGAAATTAAAGGGCATCATGATAATGCCAGATAGATGTTCAGCCAGAAGAATATACTAGCCTTAGATAACAAAATGTGAGTCATCAATGTAGCAGTTTGCAGAAGGCACATTATAAAAGAGAAAAAAATACTGTATAACCTGAAAAAACATATGCATGTGTTTATGCTTATTTGAATGTGAGTTTGTTGTAAAAATATTTTAGACAGCTTTTGATTGGTTGTTTCCTAATCCCTGCTAAGTGCATATTGATGATAACTCTTTTATTCCCCTTGGAGGATAGAAAGAAGCTGGTGCATTTAATCCTTTTAGAAAGGCTTGCTGCCATGGAAGGGGCCAGGCAGAGTCCCACTCTCCTTGGGGAGCTCGAGGGGCGCCTGGACAGGCCCTGCCTTGGTGAGGAGCATGGCTTAGAAACTCTGTAGGAAGAGTGTTGGAGTCTCTTGTAGCCTCTGGCTTCTTGTAGTCTGGCCCTTTCCACCCAGTTGAAGGGCAGGGACAGTGACTGTAGCTGGAGGCAGGGAGGGTTTCAAAGTGGACATAGGTTATTTTGTTACGTTGGAGTATAAGGGTAGGTCTCATTTAAGTTAGGGCTTTACCAAAATTTCATTGTTTTTCTGTAGAACTACAAATTATTTTTCAGTTGTGTAGTAGATGATTTTTAATATTTCAAGCATTGTATGATTTACTCTTCAGTTATTTGTAAAAATTGTATTTTGTTTGTTTGTTTGTTTGTTCTGAGACAGAGTCTCGCTCTTGTCGCCCAGGCTGGAGTGCAGTGGCGCAATCTCAGCTCACTGCAACCTCCGCCTCCCGGGTTCAAGTGATTCTCCTGCCTCAGCCTCCCGAGTAGCTGGGATTACAGACACTCACCACCATACCCGGCTAATTTTTATAGTTTAGGTAGAGACGGGGTTTCACCATGTTGGCCAGGCTGGTCTCAAACTCCTGACTTCAGGTGATCCATCCGCCTCGGCCTCCCAAAGTGTTGGGATTATAGGTGTGAGCCACTGTACCCGGCCAAAAATTGTTTTAAGTTCAGGAATAATTTATTTCTGAGCTCTAGTAAGAAAACAAAAATCACTTATGATTCCCCAACTCTGAAATAATCTCTTTTAGCATGTTGATATATTTTCTTCCAATCTTAAAAAATGTTTTAATTTAATAAAGCCAGCATTCATTAATTGCTTGCTATTAGGTAGGCATTGAGATCATTTGAAGAAGAGATTATCTCTGCTCTCACAGAGTTGAGGGAGGATCTCATACAATTACAGTAAAGGTGATTTGTGTTTTGTCAGGGTTAATGTGGAGTGCACTAAAGAAGAGTCGTTAACTTGTTTACAGAGAAAGGGACAGGGAAGGCTTTGTCGAGGAAGCTAGAGATCTGAATGTTGAGTAGAAGGTAGCTGGAGGGGTAAGAGGGTAACCAGGACATGGTGAAGGTCGATTGGAGGAAGGGAAGATGGTTCAGGCTGGTGGGCTGCTAGCCACAGGAGCAAGTGGTAGGATAATGGCAGTGAGAGGTAAGGCAGGAGAGATGAGCAGAGGTCAGTCTTCGTGGCCTCGTAGGCCACATCCAGGTGTTTAATCTCTGTCCCAAGAGCAGTGGGCAGTCATTAGAGGCTTTGAAGTGAGAGGATGAGGAATTCAAATTTTACTGTTTGAAATAATCATCCTCGGAGATGCAGTAACCCAGATGAGAGAGGAGAGTGGCTGGAGCTGGCATAGCAACAGTGTAGACGGAGAGACATGGCGACTGAAAGGATTCAGGAGGTAAAAATGATGTGAACTCAGTGTAGGTTGCTCGTGATGGAGAGCAAGCAGGTCTGCTCAAGGATGAGGCCTAGGTTTCTGATTTGGGCACCTGGACAGTGGGACAAAATTCTTTCCATTGGTTTGGAAGCACGGGGACAGGGGACAGCCAGGTAGGGGAGGATGGTGTGTGGTGCTTTGGGGATATCGGCAGTGAGATTTCTAGTGTGTGGTGGTTTGGAGTTCAGAAGAGTGATCTGGGCTGGAGACTTAGATTTGGCATTACCAGCATCTAGAATTGAAATTGTGGGAATTAGTGAGATAGAAGGGGTAGTGTATACAGTGGAGTAATGTATGTGCATTTTGCTTCACACAGTCAACATCTTTGTGGGGCAGGAAAAGGGAGTGGAGGAGAGGAATGACAGTGTGCAGAGTGCAGTGACTCTGCTCCAGGTGTGTGAGAGGCAGGCGTGTGGCCCTGTGATGCCCTCAGTTAATCCCAGTTTTTAGTTGCCTCTTGTAGCATGAGTTGAGTGTTGTTGAAGAGGTTGCCACGGTTGGTTTTGACTTCTGCTTAATTTTCATCTTATGCACTGACTGGCACCCAACTCCCAGCAAGACTGAAGGTTAATGGGCTACAGTAATGGGAGTGCCGCTTGTGGAGATACAAGCTCAAGAGCTTAGCTAAAGGGATTGGTCTCAAACAAGAAAAGGGATACTTGTCCCTTTGTCCCAGAAGGGCAGGAGGAGTGCAGATGCAGACAGGGAATACAGTGTAGGATGTATCAGGATATTTGACTGCACCTAAGTGAAACCTGGCCTCAAATTGGGTTAAACATTCACAAATGTATGGTACACCTAGAAACCTACAGAGGGGGAGGCTGTGGACACAGCATGATCAGCAGCTCAATGATGTCTTCAGGGACCCAGATACTTTAATTTTTGCCTAAGGCCAGGTCTCCTTGTAATCATTAGATCTCCTTATCACTGTAACCCAGTGACCATTGGTCTGTACATGTAGCCAGAAAGACCAGGAGAGAAAAGTCTCTCCCAACCCAGAATGTAATTTTTCCTTACAAAGTTGGTCAGTCTTGCCAGGCCAGCTTCATGGACTAGTGAGAGTTTCAGGGGAGTACCATGCACTGACAGGTTATAGATGAGCCAGGATTCCTGCTTCTGAGCCAGGCAGTGGTCAGAGTCCCATAAACTGTGTGTCTGCAGTAAGGAAGAAGGAGGGGCACCTGCAGAAATCTGATTCTTCAGGAAAAAGGGAGAGGGAAATGCATGTTGAGACAATGGCCACAACCAGTTTTTCTACCTATACCTATGTCTAAGGAAATTGGGGTGATTCCATAAATAATTTTAAAAAATTATGATGAACATTTTTCTAGTTTATTAACTTCTTCAAAATGATTTTAATAGTTATATGATATTCCATCTTATTTAACAGAATCTTATAGTATTTTCTATATGGTCCTGTTCTAAGCACTTTACAGATGTTAACTGATTTAATCTTCGTAATAACCCTATAAGATCAATACTGTTATTATTCCCATTTGAAAATGAAAAACTGAGGTTCCCAGAGGTTAAATAGTGTGCCCGAGATCATACAATGTGTGCAGAGTTGGATTCAGATCCAGGCAGTGCCTCTAACCACTGGCCCATGCTTTGTTAAAGAAATGGGATAGTTCATTCAGCTTTCCTCTTCTCCATGGACATAGGTAGCACCCACTTTTTCTGCAGTATAAAGAATGCTCCAGTGTGTATCCCAGTGTGTAAATGTTTTTATTGGGATTGCTGGGTCAATGCATGGGTGCTGTTGAGGCTCTTGATTTTGCTGCCCAACTACCTGCCCACACAGCAGTGCCAGCTTGTACACTGTCGGTGTGGGCTTCCCAGGAGAGAACACTCGCTGGGATGCCCCTCCATGGTGCTTTGGTGGTGTGGAGGAGCAGGCAGGGTGGTGTAGTGAGGACAGGCTGCAGTAAGTGAAGACTGGCTGCTAGGCAGCCCTCTGTCCCCTGGTAGCCATGTCACCTGGGCCATGCCAGCCTTATGAGCCCCCATCAGTGGAGCATTTCTGGCCTACTTGCTTCCTAGGGCAGTGAGATTGAAATTCTGTGGCTTGAAAACTCTTGGTAGACTATAAAACTTCAGACAAATTTAAGATTCTATTATGTTCACTTAGGTTAAGATACACTGTATAAAAACTTCACTAATCTGTAGTAGAAGGGAAAAGAGTATTTTTGTTAAATAATATTTGTTTGATTATCTTTTATGTTACTATACATGTTATATCTCTTAATATATTATTAAGTGTTTTCTCTTAACACCTACATCCACTAATTGATGAATGAGATTATGGAGATTTTACTTACTGGGTTTTAACATCAGTAACTTTTTCTTAAAGAAAATATCAATAAATTTCCATAGTTAGCATTTTTTTTTTTGAACTAAGTTTTTTGTTTGTTGTTTTGGGGGATCTTTTGAGCAGTTGATGACTGTATATGCTCTTTCATGGTTGTTTTCTTCTTGGACGTTTGGATGCAGGTTTGAGGGGTTGGGTCCAACTGTAATTGTCTGTCCAACAACAGTGATGCATCAGTGGGTGAAGGAATTTCACACGTGGTGGCCTCCGTTCAGAGTGGCAATTCTACATGAAACCGGTTCCTATACCCACAAAAAGGTAACATAATATTTCAGTACCTTTTTGTTTTGTTTTAATGTCCTCCATTTTACATATTTGGTTTTTCTCTGATCCATGTGTTTCTCAAATGTATATTCCTGTGTTTTTTTTCCTGCATTTAAAGTTATTTTATTATTATTGACTTACTTTAGAGCTCTGTGTTTTCAGAACAGTTATGAATATAGGTCTTATTGTTCTAACAGTCTGTGGTGGTGTTGTGACAATGTCTGTTGTCCAGTGAAATATGAATCATCTCAGACAGGGCACGAGCCTGGCAGTGTGGGTTGAAGTCATAAGTCAGGTGGCTGCGTCCAGTAAGGAGAGACTTTGCGCATTAGTGGCTTCAAACAGTTTTAGGAAGGTGGATACGGAAGTAAAATAACAACTCTTAATTGGTAAATGCATTTGTTAGTATGCATTTAACCTTCCATCTTGAGAATTTCGCAAGTATTGTTGCTTTTTAGTTGTGTTTTGTTCCCTGAATCCTTGATCGTCATGTATTGACAGTTGTAGTTCTTCACTTAGAGTTTGGTAATATCACAGTATCAAAAAAGAGCTTTATCTGTGCTCCTGTAGGTAGCATAGATACGTTGTATTCTTCCTTTTTTCTTCTCATCTGTCTAACCATCCAGACTGTGAGCTCTGTTGAGTAGGGACTGTGTCTGATTCATTTTTATATCCCAGGTGACCCATAAGCATTTGCTGAATAAATAATAATCACGCAGTTTCACTGTGAATTTGCAGGTTACATTATTGGGGAGAAGCAGCAGTCTCTTAGGAGCTAGTTCTTTCTTTCCTGAGTCTTTTGAGCTCTTGAGTTCGTTCTCGGGGCCCAGGAAAGCAGTGCCGGCTGCGAGGGCTATGGAGTGTTTGCCTCACGGAGTCAGATGCACGGGGACCATGAAACTCCAGGATTCCTGTTGTGTTTGTGTTCATGGAAAAGCAAACTTTTGATAGAAGTGACTCAGAAAAATCTATGGTTTGGTAGCACAAATAAGGCGAGATGGAATTTTGCTTACACTGTTATTGTTAAAACCAACTGACTTTGCCCAGAATTTTAAGTGATAAATGGAAAATAAACTGGATAAGATAATTAATAAATTAGGGTAAATGCTGTGAGTTATAAAAAGTGATTTTTAGCAGTATGAAGATAATAGCAGTTTAGATTGTTGTCTAGTCAAACCTTAAATTGTTTGTCAAACCTTAAACTATCCTGTCACTACCCTTGTAAAACATTTGTGGTTCCTTTTTCATTTCTGTTATCTGTTAACATCTCTTAGTGTTTTGTGCTGCAAAATCCTGTAGCAGGACTCATTAGCTGATGTTTGTCTTATAAAGGCAATTTAAAAAAATGTTATTCCTTTCATTTTCTTTTGGGGTAGTAAAGTGTGTGTATTGGACACCTTCACCTGGATCATGGCTTGCCTCCAGTTCCTTTGTCACCATAGTTTGAAGAACTGCCTTTGTGTAAACCACATACATGGACTCATTATGGAAATAGAATTGACAGTAAATTTGGTGAAATTTGTCTCCTTGACTTTGGAGGGCAAACTTCTAAGAAGAGATATTTCACTTTTGGTTGCAGTGGTTTTACCTTCTGAGGTTGTTTTACCTTCACAGACACTTGCATACATATGGTTGTTAATAATTTTTTCAGTGTTTTACAGTTTACCAAGGACTCTAACTTGAAGATTCTTAATTAACTTTTGAGGAAAAACAGCATTACAGTTTCCTTGTGTTTTTACTCAAACTCTTAACTCTTCCTACTGTTCCTTTTCCATTATAAAGTATCTTAGATTACTAAAGATGTAAACTGTTAGGCAAAAGATCAAAAATATGTACTTTTATATGTATCAAACTATATTCTTAACTTAGAAGCCCTATATTTATTACTTTTTATTAATGTTAATATTGGCTTATTTGTGGTGACGACACATTGGAAATGTATTAATAGTTCCTTTCCATAGGCCTTACTATTGACATTTCTAAGATCATAACTTTGGTTTCTGGATTCAACTACTGAAGGGGTATTTGCTTCCTCTGCACCTTCGATCTTCTGTGTATGTGCAGATCTCTGTCACCACACATGCATACCTGCTGGCTTACACGTGTGTTAAATTACAATAGAGTCTATGTTTCTTATTCATATTTCAAAAATTCTGTTTGTGGTGATTCGTCCTCTAACTCAGCGTCTAATGCCTGACTTCCTTATCAGCTGTGATTTCTTTTTACAGTGGATGAGCTTTCTGTGCCCACCAGCTGTTATGTCTGAATTTAATAATGGTACTCTGACATTGGGACATTCAATACTGGATGTATTAGGAACAGGGAAGAGAAGAGAATTTCTCTTTAGAAATATTTAAAAGAATAATAATGCCAGAATTGTTTTGTTTATCATTCAAGTAGATTATCTTTATTTTCCAAATGCTTTGTTGTAGCTGGTATGACATAAATTTTGAAAATTGGCCGGGCGTGGTGGCTCATGCCTATAATCCCAGCACTTTGGGAGGCCAAGGTGGGTGGATCACGAGGTCAGGGGTTTGAGACCAGCCTGGCCAACGTGGTGAAACCCTGTCTGTATAAAAATACAAAAATTAGCTGGGTGTGGTGGCACACGCCTATAGTCCTAGCTACTCGGGAGGCTGAGGCAGGAGAATCTCTTGAACCCTAGAGGCGGAGGTTGCAGTGAGCCTGGACTGTGCCACTGCACTCTAGCCTGGGCAACAGAGCGAGACTCTGTCTCAAAAAAAAAAAAAAAAGGGAAAATTTTTCATTTGGAAAAATATCAAATGGTCAATTTCTCAATTGAGCACATTTATCATTCTTCTTCCCCAATTGCCCTTTAGCTTCCCACCTCTCTCACCCTTTGATCCTATGTTATCTTTGTTAATAGTCTCTGATTGGCAGCATAATTTAGAATTCTCAAATGTACACCCAGCAGCCATGCGAAAAAATATACAACTGATAGTTTCAACCAAATGATGAAATCTGATAAAGAAATTTTTAGGCTTCTGAATCTCTTTTAATGGTCACTTGAAATCGCATTTAATAAAAGTTCAAGATTTCCTTTTTCTGATTATATTTCGTGATCCTTTTTTCTAATATAGAGCAACTTTCATGTGAGTTGATTAATATTTATTTGTTAAAACAACAATAAACACTGCATTTCAGGTGTTTGATGTTGCTAGGGCTCAAAAAAAAATAAAGGATGTTTTTAACTAACCTTAAAAAGCCAACTCTTTTCTTGGGGAAAGAAAATGTAGTAAATGAAGAGATAATGAAAGAAGGCAGTCTTGTGATACCTATCCCATAACTCACAATAGGTGGTGACATCTTTAGCACTGTCTTGTAAAGTTTATTTAATGATTAAGGATTTTTTTTTCAATTTATTGGAAGATACATAATGATAAATTGCTTATGTTCTGAAACAGTTGTCTCTCTCCTACCTTTTTTTGCTACGTAGTCTCTAGTAGTTCTGTAACATCTTAGGTAATTTAAAGAGTTTTGTTTCATTTTGATCAATTCATGACATGTAGATGCATAAGAGTGGGAAAAGCAACAAGAGCATGCAGTTTTAAGTGCATTGGTTTTGTGCTTACAAGACCAGGGTTCGAATCTTGGATCTGCTGTTTTATAACTTTGCAAGCTTGGGCGAATCACTTGCCTTCCTGAGCCTGATTTGATCACCTATAAAATGGGTAAATTTTGGTAAACTTGTTAGGACTTTTTGGGTTAATATGTATGTATGAAGAGCTTAGTGTGGTCCCTAATAGGTAACATTTACTCAGGTAATTCTTGCTGTTGTTAGAAACAAAGAATATTTAGGCCTCTTCACCTCAGTAGTTGGGAAAAGAAAAGATGCTGAATGAGGCATTGCTGATTGACTCAGTATGTAGTCTAGAGAGAAGGTACACATCTACTTTATCAAAAATGTTCATGGTCATTCAAGATCATCTAGACCTTTTATTCTCATGTTCAGATACATTTGGCCCCAGATGGAAACAGTGAAGTGCAGCGCGTGGTTAAAAAAGCAAATAATGGCCTGGCGCGGTGGCTCACACCTATAATCCCAGCACTTTGGGAGGCTGAGGCAGGCAGATCATGAGGTCAGAAGATCGAGACCATCCTGGCCACATGGTGAAACCCCGTCTCTACTAAAAATACAAAAAATTAGCCAGGCGTGGTGGCAGGCGCCTATAGTCCCAGCTACTCGGGAGGCTGAGGCAGGAGAATGGCGTGAACCTGGGAGGCGGAGCTTGCAGTGAGCTGAGATCACGCCACTGCACTCCAGCCTGGGCGACAGAGCGAGACTCTGTCTCAAAAAGAAAAAAAGCAAATAACACAAAAACTTGGCCATCCGATGAAACTCCCATCAACATGTTCTTTAAAAGGGCCTGTTTTCTGAAACACTAGAGCAAAAAGACGTGGCTTTTAAAAAAGCTAGAAGGGAGTAAAAAACTTTAAAAAAAAAAAAAAGAAAGAGGCCACATTATTCCTTAAGCATCTGAAATATTTCAGACACATTCTGAGTACACAAATTATAATAGAATGCAAAGTGGTATCATTCCTATTAACTTTAGAGTCAGTGTATACACCTTATAGAAGACATGATAGATGCTGGGCTTGTTCTGCGAGGTATGTTGTAAAATTGTGTTGCTGGAGCCCTTTTTTTTCTTATTGTCAGCACAAATCCTTGTTTATTAAAGATTTAGCTTGAAGGAAATTTTAATTAATTACAGGTGCAGTAAATCCTGCCTAGGAAGCGGCTGTACTGTGTTTCCTGTGAATGGCCTTCATGTGCCTGTGCTTCACTCCTCTCCCCGCCGCCTGACAGTGTGATTTATGGCTGTTGTTTTCCACCAGTCCACTGTTTGCCCTCTAGGAGGGATTGGTCTCTTGAGCCTCCATAATAACAGCAGCCCTTTCACAGACATCTTTTAATGACAACAGCACTGCACTCAGTAAGTCAGGCTAATTGCAGATGTACCCTATTAATTGCAAAAACTAGGAGAGGTTACATATTTTACAAGCTTTTAATTTGAAACCGCCCGAGATGATTTGTCTTAAGTGTTTGGATAGAGACGTCCATAATATTCAACAATTCACCATTATTGAAACTCCAGTCTAGGCAGCTATAGAATTCTGCGATTGAATCAGGTGATAACAAATAGTCTTAGATGGGGTTTTGCCCAGTGGCTAAGTGGAGATTATATTTTCAACTGGGACATTTTGAACAATTTCTTGTTCTTTTTACATAAGCATCTTTTTAATTCTTGTTAATCATTAATACATCTTCCTGAACACAGGAAGTTTTGTATTTCCATAGCTAACATTTCTATACCTATAATAATATTTAGAATTTTCCAGATAAATTTCAATCCTTAAGCAAGCATAAGAAACTAAACATCATTCCAGTGGTATACATTTGGGAAGCTTGGTGTCTCATTTGGTAACTGTGGGAAAGCTCCAGCTACACTAGGTGATGTCCAGAATTCATTTCGGCTTTGGCTTCTAAAGGTCGCAGGTCTGACCAGGTGAGGTGCTAAAGGTGGATGGTTTTTCTCTGGGCAGACTGCTTTCTTCACTGGCACCAGCAGCTAAGTGGGGCTGGTGGCGAGGGAGTCCTGAGGGAACCCGTACGTGTGTTTTTAAGGCCGTTGTGCACCCCAAGGCATTTATTGCTGTATTCTTTTGAGGTCAAAAGTCAGGAAATGGGTCTTTCAGATGTGGCCTTCAATATGGTATTGTGCAGGTGTCGAATTTTGTGAATGGGAAGATGGAAGATGAGTAGTCATAATAGTAATAAAAGTATGGCACACACCTGTCAAATTATTAATAGGTCCAGGCATTGTGGTTATTCTCTGCAGCAATTGTATTAACTCTTTGAATGTTACATGAATTACAACATATGAGAAGACAATGTCTCTTTATTTTGTTCCTTCAGATTTTCTTAGCCTTTCTTGTACCCTTTTATACTCTGTTGAATTAAAACACATTTTAATCCTAGTTCTTTAAGAAGATATAAAATTACCATTTTTTGAAGATGTTGAATTTTATAAAATTTGTATTAGATGATTGTGATTACATGAATTATATTAGGCTTCCTGATAGCTATTCTTGTATTCCTGTGACAAGCCTTTATTAGGTTAATATATTACTAGGTTATATCTGTAAAGTAGTGGATCTCTAGTTTAGAGGCGTGTATGCACACTCATAAGTGTGCTGTGTCAGTTTTGAAAACAGGGTTTGCTAGCCTTGTAACAATGATTGGAATCCATTCTTTTTCTATATTTTGGAACAATTTCAGTAATAGGATCTAGTCCTACTTTACTCATAAAACCCCTTTGGGTCTGGTAGACTTTTGGTGAGAAGAGTATAACATCTTTTTCACATTGTTCAGTATTGGTTTGTTCTGTTGGTCTGATTTTTCTTGGGTCCATTTTTGCAACGAACTTTTTAGCTATCATATCTGTCAAAATGTTCAGATTTTGTAGCATGTATATTGGTTAACACTTTTGTATTCTCTACATCTATAATTGTGTTCCTTTGACATTTCTGATGCTGTACAACTCAGTCTGTTATTTTGGCTCACTTTTCAGAGGTTTGTTTGGTTTAGTCTTTCCAAAGAGTTATTATTATTTTGTTTTATCAATTCTACCAGTTTTTTTAATACCCACTAATTTTTATCTTACTAATTCTCTCATTTTCCTTTTTTGGGAGGCTAAGTTGACTGCTCTCTTTGATTTCAGCTTAATAGAGTGTTTGTAAAGAATGAATATTCTTTGTATAGTCTAAAGTGCTGCTGATCACTGTTAAAAGGAGCTCTGATGGTGATACTCAAATCCTTTGCATCCTCTTTGTAAATGTTTTATTTTCTTTGATCTGACTTCCTCTCAGAGAGGCTGTGGTCAGCTCTCTGGGTAGGCTGTGGATGTGTCATTTTGACAGCTCTAAGGGCCCTGCTTTTGTGTTTATTGCTGTGCGTTTCGGTAGGTAAAGGTTCATGGTTCTTTTTTCTTATTGTGGCATCCCCATTAAAATATAAAATATCCCTCTTTCTGTTCACTCCTTTTTGTTTCATATTTACATTGCTAAGCCTGCCCTTTTTTGGTTGGCATTTCTTTGATATATCTTTGATAATTCCCATATTACAACTTTCAGTGCCAGTCTGGTTTGGGTCTCTTTTAAACAGAAGGCTAGGTTTTTGCCTTACCCAGTGGAATGTCTCCCTGTTAATAACTCACTGTCTTGTGGTGGGTTACTAGGTTTAGTTTGAAACCTGGTATTTTGTTTTCTGTTTTATATTGTCCTGATTTTTGCTATTTTCTATTATTTTCCTCTGTAATGGTTTGATAGTTCTACATTCTATTTTCTAGTTTTTAGGTGGAAGTAGCAACTGTTACTCAGTAATCAGCATAAAGTTTTGGCAAATGTATTTTAACATATTTTTCTCACATGGTTAAGAATTAAATATCTATTGCCTCTGTCCCTTTCTACCATTGGACAGGGTGGAATTTTTAGTTCACTTTTATTTTCCCTTAATCTCAATCCAGCTTTTATGAAACTGAACAGGAATTACAGTAACATTTAAAAATATATACCTTTTAATATTTTAGATCCCTTCTTAACAGTTTCATTCATATTTAAGTGTTTAATATTTAGGCTTTGTTGTTATGCTTTAATGATTTATTTTAAATGGTATGTGTATCACATATAATCTTCTTTTTAAACTTTTTCTTTTATATTTTAGTAGGAGGTAGTGTAGCCTAGTGTCAATAGTACTAGCTTTGGATTTGGCTGCCTTTCTCCATTCGAATTCTGACTCCACCACTTAGCAGCTGCGTGACCTGGTACATTAGTTACCATCTCCAAGCCCCAGTTCCCTCATCTGTAAAATGGGGTTAGTGGTGGCCCCTCTGTCCTTCCTTGGGGAGCTGCTGTGAGCATGGTCTGTGGTGAGAATGTGGTGCAGGAGCATTGCTGTCTTTCCTTCTTCAGGGCATGGCATTTGTGCATACCTTCCTCTTTGTCCACGACTGCGCCACTCCACTGTCTGGGTGCAGTGCACTGTAGTTAGCCAATCTCTTGGTGACTGATCTTCCAAGTCCTTGCCTATCTGAAGCTGGAATTTGTTTATTTTATTCATCAAGCATGACTGCTAGCTTGGATTGATGTAGAATCCATGGTCACCACTTTTCCTTCTTAGAATTACGTAAAGATTTTCCTCTTTGCCTTCGGACATTTTTAGTGTTGCAGAAAAGATGTCTGATGCAGGTAGTCTTTTTCCTCTGAAGGGAATATTTTCTTTTTCTGTTTTGTTCTGACTAGAATCTATGACATTTTCTCCTTATTTTTAAAAATATTTTTCTCTTTTGAGTCAGGATCTTGCGCCGTTGTCTAGCCTGGAATGCAGTGGTGAGATTATAGCTCACTGTAGACTCTAACTCCTGAGCTCAAGGGATCTTCTTGCCTGAGCCTGCTAAGTAGCTGGCACTGCAGCTGTGCACCACCATGCACTGCTAATTTTTTTATTTTTTGTAGAGACAGGGTCTTGCTTTGTTGTTCAGGCTAGTCTTGAACTCCTGGCCTCAAGCGATTCTCTCCCTCAGCCTCCCAAAGTGCTGAGATTACAGACATAAGCCACTTTGCCTGGCTGTTTTTATTTATTTTTGGAATTCAGACATCTAGTAAGATATGTCTACAGATGCGTCTTTTTCTTAGTGTCTCTGCCTGACATTCTGGGAGATGTTTTGTTCTGTAGATTCAAATCTCGGCTCCATTTATGGTGATTGTTTTCTATCATTTTCTTTTCTTTTTTTTTTTTTTTGAGACAGAGTCTGACTGTCACCCAGGCTGGAGTGCAGTGGTGCCATCACTGCTCACTGCAGCCTTGACCTCCTGGGCTCAAGGGATCCTCCCACCTCAGCCTCCTGAGTAGATGGGACTACAGGTGCTTGGCAAGCACATCCAGCTAACTTTTAAAATTTTTTTTTAGAGATAGGCTTTCACCATGTTGCCTAGGCTGGTCTCGAACTCCTGGGCTCAAGCAATCCACCCACCTCAGCCTCCCAAAGTGCTGGGATTACAGTTGTGAGCCACTGTACCCGGCTTTTTTTCTATCATTTTAAAATCATTGCTTTTATATCCTTTTCACTCTGTCCTGGAATTCTTGTTATACATTGTTAGAGATCCTAGATTTGTCTGCCTTGTCTCTTTGGATTTTCTCTCATTTTCTTGCTTTTGTTTTAAATTAATATATTTTCCATCCACATTGTTGTTTTGACAAGAATGGACACAAAGGATGTTTTGAAAAAATAAAAATAATAATTTAATATATGTATATATTTATAAATATATGTATTATAACTTTGTCATCTTTTTGAGAGTCTCCTTCCCCTAATAACGGCTGTATTAGTCAGCGTTTACTACTTGCCAGGTTAACAAGTACACTTCCAGTGCTGATAATGTCTGTGATTGTGCATGTTATGTTTGTATTTGTGCATTTTTATAAAGTACTTCAGATTGTGTCATGATTGAAAGGGTGTCACTTCTTATTTAAAACTGACTTTACCATTTTATTATGGTCTCAGGAGAAACTAATTCGAGATGTTGCTCATTGTCATGGAATTTTGATCACATCTTACTCCTACATTCGATTGATGCAGGATGACATTAGCAGGTATGACTGGCACTATGTGATCTTGGACGAAGGACACAAAATTCGAAATCCAAATGCTGCTGTCACCCTTGCTTGCAAACAGGTATGACCTCTTTTAACAAGGGAGATTTCCAGGTGGAGAAGAATAATTAATTCAGAATAAACTATCTGCTTTTAGTAACACATTTATTGAATCTTTCCTTGTGCCAACTGCACAAGAAATTTAAAATGTGCATTTTCCTTAATGCAGAAAACTCTTTATTTTTGCCCTTAATCATGTCTTTAATTCTGATTGTTCATGTTATTTAATGTCTCTTGTAGGGGCCAGTTGTTAGAATGTAACCAAACCCAACTCTAATCTATAGTATTCAGCTTCAACAATAAGAAAAAATTCTCATTTTTTCATCTAAATGTAATTAAGGATTTGTAATTTCATAAAATGTGTATGTTTTGGAGAGTACCAAAATGATGCAAGAATGATGAGTAAATGTGTAAATAATTTGCAGAGGAGCGTTTTGGGGTAGGAATGGCGATTGCTAAAAGGTAAATTTAATAAAAAGGTGCTTCCTTTCCTCAAATAGTTTCGCACCCCTCATCGGATCATTCTGTCTGGCTCACCGATGCAAAATAACCTCCGAGAGCTGTGGTCGCTCTTTGACTTCATCTTCCCGGGAAAGTTAGGCACGTTGCCTGTGTTTATGGAGCAGTTCTCCGTCCCCATCACCATGGGGGGATATTCAAATGCTTCCCCAGTACAGGTAATATATTAGGATGATAATACTTTTGGCATTTTAATATTTAAAGTGCTCCTATTAAATACTATAATTTGTAGCCAAGTCATTCAGAATGTGAGAAAGATGGCCAGGCTCATAAATTGGTATCTGGTAAAAAAAAAAAAAAAAAAAAAAAAAAAATCACAAAATTATCTTTGCTTGATCATATTTTTTCACTTAAAACATCATGAAAAATATTCACAGAGAGGAAAGCCCTAGAATAAAATATCTCCTTGTTTAATGGAAATTAAACAGTTTTGGCATTGTTCCTGGGATGTTTAAAAAGATGTCACATGTGGTCAGAAGAGCAGTTAGAAATTATGAAACAAGGACAAATCAGTTTGGAACAGCATGTAATTTAGTCCTGCAAACCGGGGTAGTGCATCTTATAAAGTAGTGGAGAAACTTAGAAAAGGGGACACTAGGAGGATTGGACTGTTCAGGGATGATTTAATGAGACATGCCCCTTAACCTGATTCTGGGAATGTAGGCCATGGAGAGTGAGGGCATTCTTGATTAGGGCAACAGTGTGGATGCAGCCACCATATGTGGCAGGGCGCAGTGAAGAGACCCACTTGACTGGATTGGAGATGCTTGTGGGGGCATAGCTAAAAAGCTGTGGATGCTAGAACTGTGGGGCCTTGAAAGGGAAGCAGTGGCACTCAGGGAGGGCTGGGTTACTGAAAGTGTCTGAGCAGGACTCTGGAGGATGCTGGTTCTCAGGGGTTCCTCAGGCTACAGGGTAGTCACAAGAGGGAGGCTGGCACTGAGTGACCTGCAGGAACCACTGGGGTGAGGGCCATGAGGACCTGGACCTGATCTTGGATGGTGGTCTGAGAAAGATGGTGGGGCAGGAGACGCAGGTGGCATTTTTAGGCAGAACAAACAAGGTTTGGAGGCTGACAGGATCGAGGAGATGGAGTAGGGGCTAAGCTTGCTGTGAATGACTGACTGACTCCTGAGGTTTCAGGCCCGGGTGCCTGATGGAATGGGGTGGTCACAGGCAGAAATGCCAGGAGGTGAAGTTAGCCATAGGGTGGTTTGTGGCCTGTAGGGCAGGCTGCAGCCTGGGTGGGAGGCACGGTTTCTGTGCATCCCTTCTTGGGTGGGCCTGTGCCTACCAGGTCATGGCTGAGCCAGGGATGAGACCTTCCACCAAAAGGGAAGCTCTCGTATTTTGGAGTATTTAATTAGAAAAAGAATTTTAGACCTTTAAGATTAAAAGATTGTCAAAAACAATTTTAATATATTTTACATTTTGAGATTGAATGATTTTCAGTTAACTTTTGTAAGGAGTCTCTTCTTTCTCTGAATCTCCTGTTATACCATTCTTTTTTAAAAAAAAATTTATTTTGAAATAATTTCAAACTTAACAGAAAGTTGCAAGAATTTTAAAAGAACAAACAAACAAGAAAACCCTCTTAACACTTCACCCAGATTCACTGATTGTTAGCATTTTGCAAACATTTTGCCACATTGGCTTTACCATTCCTCCCCTCCCTCTCCCACACCTCTTTCCATGTAGATTCACAGCTGAGGTTACTGTTTTCTAACCACCTGAGGGCAGGTTGCAGATCTGATGCCCCTTTCTCCAAATCCTTCAGTGTGTATTTCCAAAAACAAGGATCGCCTCTTACATAGCCAGTGTAAGCAACAAAATCAGAAGGAAGTTTAACATTAATAGGAGTCTGTTATCTAGTCTATAATCACTCATATTTTGTCAGTTGTTCCAGTAGTTTCCGTGTCTCTAGTCTCCTTTAATCTGGGACTGTTTTTTTGCCCTTCATTACCTTGACATTTTTAAAGACTATAGGCCTGTTAGTTTGTAGAATGTACCTCAGTTTGGGTTTGCCTTACATTTCTTCATGATTGGATTCAGGTTATACATTTTGGCTAGGAATATCACAGAAGTGATGTGTCTTCCTCAGTGCATGGTATCTGGAGGAACATGCTGTCTGTTTGTTCCACTGTGGGTGATGTTAACTCTGATTACTTTAAGGTGGTGTTGGCCAGATCTAAACTCTGTGAGATTACCACTTCTCCTTTGGCATTAATAAGTCATTTATAGAAAAATGATTTGAGAACATGTCATTATGATCTGTTTTTTTCCTTGAAGTTGTTGTTTCAGGAATTTGTGTACTTATCTTTCTCCCCTTCCTAGCGGGTGAGATCTTTGGAAGCAGAGTATTGGTTGTATTTGCTCCTTTTTGTTTGAGACCATGTTGCCTTGCATTATTGAATTCTAAGAAGATAGTCTGTGTGCCGGTATTTATTCTGTCATGCTGGTGCTAAAATGATGGCAGGGGCTAGAAACCAGAACCTTCCCATGAAGGTATTTCCAGTCCAGTAGGGGTGGGCACAGGGGAAAATGGCAAATAAACCTGGTCCCAGTACAGGGCAGTGAGGACTGTGATCAGGGGAGATGCCCAGTGTCAGAGCTTATGGGGCTCAGAAAGGCTTCCTGGAGAAGGGATGACTAACCTGGGGCCTGAAAGGTGAGGAAGGTGAGGGGGAGCATGTCAGCAGCCCAAATATAGACTGCTGCTGGGGTTGGTGTGCTCAGCTGGGGCAGGGCCTGTGAGAACTGAGAAGAGCCTGCAGGGACGCCTAGTTGACCCTCTTTATTCCACATGCAAGGTTTTTGATTCTCAGCGTTCTGGTGACTTGCCTAAGGTCACTGTGCTCAGGAAGAGGCAGAGCTCTGCCTTGTCAGAATGGGAAGGAGCATGGGCATGCTCAGCAAGTTGTCTGTTTTCCACAGCACTGGGATGTGAGCATTGGTAGAGAAATCTAGCTGAATCCCCACCTTGTGTTTTTATGAATAGAGGAACAGACTGGGAGCCAGTTGGGAGTGAAACAGAAGATCATCTCCATGGGGTGGCATGCAGGAGAGAGCAGGAGCCACAGCCCGGCTGTTCCCCAGCCTAGCCCTGGTTTAGTTGACCAGCACCTCCAACCAGCATGCTCGCTCTTCTGCGGAAGGGGGTGTGGGTGGAGGGAGGATGTGGGGGCAGTTTTCTTTACAGACTGTACATTCGTGCTTCCTCAGTGGGACTATGTTTTTAAATTCTGAAATTTCATCATCTCTGCATCAGAAAATATGTACCTCATCATCATCTTCAAGGTGATTTTCATCAGTCTGAATGATATATTTAAGGAGTTATATATAACTAAAAGTCATTGATTAGTTGAGCTTCTTTTTTATGTATTATTCAAAGTAAAGCCTATTTTAATATTTACGCACATGCATTCACACAACAGATACACACACATACATATATGTGCATGAGTGAGGTATTTTTAGCGTTCTTTAAGAACATTTTTTAACAAGTTAATTTTTTAACTTTTTTTTTCTGTGTGTGTGGTCAAGCTCTTTTTTATTATCATTCATTTTACAGCTGACTTTCTTAAATTTAAACTTTGGTTGGAATTTTTTCCATGAAATAGTAATTTACTAAGTTGTTAAGCCTATTTAGATTTTTTTTGAAGTAGCAATAATTTATTGACTACTTTGCCTGTAAGTGAATTGCAGAGGGAGTGGTTTTCTGGGCTGTGGGGCTTTTTTTTTTTTTTTTTTTTTTTTTTTTTTTTTTTTTGCGTATATTTAGTACTCATCTCATGTGGCCGTGCTCCATTACAGAACCATATGCTGCATTTTAGGGCAGAGTGACCTTTCGTTTCTGGGATCAGAGGGCTCTTGTTGAACTTACTCTTGTAAGTCTCCAGTGGACAGTAATCTCTGCTTATTGGCTGGCTGCTCCATCACTGCAGCTTTTCCCCAGAGTTAGCTTTTGATCTTCAGCTTTGCAGAGTTCCTTTGTAGCTTTTGGAGAATACAAGATCATAAACAGAGATTTGTACAAAAGCAGTTTTTCCCCTAGGGCTGGTGGTCAAGAACCCAGTAAGTCTCTACTTTAGGGTTTAACTGTATAGTAATAATTAAAGGAAAGTGTATAAGAGAAATAAGGCACAAAATTATCAGTTTTTCTTCTGTTGTACATTTTGGTTAATGAGATAATTTTTTTAACTGATAATATTATGAAAGCTACCACCCCTTGGAGTATATGGAACTTATGCTAGCTTTTTCAAACCATTTTGCAATCATTTCCCACTGACTTTATACAGCTGTTGGTTATTCTTTTTTTTTTTTAAGGAATGGAAGCAATTGAGAGGTAAGAACAAATGCGTTCCTTAAACATATATAGTAATGTTCCCTTCTCTGCTCTTATTAAAGGTCAAAACTGCTTACAAGTGTGCATGTGTCTTACGAGATACCATAAATCCATACCTACTGCGGAGAATGAAGTCAGATGTCAAGATGAGCCTTTCTTTGCCAGATAAAAATGAACAGGTCTGTAAATCCAGGAGTTAACAAAGCATTCCTAAAGCACAAGTGTGTCTTTCCCTTCACTCTGATTCTCCTCTGCGGATGAGAGAGTCTGGTGAGGTATGATCCTGGAACTGTGGGCAGGCTAGGCCCGCTGTGGCGTCTGCCCTCAGTGGATTCTTCTCTAGTCCACAGGCTTTGACCTCCCTCTTACTGACACATGGATTCCTATAGCTACTCTTTTAAACATCTCCATTCTCCTTAAGCCCCTAATTCATTCATGCTACAAATTGTATTAGGTGCCAACCATATGCCTGTTGTGATCTTAGGCTCTGAGATACAGCAGTGAACAAAGCAAGTTTTGTTCTCATGGGGACTCACATTTATTCTTGAGGGAGAGTGTCACAAAAAGGTATAGAAGATGTCAGGTGGCAGCATTAAGTGTGGAGACAAATGAAGCAGGGTTGAAGGATAAGCTGGGAATGCTGAGGGGAAGGATTTGGGGAAGTGGGCCATTTGTAAGGGTTGGTCAGAGAAGACCTTTGATGAACTGACACCTGAGCAGAGGCCTAAAGAAGGCGAAGGAGCAAGTCTTGTAGGTTTTGAAGGCAGAGCATTGCAGATGGTGAGCTGTGGCAGTGCTTTGGGGCCTTCATAGACAGCAGGGAGGCCAGTGTGGTCAGGGCTGGGAGCAAGGAGGAGGGTAGAAGAGGAGGAGCTAGCTGGGAAGACTGGGGAGGCTGGCATAGACAGGTGCATGAACAGAAGTGAAGGCCTGGGCATCGGAAGGTGAGTAGGGTGACCTGGAAAGGACCCAGTGTGTTTGGCCACTAGGAAGTCATGAGTGATGCCTCAGTGGCATCAACAGAGGTGCCCGTGAGGCTTGCTCTGGGTGCAGGCTTCAGGAGTGACTGGAGGTGAGGAAGTGGAGGTGGGGATTGTACCTTATTTTCTCAGGAATGCCCCCATCTTCCACTTGGAGGCTAACGGGTGAGGCACTGTACTGAGGAGAATGAGTGGGTCTTCAGATACAGTGCAGAGGTGGAAGGGTTGCCCTCCATCCTGTACAAGAACCTCTTCCTCTGGGAATAAAGGAAAATGAGGTGGATGCAGAAGTAGAGACATGTTAGGGAGTGAAAACCAGGGAATCATGCCTGATCCTGGTAGGTTCAGGTTTGATTTTCATTTTGTTTTTATTTGTCTGATTGTTTTTAAGTAGAAGTTGAGACAGAGGTGCGGGTGGCTTGGGTGGTGAGGAGCATGGGCACAGTTGCTCTGGGCTTGTGGAAGATGCTGGGCGGGCCTGCGTAGAGGACCCCCTGGAGCAGGACAGGCCATGGCAGGATGCTGCCATGTATGAGCTTTTCTCCAGCAGCACCGGCACTGACCATAGGTCTGCAGAAGACTGATGGTTGAGTTGACCTACCTTTGAATGTTTACAGGGAAGATGCAGGGGGTTGAAAGGGGTCCAGGTAGGTGGCAGAGGGGTGGCTAAATGAGCATCCGTGGGAATGTAACTGGCGGTGGTGGACTTTGCGAAGGAGGGAGGGTTGAGAGGTGAAGGGTCACAGAGCACGATCGCATGGAGTGGTTGGTGCAGTGGGCTGGGAGGGTAAGGGTTGCCGTCCAAGGCAAGTCTGGTAACTCATGGGCCTGCACTTAGAGCTCCAGGAGAGGGAGAGCTCCAGGTGAGGTTGTGGTCTCTGGTCAGGTCTGCCGAGTAGAGCATGGCATGGGTCATGGGAGGTGGGATGGTTTGAGCACTTGGAGGCTAACATGGAGGATGGTCTGTGCACCTGGGCACTGAACTTGCCCGTGAGCAGGAAGCCAGTCTTTGGGGACTGTGGGATGGGCCCTGGAGGTAGACAAGTGACAGAGATGGAGGGGCTGGTGAGCAGGGTATGGTGAGAAGTATTGTCACCCTTTGTTGTTTTAATATTAATAATAGGGATATTATTAAAATCGCATGCATTGTGCTCTTTTGATCAGGAAGTTTTGTTGATATTTTAATTATTTCTGTTAATTTTTTTTTTTAAATTATAGTTTCCTTGTTTTTCCCCTCCGTAGGTCTTATTTTGCCGTCTTACAGATGAGCAGCATAAAGTCTACCAAAATTTCGTTGATTCCAAAGAAGTTTACAGGATTCTCAATGGAGAGATGCAGGTCAGCTAAAAAATAGAAGCTGGAGAAATGAATTGTGGACCAAGAGAAGTGAGGAAGGAAAAGAAACTAGGATCTACATTGTGCCAGGCTTTTCACGTACTGTCATCTCACTTCACTTGCATGCAGTCCCGCATGGTAGATGTGCAGTCAGCCTATGGCCTGGAGCCGTAAGGTGCAGAGGAGTTAGGTAACTGGTGAAAGGTGGAAAGTTGCAGAGCTGTGCGCTGTGGATCTGAACCCAGACGCAAATGCAGCTGCGAGCTGTGCAGTTACTGTTACTTCCGAGGGTCTTACCTGGTAGGTGGGCGGGTGTCAGGTACATAGCTGCATTTTCCCAGATATTATGACCAGAATTATATATCTTGTGGAGAGGATCATGAGGATTCATAACTTTCATCAGCTTCCTAAAGGAGCCCCATTCCCCAATAAATGTTTATGAACCATTGCCATGTTAGGAACCAGATATAAATGTGGTTCAAATGTCCCTGGCTCTAATTCTCATTGTCCCCAGGGTAGGACAGTAATTTATTTATGGTGATTCTGTTCCTTTCAATACTGAGAAAGCTCTCTTTCTACTAGTGTCCAGAATTCAGAAGTTCCTAGCTAGTGTCTTCTCCAAAAGACTCTATTGTGTAAATAATGTGAGTGTGATTAGGTCATTTCAGTTCTTTTAACCATCTCTCACAATTTCTTATTTCATTTCTTATTGGTTGCTACAGGAGGTTCTTCAGTCATTCACATCTATTCATCTCCATGAATCTCCCCTTAACTTCTTCAGGTCTTTCCAAGTTAGGGGGTCTAGATCACACTATCCAGGAAAGGGAATGCAAGCTACACTTGGAATTGTAAATTTTCTAGTAGTCACATTAAAAAGGAAAAAGAGAAACAGGTGAAATTAATTTTGATATATATTTTATTTCATATATCTAAAATACATTTTAATATGTAATCAAAAATTAAAAATGATTAAAAAGATATTTTACTCCTTTTTTGTTCTGTCTTCGAAATTGGGTATGTATTTTACATATGCAGCACATCACAATTTGGACTAGCCACACTTCATGTGCTCAGTAGCCACGTGTGACTAGTGACTACTGCATTGGACAGTGCAGATTGAAAGGAAGAAAAATGAGTCGCGGATGACTCTGGGGAGGTTTACCAATGTTCCTGACTTATTCAGATCATTTATTGTTAATCTGTTTACTGTTGTTTACTAGTGATAGCTACCCTACCCTTTGATTATTGGCTTAATGGTGATTTCTCCTTCTCTGCTCAAGCTTTTAGACCAGTGAGTTTGATTTGAGTCATCCTCTCAAGGCTGGAAGAGCCCCATTATTGAAGTTTTGTTAATGTTCTTTTGTGGGGATGGGCCGGGGCACTCACCCCTTGTCTTCTGTGCCCTTCTGCATGGACCATATCTTTCCCATTCGTGCATTCCCATTCGTGCATTTTTCATGCAGTTTTTTTTTCTGATATAATAATAATCTAAAGGTAAATGGATCCTCAACCTCTGACTCATATTAAACTGCAGAACTTTTAGTGAGGTAATTAGGAGTGTAATATTTAAATGCATTTGATAAGTCACATGACTGATGTCTCCAAATTTAGGTTGATAGGACATTTCTGATCCATATTTAAAAGGCGAATTCCTTTTTTATATTAAGTTTATAATACCGTGAACTGCATACCTTTTTTCTAGTGAGGGAAAATGAATTATCAGCAATTGAATATGACCCCTGTAGACGTGTTCAGTCCAGTAGAATTTTTTTGTTTCTGAGAACTTGTTTTATCAGGGAAACAAGATGAGTGAAAGTTAATTTCTCCCAGCTCATGATAATGCTGCGACTAGAGAAGAAACTAAGAAGCTGGTGGAGAACTGTTTTTTAGTCTGTGTTATAGGTTAAACAGCCTCCTTGCCTAGGGAATCTTACTTTACGTGGGGTCATCTGAGTGTACATATACTCTTTCTTACCACAGATTTTCTCCGGACTTATAGCCCTAAGAAAAATTTGCAACCACCCTGATCTCTTTTCTGGAGGTCCCAAGAATCTCAAAGGTCTTCCTGATGATGAACTAGAAGAAGATCAGTTTGGGTACTGGAAACGTTCTGGGAAAATGATTGTTGTTGAATCTTTGTTGAAAATATGGCACAAGCAGGGTCAGCGAGTATTGCTGTTTTCTCAGTCAAGGCAGGTGAGTGCACAGACTTCAGACGGGAAACAGGCTGGTTCTTTATGACAGCCATCAACTCACAAAATGGGATTCAATCTAAAGTAAGGATTCTGAAGCAAGTCTACCACTGATGCTGAGGTGGCAGTCTGCCGATTTCTTTGGGAGTTTAGATCTTTCTCTAGAGTTGGTGTCTAAAAGTTGACTTTTTAAAAAAGCTCACCATGTGATTTTGGTCTGCAAGTAAGTTTAGGCCTGAGCTTTGGCTGTTTACAAAAGTAAGAATTAACCATACGGAAATACCAAAAATACTCTTTTAACAGTTCTGTTTATCTGTCCTAAAGCAAGAAACTCCTTTTAACATAGGCCTGTTGGGGAAGGTGTTACCATTTACACAAATAGAGAAGCACTCACTGGGAATGTGTATTTGCTTTGCAAATTCCTATCCCCCACCTCCAAACAGATGCTGGACATACTTGAAGTATTCCTTAGAGCCCAAAAGTATACCTATCTCAAGATGGATGGTACCACTACAATAGCTTCAAGACAGCCACTGATTACAAGATACAATGAGGTAACATGTGAATGTAACAGGGAAGTTGAGTGGTGCTGCTGTACGTGGAGGGAAAGGACTAAGCGTATCCACACCCTTACCCACCAAAGCAGCGTTGACATCTGGGCTTGGGAGGGGGCCTAAGGGGAGACTTGTTGTTTTTAACTCTATGCCCTACTTCTGGATGTTTGGGGGCGGGGATTGTGGGCATGTGTGTGTTCAAACAAAGAATGCGTTTTCTACAGCATGTATTTTCCTCCTAAAAACCCAATTTTTAAATACTTCTATTAAATATTAAAAGTAAAAGCTGTGAAATGAGATTTTGATTCACCAGAGGTCTCTAGGACATTACCATTCCTTATATTGGGAACAGCCCAGTAATTCCATGTGTACAATATGTGGAGGCAGAGGCTGAGAACTGTAACTGGTCTTAAGTGTGTGTGCTCAGTGTTGTGTGTCTTACCTCTAGGACACATCCATATTTGTGTTTCTTCTGACCACGCGGGTGGGCGGCTTAGGTGTCAACCTGACGGGGGCAAACAGAGTTGTCATCTATGACCCAGACTGGAACCCAAGCACGGACACGCAGGTTTGTTTTTATTTTTTTTTTTAAAGAATGTATTAGTAGAAATATAGTTTCATGGTTAGCGCTTTTGACTGTCCTTTGATATTCTGGTTGGCTTCAGCATACGTTTCACATTTTGATTGTCTCCTGTTCTTCAACGTGAAAGAAGACACCCTTCAGAGTCAAATGGACAGGAACCATCTTCAGCAGTTTATCCATAGCATTCATTCCTAGAGTTGGGGTAAAAAGAACATAGGCAAAGTTACAAACATTTTTTCAAGTAGAGATGTCTTGTCAACTGGCTGTTCATCTTCCTGAGTAGGCCTTAGGTGTACTCGACGTCATGAGTCAAAATTCTAACTCTGGGAGTGACAGGTAGTGACCAGCTAGCTTTGTTTCTTATAGTCAGTGCTTGTCATTGGGAAGGATTCTCGTTGAGAGGTCTCTCTCTCTCTGTCGCAGGCCCGGGAGCGAGCATGGAGAATAGGCCAGAAGAAGCAAGTGACTGTGTACAGGCTCCTGACTGCGGGCACCATTGAAGAAAAGATCTACCACCGGTCAGTGCACACAGTGGCCACTCTTGGCTGTGCGTTCCCAGAGTCTTGAGCAGGGAATTTTTCCAAAGTGTTGTTTTTAAAAGTCTTAACATCTTAGAATAATAGTTGCTATAACTTAAGATTTTGGTTTTTGTTTTGTATTTTTTCTTTCCCTTTAAAATATGCTTAGATGTCTTACTGTGAGTTGTCAAAAAATGTCTTTGAACCTGATAATTTTTGTACCTTATTGTACCTCAAGAATCACATACATGTAAACTTCATATTGTTATTTGAAAGGAATATTTCTGCCTGCTATGGTGTGTTGCCTTCAGAAAAATTTTAAAAAATGACAAGGTTGAATGTTACCATATTGGTGTTTACATACCACATTATGCAGGTAGGATCAGTGTGGGTGTTCTGGCAGTCTTTGACTCTGATGCCCCTTACAAAGAAGTCGACAGGATGGCTGTTTCGTCCTCTGTCTTTCCATAATGACTAGGGGATTTTAGACAGTGGTAACTTCAACAGTAGAATCAAGACATTGCCAGCTTCTCCCACTCCCCCACCACAGACTTTATCCTTGAGCCATAGCCCAGCTTTTATAGGAAGCTCTGTGCCCTTTACCACATGCTGGGCTATTCCTGGAACATTACATCTTCCTCGAGGGAGTGTTGTGTGAGGGTGGAGGACGAGTTGGATCCTGTGAGAAGAGAGCTTCCTTTTATAGATTCATGCTTTAGCCAGGAGAATAAATGACAGGGAGGGACAGGGTGGCTGGTGGAGGTGCCTGTTCCAGAGTGGCAGTGGTGTGGGGCTTCAGCAGAGTGTGGACCTGCAGGTGGGAGCAGGGAGAGAGAGGTCAGAGTGGAGACATTGCAAAGCCCAGGTAAGAGAGTTTGCTGAGCCCTATGATAGGAAGGTTCTAGGCAGGGCAGGACCCTTAGTATTCAAGTCAAGGAGGCTAAGAGAGACTATGAGTCACATGATGGCATGTGAAAAGGTGTTTCTTGAAATGTGTTAGATCTTGGAGGTTGAAAAAGCTCATTCGGTGTAAATAATAAGGTATTATTTCTAATTTAAATTCTGCAAGACCTGGGAGATTAACTGATGTATTATATATTTCCTGAATTGTAGTTTTCCAAGGCTGAAAGTTTGGGGGATTATTTAGCCATTCATGCAGCAGCTGTTATCATCTCTCTCTTATATTGCTTTATAACTTGAATTTTTAGGTAGAGCTACACACTGTTTTATACCAGCTTATCTTTTATTTTTTTAGACAAATCTTCAAGCAGTTTTTGACAAATAGAGTGCTAAAAGACCCAAAACAAAGGCGGTTTTTCAAATCCAATGATCTCTATGAGCTATTTACTCTGACTAGTCCTGATGCATCCCAGAGCACTGAAACAAGTGCAATTTTTGCAGGTATTACATAAAATCATTTAATTTAAAGTAATCAATTGCACAAGATGATACAATATAGTATTAGTGGTGTTTTTCCTCTTTACAGGAACTGGATCAGATGTTCAGACACCCAAATGCCATCTAAAAAGAAGGATTCAACCAGCCTTTGGAGCAGACCATGATGTTCCAAAACGCAAGAAGTTCCCTGCTTCTAACATGTCTGTAAATGATGCCACATCATCTGAAGAGAAATCTGAGGCTAAAGGAGCTGAAGTAAATGCAGTAACTTCTAATCGAAGTGATCCTTTGAAAGATGACCCTCACATGAGTAGTAATGTAACTAGCAATGATAGGCTTGGAGAAGAGACAAATGCAGTATCTGGACCAGAAGAGTTGTCAGTGATTAGTGGAAATGGGGAATGTTCAAATTCTTCAGGAACAGGCAAAACTTCTAGGCCATCTGGTGATGAAAGCATTGATGAAAAGTTAGGTCTTTCTTACAAAAGAGAAGGACCCAGCCAGGCTCAAACAGAAGCTTTTTGGGAGAATAAACAAATGGAAAATAATTTTTATAAGCACAAGTCAAAAACAAAACATCATAGTGTGGCAGAAGAAGAGACCCTGGAGAAACATCTGAGACCAAAGCAAAAGCCTAAGAACTCTAAGCATTGCAGAGACGCCAAGTTTGAAGGAACTCGAATTCCACACCTGGTGAAGAAAAGGCGTTACCAGAAGCAAGACAGTGAAAACAAGAGGGAGGCCAAGGAACAGAGCAATGACGATTATGTTTTGGAAAAGCTTTTCAAAAAATCAGGTAATCCATTTGATACGTTTGCCACAGGGATGCTAGGATCAGAAAATGAGTAGGCTGTTTCTAGCAGTAGCAGTCTTTAACTGATGGTGCATAGAGGGCTCTCAGCCATTAGTGTTTTTCTTCAAAAATTTAGATTTGAAATATATTGACATTTTAAAAATTGTATTTACACCTCTTTTCTGAAGACCTAGAATAATTTGAAACTTTGGAAAACAATAGTACTTATGGCCACTCATGGGAGGTGTGCAATTCTTAAATAGATGTGTACTACCTGAACATTAGTAGGCAGTTACTTTACATGCTATATGCTACATTAATCTGATTTTCCAACCACAGGAGATTAAAGTAACATCATAAGGGAGAGAGACAAGCGTGTGGCTAGAGACAGACATTCTAGAAGTATGAAAGCTGATAGCTTATGTCAAGGGAGAAAAGTTAGGAGATGTAGACTCAACAATTGCTCAAGACCATGGAGTATATAGATAGCCCTGCTTAGTGATCCCTTAGCAGTCACTGTGTTCACAATGTGATGGCCTTGAGTTACCAAAGATTGCTGCTTATGGCACTCAGTTTAAGAAGGCAGGTTTATGTGTAGCATTTCAGAAAGACTTTTATTTAGCATGGTTAATTTTTTTGTTAATTTCATATTTTGAAGTAATTTCAAACTTAAAGAAATCAGTTGGGTCTCAAAAAAAAATCAGTTGGAATAATATGAAGAACTCTCCTATATCCTTTATCTAAGTTATTAACATTTTTCAGCTTTTGCTTTATCATTCACACACACACCCATCTATGCATACATTTTTTTTTTTGGTAGGAATGCCACAGAGGTGATAACGTATCTTACTCAGTGCATCTATCAGGAGACACATGCTGGTTTGACCTATTACAAGTTGATTTTTAAGATCACTTGGTTAAGGTGGAGTCTGCCAGGTTTCTCAATGCTAAGGTTAATATTTTTACCTTTGTAATTAATTTGTGCTTTCAAGGAATATGCTTTGAGACTGTGTAAATATCCTATTTCTCATCAAACTTTTATCCACTAGTTTTAATATCTATTGATGATTCTTTCCTCAGTCAGTTATTACTACAATGGTTGCCAAATGGTGATTAACATTCTATTGTAAGGAAGGTTTTCCTTCTCTCTTATTTATTTATTAATTTATTTTTAGATCAGTGTGGACTAATGGATTCTTTTTTTTCCATGACTGTAATCCATTAGTAGGGGTATTATGATGCTCGTATTGTCTTAGATTTGCCTCATGGGTGGGAGCTCCTTCAAGCTGGCTCCTTTGTCCCTCTGGTATGTCCCCACCATTCTTTGAGCACTTCCTTTCTTCTTGGCATACTAATATATGCTGAGCTCAATTTGTATTCTGTGCCAGCCCTGGAATCAGCCATTTCTTCAAGGAACCCTGGAGAATGGTATTTAGGAACTAGGATCCAGGTTCTCAGAGTGTTCATTGCTGCTATTATGTCATTGCTTTCGTAGCCAATAGTATCAGGAAATAGATGTATGTATGTGTGTGTATGTGTTTGTTGTGTACATACATATACACATACATACATGCATATATATGCACAACAAATTGCACAGATACACCTGTCTCTATGTCTGTGAAAACCATGAATTTGGCTTCCAGCAAAGGCAGATTAACGTTTACCCTTCCATGTGAAACAATGAAAACAATGACAAAACATATGAAGCAATGGTTTTCAGACACCAAAGGGCAGTGATCTCTTGAGAGATGGGAAACAAATGAACTGAGCTCTCCAGTTGCCCTGCCCTACTGCCTTGAGAGAATTTTCGTGCTGTAACAGAAAGAGGGAGAACCCAGATGGGAGTCCAGGCAGACCCTCTGTTGAAAAGACAGAGCTGAGCATCAGGGGAGGCCAGGGTGGCTGGCATTCACATGCAAGAGACGATAGCGGAGACAGCTCTGCACAGGGAGAGAACCCCACAGGTCTGCAGAGTCTCCACTGGCACTCAGCTGAATACTGACCAGCACATTGTGCAAGAAAACTACTTAAAGTCAGTGAAAAGGCCTTTCCTCTTTAACTTTTCGAATTAGAGGAAACATGTCTGGTGCTCACCCATGGCCAGGGATAGTGCCTGTTCCCACCAGCTAAGACTGGAAAAATATTTCATGGGGCATTGAGTATGATACAGAGTAGGGAGTCTTGCCTCTGTAGTAGGGAATGATCAGCCTTAGAGTGAGCACTGCTTCAGCCCTACCTGAGTGTTTACAGGAATATACAAATACCCAACATCCAACAAGATGAAATTCACAATGTCTGGAACCCAATCAAAAATTACTGGCTGGGTGTGGTGGCTCAGCCTGTAATCCCAGCGCTTTGAGAGGCTGAGGTGGGTTGATTGCTTGAGCCTAGGAGTTCAAAACCAGCCTGGGCAACATAGTGAGATCCCATCTCTACAAAAAATTTAAAAAAAAATAGCCAGGTGTGGTAGCATACACCTGCGGTCCCAGCTACTTGGCGAGGCTGAGCTGGGAGGATTGCTCGAGCCTGGGAGGTTGAGGCTGTGGTGAGCTGTGATCATGCCTCTGCACTCCAGCCTGGGCAGCAGAGCGAGACCCCATGTCAAAAAATAATAAAATGTATAACCCAATTTTTTAAATGGACAAATAATTTGAACAGACTTCACCAAGAAAGATATGTAGCTGGCAAATAAATACATGAAACTTGTTAATATTATTAGTTATTAGGGAAATGCCAATTAGAACCATAATGAGATACCACTATACACCCTCTAGAATGGCTAAAATGAAAGAAGACTGACCATACTAAGTGTTGGTAAAGATGTGAAGCAGTTGGGTCTCATACACGCCTGGTGGGAATGTAAAATGGCACAATCACTTTGGAAAACAGTTTGGCAGTTGCTTAAAAATTAGGCGTGCACTTTCCTTGTGATATAGCTTTTTCAGTCCTGGGTATGTATTTGCCCAAGAGAAATGGAAAAATATGTCCATACGAAGGCTTGTACATGAATATTCATAGCAGCTTTATTAGTAATAGCCAAAAATGTAGAAATCAAATGTCTACCAACAAGTCAATAGTTAAACTAACCATGGCATATCCATATGATCAAATACTAGTCGACAGGCCGGGCTTGGTGGCTCACGCCTGTAATCCCAGCACTTTGGGAGGACGAGGTGGGTGAATCACCTGAGGTCAGGAGTTCGAGACCAACCTGGACAACATGGTGAAACTCCATCTCTACAAAAATACAAAAATTAGGCATGATGGTGGGTGTCTGGAATCCCAGCTACTTGGGAAGCTGAGCGGGAGAATCGCTTGAACCTGGGAAGTGGAGGTTGCAGTGAGCCGAGATCACACCATTGTACTCCTGCCTGGGCGACAGAGCAAGACTCCGTCTCAAAAAATATATATACTAATCAACAATAAAAGGAAGTAGAGTATTGATACATGCTACAGCATGGATGACTTTCGGACTAGTAAGATTAGTACATACTCTGATGCCGTTTGCATAAAATTCTAGAAAACACACAGTCATGACAGAAATTGGATTGGTTGTCTGGGCATGGGGTATTTGACGGTGGGATTACAAAGGGACATGAGTTTTGCAGGTGACGGCTATGTTCATTGTCTTGATTGTAGTGATAGTTTCATGGTATGTACATAATGTCACAACTTACCAAATACTGTACTTCAGCAGTTATTGCATATCAGTTACACTCTAATAAGCTCCAAAAAGCAAAATAAGATGAGGGAATACTGTTGTCTCCAATTTCATTTCAGCACCCTAGGGCCCTTTCCATGTTTGTAGCTTCCTTCTTCAAGACCTTCATTCACAACGTACTGAGTTACTTGTCAATCCTAGGATACATGGTAGCTTTTTACAATTTCTAACCTGAACTATGGCAAGAAACAGTTATACTAACTAGAATTCAATATTTGTTTTTATTTATACTAACTAAAGTTCAATATTTGTTTTTATTTCTTTTTGTCTTTAGTCTAAGTTTTTGGTCAAAACACTACTTGGGTCAAAAATAACTTAGTTCTTTTTTCTCACCCTTCATCATATTTTCAGTGTGTGCTATCAGTTTAAAATACAGTTAGGTTAATTTATTTGTTTGTATTCCACTTTAGGGTTTCCTCCCATCCTTGTTGACTCTATGTTATCTTCTGAGTAGTAACACATTAACATAGTAACAAAAGACAAAATATGCCAAAAGGAATACCAGAGTAGTGTCATCCCCCACCCTATCCCCACCCCTTCCTTACCTTACCAGTCTCATGAGTTTCTGGCATTTCCTTCATGTGTTTCTGTATTAGTCTGTTTTCACACTGCTGATAAAGACATACCAGAGACTGGGCAATTTACAAAAGAAAGAGGTTTAATTGACTTACAATTCCACATGACTGGGGAGGCTTTACAATCATGCAAGGAGGAGCAAGTAACATCTTTCATGGATAGCAGCAGGCAAAGAGCTTGTGCAGAGAAATTCCCATTTTTAAAACCATCAGATCTCATGAGACTCATTCACTAGTACAAGAACAGCACAGGAAAGACCCAACCCCATAATTCAGTCACCTCCCACCAGATTCCTCCCATGACATGTGGGAATTGTGGGAGTTACAATTCAAGATGAGATTTGGCTGGGACATAGCCAAACCATATCGTTCCACCTCTGGCCCCTCCCATATCTCATATCTTCACATTTTAAAACCAATCATGCCTTCCCAACAGTCCCCTAAAGTCTCAACTCATTTCAGCATTAACTCAAAAGTCCACAGTCCAGAGTCTCATCCAAGACCAGGCAAGTCTCTTCTGCCTATGAGCCTGTAAAATCAAAAGCAAGTTAGTTACTTCCTAGATACAATAGGGTTACAGGCATTGGGTAAGTACAGCCATTCCAAATGGGAGAAATTGACCAAAACAAAGGGGCTATAGGCCCCACCCAAGTCTGAAGTCCAGCAGGGCAGTCAAATCTTAAAGCTCCAAAATGATCTCCTTTGACTCCTTGTCTCGCATCCAGGTCATGCTGATGCAAGAGGTGGGTTCCTGTGGTCTTGGGCAGCTCTGCCCCTTTGGCTTTGCAGGGTATAGCCCCCCTCCTGGCTGCTTTCATGGGTGGCATTGAGTGTCTGCAGCCTTTCCAGGTGCATGGTGCAAGCTGTCAGTGGATCTACTGTTCTGGGGTCTGGAGGACCGTGGCCCTCTTCTCATAGCTCCACTAGGTGGTGCCCCAGTAGGGACTCTGTGTGGGGGCTCCAACCCAACATTTTCCTTCGGCACTGCCCTAGGAGAGATTCTCCATGAGAACCCTGCCCCTGCAGCAAACTTCTGCCTGGGCATCTAGGAGTTTCCATACATCTTTTGAAATCTAGGCAGAAGTTCCCAAACCTCAGTTATTGACTTCTGTGCACCCTCAGGCTCAACACCGTGTGGAAGCTGCCAAGGCTTGGGGCTTGCAGCATCTGAAGCCACAGCCTGAGCTCTTTGTTGGCCCCTTTCAGCCACAGCTGTAGTGGCTGGGACACAGTACACCAAGTCCCCAGGCTGCACACAGCATGGGGACCATGGGCCAGGCCCGTGAAACCACTTTTTCCTCCTGGGCCTCTGGGCCTGTGATGGGAGGGGTTGCCATGAAGGTCTCTGACATGCCCTGCAGACATTTTCCCCATTGTCTTGGGGATTAACATTTGGCTCCTCGTTACTTATGCAAATTTCTGCAGCCAGCTTGAATTTCTCTTGAGAAAATGGGGTTTTCTTTCCTATCACATTATAAGGCTGCAAATTGTCCAAACTTTTATGCACTGCTTCCCTTATAAAACTGAATGCCTTTAACAACACCCGTGTCACCTGTTGAATGCTTTGCTGCTTAGAAATTTCTTCCGCCAGATACCCTAAATCATCTCTCTCAAGTTCAAAGTTCCACAGATCTCTAGGGCAGGGGCAAAATGCCGCCTGTCTCTTTGCTAAAACATAACAAGAGTCACCTTTGCTCCAATTCCCAACAAGTTCCTCATCTCCATCTGAGACCACCTCAGTTTGGACCTTACTGTTCATATCACTATCAACATTTTTGTCAAAGCTATTCAAGAAGTCTCTAGGAAGTTGCAAACCTTCCCACATTTTCCTCTCTTCTTCTGAGCCCTCCAAACTGTTCCCATCTCTACCTGTTACCCAGTTCCAAAGTTGCTTCCACATTTTGGGATATCTTTTCAGGAGCGCACCTCCCCACTGGTACCAATTGCCTTTATTAGTGCATTTTTATGCTGCTGATAAAGACATTACCCAAGACTGGGCAATTTACAAAAGAAAGAGGTTTAGTCAACTTACAGTTCTGTGTGGCTGTGGAGGCCTCACAGTCATGTCAGAAGGCAAGGAGGAGCAAGTCACATCTTACATGGATGGCAGCAGGCAAAGAGAACTTATGCAGGAAAACTCCCATTTTTAAAACCATGAGATCTCATGAAACTCATTCACTCATGAGAACAGTGTAGGAAAGACTCATCTTCATAATTAATCACCTCCCACTGGGTTCCTCCCATGTCACGTGGGAATTGTGGGAGTTACAATTCAAGATGAGATTTGGGTGGGGACACAGCTGAACTATATCAGTTTCTTTTGTAGAAATAAGCAGGCACATGTATAATTTTATATTCCCTTATTCTCTTACACAAAAGGTTGTATACTATATTATCTTCTGTTCCTTTTTTTAAAAAAACTTCATATATCCTGACAGCCACTGCAGTATTAGTTAACAGAGAGCTATTCCTCCTTTAGCAATTTTTATTGCTAGAGTGCTCTGCTATGTTGACCCAAAACCTGAAATCTAAAATGCTCTAAAATCCAAAACTTTTTGTGCACTGACATGATGCCAGATGTGGAAAATTCCACACCTGACTTCATGTGATGGGTCACAGTCAAAACACAATTAACACTTTGTTTCCTGCACAAAATTGATAAACGTATTATATTAAAATTACCTTCAGGCTATGTGTGTAAGGTGTATGTTAAAAATATATACATTTTGTGTTTAGACTTGGGGCCCATCCCCAAGATGTCTCATTAGGTATATGCAATTATTCCAAAATCTGAAAAAGGCAAAATCTGAAGCACTTCTGGTCCCAAGAATTTTGGGTAAGAGATATTCAACCTGTACCACAGTTTATCCACATATGAGGATTTAGATTTTTTATAGCTTCTTTTAGCCACAGTGCTGCACTAAATAATCCTGTGCTTATACAAGAGGAATTGCTAGATCAAAAGGTAAACACATATGTAAGTTTGTTTTGTTTGTTTGTTTGAGTAATGCCCAACTCCCTTTTGTAAGGTTTAGATCAATTTGAATTGTCACCAGCAGTTGTTGCCCAGAGGCTTGTCAAGAGTGTGGTGTTACACTTTTAATTTTTCCCAATCTGATAGGTGAGAAAGGATATCTTAAGTTTTAATTTCCAGTTATTTTCTTTGAGTGAAATTGAACTTTTTATAGGACCATTTATATTAAAAAAATTTTTCTTTCTGTGAACTTGTCTGTTCATGTCTTTTGTCCATTTTCTAAATCAGGTTTTTGGTCCCTTTTTCCCCTTGGTTTTAAAGAGTTCTTTATATATTAGGGATGTTAGCTTTTCATTTTTCATATATGTTACAAGTATTTCCTCATTGGTTGTCCTTTATTATGATTTTTTTCCTATGAAACAGGTTTTTTTTTAAAAAAAAACTTGTCAGTCTTTTATTAATTGGAGTTGTAGTTCTAAGACTTTTCTACATATAGATCATATGATAATTTGCCATGTTTTCTTGTACTACTTGTATGGTTTTGCTTTTTACATTCAGATTTCTGATCCATTTGGAGTATGAGGTGTGGATTTTATCTTGGTTCAAAGATAAACTGCCCCAACGTTTGTGCCCCAACGTTTGTAGCATCATTTATTTCAAATAAGTTTTTCTCAGTGATTAGAGATGCCTTTATCATGTAGTACATTTCCAAATGCAGTTCAATCTATTTCTATTTTCTGGTCAATCTCCTGTTGTGTCTCTTCTTTCCTCAGCACCAAACTGTTGTAATTGGAGCGTGTTTTATTGTCCAATAGGGTGTTACTTTGCCTTTTCGGTGTTTTCTGATCTATTCATGAAGGTTTATTGTTCTGTATGAACTTTAGTGTCAGTTTGTCTAGCTTCATAAGAAAGGTTGACATTTTTATTGAGATTACATTAAACATATAAATTAACTCAGGGAAAATGGTTATTGAGTCATTCTACTCAAATGCAAGGGATGTCTTTCTGTTTGTTTAAGTCTGATAGTCTATCTTCCCAGGAGTGTTTTCATGTCTTCTCCATATAGGCTTTACACATTGCTTGGGTTTATTCCTAAGTGTTTTGTGTTTTCTGTTACTGTAAATAGAATTTTCCCACCATTATATTTTTAGCTGGCTATTGTTTGTAAATAGGAAGGTTATAGGTTTCTGTGTGTGAATTTTATATTTTTTATGTTGCTTGAATTATCTTACTATTTTTTATCGTTGATTCTCTAGGGTTTTCTAAGTGTACTATCACTTTGTTTTTGTCTACTACAGTACTGTACTTATACAGAGGAGAAAAGTGTCTTTCTTGCATACAGAGTGAAATATCACTTTGCTATTTCTTTTCTTGCTAGTTGGCGTGCACAGTGTCATGAAGCACGATGCCATCATGGATGGAGCCAGCCCAGATTATGTACTGGTGGAGGCAGAAGCCAACCGAGTGGCCCAGGATGCCCTGAAAGCACTGAGGCTCTCTCGTCAGCGGTGTCTGGGAGCAGTGTCTGGTGTTCCCACCTGGACTGGCCACAGGGGGATTTCTGGTGCACCAGCAGGAAAAAAGTAAGAGATTGCTGCATGCCATACTTGCAAGGAGTCCAAACAACTAAGGCTAGAAATAAAATCAGGGCAGGTGTGGAGGCTTATACTGTTATTTCTCTTCAGGAATAAATCCCCAGGGAGGGATTATAGCAGCCAAATCTGGGTGACTTGGAGAAATACTGTTATAACTTTGCCTTCCTCCTTGCTTTCATCCCCTGTTTTCCAAAGTGGCTTCAGGAGAAGTGATTGGTTTTATCTGAGAGATGGTGTTGTTAAAAATAGTAAGAGATACAGGATAATGATTAAACCTTAATGAGATAATTAGCCAGTTTACAGCACACATTAATTACTTTGCTATTCAGTATGCTCTTTTAGAATGATTTTCCTACTTGGAATTGAGAATGGTTCCCATCATCTTTTGAACAAGATACTGAGTGGTTCTCATTCTGAGATGCAGCAGTTCCTTTTTTTTTTCTTTTTTTAGAGATGGAGTCTCACCCTTTCGCCCGGGCTGGAGTGCAGTGGTGTGATCTTGGCCCACTGCATTCTCTGCTTCCTGAGTAGCTGGGATTACAGGCTCCCACCACCATGCCAGGCTAATTTTTGTATTTTTAGTAGAGACAGGATTTCACCATGTTGGCCAGGCTAGTCTCGACCTCCTGACCTCAAGTGATCTGCCTGCCTCAGCCTCCCAAAGTGTTGGGATTACAGGCATGAGCCACTGCGCCCGGCCAGCAGTTACTTTCTAGGAGGGTGGAGTGGAAGAATCGAGGGGGATAGAGCAGAAATGGCATGGCTGTGAAAGAATAAGCATGCAGATGGAAATGTTTCCAGGAAGAAGTTCATTGTTGAAAGAATATTTTGATCTCTAAGTCTCAAAAGCAAACATTTAATCTACTGTGATTCTTTTCCTTTTTTAGGAGTAGATTTGGTAAGAAAAGGAATTCTAACTTCTCTGTGCAGCATCCTTCATCAACATCTCCAACAGAGAAGTGCCAGGTAATATAGATAACCTTTTTGCTTTCCAGGGTGAGACTTGCTTGATTGAATGCTGTGAAAATTTCACCTGATTCTGGATGTGAAGAAAATGGTCATCTCTGGTGTAATGACACCTGATATTTGTGTTGCGTGCTCTGATTTACAATGCACATTCACTTGAATCTAAAAGGACCTGCTGATTTCCTAAAGACAAAGTCTTTAACCCAAGATCCGTAACAGCATTTCTGTTTTGCCATTAGAAGGTTGACACAGGGATAGGTGTGTCGCTGCTAGGACAGCCTGCCTTGTCTAGAGGGAAAGTGCCAGCTCCAGAGACCACAACCCTCTGAAATAAAGGTCCAGAAAACTGCCTCGAATGTTGGTGTCTGTAACTCACTGCCTGCTAGAGCAGAGTGCCTGTCTTTCTCTGCTCAAGAATGCCCTGCTTGCCTTGAGTGCTACTGTGGTTAAAACTAGTCCAGACTCCACCATTCAGTGGAAGTCTTTCTGGTCTTTCTGGTCTTTCTGATTAAGGATTATGTTAAAACTCCCAGATTCAGACTCCAATTTTAAGTTAATATGAACATGTTTAGGAATACTAGTACCTTTTTGACTTCCCATGTTCTGTGCTTTTAGCAGTAGGGATTTGAGACCCTTTCAGAGTTAGATTTGTGTTTTTTTAAGGCAACTTGCATTAGATGTAAGGTAGGAAAGAGTAAGAAGACTTAAAAGTGAAGAAAAAGAAGTATAGCTATGATATTGTTCCTTATCCACAGTGTACAGGGTCCATTTGAGAGGAAGAACAGGAAAAGCCCACAGGTACTGAAAGTGGTCCTGGGCCTCCTAGAGACAGATTTTCCTGAAACCTTGCCTGGAAGCCTCCACTCTGCCTTCCTGTCCACCACGGTGTTGAGTGGTGGTGACTAAGGGAATGGCTTGGTTGCCCCCTCTTTATTTTTTTTTTAGGAAATGGTCTCTTAACAGTGGGAGGATTTAGATACCAGACCCTCCTCCTTTCCCTTTTCATTAGGTGGAGTCTCAGTCTCACCCTGTCAACCTCACCACCCTGGCACATGTGTTGTCTTTTGACCCTTCACAGCCTTTGGGGAAGGAAGTGGGGGCATTAAATTAAATATATCAATATAGTGGTCTTCTTTTTATAGGATGGCATCATGAAAAAGGAGGGAAAAGATAATGTCCCTGAGCATTTTAGTGGAAGAGCAGAAGATGCAGACTCTTCATCCGGGGCCCTCGCTTCCTCCTCACTCTTGGCTAAAATGAGAGCTAGAAACCACCTGATTCTGCCAGAGCGTTTAGAAAGTGAAAGCGGGCACCTGCAGGAAGCTTCTGCCCTGCTGCCCACCACAGAACACGATGACCTTCTGGTGGAGATGAGAAACTTCATCGCTTTCCAGGCCCACACTGATGGCCAGGCCAGCACCAGGGAGATACTGCAGGAGTTTGAATCCAAGTTATCTGCATCACAGTCTTGTGTCTTCCGAGAACTATTGAGAAATCTGTGCACTTTCCATAGAACTTCTGGTGGTGAAGGAATTTGGAAACTCAAGCCAGAATACTGCTAAACAACATTGCTTCCTAAACTTTCAAGTCCCTTTTTCTAACGGGCATTTCTGATTATTAATTTATTATTAATAATCATGTTTGTCAATGGAAGTTGGCTGCACTTGATGTTTGTTTGCATGACGTCTACCTCAGAATTAAAACTTTAAGGAAGAAGAAACTCTTCTCTGAAAGTTTAAAGTTTTAATAATGCTAGCTAAAGGAGAAAATACTTGGATTGATTTTTTTTTTTTGGCAATCTAATTATATTGTAAAATCAGGTACCTAACAGTTACTCCTTGGAGCACATTTGTTCCTTTACCCAAAAGATGCTGTCAGGGAGCACAGTTAGAAGTTTGCAGAACAGAAATCTCAATAATTTTTTTTATTGGTGCTAAAAACAGGTCTTACATTCAGTCAGACCTGTTCAATAAGTTCATCAATATCTGATAACAGCATTATTTTGATGCTTAAACTTTAAACATTTATATTTACCATTTGCCACCCACAAAGGTCAGGTTTGTTATTTGTTGTTTGATAATTATATTAATTTTCTTGGAAAGATCCTCTTTTCAAGGTACTGGTAAATTGGTGAGTATTTTTATTAGTAAAGCATGAAATAGTATGGTAATAAATGATAAGACATGTATTTGTGGAAAGCTGTAGGGTATTCAGTTTACCCTGGCTTTCCTTTAAGCAGAGGGCATCTTTTTCTCTCCTACAGTCACAAAATGTGTTATCATTAAAAAAAATCAAATTAAAGCCAAAAGTAGGTACATAAAAACCACACACATTCATGCACGCAAACATCACTGCAGCCCACAGCAGACCCAGCCGTCGTTACCATGAAGTGACACCACTCCAGGCCTCTCTTGTCTGCAGGCTGGCAGGCTATCTTCTCTCCAGTTGCCTTTGTCTTGCGCCTGCCTTTGCATTCCTTGCGACGGGCTTTCCTGTTTCTGCAGTTTGGATTCCAACCAAGGCTGTTTGTATCTCACTACTGTTTATGTGTTTGTGGTTCTGTGATGGTGTTGCTTTGATCCTCAGTTTCTTTTCTTTTTTTTTTTTTTTTTAGGCCAAAAGGGAATTTATTTATTTTTTTTTTTAATTATACTTTAAGTTTTAGGGTACATGTGCACATTGTGCAGGTTAGTTACATATGTATACATGTGCCATGCTGGTGCGCTGCACCCACTAACTCGTCATCTAGCATTAGGTATATCTCCCAATGCTATCCCTCCCCCCTCCTCCCTCCCCACCACAGTCCCCAGAGTGTGATATTCCCCTTCCTGTGTCCATGTGATCTCATTGTTCAATTCCCACCTATGAGTGAGAATATGCGGTGTTTAGTTTTTTGTTCTTGTGATAGTTTACTGAGAATGATGGTTTCCAATTTCATCCATGTCCCTACAAAGGACATGAACTCATCATTTTTTATGGCTGCATAGTATTCCATGGTGTATATGTGCCACATTTTCTTAATCCAGTCTATCATTGCTGGACATTTGGGTTGGTTCCAAGTCTTTGCTATTGTGAATAATGCCGCAATAAACATACGTGTGCATGTGTCTTTATAGCAGCATGATTTATAGTCATTTGGGTATATACCCAGTAATGGGATGGCTGTGTCAAATGGTATTTCTAGTTCTAGATCCCTGAGGAATCGCCACACTGACTTCCACAATGGTTGAACTAGTTTACAGTCCCACCAACAGTGTAAAAGTGTTCCTATTTCTCCACATCCTCTCCACCACCTGTTGTTTCCTGACTTTTTAATGATTGCCATTCTAACTGGTGTGAGATGATATCTCATAGTGGTTTTGATTTGCATTTCTCTGATGGCCAGTGATGATGAGCATTTTTTCATGTGTCTTTTGGCTGCATAAATGTCTTCTTTTGAGAAGTGTCTGTTCATGTCCTTCGCCCACTTTTTGATGGGGTTGTTTGTTTTTTTCTTGTAAATTTGTTTGAGTTCATTGTAGATTCTGGATATTAGCCCTTTGTCAGATGAATAGGTTGCGAAAATTTTCTCCCATGTTGTAGGTTGCCTGTTCACTCTGATGGTAGTTTCTTTTGCTGTGCAGAAGCTCTTTAGTTTAATTAGATCCCATTTGTCAATTTTGGCTTTTGTTGCCATTGCTTTTGGTGTTTTGGACATGAAGTCCTTGCCCACGCCTATGTCCTGAATGGTAATGCCTAGGTTTTCTTCTAGGGTTCTTATGGTTTTAGGTCTAACGTTTAAATCTTTAATCCATCTTGAATTGATTTTTGTATAAGGTGTAAGGAAGGGATCCAGTTTCAGCTTTCTCCATATGGCTAGCCAGTTTTCCCAGCACCATTTATTAAATAGGGAATCCTTTCCCCATTGCTTGTTTTTCTCAGGTTTGTCAAAGATCAGATAGTTGTAGGTAAGCGGCGTTATTTCTGAGGGCTCTGTTCTGTTCCATTGATCTATATCTCTGTTTTGGTACCAGTACCATGCTGTTTTGATTACTGTAGCCTTGTAGTATAGTTTGAAGTCAGGTAGTGTGATGCCTCCAGCTTTGTTCTTTTGGCTTAGGATTGACTTGGCGATGCAGGCTCTTTTTTGGTTCCATATGAAGTTTAAAGTAGTTTTTTCCAATTCTGTGAAGAAAGTCATTGGTAGCTTGATGGGGATGGCATTGAATCTGTAATTTGCCTTGGGCAGTATGGCCATTTTCACGATATTGATTCTTCCTACCCATGAGCATGGAATGTTCTTCCATTTGTTTGTATCCTGTTTTATTTCCTTGAGCAGTGGTTTGTAGTTCTCCTTGAAGAGGTCCTTCACATCCCTTGTAAGTTGGATTCCTAGGTATTTTATTCTCTTTGAAGCAATTGTGAATGGGAGTTCACTCATGATTTGGCTCTCTGTTTGTCTGTTGTTGGTGTATAGGAATGCTTGTGATTTTTGTACATTGATTTTGTATCCTGAGACTTTGCTGAAGTTGCTTATCAGCTTAAGGAGATTTTGGGCTGAGACGATGGGGTTTTCTAGATAAACAATCATGTCATCTGCAAACAGGGACAATTTGACTTCCTCTTTTCCTAATTGATGTTTTTCTTGTTTCCTTCTCAGGATGATTTTATCATCTCATCTTTGAAGTGTTGTTTTCTGAAATTCATCGTATTCCTGAAATTTCTTCTTAGCTATCTTAGTGCAGTTTGTTTCTTGGATTTGTATTCTCTGGCCTGCTCTTTTCCTCTCTCTCATTTTTCTGTAGTATGCCTGCCCTCCTACCCTGCTATTTCTTTACATCTCTCTCATGCTTAACATGGATAGCTGTGTCCAGATCTTCTGTCTGCTCATCCATGTGACTCAGAGAGGAGGGTTCTGGGCAGGGGGGCCTTGCCGGACTGCATGAGAGGACATGAGTTTTGCTTTCTCTGCTCTAATATTTTGCTTAAGCCAAGAATCCTTTTCTTAGTAAATGTTCTATATGATTCCCGTCAGGATTTTCTAGTTTTTTTTGGATTATAGCTTGTTCATTTCTTTTGTTTTTAGTTTGGTTTATATATAATGAGGGAAGAAGATGATTACATTATTTTTGTCACTTTGCCATCATTGTTTAGAAGTCATAGAAAGAATTTTTAAATAGGCCAATAAGTCTTAAACTTGAGTACTTGGCTTAGAAGAAAGTCAAAACTCCTTCCTTTTTGACTAAGTGGTTTGTTTCTGGGGAGCTCTTAATTTCTATTTTTATAATCATTAGCCTATAAGGAAATTGTGTCTTCCTTGTTCTCAGGGTGATCTGCTGACCTTGTTCACTCATGAAGCATTTGGGTATCATACTTATAGTGTCTGAAACATAAACTGTATTGAGCTAGACAAGGTATAGCCTTCTCTTCAAGTAGCAAATACTATCAAAAGCTATAATGCAGTAGGAGCAAGGTGGTCCTTGTTCCAGTTTTTGTCTCAGTTCTGCTGCTGATGTACCATGATCTTGGGAAGGTGGTGTCTCAGTGTGGAGATCTGACACATTGTTACCGTGCCTCCTGGCTGGAGGGACTTGGAGAACAATGCAGTTAAGTAGAGTGGTTTTAACAATACAGAGAAATTTATTCATTTAGATAAAAATCTGATTTTTAGAACTTTAAAAGCTTTGTACAGTGTAAATAGATTTAATGTATTTAACATGCTTTATCAGCACAAATAAAGGATTTTAAAATTTTGTCAAAAAATTAAATGTTAATACCATCACCATTAAAAATGTTCAAGCAATAGTCTGCCTCCCCACCCCCACACCATCTTGCACCTGTTCCACAGCTAAGTACAGCCCTAGGTTTGGTGTGTATTCTCCATGCATTTAGAGAATCACATGACACAGACTGCTGCTATAATGTCATTTTCCCATTCTTCCTTTACTAATAAAATTTTTGAGTTTTACCTGGACGTCTGGCTGCTCAGCTTAAGACTACTTCTCAGCCTCTCTTATAGTTAATTGTGGCCATATGACTAAGTTTTAAACTTCCCAATTGGCCCTTTAAAGAAGCAGGGTATGCACTCTCCTTGACATTCCCCTTTCTTGCTGGCTGGGAGGCCAGTGGGAGCTTCAGTAGTGACCTGGCATCTCAAGAGATGGAAGTGATGTGTTGAGGAAGGAGAAGTTGGCCTGCCAGTCTTGAACTGCTCTCCTTTGACCTGTTATTTAAGAGTAAAATAAAATACTGACTTGCTTAAGCTACTGTCTTTTGAAGTCTATTATAGCAACTAGTTTGCTTTAAATATGTAATTTATATTAATGGCGTTATACCAAACTTATTTTGCAACTAACTTTTCATTTAATATTATATGCAAGACATTTCTATTCCTGTAAGTATAGCTCTGCCTACACAGACTTGTTGGATTAATGATGTAGATTTTAAATGTCAGTGGATGTAGCAGAATTGCTTGCGTCAATTCACCCTCCATAAAAGGACCCATTTCTCCAAATCCTTGCCAACAGTAAGTGGTATCAATATCGGTAGGTTGTTTTGTTTTGTTTTAACCAGTCTCATGATTGAAAGTACCTTGTTTTCACTTGAATTTCCCTGATTACTTACAAAATCAAACATTTCCATGTTTATTGGCCATTTGTAGCTCTCTACCGTACATTGCCTATTAGTGTTATGTTGGCCTAGTTTTCCTGTGGGTTGTTTATCTTTTAGGATTGCTCCCCTAAACAAAAACAAAAAGGCAGTTATTCCAATGATCAACAAATATTCTTTTCTCCACCAGTTTAAAATGTCAGCTTTCAACTCATCACATGCTAAGTTGTCTATTTCTGTCCTGTGGATCCAGGTGTTGGTTCTACCAACCACACTCCTCACGCTGTCATTTGGTGCTTTGCATTGTGTTTTGCCATTCATGGGCAAGTTCCTTTTCCTTTCTCCCCCTCTTCAGTGTCTTATTCTTGGGTGTTTTCTGTTCCAGCTGAATCAAGAATTAGTTTATTAAATTCCAGTAAAATTGTGGTGTTCTTTTGACTAGGATTGCATTTGTTTACACATTAATTTGAGAATAATAGACATCTTTATAATTAATATAATGTTTCTGATTAGTGTTATGATAGGCCTCATTTTATTAAAGTCTTTTATATTCTTGGATGAAATTTTAATAACTTTCTTCATAAATGTCTTGCACATTTCATAATAGGCTTATTCCTAGGTGTTTTATAGATTTTTAGTTTTGGTTGTGAGTCTTTTAACTTACATAAAAATATGGAGAATTAGCATATTCACATATCTATTTTGTGATGTTTATCATACGGAAGTTTTAAAATATAGTAAATTCAGTCTTTCCATTTTTTTTGTTTATTTAAGAACCATTCCCTAGCTAGGGTCATGAATACATTCTTATAAATTATTAATCCCATATGGATAGCTAGTTTCCCTAGCACCTTTAAAAAATAGTTTATTATTTTCCTCCTGATGTATAAGGCCACCTTTACCAATTTACATATAATGTACAGAAATGTTTCTTGGCTCTGCATTCTGTTAAATTGGTCCATTTATCTAACTTTGCTAGTAACCCACTGTTTTTATCATTGTGGTATCATAATTGATTATCACAAATGGTAGAATGATTGTCCTCAAAGTCTTTTCTGGTATATATTGATATAATTGTATAGCTTTTCTTGGTGTAGTAAAGTACACAGTTAAATTTTCTAACATTGAAATATCTTTTAGATTTTCACTTCCAGAATGGCAATGTGAAGGGCCCTGTGGACCCACTGTCCTAGGAATTAGCTATAACTAGTGAAAATTGTAACAAAAAATAAACACCTTCCTCTCATACAGAGAGACACAAACACTTAATGCCACTGGAAATTGTCCTAAAAGCATGTAGAATAAAGTAACGCTTATTCAAGAAAATCCAAATCTTGGTAAGAACAGTGAGTCAGACATTTCAGCCACAACACACTCACTCCCTCCCTCCCATTTCAGTGGGTGCAGCCAAGAAAACAGAGCTCCGTCTCCCTCAGCTCCCTGTCCAGAGGTGTGGTACCTCACAGGGAGGGGCAAGATGCCAGCATTTCTTATCCCCTCCAGCTCCAAGTGGCAAGAGCTAAATTCATGAAGTTAAAAACTATAATAAGGAAAAAATGCACTAAAGGGGTTCAATAGTAGATTTGAACTGGCAGAAGAAATTGTCAGCCAACTGGCAGATAGAATAAGAGAGATATGCTTTCCAAAGAACAGAGAGAAAAAAAATGAAAAATGAGCAAAACCTCAGAGAAATGTGAAGCACCATTATGTGCACCATTAAGTATGCATGTAATGGGAGTACAAGAAGAACAGAAGAAAAAGGAAATATTTAAAGATACAATGACTGAAAACTCTCCAAATTGATTGAAAAACATCTAGGAAGCTTAGTGAACTTCCAGCATGATAAATGCAGAGGGATTCACAGACACATCATAGTCAAAAATGCTGAAATCAAAGATGAGAAAACCTTGAAAGTAGTGAGTGAAAAAAAGATACATCACTTAGAGAACAAAATTAATACTTGACTTCTTAAAAGAAATAATGGAGGCCAGAAGGCAGGTATAACAGTCAAAGTGCTTGAAGAAAAAAAACTGTCAACCAAGAATCCTATATCCAGCAAATGTATTATTCAAAAATATAAGTGAAATACTTTCCCAGATAAACAAAAACAGAAAAATTGTTGTTAACCAACCTGCCTAATAAGAAGTATTAAATGAAGTTCTTTAGGCTGAAAGCAAGAGAAGAGCACCAGTAAAAGCAATTATATAATTATAAAAGTCACATAAATGCATATTTTTCTCCTCTTAACTGATTAAAATGCAACTGTATCAAATAATACGTATATGATGTATTGGTCTATAACATACAGAAATGTCATATATGTAACATTTGTCAAAACAGCACAAAGGAGGTGGCTGGGAGCAAAGCTGTAGTAGACTAATTAAATGATGGCAGATGGTAAAGTAATAATTATAACAATGTGTTGGATTTGTAACATTAATAGATACCATATGTATACCTAAAATATCACAAAAAGGGGGAAAGGGAATATAGCTATATAAGAGTAAAGCTTCTATATATTATTGGAGTTAAGCTTGTGTAATTCTAACAGATTCTGATAAGATGTATATGGTAAACACTAGAGCAACCACTAATAACTCCAGAAATATAGTTGAAAACTTATTAATAAAATTAAAATACTACCTTAGAAAATACTCGATGCAAAAGGCAATATTAAAAGAGAATGCAAAGAACACAATGGATACTAGAAAACAAAAAGTAATGTGTATTCAACTTATCAATAATAAATGTTAATGAATTTAATCAGGCAGAGACTATCAGATTGGATTAAAAATACATTCCAACTCTATGTTATCTATGCTCCCATAGATAACACACTTTAGGCTCAAAGACACAGATAGATTAAAAGGATACAAAAAGAAATAGTGCAAACAATTGCCATAAGAAAGCTGGACTGGCTATACTACTGTCAGACAAAGTAGACTTTAAGACAAAAATGCTCCTAGAGATAGAGACATTTTATAATGATAAAAAGGTTAACCCATCAAAAAGATATAACAGTTGTAAACATATGTATGAACTTAACAGTATCAAAACACAGAAAGCAAAAACTGACAGAAATGGAAGAAGAAAATGGTCACAATAATAATTGGAGACTCCATAACCTATTTTCAGTAATGGACAAAACTAGACACAATGTTAACAATGAAATAGAAAACTTGACCAACGCTGTAAACCAACTAGCCCTAACAGACATCTATAGAACACTTCACCCAAGCGCTACAGCATATACATTATCAAATGCTCATAGAACATTCTTCAGGATAGGCCTTATGCTAGACCGTGAAACTTCAATACGTTTAAAAGAATAGAAATAATGCAAAGTGCATTTTGTGATCATAATCACAGGATTAAATTAGAAATAAAAAATGGGAACATTTGAAGAACTCACAATTAGGAAATTGAACAACACACTACTAAATGACCAATAGACCAAAGAAGAAAACAAGAAGGTAATCAGCACTTTGAGGCTAATGAAAATTAAGACACAAATAAACTGTACGGATGCAGCTAAAAAAGTGCTTAGAGGAAATTTATAGGTGTAAGTGCCTGTATTAAGGAAGAAATAAAGCAATAACCTTTCTTCCACCTTAAGTCACTGAAGAAAGAAGAACAAACTAAACCTAAAGCAAGGAGAAGGAAGGAAGTAATAAAGTTAGAGTAGAAATTAAAGAATAGAAAATAGAGAAAATATTACTAGAAACTGGTAATTTGAAAAGATCAATAAATATGACAAATATTTCACTAGGTTGACCAATAAAAAGGCAATACTCAAATTACTAGGATCTGATATGAAAGAGTAGACACTACTACCAACCTTACAGAAATGGGCAATCTGAATAGACCTATAACTAGTGAACAGATTAAACCAGGATTCTGAAAATTGCCCACAAAGAATAGTCCAGGCACAGACAGTTTTACCACTGTGTTCTACCAAACAATCAAATAAATTATAGCAATTATTCTCAAACTCTTTCAAGAAATAGGAGGGAGTACTTCCCAGTATTGCCCTGATAACAAAACTGCTCAAAGATATTACAAGAAAACTGCAGACCAATATGTCTTATGAAATACCTGCAAAAATCCTCAACTAAATGCTGCAAACCAAATCCAGCAACATATAAAAATAATTATGCACCAAGTAGGATTTATCCCAGGGATATAAGATTGGCTTAACATGTGAAAATCAATGTAATACATTATATCAATATAATAAAAAAGTCATCTCTACTGATGCAAAAATAGGTGCATTTGAATAAATCCAACACTCTTTCATCATAAAAATGTTTGAAAAATGAGGAACGGAAGGAAACTACCTTAACCTGATAAAGAACATCTATGAAAAATCTACAGCTATCTTTATACTTAATGGTGAAAAACTGAATGCTTTCCCACTGAGATTAGAAATAAGACAAGGATGCCCATTATCACACTTCTATTTAACATTGTACTGGAGGGTCTAAGCCATTGCAATTATGCAAGAAGAAAATAAAGGTTGGAAAGGAAGAAGCAAGACTGTTCACAAATGACATGATCTTGTATGTAGAAGATTCTAGGGAATCCACCAAAAAAAAAAAAAAAACTATTGAAACTAATAAACGAGTTCAGCAAGATGGGAGGATACAACATCAGTATTTAAAAATCAATTGGGCCGGGCATTGTGGCTCATGCCTGTAATCCCAGCACTGTGGGAGGCCGAGGCAGGTGGATCATGAGGTCAGGAGATCAAGACCATCCTGGCTAACACGGTGAAACCCTGTCTCCACTAAAAATACAAAAAATTAGCCAGGCGTGGTGGCGGGTGCCTGTAGTCCCAGCTACTTGGGAGGCTGAGGCAGGAGAATGGCACGAACCTGGGAGGCAGAGCTTACAGTGAGCCAAGATTGTGCCACCGCACTCCAGCCTGGGTGACAAAGCGAGACTCCGTCTCAAAAAAAAAAATCGTATTTCTACACACTTGCAATGAATAATCAAAAATGAAATTAAGAATATTCATAATAGCATCAAAAAGAATAAGGTGCTTAATAACATTTAACAAAAAGTGCAAAACTTACACTCTGAAAAGTACAAAACATTGCAGAAAGTAATTAAAGAAGACCTAAATAAATGGAAAAACATCCCATGTTCATGGATCAGAAGAGTTAATGCTGTTAAGATGACAATATTCCTCAAATTTGTCTGCAGATTCAGCATGATCCCTGTCAGAATCTCTGCTGACTTCTTTGCAGAAATTGACAAGCTGATGCTAAGAGTTATATGAAATTGCAAGGGACCCAGAATAGCCAAAGAAATCCTGAAAAAGAATAAAGTAGAAAAACCCACATTTCTTCATTTTGAATTACAAAACAATAGTAATTAAGAAGTGTGTTACTGGCACAAGGGTAGACATAGATCATTGTATTTTTTAAAAAATGGTGATTCCAGAAATAAATGCAAACATCTGTAGTCAACTGATTTTCAGTAAAGGTGCCAAGTCCATTCAGTGGGGAAAGAACAGTCTTTTCAACAAATGGTGCTGGGACAAGTGGATAGTCACGTGCAAAAGAATGAAGTTGGACACTTACCTTACATTATATTTAAAAAGTTGGCTGGGTATGACAGCCCATGCCTGTAGTCTTAGCACTTTGGGAGGCAAAGGGGCAGATTGCTTGAGTCCAGGAGTTTCAGACCAGCCTGGGCAACATGGCAAAGTCATGTCTCTACAGAAAAAACAAGTTAGCTGGTCATGGTCATGTGCATCTGTAGTCCCAGCTACTCAGGAGGCTATGGTGAGAGGATCACTTGAGCCCAGGAGGTCAAGGTTGTAGTGATCCATGAGCATGCCACTGTACTCCAGCCTGGGTGACAGAGCAAGACCCTATCTCAAAAAAAAAAAGAAAAAAGAAAACAAGTTAAAATAGATGAAAGAGGCCAGGCGCGGTGGCTCACGCCTGTAATCCTAACACTTTGGGAGGCTGAGGTGGGCAGATCATAAGGTCAGGAGTTTGAGAGCAGCCTGGTCAATATGGTGAAACCCTGTCTCTACTAAAAATACAAAAATTAGCTGGGCGTGGTGGTGTGCACCTGTAGTCCCAGCTACTTGGGAGGCTGAGGCAGAAGGATCACTTGAACCCAGGAGCCGAGATTGTGCCACTGCGTTCCAGCCTGGGTGACAGAGTGAGACTCTGTCTCAAAAAAAAAAAAAAAAAAAAAAAAAAAAAAAGACCTAACTATCAAAGCAAAACCTATAAAACTCTTAGAAGAAAATGGGTAAATCTTCATGAACTTGGGCTTGGCAAGCATTCTAAGATATGACATTAAAAACACAAGCAGCAAAAGAAGAGAATTTGGACTTCATTGAAATTTAAAGCTTTTGTGCTTTGAAGGATACCATCAAGAAAGGGAAAAGACAACCTACAGAATTGGAGAAAATATTTGTGAATCATATCTAATAAAGACTCAGAAATAACTTTAAAAATGGACAAAGGATCTGATTAGACATTTTCCCAAATATATAAAAATGGCCAATAAGCACATGAAAAGATACTTGACATCATTAGTCATCAGGGAAATGCAAAGCAAAACCACAATGAGATATCACTTCACACCCACTAAGTTGGCTAAAATAAAAAAGATAGTAACAAGTGTTGACAAGAGATTGTAGAGAGATTGGAAGCCACAGATACTGCTGGTGAGAATGTAAAATGGTGCAGCCACTTTAGAAAACAGTTGCAATTTCTCAAATGATTAAACACAGAGCTAGCCTATGACCTAGAAATTCCTCTCCTAGGTATATAACCAAGTGAAATGAAGACATATGTCCACACAGAAACTTGTATATGAATGTCTCTAGCAGCATTGTTCATAATAGCCAAAAAGTGGAAACAGCTCAAATATACATCAATAGGTGAATGGATTTTAAAATGCAGTATATCTATACAATGGAATATTATTCAGCCCCAAAAAGCAATGAAGGACGGATACACTGATACATGCTATAACACTGATGAACCTCTAAAATTTCCTGCTAAGTGAAAAAGTCATGAAAGACCACATGCTATGATCCCATCCATATAAAAGTCCAGAATAGGGAAATCTATAGAAACAGGAAGTAGGTTAGTGGTTGCTTAAAGAAAGAGTGGTAAGTAGGTTGCTTAAAGGGTCATAAGTGAGGACAATAGTTAAAAAGTTGGGGATTTGGAGGTGATTTTTAGGTTTTCAGATGATGAAAATGTAAAATTGAGGTGGTGATGGTTGCATATATCTTTGAGTATACTAAAAGCTACTGAATTGTACTACTGAAATAATGAGTTATATGGTATATGAATTATATCTCAGTACAGTTGTTAATAAATAATTAACATAAGGTGCAAGATAAACTGGGAGCTTAACAAAAAGACAACCCAATTAAAAATGCTTGAAGAATCTGAATAGACATTTCCCAAAGAAGATATACAAATGGCCAAAAAGCACATGAAAAGATGCTTGACATCATTAGTCTTTAGGGAAATGCAAGTCAAAACTGTGATGAGGTACCACTTCACAGTCACTAGCATGACTATAATAATTTTTTTAAAACTCAATAACAAGTGTTGACAAGGACATGGATAAGCAAACCTTTATACATTGCTGGTGAGAATGTAAAATGGTGCAACCACTGTGAAAAACAGTTTGGTGTTTCCTCAAAAGGTTAAACATACAATTACCATATGATCCAACAATTATACTTTGTGGAATATTCCACAAACTGAAAACTGGTGCTCAAACAAATACTTGTATGTGAATATTCATAGTAGCACTATTCACAATGGTCAAAATGTGGACACAGTTGAAGCGTCCATTGACAGATGAATAGATAAACAAAATGTGGTATATCTACACAGTGGAATATTACTCAGCCACAAAAGGGATGAAGTACTGATGCAACAACAAGGATGACACAAAAGATAACATATATTGTATGATACCATTTATATAAAATACACAGAACAGGGAATTCTGTAGACAGAAAGCAGATGAATGGTTGTGAGAGGCTGGGGTGGGGAGGGGGGATGGGGAGTGATTTCTTTCTTTTTTTTTTTTTTTTGAGACCGAGTCTTGCTCTGCTGCCCAGGCTGGAGTGCAGTGGCACGATCTTGGCTCACTGCAAGCTCCGCCTCCCAGGTTCACGCCATTCTCCTGCCTCAGCCTCCTGCCTCAGCCTCCCAAGTAGCTGGGACTACAGGTGCCCGCCATTATGCCCGGCTAATTTTTTTTGTATTTTTTTAGTAGAGATGGGGTTTCACCATATTAACCAGGATGGTCTCGATCTCCTGACCTTGTGATCTGCCCGCCTCGGCCTCCCAAAGTGCTGGGATTACAGGCGTGAGCCACCACGCCCAGCTGGGGAGTGATTTCTTAATGGGTATAGGGTTCTTTTATGGGGTGATGAAAGTGCTTTGGAACCAGATGGAAGTGGTGATCGCACAACATTGTGAATGTACTAAAGGCTGCTGATTTGTACACTTTAAAAAATATCTTCAGGTGTTCAACATTGCTTTCAGTCTATTTTGGTAAGATTTTTCTAGAAAATTGTTTATTTTGTCTGTTTTAAAAGTTGTTCCTTTGTGGATATCATCTGTTTGTCATTGGTGTTCTGCAGTTTCATTATGATTTATGTGTTTTTTTTCCACATAAATTTTTCAAAGTTATTCCTTTGTGGTTATCATCTGTTTGTCATTGGTGTTCTGCAGTTTCACTCTGATTTATGGGTGTTTTTCCCCTTCTGGTTCAGTCCTCAGAGATATGTGGATTTATTTTTATCCTGTATGGAGCCTGTGCTTCCTGAATTTAAGGATTCATGTCCTTCAACAGTTCTGGAAGACTGTCGCCATTATTTCTTTGAATACTGCCTCTCCTCATTTGCTTTCACCCTTCCAGAACTTTTTATTTCTAACTTTCTGGTTAAGCTATCCATTGAATTTTTATTATTTTTTTTTTGAGACATAGTTTCACTTTTGCCCAGGTTGAAGTGCAGTGGCACGATCATAGCTCAGATCATAGCTCACCGCAAACTTTTGACCATAGCTCACTGCAACCTCGAACTCCTGGGCTCAAGTGATCCTCCCGCCTCAGCCTCCCAAGAGGCTGGGGCTACAGGCAGGTGCCACCACACCTGGCTGAAGTTTGAAAATTTTTTCAGAGAGACAGAGTCTCGGTGTGTCACCCAGGCCAGTCTTGAACTCTTGGCTCAAGTGATCCTCCTGCTTTGGCCTCCCAAAGCACTGGGATTACATGTATGAGGCACTGTGCCCAGCCTGAATTTTTAATTTTATAATCATAATGTTTATTTCTAAAATTGTTTCTTCCTCCCCTCTAAGCTTCCCAATTTTGTCTTACAATGCTTTTTTCTTATTTTTTCTTCTTGTGGCTATAATAATTTTAAACACCACTGTTTCATAGTCTCCATCAGATTACTGCACTGGCTGGAGGTCTTGCTGTTGATCCTGCTCTTTGTGGTGTCTGCTGGCTCTCCCTCACAGTAAATTGGTTTGTGTATGTGTGTGTGTGTGTGTGTGTGTGTGTGACGTTTTTGTGTGTAAAGATGGGTGAGTCATCTTCAAAGGGGCTTTCTCACCAGCGTGGTTTTTGTATGTGCTTACATCTGATGGTTATTATCAGCCTGGGACCAATTTTTTCTGTTAATTTCTTAACTTTCAATATTTTGGATCTTGTGGTAATGTAAGTTTGGACTTCAAACTCATGTGAACTTATAGTTATGAATTGTCTGAGTGTAGAGGTGGGGTGAGATATGAGGGAGGATAAGTCCCCCACTAAGAATCCAGCTCAAACAGCAAAGCTTCTCTGTAGCGGGAGGTAGATTCTATTAATATTCTAGCCCATTGTTTTTCTGAGGGCCACACCTGTATGAGGGGGTCTCAGTTCTGATTCTTTTTCTAAAGCAAGCCCACATTTTTGTCTGCTACCCATGCCTTGGTGTTAAATCCAAACTTCTGTATTTCAGGAAAGCACTTTTCAGGGAATATGGACCACTCTATTTATAGTTTCTTTCTCGTTTGTAGCCCCTGGCACTTGACTTTGCTAAGATCTCAGCTATGTCGTTAAAAGGATTTTTGTCACATTATATTTATCATTATAAATAACATTTCTTGTTTAGAAGGCCTTTTGGGTAATCTTATCTGTTACATTGCTGAAACCATTGCATTTTTTAATTTGTCATGTTGGTCTAAAGAGCTTAGAATAGTGCCTGGCACAAAAATAAGAGCTGTGTGTGTTAGCAGTTTCATTTTTATGTTACTCTTCTTATTTTTATTACTGCTGGATTATCTTTATAGTTCTAAAGCTTCAGCAACTGGTTCTCATATTTTCTAGATATACCAAAGATCATCTACAAATAACGACATGATTGCCTCTTTCTTTTCATTATTTATAAACTTTATTCTTTTCTTACTGTGCTACCATCTTCCTCTAGCCCCGCATTTGCCAGGAATGGTGATGGGAGTGGTCATCTGTGTCTTTTTCCTAACTTAAATGAGGAATGCTTTGCATGTGTGAAGCACATGTGCTCTAAATTTCTGGTTGACACCTTTTAATGAGTTAAGAACCCTTTTCCTGTTCCTAGCTTACAAATAGTTTTCATTAGAAACAAATGATGAATTTTTTAGTTGCATTTTCTACGTTTACTGAAATGATAATACTTCTTTAATCTACTAGGTTTCTGAATTGGATTAGTATAGTATATTTAGTGTTTTTTGTTGTTGTTGTTGTTGTTTTTAAATCAACTCATCATTCCTAGAATATTCCTAATCCTGGGATGAAGGTGGGGAACCCCTATTTGGTCATGATGTATTTCGCTTTTAATATACTGCTGGTTTCAATTGGCTAATACTTTATTAGATTTTTAACCTCTCAGATCATAAGGGAAATTGCTGTATAGTTATTTTTTCTTTACTTTTTGCTGTGCTGTGTGTGTGTGCATGCATGCATGTGTGAAAGTTGTTCTTGTCTTGGAAAATAAATTGGGAAATACTCCACCTTTTTATGTTCTCAGAAGAGTTCCTGTAACATAGGAATTACATGCACATTTCATAGACTACTTGTAAAACTGGGCTTTTGTACATTTTGGAAGAATGTTTCAGCTCAATCCTCGTACTCACTCAATTGCTTTTCAATAGTGTCCATTCTGATATTCTGCCCATGCCCCGATGTTTTTCTTTTAATTTCACAATCGACTGTTCTCTCCTAGGATTTGCCCTTGGTCCTTCTTTCGTAATGCTCTGTCCTGTGTCATGGATGCACTGGGCTCTCCTAAAATATAGGATATATCCTCCCCATCTCCTTTTGCCTCCTCCAGTGCTGCAGTTGGTTGAGTTTTGTGGTGTTGGTTTTCTTCAGATCTTGGGTGGTCTTAGCTATGTTTGATATATTTGAGACCCCCTGTTTGCCTGTCCTGTTGATCCTGTGGATCCTAAACTGCCTCCAGCGCTGTGGAGAGAGCTGGGTTGGGCTGCTGAGGAGGGTGTCCAGGAGCGAGTCTCAGTAGGGTGAAGGCTCCCATTTCTCCTGGTGAATTCCAGCCCTGAGGGCATGGCAAGGCCTCTTTGTCGAAGTGTCCACAGAAATGGCTGGGGCAGGGGTAGACAAAGGTCTCTGCATGGCAAGGGCAGGGGAAGGAGGACCTAATCCTTGGCTGATCCTAATGCAGTGACCCTGTGGGCCCAGCACACCTCTCCTTGCCAGCACTCCCACCTTGGCAGCCGCCACCTGCCCCATCTGAGTATGCTTTCCTTCTTATCCTATGTGGTTTTTGATTCACAGTGGCCTTCCTTTTCCTGTCGTCAACCACTTATGAATGTATATACAGACAGGTGTCACTTAATGACAGGGATATGAGGACACGTTCTGAGCAGCATGTCATAGGCACTTTTATCATTGTGCTAGCCTCATAGAGTGACTTATCCAAACCTCAGTGGTACAGCTACTACACACCTAGGCTATATGGCTACAAACCTGTACAGCATGTGACTGTACTGATTGCTGTAGGCAGTTGTAACATAATGGTATTTGTGTATCTGAACATATCTAAACACAGAAAAGGTGCAGGAAAAATATGGTATAAAAGATAGCAAATGGTACACCCCTATAGGACACTTCTGACTGGAGCTTGGAGGACTGGAAGTTGCTCTGGGTTTGTCAGTGAGTGTAAGTGAATGTGAAGGCCTAAGACATTACTGTACACTTTTATACAACTGGCAGTGCAGTAGGGTTGTTTACAACAGCATCAAGATAAACACATAATATATTGCACTGCAATGTTCTGAGGGCTGTGATGTACTAGGTGGTAAGAATTTTTTAGCTCTATTATAGTCTTTTGGGACCACCATTGTGTATTCCATCCATGATTGACTGAAACATCATTATGCGGTGTATGATTGTATATATCTAAATAGTATACAAGTATTTATGAGTTTTTTTGCGTGTACTTTTTTTTCTGTTGTCTTGGAATTTTGCCTTCATCTAATGACATTGATTTAACTTCCTTTAACCTCAGTTTATAAACACTTAATTTATGGAAGTAATTGTAGAACATATTTTTAAAATCTGAATTTTTACAACACAAATGGCAAAAGGTTCTTTCAGAAGTTAGAATTCAGTTTCCCATTCAATGTCTGTTCTGTTAAATCACTGGGAACGTCATTTACGCAAAGGCAGAAGAAGAGGTAACTTCCTGCCCACCAAGCCACACTAACGGTACATTTTACACCCTCATTGGCACAAGCGTCAGAAGTAAATGAAAACAAAATCACTCTATCTGCAGACAGAGTGACACTCTAACATTTTCAGTCTGTTGGGTATGTTTTAATCCTAAAATTAATGTTTGGAATAGAATTTTGAAATTGTTTTAATCTGGAGAATAAAAATTACATTTTGCTGAGCAAGTAAACTGAACTTAAAATAGAAAATATTTTTCACTAAAAATAGGAATAAAAAGATGGAAGTGAAGAATGGAAAGAAGTCTGCAGTGAGCAGCTTGAGAAGGTAATTGTTCATCTGAACAGAAGAAATTCTTGTAGTCCTATGGCCTTCCTGGTTCCATGGCCACCTGCCCCCAGCATGGTCAACCAAGCACAGTGTGATGTGCTGACAATCTCACCTTGTGTGCATTGTGGGTTTCAGATTTGGAAAAAGACTGGCATCAGCTTCCACGGAGATTACTGTATTGTTTTGTGCACTTTCTGAATTTAAGACAGGAAAAATCTGACTAATGCATATCACCAGCATCGTGGCTGTCAAGAATTTCTATGTTGTTTCAACTTTCCGCTTCTTTGGGAGAGAGGAAGGGCAGCACCTTAGCTTTGTGCCTTGGTTTGAGGAACCGTGTTTCTCAATATTGGCCACCACCATTGATCCTTTTCTTCTTCACAGGGAATTCGGTGCCCTGTGCCTTTGCTTTCGCTTTGCAAGACAATCAAGGCCGAGCTGGTCATGGGTCCCCACTCAGCGTCCCGACCCCGCACCGGGCGCTGAGGCAGAGAGAGCGAGAGGGCGGGGGTCCACGTTCTTCCTCAGTGGCAGCTCACCCGTGCGTAACTGTCGTTTGGAGGACAGTGATACAAGTTAGGAAAACCAGGCATTTGTTTAACTCTTCTGCCTGAGGAAAAGCGGTGTTGGACATTTGCAGTTCTGGCGATTCAGCTTGGTTTTCCTAAAAGACAGGCCCCCACCCCTTCCCCCGGGGGCGCGGGTCTTGTTTGGATACCGGCAGCCTGGGGCCAGGGATGTGCTAGGGCAACAAAGATGGTCCTGGAGGAGGAGGCCGTTCGTTTCTGCCGCTCCCGGGAGTTTTTGGGCTCAACTCACAGGACGAAGTTTTGCTTTCAGTGGTAAAGCACACTTTCTCCCGCCTGCTTTTGTTCCTGTCTGGTTCTTGCATATGCTGCCTTTTCTCCTTTTAGTTTTTAGTTGGTCGTAAACAGTAATAGAAATAAACAAACCAAAACAAAGCGCGGTGTAACTACCTGTGACACCAGGAAAACCCTGTGCACAGCGGGGCTGGCGCTGCGGGCGGACAGCGTTGGGCCCACTCGAGCACCCTGGCTGCGAACTCTCTGCTCCCGTCCGCACCCGCTGCCACCCACAGACAGGAAATACAGCACCCCACCTGCGGAGACGCCGGCGGCTGGGGGACAGCACGCTTTGTTGTTAAGAAATCAGAATGCAAAATGGCACACCGTGCACAACTGGGTCTACACAGGCAAGGGAAGAGGGGGAAATGTAAACAGCTGTTCCGAGTTTACTAAGAGGACAAAGTGAGTAAATTTTTTTCATTAGTCCTGCTTTCACAACAATCGCGTTTTAGAATAATTGTAACTTGTATTGAGAGGGAGGCCCCTCCTCCACTTCGTGACCACAGTGTGGAAGCTGCACTGCGGGCAGCCAGGGTTTTCCTCGGCCTCCATAGAAAGACGCTTAACTTCTCATATGGTTGTGGCAAGCACTAAAATCCTGATTTTTACAGAATAGTAGTAAAAATGCCTCAGTGACTTACTTTGAAAGCAGTACATTGGTACATGGCTCTTGTACCCAGTATCAGGAATGTACAAATGTCTTTTTATTCAAAAGTACAAAATGAATTATCTGTAGGCACAGACAATGACAGCAATAAACCATTATATATTTTGTCAACCGAAACCAGTAACTGATGGTTATAGTGATTTCTTAAACATCAGCCAGCCTTTTCTTCATTTTCTCCAACTGACTTCTCTGAAGTTATTAGTGAGGAACACTGCCTTGGGTTTCCTGTCACAGCTCATTAATAAAGGTAAAGCACTATTCTAGGAATTAGAACATGCCACCTCTCATACCACCTCCCATTCCACCCATTCCAGGGTTCTTCTCTTCTTTAGGAATTTCTGTGACTACAGCTTCTGCTGTAGTTAACAGAGAGGCCATGCCATCAGCATCCAATAAAGTAGTGCCCACCACGCCTGCCCCATTCCTGTAACCCCCACCTGGCTGCTCACCAGTTTCCTCTCAGAGATTTCCTCTCCCTATTTTTGAGTTAATTATTGACTTCTTTTTGAAACCTCCCTTTTAGGCTTGTGCATTTTTGAAGGCAGAATTAAATGGTGCCATTCTGCCTTTTGCAATGATGACCTTGCATCTTTGGTTTAACAGTTACCAGGATATTAAGCAAAATTTGTCTCAGATCTTTTCTTTTTCCCTTAAAGACATACATGTGACAAAAAGAATTAGCCACCCCAGTTCCTTTTCATGTCCTCTCTCTGCAGAGGTAACTCTCTGATGTGGTGTGGCTGTGCCCCCACCCAAATCTCAACTTGAATTGTAGCTCCCAGAATTCCCATGTGTTGTGGGAGGGACCAGGCGGAGGTAATTGAATCATGAGGGCCGGTCTTTCCCATGCTATTCTCATGGTAGTGAATAAGTCTCACGAGATCTGATGGGTTTATCAGGGGTTTCTGCTTTTGCTTCTTTCTCATTTTCTTTTGCCATCACCATGTAAGAAGTGCCTTTCACCTCCTGCCATGATTCTGAGGCCTGCCCAGCCATGTGGAACTGTAAGTCCAATTAAACCTCTTTTTCTTCCCAGTCTTGCGTATGTCTTTATTAGCAGCATGAAAATGGACTAATACAGTCAGTTGGTACCAGTAGAATGGAATGTTGCTGAAAAGATACCCAAAAATGTGGAAGTGACTTTGGAACTGGGTAATAGGCAGAGGTTAGAACAGTTTGGAAGGCTCAGAAGAAGACAGGAAAATGTGGGAAAGTTTGGAACTCCCTAGAGACTTGTTGAATGGGTTTGACCAGAAGCCTGATAGCAATATGGACAATAAGGTCCAGACTGAGGTGGTCTCAGATGGAGATGAGAAACTTGTTTTGGGAACTGGAGTGAAGGTGACTCTTGTTATGTTTTAGCAAAGATACTGGCAGCATTTTGCCCCTGCCCTAGAGATTTGTGGCACTTTGAACTTGAGAGCAATGATTTAGGGTATCTAGCAGAAGAAATTTCCAAGCAGCAAAGCATCCAAGAGATGACTTGGAGGCTGTTAAAGGCATTTAGTTTTATAAGGGAAGCAGTGCATAAAAGTTTGGAAAATTTGCAGCCTGACAATGTGATAGAAAAGAAAAACCCATTTTCTGAGGAGAAATTCAAGTCGGCTGTAGAAATTTGCATAAAGTAACGAGGAGCCAAATGTCAGTCCCCAAGAGGATGGGGGAAAATGTCTCCAGGACGTGTCAGAGGTCTTCACAGCAGCTCCTCCCATAACAGGCCCGAAGGCCTAGGAGGAAAAAAGTGGTTTCATGGGCTGGGCCCAGGGTCCCCCAGCTGCGTGCAGCCTAGGGACTTGGTGTCCTGCATCCCAGCTGCTCCAGCTGTGGCTGAAAGGGGCCAACACAGAGCTCAGGCCGTGGCTTCAGATGGTGCAAGCCCCAAGCCTTGGCAGCTTCCACATGGTGTTGAGCCTGAGGATGCACAGAAGACAAGAATTGAGGTTTGGGAACCTCCACCTGGATTTCAGAAGATGTATGGAAATGCCTAGATGCCCAGGCAGAAGTTTGCTGCAGGGGCGGGGCACTCATGGAGAATCTTTGCTAGGGCAGTGTGGAAGGAAATGTGGGGTCAGGGCCCCCAGGCAGAGTCCCTACTGGGGCATCACTTAGTGGAGCTATAAGAAGAGGGCCACTGTCCTCCAGACCCCAGAATGGTAGATGCACCAACAGTTTGCACTGTGCACCTGGAAAAGCCGCAGACAATGGCAGCCCATGAAAGCAGCTGGGCAGGAGTCTGTACCCTGCAAAGCCACAGGGGCAGAGCTTCCCAAGACCATGGGAACCTACTTTTTACATCAGCGTGACCTAGACGTGAGACTTGGAGTCAAAGGAGATTGTTTTAGAGCTTTAAAATTTGACTGCCCTGCTGGATTTTGGATGCATGGGTCCTGAAACCCTTTTGTTTTGGCCAATTTCTCCCATTTGGAACGGCTGTATTTACCCAATACCTGTACCTCCATTCTATGTAGGAAGTAACTAGCTTGCTTTTGATTTTACAGGCTCATAGGCAGAAGGGACTTTCCTTGTCTTGGATGAGACTTTGGACTGTTGACTTTTGGGTTCATGCTGAAATGAGTTAACACTTTGGGGGACTGTTGGGAAGGCATGATTGGTTTTCAAATGTGAGGACATGAGATTTGGAGGGGTTGGGGCAGAATGATATGGTTTGGCTGTGTCCCCTCCCAAATGTTGCACTGTAGCTCCCAGAATTCCCATGTGCTGTGGGAGGGACCCAGTGGGAAGTAATTGAATCATGGGGGCTGGTCTTTCCCATGCTATTCTTGTGATAGTGAATAAATTTCACGAGATCTGATGGGTTTATCAGGGGTTTCCACTTTTTCTACTTTCTCACTTTCTCTTGCCACTGCCATGTAAGAAGTGCCTTTTGCCTCCCACCATGATTCTGAGGCCTCCCCAGCCATGTAGAACTGTAAGTCCAATTAAATCTCTTTTTCTTTCCAGTCTCGGGTTGTCTTTATCAGCAGGTTGAAAATGGACTAATATACTCCCCTTCTAAAGTTGACGTGTATTGGTCTCCAGGCATGCTTCATTCACTGACCATGCCTTCCTGGCCATCGCTGTCCCTGGGGTCCACACTGGATCTGCAGTGTGGTTGGATCTGCAGTGTGGTTGGATCTGCAGTGTGGTTGGATCTGCAGTGTGGTTGGATCTGCAACCAACTGCAGATCAAGAATACTTTTTTAGAAAATAACAATACAATAAAATATAATACAAACAAAAAACAATACAGTATGACAACTATTTGCCTAGCATTTACATTGTATTAGGTATTGCAATTAGTCCATAAATGGTGTAAAGTATACAGGAGGATGTGCCTATGTTATATGCACATGTGTCCTATTCTCAAATGGTTATTTAAATTTTGACTTTAACTGTAATTACTTTTTAAAAATATTTTTAAGACTATTTCCATGTTTTTCTTCCCTTTATTCACCTTGATCTCATGCTGGAGGTTTGTCTCTCTTATTAGTCTCTTCAAAAAATCAGCTTTTTATTATTTATTTGATTACTCTGTTGTTAACTTTCTAACAGACCTCAGGTGCTCAGAACCAGATAAGCCAGAATTCTTGGCAGAAGAGGCTCCCTGTCATCCTGTCATGCCTGTTTTATTTTGGTTATGCCTGTACTAGTAAGCACCCATGAACCCACTCTCCAGAATTAGAGAAAGGACACCCCAATAACTCACAGCTACCTGTCTATTCCTCTCCTCTCCTCCACCTTTCTTCCCCAGCTAGTAAACACTATTCTCAGTTTTGTACTATTTCCTTGCTTATATGTTTGTATATACCTAGAAGAACATTATTTTTAGTTGTTCTTAATGTAATAAAAAGGGATCTTGCTGTACTTAATATTCTGAGACTTTGTTTTTAAAGTCAATGTTATACTGGTGTGTTTTATCCACATTATTGCATGTAGCTGTATATATTAGTCCGTTTTCATGCTGCTGATAAAGACATACCTGAGACTGGGTAATTTATAAAGAAAAAGAAGTTTAATGGACTCACAGTTCCACATGGCTGGGGAGGCTTCATAATCATGGCGGAAGGCAAGGGAAGAACAAAGATATGTCTTATATGGCAGCAGGCAAGAGAGAATGAGAACCAAGCAAAAGGAATTTCCCCTTATAAAACCATCGGATCTCCTGAGACTTATTCACTACCACAAGAACAGCATGGGGGAAACCACCCCCCATGATTCAATCATCTCTCACCGGGTGCCTCCCACAACAGGTGGGAATTATGGGAGCTACAGAAATTTGGTGGGGACACAGCCAAACCATATCACTGTACTTTTAAGTTTCACCATGGTATGATATGCCATTTTGTAAATATTCCACAATTTATCTATTCTCTCTTACCTGGTTCTAATTTCTTATTACCTATGTGATTTCTTATTGAAAGGCATTCAGTTATCTCAGGTTTTTCCATTATAAATACTGCAGCTATTAACACTTTGATATATGCCTCCCGGTACACATGAGTGAGGCTGTCTCTTGGACATAGAGCCAGGAATGGAATTGTACCCATTGTGCCAACTATCACACTTTAAGTATAAGAAATCCTGCTGATTTGTATCCTTTCCAATATGTAATGCTATCAGACTTTAATTTTTGTAGACCAAATTAGTTTAAAATCTCATTCTGACCTTTATTTGATTTTCTTTATGTCTAATGGTTTCAGACATTTCTTCATGTGTGTTTCCTTTTCAGTTCTTTTTCCTGTTCATTTTTATTGGCTTGTTTGTCCTTCTCTTATTGATTTGTAGGGGTTCTTTGTATTCTTGATTCAGATTCAGTGTAGATTATGTAAATATTATCTCCAAGTTTCTAATGTGTCTTTCTGTTTCACTAAGGTATTTGTTGATGAGCTTACTTTTTTATATATAGTCAAATTTATCAATCTTTTATTTTATTGCTAGTGTTTGCTGTGTCTTTTTTAAAAAATCTTTTCCTACTCTACATTTGGAAAGACTTTTACTTATATTTCCTACTGAAATTTTTACTTTTGTCATTTAAGTACTTAATCCAGCTAGAATTAATTTTTAAGCATGGAGAGAGGTAGAGGTTCAATTTCATTTGTTTCCCCAAATGAATATGCTCATCATCATTTTCTTCCTTTGGTGGCTTTGGAATTTAGTCTGTTAATTCTTCAAATAATAATTTGAGTAGATCCTTGTTTCATAGTTTTTTAGTCTTCCTTGCTTTTTTCTTTCTTTCTTTCTTTTTTTTGAGACAGTCTGATTCTGTCGCCCAGGCTGGAGTACAGTGGCACGATCTCAGCTCACTGCAACCTCCTCTGGCTCCCAGGTTCAAGTGATTCTCCTGCTTCAGCCTCCTGAGTAGCTGGGATGACAGGCGCCTGCCACCATGCCCAGCTAATTCTTGTATTTTTAGTAGAGACGAGGTTTCACCATGTTGGCCAGGCTGGTCTTGAACTCCTGACCTCAAGTGATCCACCCGCCTCAGCCTCCCAAAGTGCTGAGACTACAGGTGTGAGCCATTGCGCCCTGCCCTCTTCCTTGCTTTTTGATACTTGCATTTAAAGCTATAACTTTCCCTCTAAGTACTGCTTTAGGTTCATCCTATATTTTTTATATGCTATGCATTCATCATTATTTGATTCTAATTTCTAATTTTCAATATGATTTCTTCCAATTCATAAGCTATTTAAAGTGTTGAATTTTCAAATACATTTGCAGGGTTGACTGTCTTTCTGTAATTGATTTTGAGTGCTGTTTCACTGTGGTCAGAGACTGTGCTCTGCGTGGGATCGGCTGTTTTAGTGTTTCTTGAGGCCACTTTTGTTGCTTAGCAACTGATCAGAATGTGCTGATTGTTGGGTGTTCTGTGACTGTTTATTAGGTCAAATGTGTAAACTGGGTTGCTTAAATTTTCTGTGTCCTTGCTAATCTTTATTTTCCCTGCTTAATCTATCAATTACTGAACGAAGGTATGTGAACTTTTCCATTATTATATGGATTTTAAAATTTCTCTTTATAAATCTATCAGTTTTTGATTCTTCTGTTTTAAGACTATATTGTTAGAAACATACAGATTCTGGATTTTAAAAATATCTTTATAGTGAATTTTCATTGTCATATATGATAGAAATTGTTCCCATGATCACATGATAACCTCTTTCACCCTAATAATGCTTTTTGTCTTGTTTATTTTGTCTAATGTAAGTATAGCTAGAACTGTTCTCTTTTGATTAATATTTGCCTAGTATGTTTTTTCATTTATCATTTTACAAATAATTTTCATCAGTATACAAATAATTTTCATCAGTATACAAACATAGTCAATGTAGAACTGAGATTACTAATAAATTTGGATTTATTTCTGTCATTACGTGTGTGTTGTATTTATTATCATGCTTTGTTTTCATCTTTAACTTTATTTTCCTCTCCTGTCTTCTATGAATTTTTTTTTTTTTTTTGAGATGGAGTTTTGCTCTTGTTGCCCAGGCTGGTTGCTCTTGTTGCCCAGGAGTGCAGTGGTGTGATCTCAGCTCACTGCAACCTCTGCCTCCTGGGTTCAAGCAGTTCTCCTGCCTCAGCCTCGCGAGTAGCTGGGATTATAGGCGTCTGCCACCATGCCCAGCTAATTTTTTGTATTTTTTTAGTAGAGATGTTTTGGCCAGGCTGGCCTTGAACTCCTGACCTCAGGTGATCTACCTGACTCAGCTTACCAAAGTGTTGGGATTACAGGCGTGAGCCACCGCGCCCGGCCCTGTCTCCTATGAATTAATTGGACTTTTGTTATTCGCTTTCCCTTTTTCACTGAAGTTATACAGTTTATTCCTGGTCTTTACAAATTTAATATGCACTTTTAAAGCCAGTATTTTCATCTTCTTTCCCCAGAATAAAAGAACCACAGAACTCCTTAACTATTATTATTGTATCTTTCCCTCAACTTGCATGTTCTATTGTCTTAATTTTAGGTCCACCCTGTTTCTAATGATCTCCATTCATCATTAGTATTGTTTCAAACAGTTTGTGGTCACTAGGTTTAGATTTCCCTGCATGTTTATTACTTTTCCTGCTCATTGCATCTCACTCTGTCTTTGTTTCTGAAGTATGTTCTTCACTAATTCTCTCAGTGTGTGTATGTGTGTGTGGGGGGGGTGCTCTATTTGAATGAAAATCACTTCATTTCACTCTCACTCTGGAATGCTTGTTGAACAGGGCATGGAATGTTCAGTTAAAAGTTATTTGTTTCCAGCACATTGAAGATGTGATTCTCTTTTCTTCAGACCTCTTCTATTGCACTTTAGGCATCTGCGGTCCGTCAAGTGGAAACTGGTTGCTAGGTTATTAGACTTTTCTACCTGGTTGCTAACTAGATTTTCTCTTTGTCTTTGACATTTTATGATTTTTATTGAGGTATATCCATGTAGTCATTTTTTTTTGAGTCAGTCTTGCTCTGTCGCCCAGTCTGGAGTGCAGTGGCACGATCTTGGCTCACTGCAACCTCTGCCTTGTGGGTTCAAGTGATTCTCCTGCCTCAGCCTCCTGAGTAGCTGGGACTATAGGTTCGTGCTATCATGCCTGGCTATTTTTTGTATTTTTAGTAGAGATGGGGTTTCACCATGTTGACCAGGCTGGTCTTGAACTCCTGGCCTCAAGTTATTTCCCTGCCTTGGCCTCCCAAAGTGTTGGGATTACAGGCATGAGCCACTGCACCCAGCCCATGTATTCATTTTTACTTTTTGTGCTCAGAACTACTTGTGCTTACTCAACCCAAGGATTTATATTTTTAATAATTTCTTTAAAATGATGAATCTCTCAAATATTGCCTCTCCTCCCTCTTCATTCAGAAAGTTCTCCTTTCTATAGGCCCATCAGCTGTGTGTCAGCTCTTATTCTTTTCTCCAGTTTTTGAGCCCTTCAAGGTTTTTTAAAAAATTATTTATATCTCTGTGATGCATTCTAGGTGATTTCCTCAGAAGTATCTTCCACTTCACTAATTCTCTCCCCACAGGTGTTTAACTTGCATTTAACCTGCCCATTGAGTTTTTAATTTCAATGCCTTTTAATTTTATTTTTCAGTTTTATTGAGGTATAATTGACAAATAAAAATTGTATATATTTACAGTGTACATGATAACTTGATATATCTATACATTCTGAAAGGATTGCCACAATCCAGCTGGCTAACCTATCACCTCACATTCTTACCATTTTTTTTTGTAGTGAGAACATTTAACATCTATTCTCTTAGTGACTTTTTATATTTTTAAGTGTTTTATTTTTCCTTTACCTAATCTCTTAGAAGTTCTCTTTTCTCATATGGTTTCTAGTTTCTTTAGTCTTTTGAAATAGTCTTATTTTATAAACATTTTCATAATATTTTACTGACTCAAGTTTGGTGAGGGTTGGGAGAAGCTAATCTAGTTTGCCATTTCTGCTTGTTTTTAAAAAAAATAGGCTTTATTTTTTTACAGCAGTTTGAGGTTCACAGAAAAACTGAGTGGAATAGTTCTGTTGATTTTTACTCATTGTGTCATATTTCCTTGTGTGTTTTGAAATTTTTAAACTGGGACCTCCTATATGGCAAGATTTGTGTTTGTTAGTTTTTAATGTAGGAACCTCTGGGCTGGGAAATTTTTTCTAAGGATGGGTTTTGCCTTTGCTGTCTCTGAGACAACTGAAGTCTCAACCAATTATAAACAATTCTCATGTTACTTTTGCAGTTTAGGGATTTCAGTGACACATGGACTTCAAACCTGTGCATAATATAAGCTCAGGGTCTCAGTTTCCCTTAGGAGAGTCCTCCTCCTCTCCTCCTTTCCTTCAGTGCTCTAGGCAGATACCAGCTTTCTTGACCTCTTATATGCTAGTGGGCAGAATTTTTCTCATTCTCCTTTCATGGCAGCCTCCCACTCTCAGGGATCTCAGCTTTATGTAGTTCCAGTTCTCTAGCTTGAATGCACGCAACGCTGCTTCTCCTATCTCTTTGTGGGGTGGTAAAGTGGGTTTGGATTATAATCCTGGAGGACACATCCTGAATGCCATGATCTTGAATGCTGAATTCGAAAGATCGACATCCCTAATGTCTAAATTCCTACAGTCTAAAAGCCCCAAAATCACAATCCCAACAGATTAGAATCCTGAATGTTGAAATCCTGAAAGTCAAATTCTGAGGAAGGGATTAGTGCCTCTTTCATTCTACATAGGATAGTTGCATCATGTTAGGTGGAACTATTACCTTCATATTGTCTTTATATGAAAATTAATTATGGTTTAAGGAGATGCATATGGCTATGTATTTCATCTTTGCATCATTTCCAATACTGGAGGTATAAATTGTATAGAGACTTCTAGGGAGTTCTAATTTGTTTCATGCATTTTTTGCAGATTTGACTCCAGAGTGCATTATCACAGTGTTGACTGTGTGTAAGCATTGTGTGTATACATAGGAATGTTGAAACTTCTTCAATAAACGAAGAGATGTCGTTTTTGTACATCTGCATTTGTAAAAGAGATTTCTTAAGATCTTGGCTGTTTGGGTAACTGCTTACGTGGTGGTGACCCATTGTGGTTTTTTGATTGATCTTCTCAAAAGATAGGCTGTTCATCATGGTATTTCAGATGACCACAGTTATAAAGCTGGGTGCACGTAGTGACTGACCATAATGATATGTGTTTATACATCCCTTTTTGACCTATTTCTTCATGAATATCTGCTCATTACTGTTATGTTCATGTGACTGCCCTTAGTAGACCTGAGCATTTATGCTTGCAAATTATGTATGTTATTATTGCCTATTGTGTAAAGTGGTCTGTGAAGTGTTCTGCTATTTATTTTAATTTTTTTGAGACACAGTCTTGCTCTCTGTCACCCAGACTGGAGTGCAGTGGCCTGATCTCTGCTCACTGCAACCTCTGCTTCCCAGGCTCAAGCAATTCTCCTTCCTAAGCCTCCCAAGTAGCTGGAACTACAGGCATGCACCACCATACCGGATAATTTTTTTGTATTTTTAGTACAGATGGGGTTTTACCATGTTGGCCCAAGCTGGTCTCTAACTCCTGGCCTCAAGTGATCCACACATCTCAGCCTGTGTTCTGTTATGTTTTTATATGTTCCTCAAATAAATCCCATTTTGAAAATGTAAATATCTTTTCAATAACTTTTTAAAATTATTTTTTCCAGAGTTATATTTTCAGGATTTTAATCTCTCAGTATTTCAACATTCAGGATTATAGTGTTTGGGATTATGGTGTTTGGGATTGTGATTGGCTCCCAGTAAAGCATAGGGCTAATTATCACAGGTGAGCAACAGAAATGTTCAAATACAGGTGTGAATCTTCTGAATATGAAATCAGTGGTGAAATTTCTACTCGCAGTAATAAGGAGACAGTTGTAGAGGAAGGGCACCACCAGAGTCGTGGGTGCATGCCTTCACCCCAGGTCAGGTTCTTGGAGGAGAGAGAGGAGTGTGTGGGTGGGAGCATGGGGATAGCGTCCAGCACTGCTGCCCCTTCCAGTACGGTAAGCACCAGGCTCAGGTGGCTGCTGCGTGCTTGCAGTGTGGCTCTCACAGATTGAGATGTGCTTAAAATACACACGGGATTTCAAAGACTTGGGTGAAAAAAGTAAAATATTTTAATATATTTGTATATGGATACATGTTGAAATAATAATGTTTTGATGTATTGGCTTAAATAAAACATAATTTAACATAACCTGTCTCATTTTACTTTTTAAAAATGTTGCTTCTAGAACATTTATAATTCAATCTGTGGCTCCTGTTGTATTTTTTTTTTTTTTTTTTGAGACAGGGTCTCACTCTGTCACCTGTGCTAGGATGCAGTGGCGCAATCATAGCTCTTTGTAGCCTTGACCTCCCACCTCAGCCTCCTGAGTAGCTGGGATTACAGGCCCGTGCCTTATGCCTGACTAGTTTTTGTATTTTTCACCATTCGCCAACCACCATTCACCATCTACAGTCACCTCTACTCATCATCTACCATTTACCATCTACCAGTCACCTCCACTCATTATCCACCATTCACTATCCACCATTCACCTCCATTAACCACCCACTATTTATTATTCACCTTCTGTCTATTCACCCTCCATCTCCATTCACCATCTACCTTTTTCTATTCTCCATCCACCATCCATCATTCACTATTCACTATTTACCATCCACCACCTGCTATTCACCAACCACATTCACTTCCATTCACCATTTTCCATTTATCATTGATATAATTTCCCTCCCTTGGTCCCTGCAACCTGCACAATGGTGCTTTCATCAAAATAAGGATGGGGAAGCCAAGGCTATGTACCAGAGGTGAGTGACCCACCTGATACAGAAGCAGAATAGGCGTTTTTTCTTTCTCTTTTTTCAGAGACTCCCTGTCTCTTCAATGTCAAATTTTACTGCAGAGACTTTGCCCCATGCTGTGACCTCCAGGGCCATGGTCTGCCGTCAGTGAAAAGTTATTGTCCCAAAGACAGTGCTTAATCCTGGGCCCCAACAACCTGGGGCACTTGGGAGATCTTAAGTATGCTTGAAACTCGGCATTCTTGGCTTACAAATGTGGTTGGTTACTCATGCCCAGCGAAGTTAGGAAACACCCTTAACAACATTACAGCCACTTAGAAAATGAAGCAGAGGCCTTCAGTTGGAAAGGGAGTTTGAGCTCTCAGTTTTCCCTGCTCCTTCCTGAAACCCTATCGTGTAAACCTACAAGGGCAGGAGGACCAGGAGGAAACCATTGTTGAGACATACCAAAAATTTTCTTCAAGTCAGGATGCAGATGAAAGAGGGTGATGGTTGACCCCTCCAAATCTCACATTGAAATGTAATCCCCAGTGCTGGCGGTGGAGCTAGTGGGAGGTGTTTGGGTCGTGGGGGTGGATCCCTCATGAATATCTTGGTATCATCCTCAAGGTAATAAGTGAGTTCTCATTCTAGCTCATGTGAGATCTGATTATTAAAATGAGCCTAGCATCCCTTTCCTCTCTCGCCATGTGATAGACTGACAGGCAGGAGCCTGTGGGGGAGAGGGTGAGGCTGTGCTGTGCAGAAGAGAGGAGCAGGACCCCTGGGGCACCCGTATTGCTAGCTTTGGGTGAAGAAAGCATCCCTGAGCTGGAGCCATAGGCGGCTCAGGAAAAGAGGATTTTACTTCCATTGCAGGTGATTCCAAGGTGCCCAAGAAAAATTCAGAGGCCAAGGCTGGCAGCAGAGCTGGGGGAGAGGGGCCCATGGCATCTCTCAGGAAGGGCCTGGGCTGCAGGCACCCATCATCCCCAGCTGCACGAAGGAGCTCCATCCACTAAGGGCACTCTGATATGTCCTCCCCCGGCCCCTGGCCAGAGGTCCAGGGAGCGGGGCTAGGAGGGAAGGCCTGGGCCCTACTCCCCTCTGCCCAGGAGGGTCATCTGCCCCAGGGTCACCCCAAACCTTTCCCTCCTGAGCAGGTTCCCCAAGGGAGGGAAATGCAGATTCCCAGGCAGCTGCTGCCAGGAACAGGGCCTTTCTTCTCTTGGTCCCCTCCTCGTGCCGCACAATCAGGGCTGGGTAAAGGAGATCAGTATGGATTTCCTTATAAAAGATGGTGGTCTGGCCAGGCGGTGTGAGGACCCAAGGAGGCCCACTCCAGTGGAGTGCTGAGGGGAGGGCCCTCTGGTTGGGTCAGGGTCTCTTTCAACAGGAGGGAGCAGAGAGGGACTCCAGTGGGGGTCAGGAACCCCTTGCTGGGTGACCTGGGACAAGTACCTTTTCCTCTGGGGCCCCTGCCCTCTGACTCTGTGAAAACAAAGCTTCCATGTCCTGGGTTTCAGCACTTTCTTTCTGTTTTACTCACTGCCCTGTGGGGCTTCTGGAAAGTTTGCCCTCACCAGACACATAGATGGATCACAGAGTTACACAATAATGATAATGATAAAGCATCGTTGGTCTATAAAAAAGACAAACCTATCAGTGAACCAGAGTGGATCCAGTAACAGCTCGTATACACACAGGAAATTTCTACATGGTCTGGGGCCAGAAGGACAAGGAGACTTACTTAACAAACAGTACTGAAAAGCTAGATCTACTTGTAACATATTGCAGATAGTTGTAGATAATTATGTACAAATTAATTTCAAGGCCAGGTGAGGTGGCTCACTTCTGTAATCCCAGCACTTTGGGAGGCCAAGGCAGACAGATTGCATGAGCCCAGGAGTTCGCTACCAGCCTAGGCAACATGGTGAAACCCTGTCTCTACAAAAAAATAGAAAAGTTAGCAGGGTGTGGTGGTGTGCACCTGTGGTCGCAGCTACTCTGGAGGGGGAGGTGGGAGGATCCCTTGAGCTGGGTGTTCGAGGCTGTGGTGAGCCATGATTGCGCCACTGCAGTCCAGCCTGGGTGACAGAGTGAGACCCTGTCTCAAAAATAAAAAAATAAAAAAATTAAAGAACTAAAAGTAAAAATACATAAGAGCATTGGGAGGAATTATTGAATAACCTGTGTATGAAAAGACTAGGAAAGACTCTCAAAAGCAACACATCCACACACCCACATAAAGAACTATAAAATATAGACAAAAAGATGGATATATTTTAATCTGTCATAATGTTAAAGCTTCTGAGCTGTACCAGACATTACAAGTAATGATAAAAACAGTCTGGGACAACATACCTGCAACATATCCAGCACAGGATTTGTACCCAAAATATAGAAACCATATAGAAAGTGATAAGAAAACAATAATGTGTGAAGTTCACATGATCAGTATCAGGTGCAGACACAGAATCTTGGCTGCAGAGTCAAATGACCCAACTCAGCCACAGCGGAGGTGCCTATGAACCATTATGTGGGAAAAATAGCCAAAAACGGATGCTGTTCTCCATGTTGGAAAGGGGTGCTTTCTGTTGATGGAAATGTAAACTGATCATTTGGCTGTATCTATTTAAATTCTGACAAAGAAGCACATACACAGGCATTTCATTTCAAATTGTGGCAACCTATAATCTATCAGGGCAGGAACAATGTGACGATGGTTTAGTCACAGTCCTGAGTGCTGTATTTATTTATATACTGAGGTGCAGTTTCAAGGGGACACAGTGGCCATTTATTTACTGATGCAGAAATACCTCACACATATACAGCTAAGTGAGAAAAAACTTGTGGAGCAGGATTTGCAATGTGATACCATTTGTTTAAAAACAGTGCTGTATAAAAGAATCTGGCCTGAATTCTTAAAAAATGTCAAGTTATAAAACACCCCAAAAGGCTGTTCTACAAGAGGGGAGACACAGAACACTCGAGTTCTAAATGCAGTCCAGGAAGCCCCTGATTCTCTAATCAGGGTAGTTTATCCCATAGTAGCATAGTGTCACTGTGAACTCTCTGGATTTGGCAACTGGACTGTGGTTATGTCAGAGAATGTACTTGTTCTTAGGAAATATACACTAAAGTATCTGGGGGTTAAAGGCCATCCATCAGCCAGCCGCTACCTCTCAAGTGATTTAAGAGTGCTACCCACATGGCGGTTGATCATCTGTCTGCTGAGAGGCTTGGTTCTGCCCAACTTTGGCTCTTGCCTGTGGTCATCAGCCAACGGTGTCATCAGAAGAGACCTCAGAGCAGCTGCCAGCCCATGGTAGTGCAAGTGGCATGAAGCTGCCAGGCATTTAACACATGAGCTCTCCATGAGCTAGGAGTCAGTTCAGGCCCCTCTCCCTGATATGGTTTGGATGTCTGTCCCCTCCAAATCTCATGTTGAAATGTGGCCTTCAATATTGGAGGTGGGCCCAGTGGGAGGTGTTTGGGGGTGGATCCCTCATGAATGGCTTGGTGCTGTCCTCACCATAATGAGTGAGCTCTCGCTTTATAAGTTCACAGGAGAACTGGTTAAGAGCCTGTTGCCTCCCCCCTCTCTCTTGCTCTCTCTTCCACCATGAGTGGAAGCTGCCTGAGCCCTCCCCAGAAGCAGATGCTGGTGCCATGCTTCTTGTACAGCCTGCAGAACCTTGAGCCAAATAAATCTCTTTTCTTTATAAATTACCCAGCCTCAGGCATCTCCTTATAATAATGCAAATGGACTAACACACTTCCCATCCCCAACTCACCCTTGGACCAAGGAGGAACCTATCCCAAGGCAGGTGCAGTCTCAAGACCCCCCTCTCCAGACGCCCCCTCCTCCACACACCGATGCTTGTTCATCCCTCTGAGCCCTGGGAAGAGGCCATCTTGGTGAGCCTGGGCTGCTGGGCATGGGGTGACTGACATCCCTCAGAGTCATGCGCAGGAGTGGGAGAGAGGGCTCTGGGCAGCCAGGAAGCTCTTCCTGAAGAGAGTCACTGACAGCCCCAGGCCATTTATGCTGAAGCCAGAGCTGCCTGGAAGGTAGTAGGGCCCCAGAGCTTTCTCCTGGGTCAGTCACCCAAGCCTCCACATGAGAAACAGGGTTGGAATAATTTTCATACTCTAGAAAAATAATGGGCTTGGGCGGTTCCATGATGGCCAAATAGGAACAGCTCCAGTCTACAGCTCCCAGCCTGAGAAATGCAGAAGACAGGTGATTTCTGCATTTCCAACTGAGATACCGGGTTCATCTCACCGGGGATTGTCGGACAGTGGGTGCAGGACAGTGGGTGTAGCACACTGAGCGTGAGCCGAAGCAGGACGAGGCATCGCCTCACCTGGGAAGCACAAGGGGACAGGGAATTCCTTTTCCTAGCCAAGGGGAGGGGTGACAAATAGCACCTGGAAAATCAGGTCACTCCCACCCTAATACTGCACTTTTCCAATGGTCTTAGCAAATGGCACACCAGGAGATTATATCCCGCGCATGGCTTGGAGGCTCCTACGCCCACGGAGCCTCGCTCATTGCTAGCACAGCAGTCTGAGATAGAACTGTAATGTGGCAGCGAGGCGGGGGAGGGGCGCTGGCCACTGCTGAGGCTTGAGTAGGTAAACAAAGCTGCCAGGAAGCTCAAACTGGGTGGAGCCCACCACAGTTCAAGGAGGCCTGCCTGCCTCTGCAGATTCCACCTCTGGGGGCAGGGCATAGCCAAACAAAAGGCAGCAGAAACCTCTGCAGACTTAAATATCCCTGTCTGACAACTTGGAAGACAGTAGTGGTTCTCCCAACACGGAGCTTGAGATCTGAGAACAGACAGACTGCCTCCTCAAGTGGGTCCCTGACCCCCAAGTAGCCTAACTGGGAGGAACCCCCAAGTAGGGGCAGACTGACACCCCACACAGCCGGGTACCCCTCTGAGATGAAACTTCCAGAGGAATGAACAGGCAGCACCATTTGCTGTTCACCAATATTCGCTGTTCTGCAGCCTCCGCTGCTGATACCCTGGCCAACAGGGTCTGAAGTGGACCTCCAGCAAACTCCAACAGACCTGCAGCTGTGGGTCCTGACTGTTAGAAGGAAAACTAACAAAAAGAAAGGACATCCACACCAAAACCCCATCTGTACGTCACCATCGTCAAAGACCAAAGGTAGATAAAACAACAAAGATGGGGAAAAAACAGAGCAGAAAAACTGAAAATTCTAAAAATCAGAGCACCTCTCCTCCTCCAAAGGAACGCAGCTCCTCACCAGCAACGGAACAAAGCTGGACGGAGAATGTCTTTCACAAGTTGAGAGAGGAAGGCTCCAGACGATCAAACTTCTCTGAGCTAAAGGAGGAAGTTCGAACCCATAGCAAAGAAGTTACAAACCTTGAAAAAAGATTAGACGAATGGCTAACTAGAATAACCAATGCAGAGAAGTCCTTAAAGGACCTGATGGAGCTGAAAACCATGGCACGAGAACTACGTGACGAATGCACAAGCTTCAGTAGCTGATTCGATCAACTGTAAGAAAGGGTATCAGTGATGACAGATCAAACGAATGAAATGAAGCAAGAAGACAAGTTTAGAGAAAAAAGAATAAAAAGAAATGAACAAAGGCTCCAAGAAATATGGGACTATGTGAAAAGACCAAATCTACGTCTGATTGGTGTACTTGAAAGTGATGGCGAGAATGGAAGCAAGTTGGAAAACACCCTGCAGGATATTATCCAGAACTTTCCCAACCTAGCAAGGCAGGCCAACATTCAAATTCAGGAAATACAAAGAATGCCACAGAGATACTCCTCGAGAAGAGCAACTCCAAGACACATAACTGTCAGATTCACCAAAGTTGAAATGAAGGAAAAAATGTTAAGGGCAGCCAGAGAGAAAGCTCGGGTTACCCACAAAGGGAAGCCCATCAGACTAACAGCTGATCTCTCGGCAGAAACTCTACAAGCCAGAAGAGAGTGGGGGCCAATATTCAACATTCTTAAAGAAAAGAATTTTCAACCCAGAATTTCATATCCAGCCAAACTAAGCTTCATAAGTAAAGGAGAAATAAAATACTTTACAGACAAGCAAATGCTGAGAGATTTTGTCACCACCAGGCCTGTCCTACAAGAGCTCCTGAAGGAAGCACTAAACATGGAAAGGAACAACCGTTACCAGCCACTGCAAAAACATGCCAAATTGTAAAGACCATCGAGGCTAGGAAGAAACTGCACCAACTAATGAGCAAAATAACCAGCTAACATCATAATGACAGGATCTAATTCACACATAAGACTATTAACCTTAAATGTAAATGGGCTAAATGCTCCAATTAAAAGACACAGACTGGCAAATTGGATAAAGAGTCAAGACCCATCAGTGTGCTGTATTCAGGAAACCCATCTCATGTGTAGAGACACACATAGGCTCAAAATAAAGGGATGGAGGAAGATCTACCAAGCAAATGGAAAACAAAAAAAGGCAGGGGTTGCAATCCTAGTCTCTGATAAAACGGACTTTAAACCAAGAAAGATCAAAAGTGACAAAGAAGGCCATTACATAATGGTAAAGTGATCAATTCAACAAGAAGAGCTAACTTTCCTAAATATATATGCACCCAATACAGGAGGACCCAGATTCATAAAGCAAGTCCTTAGAGACCTACAAAGAGACTTAGACTCCCACACAATAATAATGGGAGACTTTAACACCCCACAGTCAACATTAGGCAGATCAACGAGACAGACAATTAACAAGGATATCCAGGAACTGAACTCAGCTCTGCACCAAGTGGACCTAATAGACATCTACAGAACTTTCCACCCCAAATCAACAGAATATACATCCTTCTCAGCACCACACTGCACTTATTCCAAAATTGACCACATAGTTGGAAGTAAAGCACTCCTTAGCAAATGTAAAAGAACAGAAATTATAACAAACTGTCTCTCAGACCACAGTGCAATCAAACTAGAACTCAGGATTAAGAAACTCACTCAAAACCGCTCAACTACATGGAAACTGAACAACCTGCTCCTGAATGACTACTGGGTACATAATGAAATGAAGGCAGAAATAAAGATGTTCTTTGAAACCAACGAGAACAAAGACACAACATACCAGAATCTCTGGGACACATTTAAACAGTGTGTAGAGGGAAATTTATAGCACTAAATGCCCACAAGAGAAAGCAGGAAAGATCTAAAATTGACACCCTAACATCACAATTAAAAGAACTAGAAAAGCAAGAGCAAACACATTCAAAAGCTAGCAGAAGGCAAGAAATAACTAAGATCAGAGCAGAACTGAAGGAGATAGAGACACAAAAACCCTTCAAAAAATCAATGAATCCAGGAGCTGGTTTTTTGAAAGGATCAACAAAATTGATAGACCGCTAGCAAGACTAATAAAGAAGAAAAGAGAGAAGAATCAAATAGACGCAATAAAAAAATGATAAAGGGGATAGCACCACCGATCCCACAGAAATACAAACTACCATCAGAGAATACTATAAACACCTCTACGCAAATACACTAGAAAATCTAGAAGAAATGGATAAATTCCTCGACATACACCCTCCCAAGACTAAACCAGGAAGAAGCTGAATCTCTGAATAGACCAATAACAGGCTTTGAAATTGAGGCAATAATTAATAGCTTACCAACCAAAAAAAGTCCAGGACCAGACAGATTCATAGCCGAATTCTACCAGAGGTACAAGGAGGAGCTGGTACCATTCCTTCTGAAACTATTCCAATCAATAGAAAAAGAGGGAATCCTCCCTAACTCATTTTATGAGGCCAGCATCATCCTGATACCAAAGCCTGGCAGAAACACAACAAAAAAAGAGAATTTTAGACCAATATCCCTGATGAACATCGATGCAAAAATCCTCAATAAAATACTGGCAAACCGAATCCAGCAACACATCAAAAATCTTATCCACCGTGGTCAAGTGGGCTTCATCCCTGGGATGCAAGGCTGGTTCAATATACACAAATCAATAAACGTAATCCAGCATATAAACAGAACCAATGACAAAAACCACATGATTATCTCAATAGATGCAGAAAAGGCCTTTGGCAAAATTCAGCAGCCCTTCATGCTAAAAACTCTCAATAAATTAGGTATTGATGGGATGTATCTCAAAATAATAAGAGCTATCTATGACAAACCCACAGCCAATATCATACTGAATGGGCAAAAACTGGAAGCATTCCCATTGAAAACTGGCACAAGACAGGGATGCCCTCTCTCACCACTCCTATTCAACATAGTGTTGGAAGTTCTGGCCAGGGCAATCAGGCAGGAGAAAGAAATAAAGGGTATTCAATTAGGAAAAGAGGAAGTCAGATTGTCCCTGTTCGCAGATGACATGATTGTATATCTAGAAAACCCCATCGTCTCAGTCCAAAATCTCCTTAAGCTGATAAGCAACTTCAGCAAAGTCTCAGGATACAAAATCTATGTACAAAAATCACAAGCATTCTTATACACCAATAACAGACAAACAGAGAGCCAAATCATGAGTGAACTCCCATTCACAATTGCTTCAAAGAGAATAAAATACCTAGGAATCCAACTTACAAGGGATGTGAAGGACCTCTTCGAGGAGAACTACAAACCACTGCTCAAGGAAATAAAACAGGATACAAACAAATGGAAGAACATTCCATGCTCATGGATAGGAAGAATCAATATCATGAAAATGGCCATACTGCCCAAGGTAATTTATAGATTCAATGCCATCCCCATCAAGCTAGCAATGACTTTCTTCACAGAATTGGAAAAAAACTACTTCAAAGTTCATATGGAACCAAAAAAGAGCCCGCATTGCCAAATCAATCCTAAGGCAAAAGAACAAAGCTGGAGGCATCACGCTACCTGACTTCAATCTATACTACAAGGCTACAGTAACCAAAACAGCATGGTACTGGTACCAAAACAGCATGGTACTGGTACCAAAACAGAGGTATAGACCAATGGAACAGAACAGAGCCCTCAGAAATAATACCACACATCTAATCTTTGATAAACCTGACAAAAACAAGAAATGGGGAAAGGATTCCCTATTTAACAAATGGTGCTGGGAAAACTGGCTAGCCATATGTAGAAAGCTGATACTGGATCCCTTCCTTACACCTTATACAAAAATTACTTCAAGATGGATTAAAGACTTAAATATTAGACCTAAAACCATAAAAACCCTAGAAGAAAATCTAGGCAATACCATTCAGGACATAGGCATAGGCAAAGTCTTCATGTCTAAAACACCAAAAGCAGTGGCAACAAAAGCCAAAATTGACAAATGGGATCTAATTAAACTAAAGGGCTTCTGCACAGCAAAAGAAACTATCATCAGAGTGAACAGGCAACCTACAGAATAGGAGAAAATTTTTGCAATCTACTCATCTGACAAAGGGCTAATATCCAGAATCTACAAAGAACTCAAACAAATTTACAAGAAAAAAACACAACCCCATCAACAAGTGGGCAAAGGATATGAACAGGGACTTCTCAAAAGAAGACATTTATGCAGCCAACAGGCACATGAAAAAATGCTCATCATCACTGGCCATCAGAGAAATGCAAATCAAAACCACAACGAGATACCATCTCACACCAGTTAGAATGGCGATGATTAAAAAGTCAGGAAACAACAGGTGCTGGAGAGGATGTGGAGAAATAGGAACACTTTTACTCTGTTGGTGGGACTGTAAACTGGTTCAACCATTGTGGAAGACAGTGTGGTGATTCCTCAAGGATCTAGAACTAGAAATACCATTTGACTCAGCCATCCTATTACTAGGTATATACCCAAAGGATTATAAAACATGCTGCTATAAAGATGCATGCACATGTATGTTGATTGTGGCACTATTCACAATAGCAAAGACTTGGAACCAACCCAAATGTCCAACAGTGATAGACTGGATTAAGAAAATATGGCACATATACACCATGGAATACTGTGCAGCCATAAAAAATGATGAGTTCATGTCCTTTGTAGGGACATGGATGAAACTGGAAACCATCATTCTCAGCAAACTATCACAAGGACAAAAAACCAAACACCGCATGTTCCACTCATAGGTGGGAATTGAACAATGAGAACACTTGGACACAGGAAGGGGGACAGCACACACCGGGGCCTGTTGTGGGGTGGAGGGAGAGGGGAGGGATAGCATTAGGAGATATACCTAATGTAAATGATGAGTTAATGGGTGCATCACACCAATATGGCACATGTATACATATGCAACAAACCTGCACTTTGTGCACATGTACCCTAGAACTTAAAGTATAATTAAAAAAAATAAAAAATAAATAAAAAATAAAAACAAGTATATTTACAATAAAAAAAAAAAAAGAAAAGAAAAGTAATAGGCTTGCCCCCAGGAAGAAAACTCTGCATCTGTGGCTTCTCTTATTTTACCTTGCAGCTTTTCAATTTGAATCCCATATGGGGAGAGCGGCAGGGGCTCCATTTTTGGTTCAAACTTTAGGCCTTCCAAAGTCGTGCTGTGCTGAAGGTAGCTGTTGTGAGGTGCTCCCAGGATCCACCGTCATCCCTGGATATTTCCCATTGACCTTGGGTGACCTTGGGTGACTTCGGGCAACAGTGAGGGGTGCAGCCCGTGGCAGTCACTGACACACCTCAGCCAGCACCAAGCCTCCCACAGAGCCGGTAAGTGGAGTGATCTTGATCCCTGATCTTCCCCACAGCCCTTGGCAGGGATGTTGTTATTCCTGTTTGTGGATGACAAAGCTGAGTTCAAACAGCATGCCTGGGTTTGCACACATCCCCGGCAGGGGCAGAACGGGAAGTTAGGTCTCTGTCACTCCAAGCCCAGTTCTTTTTACTGAACAGAGTTAGTGCAACACCCACAGCATTGCTCCCATACTTCCCCTGAAAGATTCTCAGACTTCTGGCTTTAAAAATGTTGGGGTCCAACCAGATTGACCAGTCTTTTTTAAGCCTAGTCAGGAATTTGAAAAAACTATGAGGTGGGCAGAGCTGGGTTTTGTCCAGCAGTGGTTGTTGTGAGCTGGGTAGGCTCACACCCTCATTTGATTTATTACTCATTGCAGTCCTGCACATGAAGTGTTCATCCCTGACTGCAAATGGAGAAACTGAGGCAGGGCAAAGCAACGTAATTTGCCCTCAGCTATGGGTGCTGAGGCAGGGCAGAAGCCCGGGCTTGTGGCCTGCAGTCTGGGCTGAGGAATGCCCCTGGGGCCCACATTCTGCCCTGGGAGGGATCTGTATTGGGGATCCACTCTTGCCCCCATGAGGGCATGAGAAGCAGATGAGAATTCTGTAAGGGCCTTTGGAGCCCCCAAACCCTGAAGCGGTAAAATGCCCTTCCCTACAATTCACTTCCAAATACAAACAATACCAAATGCAAGCACAGGAGGGCCCTCGAAGCACTGATTTTCCTCCCATGCACTTCTGGAGTTGGGATTTTTTTCTTTAGGTATCTAGTGTGAAATCATTAAAGTAGTTAATATTTGGTGCCTGTGCTTTGCTGGTGCTCCACTTACAACCTCAGAGTGTCCTCCGGGTACCCTCTATGGGGGTTTCAGGAGCTCTTTGCAGATGGGGAAACTGAGGCCCAAACACAAGTATGGTCCTGGGCACAGAGGGTACCCACTCTGTCCCCTCAGGAGGCCTCCTTTCCAGGGAGGGTGGGGCCAGACCTACCTAGCCCTTGGTCACCACCCCCACCCCCAGGGCGGGAGCCGTTGCCCTGCAGTTGCTGCCTGTGGCGAGCTGGGCCAGCCTGGTCCTCTGCTCCTGGGCCTGGGGGCACTGGTGGCCAGGTACGAGGCCGAGAAGGAGAAGCAGCTGGTGTTGGAGATGGAACACCTGTTGCCCTGGAGGGGCATGACCATGTGCTCCCCCACCCACACTTGGCTGCATGCGGGACCCCTTCCAGAGGGGTGCCGACTCCAGCGGGGTCACCAAGGACCAACGCTGCCACAGGCAACACGTGTGGTGCCTCCAGGGGGAGAGGGTGCTGGGCTGTCTGGTGGGTGGGGGGGAGATGGAGGGTGGGTCTGGAGGTGGGAGCGTGTCGGGGAGGGGAGAGGGAAACAGACTGGGAGAAGGGGAGCAGGAGTGAGGCCCCCTTACTGGAGGGCAGGAGCGCCACCCCGGACATAATGCTTTTCTTCCTCAGACCCAGCCTCCCCGGCCTTACCCTTATTCCCAACCCCGCCCAAGGGCCAGTGCTAGGGAGCGCGGGCTCCTAACAGCACCGACTGCCGCCCTTTTCCTCCAGGGTCTCCCCTGGGCCAAGCTGGAGAAGGTTCTGACAGCCAAGCTCAGCTCCACATGTTCAAGCTCTGGCATCCGCAGGAGACTACTTCCTGAGACAAAGCCTAGCATTAGCACAGGTGAGAGGCCTGTGGTGTGGTGCGGTGCCGGGAGGCAGTCTGCGCGTCCACGCTGGAGGGAGCGCTCCTGGGGAGGACAGCCGGCTTTGACCCGTCCAGATGCATTTCCCCTGGGCTCCCTGCAAGCCAGTCTCCTGGCCTCAAGCCTGGCCTGGGGGTGGCCTGTGGGGGAGAAGCCACGAGGGCAGCAGCTCTGGCTCCAGGGCTGTTTCTGAAGGAGCCGGGGTGGGCGTCCCAGCAGCCAGCATGCAGGTGGCACAGGGTGGGTGCTCTGTGTTTCCGGGTGATCTAGCAAGCCCCAACTCCTTTCCTCTCCCTGTTCCCCTCACTCCTTTACTGATCGTTTCTTGTTTATTTCTAAGGGTAAGTCAGGTAAGGGCTCTGTTCTCAAAGGCCCTGATCTGGGGAGACAAGGTGGAGAGACAGGCTCTCCAGGAGCCATGGAGAGGCAGGGAGAATGCCCGTTTTGGGGAGGGTCTTAAGGGACAGAGCTGGATGCCTAGGAGGCAGGTGTCCGAAGTGGCACTACACTCACTCTTCCACACTCATCAGTGGGGCAACACTGGAGGCCAGCGTTGTCCCCAGAAACGCTCCTGTCATCTAAGCTGGCCTTGAGAGCTGCACAGACTTTGCTAGACCCAGGAGGGACTCTAGGAGGAGGAGAGCATGGGCAAGGAGGGCACTGCTGGAATGAGTGATGAGCCAGGGCTCATCACAGAAGGCCAGGAATGGGAACAAGGAAGTTGGATTTTATTCCACAGGCAACAAGGTAACATAACCCATGGGAACCACAAAAAGTCCAAAGGAGAGGCAAGTAAGACACCCATGATCGCACCACTCAGGAGCAACTGTAATTAACATCTAGATCTATTTCCTTCCAGTCTTTTTTCTTATAGTTTTTCATGGTAGATTATAGTTTATCTATCTGTATATTTTCATTTGATGTCTTAATCCAATCATTTTCCCCTTTGAAGAGTCCTTCGGATCACATAATATTGTATCAAGTGGGTGTATCCTAATTTACTTAACATCAATTTCCCAGTTTCTTCTGTTATAAATAACCCCTCTGGACATTTCCATGCATGAAATCTTTCTCCCCTCTCATTTTACATCAGTTTCTTGCAAGACTTCCCAGGTCAGAGGCCGTTCACCTTCCACCTCCCTGCTTGCATGACAGCAAGCTTTTCTTGCACCTGTGTCTTATTTCTCAAGGGCACGATGTGTAGCTTTTCTTCTTCTCTTTTGGGAGTGAGGGCTATGCTCATGGCAGGAGTGCTGTGTCCCCAGGTAAAATCCACAAATTCCTTGGATCTACCCCCAGAGTCAGAAGGAGGGAGCCTCCTCTTGGCCAGAAGCATGCCTCTGGCCTCCCAAAGCTGGCTAACTTTTGATGTCACCCAGATGTAAGACAGTGAGGGTCTGGACCTTCTGGACTGGAGGGGTCCGGGGGTGAGGGGAGCAGTGTCATGGAGCACCCAGGACCTACCAGACGCCACTCCTGATGCTTCCGTATGCCTCATTTCAGAGGAGTCTCCTCCAGCCTATCTGGCTCATTTACAGGTGTGGGGAGATCACGGTTGGGAGGACTCCCCAAATACCTCACACACAGGTGCTGGGGGGCTGGGAGCTGTCAGCCACATCCCTTTGTCACTCTTTCGGTGGTGCCCAAAGCAGAGCATCTGGATCAGCACACGGTCAAATACCTTTCACTTTAAAGATGTTTCTATTTAGAAATAACTTCAAACTTACGGAAAAGCTATGAGAGTGGCAGATAACTCCCATGTGCTTTTGATCCAAATTCACCAACTGTTTATGTTTTTGTTCCATTTATTTTACCATTTGTATTCTCTCCCCTCTCCCTTCCCCTTCTTTCCTCATCTCTCCTCTCCTCTCTTTCTCCCTCTCCTCCCCTCCTCCTCTTCTGTCTCTCTTCTCCTCTCCTCTCTCTCTCTCCAGACACACATGCATGCACGCATGCATACACAAGTACACATTTTTTTTTTCCCCAAACGTTTGAGAGTAAGTTGCAGGTATTTCAGTGTTTTTCCCAGGCACAAGGGCGATCTCTTAGAGAATCGCAGTACAGTTATCAAAACCAGGAAACTTCACATTGACACAACACTGATCCACATTCACACTTTGCCAGCTCTTCCCACACTGTCCTTAGCAGCTCTCCTGCCTGCCTGTCCAGGCTCCCACGCTGCATTCGGTCATCTACCCCTTTAGTCTCCTGCAGCTGGGATAGTCCCCCGGCTTTCCTCAGCCTTCATGACATTCACAATTTGGAGTTCACAGAATGTCTCTTGGTTTGGGTCTGCCTAATGTTTCCTCATGCTCTGGGTGAAGCATCTGTAGCCGATCACATCAGGAGGGGCACATCTGTCCCGAAATCCCTGGGTAGGGTGGTCGACTCCAGGCCCTGCGAATGTAAGCTACTTTTAATGCCTTTGAGCTCAGTAAGTAATTTGTGGGGAAATCTTTCTGAGATTATGCAAGTATCCTATTCCTCATCCAACTTTTGCCCAGTGTTTTAACCTCATTGATGAGTTTTGCCTGAATGCATTATTACTATGAGGGCTGCCAAAGGATTTTCTGACTCCGTCACTCCTACATTTATTATCGGCATTTACTGGAAGGAAGAGCTGCTCCTCCTTATTTATTTACATCAGAATGGACTCATGGAATTTTGTTTTATTCACTAGATTATAATCCATTAGCCTCATCATTTATTTTGATGCTCAAATATTCCTGGTCTTGGCCAGGAGCTGCTGTGAGATAGCGCTGGTGGCCTTTTGACAGGCTCCCATTGCCTTTGGCCATGTCCTCACCTCCTGGCACAGCTCCTTGTGTACATTCCGTATCCTGGCTGGAATCAGACCTCCTTCTGAGAAGTCCTGTCCTTCCCTCCCTTCCTCCCTCCTCCCGATTTTAAACTCTTCATTCTGAAATAATTTCAAACTTATGTAACATTTGCAAGCCTGGCCCCTGTTGCAGTGGGGAATATTATTTAGAAGCCAGTGAGCCCTTTTTGTGCACATTGCTATTGAAGTATCATTTGTATGATGTGTTTATTTTATATTGATCCTTGTGTGCATAAGAATACTGAGTTTATCATAGTGCTACCAAGTGTCCATTTAAATTACACTTTTGGTTACCAAAGTGAAGGAATTGACAGAAAAATGTGAAGTCAATAGTAGATCTTAGATACAAAGATGGAATGTGGCTGAAATTAGAGAATATGAGTGAGTAAAATCAAGAAAACCTGGGCCACATCGTGCTGGACTTGGGTCTGAACACCAATGGGCCCTTTGGCATCCTCGCAAACCACTGAATGCCCAACCTTGTGAATATTGGCTTGGGCTATGAGAAGTAGCTCATCCATGCCAAGGCATATGAGTTTAATACTCTCAGCAAGCCTGTGAGGTTTATACCAGTATTACTGCTATTGTATGGATGGGGAAACCGAGGCACAAAATGCCAATCAATGGGGCGGGGCACCTTGGTGCTCTAGGAACTCAAATCTGTAATGGCAATCAGGGACATTGTTCTCTGGGTTCCTACTTTGGGGTATGGGATGTCAGACTGCACAAAATTGAAGATTTTTTCTATTGCTAATATTCAAAGATAAAATGTTTATTGGGGTTGTCTTTCCATTGCAAATGTGCACTGGCTTGGAAGCAATGACTTGCTCATTCAGTTAGTCTGAAAGGGAATTGGTGGGTACGGTCATGTGTTGATTAATGATGGGGATACCTTCTGAGAAATGCATCATTAGGTGATTTTGTTGTTGTGTGAACATCATAGAGTGTACTTACACA